>NW_018742738.1:7902870-8637870 GCF_001683475.1 Chenopodium quinoa | reverse complement strand
ACGGATATACTCAATTATGTCACCAAAGGAGAATACCCTCCCCACGCTGATAAAAGAGTAAAACGAGCATTAAGGCTTTTGGCTTCCCAATATGTACTCATAGACAATGAGCTACATAAAAGGGTACCTAAGGGTCGAGCTCTTTTATGTGTAGGAAAAAAGGATGCACAACGAGCAATGAGAATAGTCCACGAAGGAATCTGTGACACGCACATAAATGGCAAAATGTTAGTCCAAAAAGATAATGCGAGAATGATATTATTGGACTAAAATGAATAGGGATTGCCACCAATATGTAAAAAGATGCCCTAAATGCCAAATCTATGTCAATTTACAACATGTTCCTCCATCCCTGCTCTACACCTACACATCGCCATGGCCATTCTGTACATGGGGAATTGACATCATCGGCAAAATCACTCCCCCAGGAAAAGGAGGCCACGAGTATATCTTAGTAGCAATTGATTACTTCACAAAGTGGGTCAAAGCGCAATCATACGCTAAACTCACTGCAAAACATGTAGCACTCTTTATCGAGAGAAATATCATTTGTCGATACGGAGTCCCACATGAAATGATAAGTGACAATGGAACTCACTTTCAAGCCGAATGTGAAGAATTATTACAAAGATATGGCATTCAACATCATCATTCTTCCCCTTATAGGCCTCAAACAAATGGAGCAGTTGAGGCAGCCAATAAAAATCTAAAGACTATCATCGAGAAAAATGACGGAAAACTATAAGGATTGGCCTGACAAACTTCACTTCGCATTGTGGGGTTACCGCACGTCAATCCGTACATCAACAAGAAATACGCCATTTTCCTTGGTTTATGGAATGGATGCCGTACAACCTGTCAAACTAGAAATTCCATCTCTACGCATCGCGTTAGAGAGTAAATTCGATGAAGTTGAATGGAATAGGGCAAGTTATGAAGAATTAATTCTACTCGATGAAAAACGAGTAGAAGCTCTACATCACACTCAGTATTATCAAACTCGTATGGCTAGGAATTTTAATAAGAAGAGAAAGACAAGAAACATCAAAGTAGGAGACTTGGTGTTAAAAGCATTAAGGAAAAATGTTTTAGATCCAAGGGGAAAATTTAGAGCTAATTGGTCTGGACCTTACATTGTCAAAACAATCCTGTTAGGAGGTGCAGCAAAACTAACTGATATGGATGGCAATGATTTCTCGAACATGACAAATCTTGACCAACTTAAGAAGTACTACCCATAATTACTTGAGTAGGATACTCAAGAGAGCTACGTTTGGCCTGATTCTTTGAGAAAGGATACGTAGGCAACCCTTTATGGGTGAGGCCACTTTATTTTCCAAAAATCTCGCATCCCAGAATTAATTAAAAGTTCGACAGAAAATCGACGAAATATTGATGTCACGGAAAACATCCTAGCGCCAGCAGTTGTGCATTAGCGCCAGCCGACGGCCCCGTCGTCTGGCGCCAGACTTCCTTGGCTGGTGCCAGTCGCAGATAAGCGGCGCCAATTCACAGTTTAAATTCTGGGAATATTTCGGTGTTTTTCGAAAAAATTTCGACTTCCGTACTCGAAGAATTTCTGGAAAATTAATTTTTTCGGTTTTCATTGCTTTAATGAAATAAATTTAAAGTAAATAATTTAATTAAAAGCTGAAATTTCATTAATGAAATAAAATTACATTATTGATGGAATTTTAATAAAAGCTGAAATAAATTAACTTGAAATAAAAAATAAATAAAAAATAAAAAAATAAAAAAAAAACAAACAAACATAAACTAAGTCTAATAATTAAGCAATGCTCCTAATCTTCCTTTTCTTTCCTAGCCCTTTTCCAATTTTTGTCTGCTTCCTCCTCATCATCCATAACCTTAGCTAGTAGGCATCCTTTAGAGGACCTACATTCAATCTTAGAGTAGATAGTTTCCCCTTCAGCTAGGACTCCATGCTTCTTTTCTACCCAAGCCTTTTTCTCTGTGGTGTCAGCTTTCCTTTTTCCCTTATCTTGGGTAGTACTTTTCTTCCTAGGCATTGCAGGTGTCTAGAATTCAATTCTTTCACCTAAGCGTTCCTTGGCATGAACCACCTTGTCACCTAGACGACTCTTCACATCAGTTTTACCCTGATTTTTCTTCAAGTCCTTTGAAGGTTTTTTCAGCAGCCACTTCTTCACATCATTGGGCAAGGAAGGAGGAACCTTTTGGGTAATTACTTCCCATAAAGGTCTAGCACTCCAATAAGCATCAAATTTGTCTACTTCCTGGGAGACAGGGAACTTGTAGGGAGGACGAAGATCTCCGGAAGGAATATTCTGAAGAAGGTCGTATTGTCTTTTTACCCTACAGGGATAGTAATAGGTCATACGGGACAAACTTGGAAGACGACAGAAAGGTTGCTTGTTGACACCAACCATCCTTTCTATTTTCCACCATGGGATGACCCACTTGATAGCAAAATTGAGAGATTCGAAGACTCTTTTCCATTCGTGGCGCCCCATCTTAGAGAAGCGTTTCTTCCTCCTCACGAAGCAATTCGGAGTGTACTTCTCAATGTTGTCCGGAGGGCTAATTAATTCTAGCCTTTCCATTAGCTACATCTGTAAAAAAAATTGCAATGCAAATAAATTATTATTACTATACAAAAATATATTTTTTGATTTCTGTAATTAAAAATATTATTTTTCTACCTGTAATAAAATTGGAGAGCCTCGAAAGGGTGCTTTAGGGTTCCTTTTCAATTCATCAAGACTAATCATAGTCTCTCCAACTATCAATGGAATTGGATTTCTGCCTGATTCAATTTGTTCTAGTACAGTGGTTATAATTGATTGACCCTCATTATTTTTCCACTACTAAGAAAAAATTGATTAAGCATACAAAATAAGAAAGCCCTTCTTCTATATATATGAAAAGATCCGGAGTGAGGTTTATCAAAATAATGGCGAGCAAATTCTTTCAAATTAACTATGTTGCCATCTACTATTTTTTATAGATCCTTTTCTTTTAAATTGAAGAAGTGTTCAAAATCCTTGTAATAGTATGCATCTATTCTAGGGATTACTATGAGGTCTATTGCACAGAAACCTAAAATAGCACCAAACTCTTCCGGCAAAGGGCTAATTTCATCATACCCCATTCTAAAGCAATGAGTATCAACATCCCAATATTCTAGAGCGGTATGAATAAAATCTAAATCAAGATCTACCCCTTTGATACCATAAATCCCCCCCAAGTGGAACACATCTAATTCTTTTCTTTCTTTGGCATTAAGAGACCGACACCATTCATGGGTGTATTGGGTAAAAGTTTTGGTGACTAGAGACATGATATTATTTTTCTAAAGCTAAGAATTATTTTTTGTTGAAATTATGAAAAGAATCGGCTGGGCAGGGGGCTATTTATGCACGAAATCATAGCAGTTTTAATCGGGTAGGATACGGAGTCGGCGCTATTTGGTGCCAAACGTTGCTATTGGCGCCAGACGCCAAAGCTTGACGCCACACGCTAAGTGTAGCGCCTGGCGCTACACCTATACGCGTGGCGCCAGCTGGCGCCAATCTTCCTCGTCATACGCGCTTTCTAAAACCGCGTTTTTACCTTAATTCGAGTCTACTAATGACTTTACGGCTCCCTTATCTTTTTCTAAACATCTTTTTATTCTTTTTTTTTATAATTAATATAGCTAATATATTAATTATATTATTCTTTTTTGGATTTTATTTAGGTTAATTTCCAAGTTTTTATAAACCCAAGTTTTTATTTACCTTTTCCTTTTTTTCATTTTTTCTTTTTGGGGGAGAAAGTCGGATACCCTCCATCAATAATAAAAATGATGGAATTTTTGCGCAAAATTATTTGTCACACTTTTCTTGCACACACAAACATACACATAATAATGATAATAATAAAAAAAAGAAAAAAATTGATAAATAAACTCATAACAGTATGTATATACAAAATATGTCTAAAAATGAGTCTAACTAAAAGGCAAAGTTCTATAGAAAGTCAAAAATAAATAAAAAGCACAGGTACAAACTACGGCATGGGGGGAGGTAAACCCATCATCGCATAAAACTCCGCCGTACGAGATGTAACCTCTCCACCTACTCTAGCTCCAGTATCAGCTCCAGTATCCGCAGGAGGAGGAAAACTCAACGTGGGACCAGTCCACCCAAGATCAACCTGAGGCTAAGGCTGCGGAGGCTACTGCGATGACGAGTCGACCTCGTACATCCCACCACCTCTAAGAGCCGACGTAGCCTCTCCCAGGCCTACCGGCGCAACATGAGCACCCTCAGAGGAGGAACTTGAGCCCTCCGCTACATCAGTACGGGCAGCCTCAGAGCGACCGCCTCTACCTCCTGAAGTAGTACGGTGACGCCTCGAGCTAGACCTCGTCGGATCCCTCCGCACCTCAGGTCTCGTGCGGGTAAGAGAAGAAATGGGTTGACCCTGCAAAAGGAATTAAAATCAGAAACAAGGCAAAATCGAAGCGGTAATGCAAAACATATGAAAGAAAGGCTACCTCCTGAACAGTTTTGTCCCGACGGCAAGTAGCCACGTTCCTCATCCGAACAAGCTGGCTTCGGAAGGCATCTATACATCGTGCCATCGCCGAAACCACCTCGCGCGAGAACTGTCAAAGAAATAAGTCAGTAAACATACATAATATATATGGACAAAAGTTGCAAATAAATAAGCTTACCCGAGTCTGGTGGCGAGGAATCGACCGCTCTACAAAGCGCTCGTCCTCAGGAGCCGGAGGAATCATCTCCTCAATCGGCCCGTATGTCGCCTGGTAATGGATAGACATACGGGGTGGCACAAACTCAGTAGCATTGTCCTGATAAAGCAAAAAACAAAGTTAGTAAAGCATTACCTGGGGGCTACTTAACGAAAGGTAAAAGTTGAAAAAATCGTACCGCCACATCCTCAGCCGGTACAGGAACTGGAGCTAACAACGGTAGTAGCTCCTCCGCATAGCATTGCCAAGGGATCGTGCAAGATCGCCAAGGGGTACCAGTTCCCTCTGACATGCTCAACAACCTCGCGACGTCAAACATGTGACGTGGTGGAGGAGCAGGGACGACAAAAGTATCGAAGGAATGTTGTCTAGCAACCCTCTCTCCAAGGTATGGAGTCGCTCCATAAGTCCCCAGGAAATAGCGACGCTCAGCGGAATACTGCGCGGCTAACCCAGGGACTGCCAGGCCGACCAACGGCCAGTACAGCACCTCAGGCTCCTGCAAAGAGCGTCAATCAGGAAAAAATCTATCTAAAGCATCGCAAAATGGCAAATAAGAAAAGAATCATACCTCGATGATCCAATCTCGGACATACGCACTGGACATCCCCACACGGCGGCTGCCCCAGAAAGCACTGACTGGAAACCTGTGCGGCGACGGTCTCGCCGGTGCAGTAGAAGGGAAGTACTCGTAGAACCAGATCTATAAGAAGTTAAAATTATCAGCAAGTGCTAGCTAAAATGTAGAGCTAAACTTTGTAGGGAATAATGTTTACCTCTACGACCCTCCAAAAGCTGGACAAAGCAACATTCGTCCCAAAGGACCGGTGTCGACACGTATCCCTCAGCGCTCGAATGAAGTCAACATAGGCCAAGCTGGCCTAGTGTAGACATCCATTTGTGTCTCCCTAAAAACCAAACCCAGTGATGAGTACCTTTCGCGTCGAATCATAATCGAATAAAGTGAAAGTGTGGAAAGTCTAGTGTTGCGGATAAGTTTTAATTTTTTTTCTCTTCTCTCTATTTTTGAAAACTTATTTTAAGAAAACAGCCAATCCAGTTTGGTTGGTCCATGATATGGGTCAAATAGTAGTGTAGTTGGATGGGGCTTGACAAGAGCTTTCCAACGATATATTATAAGCCCAATTCCGATGAATTGAATATTGAGGAAATTATGGCCAATTTACAAAACCGGGCTCGGTTTGAGCTTTATATGCGGCCCAATGATCTAGTGGAGGGCCTAATATGATTTATCATTCCTAATGCAATTAGGAATGGTTTTAGTCTTCTAGATTCTTCTAGAAGGTTCTTTTCATTCCTAATTCAATTAGCATTGATAGATTGACCTTTTGTTGACTTTTCAGAGTTTTAATTAAAATCAAATAGCATTTTCGAGGAAATTATATGATTTTATCCTCCAGTACGGCAAACTTATCTGATTTTCAAAAACGCGTTAAAAACAGGCTTGGCGCCTGACCCCAGGCATTGGCGCCTGGAACCAGGCCTGGCGCCTGGCGCTAACCATTGACGTCTGGCGCTAGTGTTGGTGCCTGGCGCCAATTAGCCAGGGTTTGCGCCAGCTCTGTTTTTCGTGCGTCAGACTTTGTTTTGTTTATTTTATCTTTTTGGCTGATTTTCTCTATAAATAACTTATTAAAAACTCCGTTTTCATTCACCAATTCTCACGAATATTCACCTACAATCAGTTTTCATTCATCATCAATTCTTTTTCATTATATTCTATAATCATCTCTTTCTTTCTCTAAACTTTGTTTTACATACAAAATTCCGCATTCACAAGATCTAGAAATACCTAGCCACATTCGAAGTTGCCTTCGCCCTAGACGTAAAGGTTTATTTCTGAGGGTTTGGTCCCAAATCTCTCTTTCAATTATTTAATTTGATTGTTTGATTTATTATTTTCCTTGAAGTTACTAACGTGTGTATTTTGTTATTAGAAAGAGGTACGAGGCATCAAAGTAAGTGCTTTAATGGTTTTAATTGATGATATGATGTAGAAATTATGTTTATATTGTTATTATGATATTCCTAGTATCATGTCTAGGGTAATTTTAATATCAAATATGCTTATTATGATTGCTGCGATGCTTCCTATTCTCTTCCTAATATTTATGATTGTTAGTATCATGTTAGGGCTATAGCTTTGATTTTTATTGCTTAGTGACATGATAGGGTTTGTTATTAATCTTGTTAGTATCATGCCTAAGATCTTGCTATTATTATGTTTTAACATGATTATTATGATTATGATTATTATAATTATTATTTATCATGATTATTATTATGTTGCTTGATTATTTATTATTTATTGCTTGATCACACCTTTTTATGCATGCTTAAAGGGAATTGGTACTTGTAATCGCGCTTAATAAGATAATTAATAATCTTGTTAGGGTTAATTTGATTATAAATTCAAGTGATCGCCAATAATAGATTTATGTGTGCATTATATTCAACCAACATAGATAAACAGGTTTAGGGTTAATCCTATTGATTGCAGGTTAATTAAAAAGCGCACATGAATACGATCAGAATAAAGTAGAGGCCTATTATTAGGGCAGGTTCAATCTCTTTTAGGTTGGATTTGTACCTTCATCCCCGAACCCTTATTTGATCCTAGACCTTATGGAGTTGACGATCTCTTGGATGGTTAAGGGGTGTAACCTTCACCTCGTGAACGGTTTACAAGTTCCTAAAACTTGTTGGCGGCTCTTTTGCTCTATCTTCTTCCCTTTTGGACGCCACTGTACTTTAGTGTATGATCACAGTCGGGTTCAAGCTAGTGGGATTAAAGCTTGAAATATATTCCCTACACCTAGTCGTAAGTCCCGATCCGATGTAGATCGCGAACGGCAGGAAGGTAGTAAAGCAGCGCCCTACTACCCTTTTCAGGGGAGAACGTCCCTGACAACAAAATAAGTGCAAAGATGCGCACCCGCTGCTCTCGGGTGGTCGCACCATCATCAAAAGCCGCTGCCAGAGTCGAGCGGCGAATCCCCCTAGCGCTGAACTGAGATGACTCTACCTCAGCTCAAGCCCGAATGGTAATCGACCCCAACAGCTCCTCGACCTCAGGGGAAAAGACGTCGATCCCGCTGTCAAACGACAGTGGCACGGAGCTGAACTCTAGTCCTGTGATGAGACTGAAGTCGGTAGGAGTGACCATCATCTCACCCCAAGGGAAGTGGAAAGTGTTGGTGGTGTCCCAGAAGAACTCCACCAGAGCACGCACTACATGGTGACCCCCGCTGGAGGCAACCATCGCCTCGGAGGTCTTGTACAACGCGGTAAGACCGCAAGACTCCCATAGGAGTCTTATCTCGACATCCCTAGCGATGTACATCTTGTACAGGTCGCCCAAACCGTCACAACCGGAGCCATGACAGCGCGTCCTCCCAACGGTGATACCCCGTCTCACCCTCTCAGAAATGTGGTGGACGGGGGAAAAGGACAAGGTCCGCTCAGCCCACTCAGGGAGTCGACCAAGCGAAGTGGACGGCTCGACGTCGTCCTCCACGGGCTCATGCTCCCGTCGAGCGTCTCGGGATCGTGAACCAGAGCCTCGCTGTCTAGCCATGCTACATTGTGCAGAATCATCATAAATTAAGGTCCTATAGTATCTAAGGTTCGCCTAGCCGCATGATACTATGTTCGCAAAAAACCGAGTACATAGTACTAAAATAGAGAACAAATTCAAATTGAGAATCACGGCATTTTTCAAGCAATCAAACAATTTCTTGCAATACTATAGTAATTATTATGACAAATTGGACAAGAATTTCTAGCAAAAACGTCAAGAACGGGTCACATTGAATTCCTGACCTTAAGAGGTCCAATAATGGCAATTCGTTCATTTCTTCACCAAATTGAGTCAAACAAGTCTCAAATTACTCCCAAGGAAATATAAAAACATAATCAAGCAATTTCATGGCATAAAATTTGACAAATAAAGAGAATTGAGCATTCTAAGTTTCGAAATTTCATGAAATTTGAAAATAAACACATGCAAAATTTATAAAAACCGGTGTGAGTTCGAAGAAAACTTACATAGATCGGGAAAATGGATGAAATGAGCTTTGATTTGCAACAAATTTGAGTGAATTTGGTTGATAAATGAGCAAGAATGAAGCAAATGAATTTTTGGAGATTTTCGAGCAAAACGCGACGAGCAAACAGCAAAAATGATGAAGAATAGGGTATTTAAGAATACCCTATTGTGGCGCCAAGCGCTAGACCTTGGCGTCAAAATATAGGCTTAGCGCCTGGCGCCAATCCCAGCGTCTGGCGCTACGGCCAGTTATGTGGCGCTGATGTGTTTTCAGCGGCGCCGGGATGTTCAGCCACTCAGTGAGGTTGTTCTACTTCTTTACAATATATTTTGGGTTCCTTGGTACGCCAGTTAGCCCCTCTAAGAAATTTGACACGATTTTTAGTAATCGGCTTGATTGCGCAAAGTGATCGACCTGATGAAACACCGTCTCACTTAGCTTAAAGCGCCTAAGCATTGGCTCATTAACAAAAGGCACCGACGTATGGCTTCATTCGCAAAAGGAACCAACATACAGGTTCAAAAGCAACAAAAGCGCCGACGTACAGGCATAGCGGAAGCAAAGTTCAAGCGAGCTTTTAAAGATCGATAGGCGGAGATCTTCGGTAATTTCTTTGGAAAATTATCGCAACAAATGAGGATAGCTTCGAGCGAGGATATCTTTGACGACATTCCCTAGATTGTGGAGAGTTGTCACAAATAACTGAAGGTGATTTCAAGCGAAGTTGTCTTCGATCATATTCCCTTAGACGTGGAAGATGGTCATAAAGCGGAAGAAGATTGTTTCAAGCAAAATAATCTTCGATAGTATTCCCTTGGATGTGGAATATTATCAATGCAGATGAGGATTGTTTCAAGTGAAATAATCTTTGATAGTATTCCCTTGGACGTGGAATATTATCAATGCGGATGAGGATTATTTCAAGCGAAATAATCTTCGATGGTGTTCCCTCAACTTTCTTCTTTTACGCATCCGTGGCCTTTCACTTTCCCTTTCCCTTGCTCTTCTCTTTCCCTTTTTTCGAAACATTTTCATCTTCTTTTCCCGGTTCCTTTACCTTTCTAACCTTTCCGAGCCCACAATTCTGGACGAATCCCCATCTTTTGCAAATTTAACCATGCACCCTTTCCGTCCTTTGTTTTGCCTTGAATATTCATCAGCGTTCCTAAAAGAGCATCACACACATTCTTCTCTATATGTATCACATCAAGACAGTGCCTAACTTCATGTTCATTCCAGTACAGAAGCTTCCAAAAGATTGATTCTTTCTTAAACAAAGCAGCTGAGACCATAGTTTTTTCTGATTTTCCAAACACCATTCATATACTCTTAACACGAGCATAAATCCCAGCACCAGTCAATGGTCTAGGCGCAGTCTCCTCTTCCATTGTCTCATTGAAAGCCTTTTTATTCCTACGGTACGGGTGATCACGCCTAAGGAACCTTCGAGTTTGCAAGAAGATATCTTTGCGAGAATTCTTAAGATATATGCTTGATGTGTCATCAATACATATGGGTGTAGACACCCATTTGTGTCTCCCCAAAACCAAACCCAGTGATGAGTACCTTTCACGTCGAATCATAATCAAATGAAGTGAAAGTGTGGAAATTCTAGTGTTGCGAATAGTTTTAATTTCTTTTCTCTTCTCTCTGTTTTTGAAAACTTATTTTTAAGAAAACAGCCAATCTAGTTTGGTTGGTCCATGATATGGGTCCAATAGTAGTGTAGTTCGATGAGGCTTGACAAGATCTTTCCAACGATAAATTATAAGCCCAATTCCGATGAATATTGAGGAAGTTATGGCCAATTTACTAAACTGGGCCCGGTTTGAGCCCTATATGCGGTCCAATGATCTAGGGGAGGGCCTAATGTAGATTTATCATTCCTAATGAAATTAGGAATGGTTTTAGTCTTCTAGATTCTTCTAGAAGGTTCTTTTCATTCCTAATTCAATTAGCATTGATAAATTGACTTTTGTTGACTTTTTAGAGTTTTAATTAGAATCAAAGAGAATTTTTGAGGAAAAATACAATTTTATCCTCCTGTACGGCAATTTTTATCTGATTTTAAGAAAATGCGTGAAAATCTGAACGCCAAACGCCAGCTGTAGCGCCTGGCACTAGCATTGGTGCCTGGCGCTAATGTTGGCGTCTGGCGCCAATAGCCAGCGTTGGCGCCAATTCAATTTTATCTGCGTCAGAACTCTGTTTTGATATTTTATCTTTTTGGATGATTTTCTTTATAAATAACGTTGTATAAACTCCATTTTCATTCACCAGTTTTCACCTACAATCATCAATTCTCTCTTTCACCAACTCTCATCAAGATTTTCTTGATTACTCTCTCTCTCTTTTCTAAACTAGCCTTCTCTCAAATAACAAATTCCGCATTCGCAAGACTTAAATACACCTAGCCATATTCCAAGTTGTCTTCGCCCTAGACGTGAAAGGTTTAATTTCTGAGGGTTTGGTCCCAAATCTCTATTTCAATTATTTAATTTAATTGTTTTAATTATTATTTTCCTTGAAGTTAATAATGTGTGTATTTTGTTATTAGAAAAAGGTAAGAGGCATCAAAGTAAGTACTTTAATGGTTTTAATTGATGTTATGATATAGAGTTCATGCTTAGGTTGTTATTATGATTCCTAGTATCATGTCTAGGGTAATTTTAATATCAAGTATGATTAAAAGTATGATGCCTTTTATGTTCTTCCTAATGTTTATGGTTGTTAGTATCATGTTAAGGCTAAAGATTTGATTTTTATTGCTTTGTGACATGCTAGGGTTTGTTACTAATCTTGTTAGTATCATGCCTAGGATATTGCTAGTATTATGCTTTATTATTAACATGATTATTTTTATGATTATAATCGTTATAATTATTATTATTATTATTGTGTTGCTTGATTATATTTATTTCTTGATCACACCTTTTATGCATGTTTAAAGGGAATTGGTATTTGTAATCAAGCTTAATAAGATAATTAATAATCTTGTTTAGGGTTAATTTGATTATAATTCAAGTGATCGCCAATAATAGATTTATTTATGCATTAATATTCAACCAACATAGATAAACAGGTTTAGGGTTAATCCTATTGATTGCATGTTAGTCAAAAAGCGCACATGAATACGATCTGAATAAAGTAGAGGCCTATTATTAGGGCAGGTTCAATCTCTTTTAGGTTGGATTTGTACCTTCATCCTCGAACCCTATTTGGTTCAAGACCTTATGGAGTTGACGATCTCTTGGATCGTTAAGGGGTGTAACCTTCACCTCGTGAACGGTTTACAAGTTCCTAAAAAACTTGTTGGCGACTCTTTTGCTCTATATTCTTTCCCTTTGGACGCCACCGTACTTTAGTGTATGATCACAGTGGGGTTCAAGCTAAGGGATTAACGCTTGAAATATTCCCTACAATGGGGCATGCTTTTTTCTTTTCACCTTGTACCCACACAAGTTTTCATATGCAGGGAAGTCATTCATGGTCCACATAAGGGCTGCACGCAGTGTGAACATCTCGTTCTTATGAGCGTCGAAAACGGAAACCCCTTCGTCCCACATATTTCTCAAGTCGTCAATAAGTGGCTCAAGGTAAAAATCTATGTCGTTTCCAAGTTGCCTAGGCCCCGTTATTAGCAATGAAAGCATTACATAATTAAGTTTCATGCACAACCAAGGAGGCAAATTATAGCTAACTAAAAGTACCGGCCATGTGCTGTGTTGGGTACTAAGAGTGCCAAATGGATTAATCCCGTCCGTGCACAACCCAATCTTTAAATTTCTGACTTCATCACCAAATTTTCCAAACTTCAAATCAATGTTCTTCCACTGCAGGGAGTCAGCTGGATGCTTCAGCATTCTGTTTTTCTTTCTTTCCTCGGCATGCCACCTTAAGTTTTTAGCGTCTTTTAGTATTGAGAATAGACACTTAAACCTTTGAATAATGAGAAGATACAACAACACCTTAGTAGGAGGTCCCTCCGTACCAGGATTGCAACTCATGCGCTTGTAACACGACATCTTGTTGAAGGAATTATGTCTTCAATAAGTGCAATTACTAGATATATCAGGGATCACTATTATTGAGATAATAAGTTCGTTCTTTTGGGACGTCATTATCTGTTGCTAGACTATGATCATTAATCTTTGGGCTAGTCAAATAGTCCAAAGCCCACTAGAATGGATCCTATGAGGTCACACAACAAAGGTATTGGGTTAAGCAAGTTAAAGGCCCATTTATGGGCCACATGAACAAGTAACTAATTATGAATTGGATTGGGCAAGCATAGTTATATTAGAGTTAGGTTTCGGGATTTGTCATGGACTCTTATTTAGTGATGAGATCTATAAATAAGGTCCATGTCTAAGGTTGTATGATACAACACAATTAACAGTTAATTATGCATCAAGCAACTAGTAATCCCAAAAACCTCCCTCTCTCTCTCTCTCACGCCTATCTCCTCCCCCCCCCCCTTGATCGTGGTGGTTCGTGATTTGTTCGTTGCTCGTTCTTCTTCATAGAAGGTCAATTGAAGTGTTTGATTGCGACTAACTAGCATTAGTGGAGGTCTTAATGTGTGCCTGTGGACCAAGTAGAGGAATCACGTTTGAGGTTCTTTATCTCCCTTGTTCTTGTTCGATCGCACATGGAATCCCGCTTTAAAGGTATTAATTCTAATTCTTTATGTGTTATGCATGATCTTGGGATTAGGTGCTATATGAATATGATTCATGTTTTCCGCATTCATACCTATAAACTCCTACAGTGGTATCAGTTAGCCTCTTGCATTTACACATATTGAATTTTAATTCTTTGATAATCCACAATTTTAATTCAATTAGGAGGGAGAATAATTAATTATTGTTCAATCTTTATATTAAATGGAGATTTAATTTTTGGGATATGATTAAATATGATTTAATTTCTCAATTTGTTCTAGCAAAATCCGAATTAGGCCCTAATTTTCGAAAATTTTAATTGAAATCAAGCCCTAAAATTTTGATTTTTGTGATTAATTTTAATGATTTTCGAATATTTTATTATTCATAAATTTAATTGGATTGATTTGATACATAAAATATGATTTTTTGTATAAATCAATAGTTTGATTTAAAAGTTAAATTAAATTTGAATTAATTTTGTGAAAAACCCTAATATTGAAATTAGATTGCGAATTTAATTTCAAAGTTGAATTAGGCATAAATGTTTAGCTTTAATTCAATAGACCCAATCTAATTTAATTTTACAAATGTTGTATAATTAAATTAAAACTCTCAAAAAAATATTGTTTTTTATTAAATTATTCTGTTTTAAAATAAATTTTTAAGATAAAATCTGATTTTATTTTGAGGATAAAATCAAATTTCAAAAGTTGGTTTTTAATAATTACCCTAAATTAAAGTTGTGAATTTTGGATAGGATTTGTTAGAATATTTCGAGCATATTCCAAAAAGATAAAGATTGATTTAAATAATATGATTATCCCATAATTATTTTGGATAATAATTGATTTAAAATTATGTGATTGGCTAGCAATTAGGATAGAATCTCCTAAATTAGTTAGGATAATCATGGAAAATAAATACTCTCTCCGTTAGTAGTTATGTGCAACTTTGGAGGGGATAATGGATACTAATGCAAAAGATGGAGGGCAAAGATTAGAGGGAGATAAGGGGAGGTAATTAATAAAAGTGGAGAGAGAAAGTTGGTCCCCCCCACTTGCAATATGGAGGGGAAATCTGATTTTTATTTTGTTTTTTTGGAGGGGTTTGTTTTCCCCCTCAATTTTTCACCAAAAATTTGAATTTGGGAATTTTAAAATTCCCTCTAAATTTTTTTAAAAAAGGGAAGAATACATTCTCGAATTCTGATCTTCCATTCAGCATTTATGAGGCTTATAAATACCAACCTCCACTATTCATGAAGCATTCAATGCTTCTCATTAATTACAGAACCATGTTTTTCAAAAGATTATTCAAATCATCCAAAAGTTAGCACTAATTACGCCCGTTTATCCCACATTAACCCCAAAAAATTACACCTAATCTAAAAGTAGTGCTACACATAATTAGTCTTCAAATCAGCATTGCATAATCTGGAGGGCAGCTTCATCTCCTCAAAACCTTCACCAGCCACCCCCACACCATCTAAAGCAATCTACAAGTTGAAACAACAAACATGATTCAAAAAAAAAAAAAGTTGAAACAACAAACAGAAGACATGGCAGACATAGATGAAGATCTTTTTTTTCGACATTGATCAATTAATCACAAAGGAAGAAATGGCAGATTTTCACTTTGAGCATGAAGAACAGATGCAAGATGCATACTTTGAGGCATACAACTCAGAAAATGATAACATGCAAGAAGAGGAAGAAGAGGAAGACTCAAGCATGCACAACAACAATCAAACTCAGCAAGATGAAACACAAGCATCATTGTTTGCAAAAGGGACTCTCCAACCAAATAGAAAACAACTCAACATGCATTAAAAGAGAGAGATAGTTGATGTAATGCTGCTGAAAATGCAAGATGGTAATGCTGCTGAAAATGCAAGATGGTAACTTACCTAGAGGCTACAAGGTGGAATTATCAGTTAAATTCAAGGTTCACAAATCAACAATCACAAGAATTTTCACAGAAATAAAAAGGCAAATGGCAGAAGGGAATTTGATTGTTGTCAGGTCCAAAAAGATAGGGATGACAGGTGCAAAGCCAAGGGAATTCTCTGATGAATTCCTACAATCAGTCCCACTACACTTAAGGAAGACAAAAATATCATATACTGTAGCACTGAAGATTTTACATGTAACTCTTCATTATTTGAGAAAAAGGGAAGGCTCAAAACTCACACAGCAAGCAGTAAGCCAGCACTGACATCAGATCACAAGGTTGTTATAATGAAATGGATTTTGTCTCACATAAACCCAATCCAAGGTAATGAGAACCCCACATTTGAGGACATAAAGTATACCATACACATTGATGAGAAATGATTTTATCTCAACCCAGATAAGAGGAGTTTCTATCTGCTACCAAGTGAGGAAGATCCCTATTTGGCTCAACAATCAAAGAGGTTCAAATTAAAAGCTACCAAGTGAGGCTTGTCTTTAGTTGCTAAAATTGACCGTGATTCCTACGAAAGTGAGTTACTGTATATTCTTGTCTCTTCTCTTCTTTTTGTTTGTTTGAATAAGCTCATCATTTCTCCTTTGGTTTTGTTTTGCTCGAGGACGAGCAAAAGGTAAGCTTGGGGGTATATGATGGGTGTCATAAATGGCACCCATTTGATGAGCATTTAGGTTGTTTTAACCTTCTTTTCATGACTTTCATGCTTAGTAAATGCTTAGTTTTATGCTTTTGATCTTAGTCTTACCTTTCCTCTCTTATTTTGTAGCTTTTGTGCATTTCTATGGTTTTTCTAGTTTTTTCTCCTTTATTTGCTCTATTATCGTGGTTGTAGGTATTGTACGAGGTTCGGGTCTTGATATTGGTGATTTACTAAGGTGGAGGAAGCTTTTGGAGCAAGCTCATGGCAATTGGAAAGCTCAAGATGCAAGGAAGTGGATTCTCCAAGTTCTAGCTCTTGCGCTCTCAAGTCGTGCTCTCATGAATATGGGGTGTTGAACCCACAATCATGTGCTTTTGGGACTTCCTCACTTAGTGTTCATTATCATCATGATTGTGCGTTCATTCGAAGACCTTAACGAACGCACGAAGCAACGAGAAGATCGAAGAAACCTAGAGATGTGCGGACGCGCAAGGCACGGGCGCGGGCGCGCCACCCCTGAAGCATGGGCGCACCTCCCCTGCAGCGCGGGCACGCCTTCCTGGTTATTTGTTTTCTCGGTTTTTGTTTTCGCGCCTCTTTAAGTACCTTTGTAAACCCGATTTTTGGGGCAAGTTTAGAATAAGTTTCATTTCGCATTTTAGATCATATTCTTAGATTAGTTGAGAGCTTCTCTTTCTAGTTTTAAGGTTAGTTTAGGAGTAGATTTTAGAGAGAGAAAGTGAGGAATTTCAATGGTGATTGAGAGATTGAAGATTCAATGGTGACAATTGTGTTGGAGATCTTATCTATTATCAATGAGCATTCTAAACTCTATCTCATTTTATTGCCTTGTTTGATTTCATATTTGTTTGGTATGATTTTGATGTTTTATTGTTGATTAGATTAGTGTAATTGTTCTTCATAGATTGTTGATTCTTAATTTCTTTAGTTTTTTGTTGGTTAGATAATGATGTTAGTGTAGTTGTTTTCTAGGAATGGGTGAAACTTGTATGATTGATTGATTGTATTGATTGTGCTTAATTTGGGAATTATGTTGATTAATTGTTGAGATTAAAGTGATTAATGGAAGTTTGCATTTGTATAATTCTATTAAGCCTTGAGAATTATGCTAGATTGCATTGTGAGTCTACATTAATACAGACCATTGATTTGTAGCTTACATTTGTCGATTGAGCTTGATTATTGATGCTCCTAGTTGGAGTCTCTCATAATTTGCGCTAGTTTGACCTCTAGAAGATAGCTTGTTGACTCTTTTGATTGACCTTGCCATTAGTCTTCATAGCCATTGACTTGCATGTATTTCCGAGTTGTTACAATTGTCATGATTACTTGTTAATCCCCGTTCCTAGTGTTTTATTTGTTTGGTTTCTTTGTTTGTTAGTTGTTAGTGTTCTCTCTTTATCTTTGTCTTCGACCTAGCTTAGGCACATAATTGAGAGCGCTTGAACATTACCGTTCCTTTGGGTTTGATCCTTGACTTGCCTCTATACTAGTATATAGGTTTGTTAAGTGTTTATAAATTTAGTTTGACCGAGGGAGGATTAGTTTCAACGACCTAGTTCCACCCCTCGTTAATAGCAGTGCACAACAGGGACAGAACAAGAGCCAGCTTCAGGTTTCTTGGATGGAGGTGCCTCATCAAGCTCCTCATCAGATGATAGGACGATGAGCTCCTCATCGAGAAGCTCACGCATCCTTCTCAAAGCAACACGCGCCGCCTTCCGAGTAGCACATACCTTGTAGGGTGGCCTTTCCCTCTTAGATCTAGGTTATTTTGGAGCCACAACACTCCCCTCCCCACTCTCAGCAACCAGATCTACAGGAGCCTCAGAGAAATCAAGTGAATTCCTACGGGACTCACCCTGTCCCTCCTCCCTCTTCTGTCTTTCTTCCTCGTCAATACTTTTTAGGAATTGTCTCAGAGCTCTGTAGGTGTATAAGGTACAGTAGAGACCCATTTCGCTTAACTCGTAAAAACGACGAGGGAAGAGTGAACCAGTCTCAAAGCAGTGGATGAGATGCTGGATCAGATTATCCTTTCCTTTGTCGTTGGTAGCCATGTACGCATCCTTCAAAGGATCCAAGTTAACCATTTTTGAGAGGGACTCGTGTTTGAGAAAGATCGAAGGAGAGAAGAATAGATCTGGAGAGATGAAGTGGGAAATCGAAGAAGAAGAGGAGAGAGAAAACGCCAAATGAAGAACTAGGGTTCATCTGGAGAAATCTCTAGAAGAAATAGAGGAGCCCAAACATCGTCATAAATTTTAGATGGTTGGGGCATGTGAGTAAATGAAGAGAGTTGGGGGAATTGGGGGAATAAATGGAGGGAGTCATTAGATTAGGGAATGTGATTAGATTAGGTTAATCTAATTAGATTAGAATAAGGGCATAGATTAAAAAATAAAAAAATGGTTAAGTAAGGGTAATATCGTAATTTCAGGCTTTTTTAACTAAAAATAAAAAGAAATCAGAAAGTTGCACATAATACAAAACATCCCGAAATGGCAAAAGTTGCACAAAACAATTAACGGAGGTAGTATGATTTATCTTCCATAATTATAATATGATTTGATTCTATCTCTTACCTTAAATAAAATATATGATATTTTATGGTTGGTTAGAAATAATATATGATATTATCTAATTGCAGTAATTAATTAATTAAAAATATGAGATATTTTGTGCCATGTTTCCTTAACTATGATCATTCGATGTTGTAGTTTAGGAAAGCATGATGAGTGATTTATTATGTGGCACTTTATAATATATGATATTATTTATTGCTATATATAAACTAGTATGGCCCATAGATTCTAAATACGATATGCGCATCGTTTTGTATTTTTGTAATCTAAATACGGTCTGCGTACCGTTAAGTATTTTTGTAATTTATTTTATTTTATTTAAGTAGTAGATAGAATAGAATAGTATTACAAGTTGCAGTTGATCTAAGAAGCCAATGGAGTGAAGGCCCAAAGGAGCCAAATGGATGGGATCCATGAAGATTCAAGTGGGAGCCTTTTTTGCTGTATTATTTTTCTTAGGATTAAGAGGCCATACTATGTCATGTTTTATTTATGCATTAATAGATTATGCATGTTAGATTTTATTTATGTTGATTGATGATGTGTTAAAGTTCACTAAATAATAACAACATAAATGAATCTAGGTCCCAGTAATATTAAGGTTGCTTTTCCAATTAGATACCCAACAATCCTTTAATCGTGGGTGATGGGTTGGCCTCAGCAGAGCGTCACTTGTTATTTTAGGTATTGTGGGGTAGATCACGTTCTAAATATTTAATTGGGCATACTCAACAAGGTTACCTAAAGGGTTTAGAACCTTGAAGCTAAGTGTAATAATTAAACATGTGATGGTTAATTATTCAACCAAGAATTACAAATGTTGTAATCAGTAAAGAGTGTACTCACCTTGAAAATGTAATGCTTGATGGTAGGGCCTCAGTCCGGTCAACTATTACACAAATAAAGGATCTTGAAATCATTTAATCCAATAGGGATCATTTTAACATTGAATAAATGTTTTAAAGTTGTCAATTTAATTCTCTTATGGTACTTTAATTTTTATTAAACATAATTGAATTTTGCGTTTACTCATTTGTCATTCTAATTTTATTATTATATATAATCTCCTCGATTGAAAATAAATTTAAGAAACGTTCTCAAAAGGTTAAAAGATAATCCATAAACCTATATTCCAATTTTGCTAAGATGGTTCTAAAAGGCAAGTTTTAGAAATCCATGTCACATGTCTAACGTTGGTTTTATTCAAAATGTTTGAGTAAAATTCCAATGCATCTTCATTTTTGAAAATGTTTCAAGGGATATAATGAGATAGGAGGTATGAAAACTCTAAAAGACAAGTATAGAAGTCCAATAAAATCACTTATTTTCAATATGATTGAATATAAGAAAGTGATTGGAAATCTCTATGATCAAAAGTTGATCAAATGACGCTATTCTTCATCCACTTTATATAAGATTTAAATAGTTGATTAAACTCTATTATAAATAATGATTGAATAGACTTAGCAAAATCATGAAAAGTGGTTAAAGTAGTTAAGCAAAGCATCATTTTGAACCTAAGAGAAATGTTCCAAGTGGCTCAAATGGGAAAGGTTTAAGAATATATGAGGATTGCATTAAGAAGTTATAGGCCAAGAAATGCAAACAAGTTGCTACTTCTCAAACCTAAACTGCTTACATGCTAAAAGTTGTTGTGAACAACAAATGTTTGGACCAAATCCAATTGATTAGAAACTACCTCATATAGTTGGAAGGTAGAAGAATGGAAATGTTCCAAATTTAAGAAGTATATTATAGAAATTGATTTAGCATATACTTCTTGGACATAAGATGTTTTGTTTAGATCATTCATTTCACAATGTGGTTGAACTAAAGGAAGAAGTTATGGCTAAAGGAGAAATAAATCTACAAGTTTATAAGCAAATGTTGCTACTTCACACGTAGAATCTACAAGTCTGGAAGCAAAATTTGCAACTTTACAAGTAGAAACTATATTTCACCTTACCTTGTTATTGGCTAGAATTAAATAAATGTTATTCATTCTTTCCATTATCAAAACACAATTCAATGTTAGTAATGACTAAGCGTCGAAGATTCAAAAGATGGAATAAATGTTATTCTACGCTTCATTGAGTCATAATGTGTTTTGAATCGCTAAATAGGCTTAAAGTTCTATATGATAGAAATAATTAAACCATTTCTATATAAATTGTCTCTAATATGTCAATTAATTTGAATGAAAATGAACATTACATGCGAAAGATCCAAAGGGATGAACTTTCAATATCATTATATTAAGAATTTATTGATATATATAATTGTCATTCTAATTTGACATTTTGACAAAGTCACCATTTAGAGAAATGATGATGCAAACTCGAGGTCGAATACATATCGATGTAAGAGAACCAAAGGTTTAAAGGTTAGAGACGGACAATGAAACTTCATTTGTGATATGATCACTTGTGCTTAGTTGAAGCATAACTGTGAAAGTTTTGAAAAGTTCAAAACGTCCAGTATGAAGTTCAAAATCAACTTGACAAAATAATGATTACATTACAATATGATTGTAATTGTGAAAATTTTGAGTCAAGACATTTACTTGGCAATATATTCAAAGTATTGCGAGGATGATCGTAATAATGAGAATTTAAGCCAATACCTTGATAAACATCCAAGAGTTGTGAAATAGTTTTACAACAAACTCGTAAAGAAAACCTTATGAAGTGTTTATGAAAGGAGATATCAATCTATATGAGATAAATTTTGATAATGGATGAAATTACCTATTTTCCAACCATTATTCAGGGGATATACTTTTAAGATAAGCTACAAAACTAAACAAACTACATAGGTCAAATCAAATTGTAGCAAAGGCTTCATATGTGATATGGATAAGAAAAGTTATTATTAAGTCTTTCTACAAAGCAAGGAATAAAAAGTTGTATTAAATCGTTTGATGCGCGTTTGATTCCTATACAGAGCACGGGGTACTACTACACAAATCATACTTAGCACAAAATGTTTGTTGCTCAAGTAGGTGCCCTTATGGAAAATTGTTCCAAAAGGTCAAGTGGGAGTAGTGTAAATCTCGAAAGAGTTCGAGAAAAGCAACAAACAAACATGGTTCAAAACATGGTTGGTTCACCCAATGCTGAATATGTCTCTTCAAAAGGCAAGTGGGAGTATAAGAATCTCGAAAAGTTCAAGAGCCTTGAAAGTGTTCAAGAAAAGCTAATTCGAAAATCTTGAAGAAATTCGAGAAGTATTTTAATAAAAGCAATAGTATGAGCATGATTCACATCATGTTAAAAATGATAACGCGTGGTCTCATTAAGTGTAATGGGAATAATAACCATGTGTCAAAGGTAGTACATTACAAGTGCAAATCCTCTATTGTTGTTTCTCATTGAAACTGAACAAAGTTGTTGTATAAGTTTCAATTGTTGCATAAAAACCCACAATGATGACTAGCATATGTCAAATTTAGCCAATGAAATACAATTTCATATTGACTAAGAGTTCTAAAATATTTATTTTGGAACATTATTTGACAAGTTATAACTCTAAGTGGTTTAAAAACAAGGAAAGCTAAAATAGATTCTAAGTCTGTAAGCAAGTGTATGACACTTGAATAATTTGCCTAATTGGTTGAGACCCATTATAAGCAAAACAGACAAGATAGGAAAATGTTTTCTAACTAAATCAAAGACTTGTTAAAGGATTCAACTAATTCATAGTATGACTATGACTACGATGAAAACTTTACATTAGTCATGTTGCAAAGATCTATTAAAGATATTTTAGTGAATTCTACCTTATAAGATTTGGTAGATGGATTTCAAAACGCTTTCTTGAAATTGTTCATGAAAGAAGATTTGTATATAATACAATCAAAAGTTTGAAGATCCAAGGGATGCATATCATCATGGAGTTAGTGTTCTTAATTTTGTGAGTTAATCAAATCGTTTAATGTTCTCGTAAAATGAAGAAAAGGTCGTGTCTGTACAAGATATTTAGTGGGAGCTATACACTCTTCTTGGTCTAGTATAAAGAGTGATAATTCATTTCTTTAACAGTCAAGTGAGTGTTAATAATGCATTTTGTATGAAAACCCTTGAAGAGGAAGATGAGTAAAATTGGGATTCAAGATCTATAGAGATAGGTTTTGAAGTTTGTTTGAGATTAGTTAATAAGCTTATATTAATAAGATTCTTATAAGGTTCAACATTATATTGAAAGGAGTTTCAATCCCATGTAACATGGCACATTGCTTAATGATTCAATACTTTGAGAAAGGCTGATGAAATTAAGGTTTTGAGTGATGCTAATTATGCATTTTGCAAAGGATATGATGCATCATGCATGTCATGGACTATACTCGTCTATTTGATTCACATGTATTAAGAACAAGTGATGATAGATTTCAATCGAAATCCAATATAATGTTGGAATACAAATTAGAATTTCCTAAGTTCCTTGCAAAAGGGCGAGGGAAAATATTATAAAATGTAGAAATTGCAAATTTCATGTTTATGAGAATGTCTCATGAACACTACTTACTAAACCCCTTCCATTGCCTAAGCATGAGAAGCATACTAGTGTAATTGGATTGAAGCTAATGATGTAATTTAAGTTGTATTTGTTTTGAGAAAAACTTATTACATATGTAATACATTCATTTGCAGAATTATGTTTAATTAAAAGTTTATCATTTCTCTTATTTAATCATGGTTTCAATATTAAATAAAATGTCCAAAATAATTATGGATTGATGGGCTCATCAGGTTAATTTATTTAAATAACCTGGTGAATGAAACCCCATAGGTGAACTAAATTCATATATTATTTAAGTTCCTAGTTCGGAATCATTAAACTGGACATAAATGATTTTAATATATGGACTAGCATGTAAGATTGATTGGATAGCGCTGTTTCTTAGGCTATAGGAGCGTAGTGAAGCTCGGTCAATTACATGGATATGCATGAATGATGCATGATCGAACTATAGACCTACTTTGAAGCTCAAGTATAGAGCTTCTAGATATATTAGTGGATTCCTTTGACATGAGTGGAACATTGATTTCATTCAATGATTGATGTAACTGTGTACATTCAAACGTCTTCCCGTAGCTGGAGATTATAAAGGGTGTTTCCTGGTTACCTCATGATTTGAGTGGGAGCCTTGGTTGCCACAAGATTGGATTGAATCTACCTATTTAATTAGAAATGTGTCTTGGCCTCTTGAGGAGGGAGAATTCAGAAAATGTATGGCCGTACTCAAATGGATTACAAAGTAATCATTTGTTTTGTAATTCTAACTCAGTTTCTCAAGAAAAGATTTGTATATTAATATGATCACGACATGATATGCAATCATATTATCAAATCGACACACATTGACTTAAGGAATTTGAGTATTGTGCACTTGTCTCAGACAAGTGGGAGATTGAAGGAATTATGTCTTCGATAAGTACAATTACTAGATTTATCAAGGATCACTATTATGGAGATAATAAGTTCATTCTTTTAGGACGTCATTATCTGTTGCTAGACTATGATCATTGATCTTTGGGCTAGTCAAATAGTCCAAAACCCACTAGAATGGATCCTATGAGGTCACACAACAAAGTTATTGGGTTAAGCAAGTTAGAGGCCCATTTATGGGCCTCATGAACAAGTAACTAATTATGAATTGGATTGGGCTAGCATAGTTAGATTAAAGTTAGGTTTTGGGCTTTGTCATTGACTCTTATTTATAGATGAGATCTATAAATAAGGTCCATGTCTAGGGTTGTATGATACAACAAAATTAATAGTTAATTGTACATCAAGCAACCAGTAATCCCCAAAACCTCTATCTCTCTCTCTCTCTTTGTCACACACCTATCTCCTTCCCTCCTTGATCGTGGTGCAGTGGTTCATAATTTGTTCGTTGCTCGTTCTTCTCCATAGAAGGTCAATTGAAGTGTTCGATTGCAACTAACTAGCATTAGTGGAGGTCTTAATCTGTGCATGTGGACCAAGTAGAGGAATCACGTTTGAGGTTCTCTATCTCCCTTGTTTGATCGCACGTGGAATCACGCTTCAAAGGTATTAATTCTAATTCTTTATGTGTTATGCATGATCTTGGGATTAGGTGTTATATGAATATGATTCATGTTTTCCGCATTTGTACCTATAAATTCCTACACTTGCATCGTGGACACTCCTGCAATTGCTCATACTCATTTTGATAAAGAATACAATCATTAGGACATGCATGTATCTTCTTATACTCCAAACCAAAGGGACCCATGAGCTTCTTTGCATAATAGTAAGACTTAGGAATTTCATTCCCATCAGGCAACATATCACTTAATGTGGTCAACAAAGAAGTAAAACTAATGTCCGTCCACCCATGCTTCGACTTAATATTGAAAAGTGTTAGCACGACTGATAGTTTAGAGTATTTTTTGCACCCAAGATACAAAGGATTTTTGGAAGCCTCCGATAATAACTCAAACACGCCACCTTCAACAGCATGCAACATCTCATCCACATCTTCATCCTCGACCTCATCCGCTTGATCATCATCGCCTCCATCCTCACCATTATCAACAATATAGTCATCATTCTCGTATTCCTCGACCACATGAATCTCATTGCTTCTATCACGTACATGATTCCTATCAAGATCCCTACTGTACTCTCCATCTTCACCGTCCCAAATCCACACATGGAATTTAAGCCTAAATCCACGACATAATACATGATATCTAATGATTTCAACACTGCTGACCACATTCACATTATTACAATCAACACAAGGACAATAAAGGCCTTTGTCACCCAGTTTGCGTTGATAAGATAAAGCCCTCTCGCAAATCTCTTGAATCCCATTCCAAAATTCCAATGTATCACGTCTACCATATATCCAACCACGATCCTTCTCCATTTAGTAAATTATCTCTAAACATATATAGCAACATACAATGAATAATGTGTAATTGCTACATATTTTATGTAAATCAAATTCAAGTACACATCGTGAATATACCATTCATATAGTGAAAATATGCATGTTTCCAAAGGGTCCTTATCACTCCAACCTAACCGAGGTATATTTAAACAAACAAAAGGAATCATTTCCGATCATTTTTTGTCGATTCCGGCCTCAAATTGGATTCAATGGGACAAAACGCCCCCAAAACCCTTAAATATGATTTGTTTGGCACGAAAATCGAAGAATTTAAAATATTCCGTTAGGTTTTTGACGGCAGGTGGTAAAAAATAATTTTTAATTTTTTTTGGTGGTAAAATAAAGGAAAATTTGTAAATTACCACCCAAAAAGGGGTGTTGTTTTAAAATTACCACCCAATAAAAATTTTATTTTAAATTACCACCCATTAAAAACAAAATTCTTTCAGATTACCACCTTTTTTGTTTTCCGATGGAAAATCTGTTTGAGGGCCCCACATAACAGCTATAAACGACTACTTTGACTCTCTCTCCCCGATTTCTGTTGTTTATAAATTGTCAAACTTCAATTTAAAAAATTTTGCCCCAAATTTCATTCTAAATCCCTCAAATTTCAATATATACTGTTAGAAGAAGATATAAACTGAATTTCATACTCTAATTTTGCAGCTAAGGTATGATTCCAGTACTTCGTAAATTAGGGTTTTTTTCCCTAATTTAGTAATTAGGGTTCATGAGGCAATAAAATTTGGGGCTTTTTGCAATTAGGGTATTTGTTTGCAATTAATTGTGCGATTTAGTTAGAATTCTGCTAATTGAAGTTGATGTTGTCCAAATTTGTTCTTCAATTGTTTATTATGCTGAATAATTGTATCTTATGTGTTGTGTTTTGCGATTGAATGATTTGAATGATTCATTAATGCATGAAGTTGTAAGCTAGTTCTTTTTGTTTGTTTTTGGATTATGTCTTGCAGAAATATAATGGAGGAGAATAATTACAACCAAGCATTCAATTTCCAGAAAAAAGTAGACTTAGGGTTTTGATTAAATCCTATATGGGTAGTTGAGAAGTTGACAGAGAATTAAAGGAAGAAAGAGGGAAAAAATTGATGATTTTTGGTTAGATTAACAGAAGGAATTGAGGAGAGATGAAGAGTATGGAGTTTAATGCAACAGTTAGAACATTAGGTCGAAGAAAAGAAAAAAAAAAGAGGGAAGTTAAAAGGGTGGGACCCACAGTCGGATTTTCAACCGGAAAACATAAAAAGGTGGTAATCTGAAAGAATTTTATTTTTAATGGGTGGTAATTTAAAATAAAAATTTTATTGGGTGGTAATTTCAAATTAGGACCCCTTTTTGGGTGGTAATTTGAAAATTTTCCTAAAATAAAACTTTTAAAATTTTTTGTAGTGAAACAATGTCGTGATTTTTTTTTTCTGGTAAAGTAAAAAAAAATCCTAACTTTAATTTTCTTAAAAATTGTTCAAAATACAATTGAAAATAATATAAATGCATATTTCAAAATAATTGTTCAAATTTTAACAAAGAAATTAAAACTTACTCTAGTTGGAGGTTAAAGGGGAGGAGAGATTGAGGACAGAGGATGACCCTCGGTGGTGGAGGAACCAGGGGCGGTGGCGTAGCGGCTTAAAGCTCAATTCTTGGAGAAGCTCAGGGATCGGCTTGGAGAACCTCAGGGCACGGGAGAACCTCGGGCTTGGAGGAGTGGTGGAGTGGCCTGTAGCGACCCTTCAGGTGGCGGAGTGGTGGAGGCGTCTGTGGTGGAGTGGTCCGAAAATGAAAGAGATAGAAAGGGGAAAGAGAAGGACAGGGGAGAAAGAAAAGGCGACTATGGTGGAGGGTTTTCGAACCTCCGACAGTGTAGGTGGCTGGCGTTGAAGGTGGCGGCTGTGGTGGACGGAAAAGGGGAATGCACGAAGCTAAGGGTTTTTGCAAAAGAGGAGGGAAATGGCTGAGAACGAAAAATGAAAAAGGAAAGAGAAGGAAGAAAGGAGGGGGATGGAGAAATAAGGTGGGTTATTTTTTAAAAAAAAATGCCACCAGTTTGAACTGGTGGGCTTTATTACATATGTCACTGGTTTAGGTTGAACCGGTGCCAATTACCTACACCCCAATCCCGCCCATTTTTATCCCCACCGCTTTAGGTTGAACCGGTGGCAATTTAGCGGTGCCTAATTCAATTTTTCTACCAGTGATTAATTATGGATTAATATTGCTAATTGGATCGGAAGCAGCCTCCAACTAGGCATTCCGATCACTTGACCTCACTAAATAATTAGCTTTCTAATAATTCGGAACCCTCTATCGGAATAATACAATTGTTCGAAGGACACCATTCCTATCATTTTTACGGTATGATGGTGGAGTACAATCACAGCTAAATTGATCATTAAGCAAAAATAGTGTCCTACTCATGTCAAAGGAATCCACTAATATATTCGGAAGTTCTATACCTGAACTTCAAGGTAGGTCTGAACTTCAAGGTAGGTCAAAGTTTGATCATGTATCATTCATATATATCCATGTGATTGACTGAACATCTCTATGTCCCTATATCCCATGAAACTGAACTATCAATGAATCTTACATGCTATTTCATTTATTGAAATTACTATGTCCAATTTAATGATTTTGAACTAGGAACTTAAAATAATTTATGAATTATGCTCACTTGCGGGGTTTCATTCACTAAATTACGCATTTGATGATCTCAACAATTCATAATTATCTTGAATAATGATTTAATATTAAACCATGATTAAGTAAAATTAAAACTTTGCTTTAATTGATAAACATAGGGAAACATGACTGATGATTTTGTAATTGTGACTCTCTAGCACATAACCACAACCATCCACCATCATGTCATTTCAAATGAGTCTTTTATGTCTTTAGGCTATTGAAATAGCTTAGTTAATACAATTCATTAGACATTCTCATAAACATGAATTTGAATTTTGCAACTTCTAAATTTTATAATAATATTCATCTCCATACAATAAGAATCTTCCTTAATCATTACGCAAGGAATTTAGGATTTTCAAATTGTATTCCAGTGTTCAATTGGTTTTCGATTGAAATCTATCACAACATGCTCTTAAAACATGTGAATCAAATAGACGATTATAGTCCATGACACACATGATGCATCCTTTCCAAATGCACAAGGAGTATCATTCAAACCCCCTATTTTATCAACCTTTCTCAAACCATTGAATCTTGTTAAGGAATGTGACATGTTTTATGGGATTGAAACTCCTTTGCCACGTGGAGTGACATATTGCCACGTGGAATGCCATTTATGCCGCATGTGGCATTTTTTCCTCGACGCAACAATTTTACCGAGTCGAGATGGTTTTTTCGTAAATCCTTTTTTTTGTCTTTTTCCTATATATAGTAGCCTTTCGTAGGACATGGGAGATCGTTTTCTGCTCACATTCTCACTCATACTCTAATTCTTTTAATCTCCCATTCTTCTAACCTTTCAAATTCCTCCTTCAAATGTTCCTAAATATCAATACTTTACCCGAAGCTATATTGGTTGTCCACTATGTGAAAGGTTGATCATAAACAGTGAGGGTTTCAATCTAAACTCAATTTAATTTATTTTGTTTAATTTAGTTTAGATTATTTCAATTTATTATTTTATTGAAGTTTACTAACCATTTATTTGCGATGTAGTTACAATTTTTCGCAATCGAAGTAAGTAGATTTAATTATTTGTTGCGTTTAATTAATTCTACAATATTTATTCTGTCTAGTATCATGTTTAAGATTGTTATTTTTTAGGAAATATTGTCAGTTCTACATAAGGTTGGATGATCGGTTGGGATGATAAATATTAATAGGGTGCAAAGTTAGGAGTGATAGGGAATAAACTGAAGTTGAGATTAATGTTGGCGGATGGAGAAAAGTTGGGATCAATGGTGGCAATTTTTCCTATTTTATATTATTAGTATCATGTTCAGGCATTATATTATTCTTCTTAGTATCATGGTTAGAATTTTATTAATAATTATTTAGTATCATGGTTAGGAAGCTTTTAATTCGTTCTATAAATAATATTGAGTTGCTTCCTATACTTATGCATGCTTATTTATTTTATATGATTTATTTTAGTTGTTTTCGTCACCTATATTACATGTTTAATTGGGATTATGTAATTAAAAATTACGCTCAATAAGATAATATGGATAATCGGTTTAGGTTTCTAGTAATGTTGTTGTTGAATTCAAGTGATCACAATAATTAGATCTATGTGTGCATTAAAAATTCAACTGGCTAAGATTAATTACTTTAGAGCGAATTGATTTTTGTTTGTATGTCTTTTGGGTTGCAATTAATAAATGTCACTTTAAGAATCGAGTAGAGGCCAATACGGACGTATTGGGTTCATGATTCAATCTGTACCATCATCCCCGAATATCTTGCTAGTTATGGTTTATGACCACTATGAAGTTAGTAATCTCATTGTCTATGAATAGGGTGTAACCTTCATTGATCAAATCTTTGTTACCTTTGGTTTTGTCCCTTTTTGTGATTGCCTTTAGTCATCCACGAATAGTTTACAAGTTCCTTAAAAACTTGTTGGTGGCTCCCTATTTTTGTCCCTTTCGTTATATGTCAAATCCAACTTTCTATGATTGCTAAGCATCATATCCACCTATGCTCCACATAGGCGCACTTTGTGCGACACCTTACAATTTGGCGACTCCACTAGGGATGGGAAGGTGTGAAATCTTGTAATGTACAAAAAAGCAAGTAGTAGTAATAAAAAAATAATAATAATAAACAATGTAAAAGAGCAAATGTTCTAATGTTTTTTATATGAACAAGTCTCGAATTGTGTCTTTGACTGAGTGCTTGGTACCGTGCCTGAGAAACATGAATGCTAAATGTGTGATAGACCACATGATTTTGGAGAATTATGCAAAAGAAAAATTCAAAGCAAAATAAATAAAAGCAAAGTTCAAAATTGAAAAATGTAGCTAGCAAAGTTCAAAATTCCAAAAACACAATTGCACATCTTGGGGGGCTTATCAAGGTCTTGAGTCTTTTATCCTTTCTTCTTTAACCTTTAGCCTAACCACGTTACAACCCTTAAAAGACCTCTTTGAGGTTTACATAATCTTGTGTGAATTCAGCTAGAGCTACATTCAGCCTGATTTCTAACAGAAACTTAGGCAACCTCACATCGAGGTGTGGCCAAAATTGATATCACATTCATTTCATTGCATACATGATCATATTAAAGGGATTTTCAATGCTCACCCCTTCCCTTTAGAGCTAGACTTGGAGGCTTGAACCTACATTATTAGCTTACCTAGCCTAAAGAGTCATCATATTTGACTCTTCTCAAATCATTTAGGGAAATTCTCTTTGGTAACATTGTATTTTTAAGTTTTCTCAGTGGTGAATTACAAAAGAAACTTTTTATCATTAATAAACTTGAATTTTTTTTGTTACCAAAGAAAATAACTATTTTAACCAAATTCCTTAACCATGGTTGGTTTAATTACTTTTTAACAATTAATTTATTTTAAAAATAATTTTAAAATAAGCAATCACCCATTCAACCACCAGCCAACCACAACCACAGCAAGCAACCCGACCGTCAGCATCCCAACCCTTCTCCCCAGGCCGGCGCACATCCCCCCTAAATCACCGCCTCCATCCCCCTCCCTTTCCTCAACTACCACCAACTGCACAACCTCTAAATCACTGCCTATTGAACGACCCTCCTCCCACCGCAACTATAACCTACCTCTCGATCTTTCTCCTCCTTCCACCACAACTACCTGATGACCCCTCCCCTAGCCATCCGGCGTCCCTCCCCTGCCAGACTCCCCCTCTTATTCCCTCCACCCCAATTCCCCATGCATCCTCCCAATCTTGATTTTTATCCAAAACCCTAACTCTACAAAAATCCCCAAATTCTCTCTTGCAAATCCCAATTTAGAAGATCAACGGCAAGAAACCACCCATCAAATCTCAACGAAGAGAAAGAAGGTCAAATTGGAAGCGAAATGATCAGAAAAAAAAAACGTCGACGAAAGAGAAGGTGAAGGAAGGCTGTTGACGGCAAAGAAACTAAGGGCGGGGAAGATGGTCGAAACTATTATACGGCCGAAACTAACGGTGGGGAAGGTAGTAATGGCTATTGTCGATTCAAGGTAGAGGTGATAAAAAATCGGGTCGGGCCGAGCCTTAACACAATTTATCATGCACAAACCCGTAAAAAAGTAGAGGGCTTGTTGGGCCAAAACGGGCTTTTCGGGCTGGGTTCGGGCTTTTTAACTAAAAATGCTTTTTATGCTTTCCCAAACCCGCCCTATTTTCGGGCCGGGCCAATGTTGATCACCTCTAATTCAAGGGGAGGCGGAGGTCTGTGCGCCGGCGAGAGAGGGGCTGGGTGTCGGCATGGGTTGGGGCGGAGAGTGGTGGCTGGTTGGTGGGGGAAGGACTGACTTTTTTTGTTATTTTAAAAATAATAATTTCTTTTTTTTTTAAAGTAAAAAAATAATAATAAAATAAATAAACTAACTATAGTTAAATATTTAACTACAATTTATCAATAATGTTATGGTTAACTTAATATAAAAAATTCAAGTTTACCATTGATAATAAGTTTTTTGCAATTCACCACTGAGAAAATTTAAAACTACAATGTTATTAAAGAGAATTTCCCATTTATTTATTCCAAAGCCATAGCCTTTGCAACCTCATATCTCTCCTTTTACTTTAAATTCATGTTTATGTTATTATTTTTAATAAAATAACCCTTGAGTGTAGTAAGTGTGCCTCTATACTGAGCTTTGTTTGGTTTTAGTTTTTATGAGTTCAATGATACACAAGTTGTTTCATGGGATAAATATTTATGCATGTACAAAAAAAGAAATTAATCCTACAATTATGATTAGATGAAAAAATTTCCCAAAAAAATTATAAATTATAGTGATATGTAAAGATAATATAAAAAAATGTACAATTTGCAATGATATGTCACATACGTCGTCAAATTGTGTGAAGTAAAATTGAAAGTATGACATTTCAAAGTTTTGTCAACCAAGCAATACCACAATTTATCTTTCACTTCCTATGAAGTTGTGTTTGATTTTTTATGACAAACAAACCAACCACCAATATTTTAATTGGGAAAAATTGTCTGGAATAAAACGACCATTTATCGATCATCCAAAAATAAAACAACCTTTTGATTATTCTAAAATAAAACTACCTTTGACATATATATTCTATAAATAAAATAAATAAACTTCTACCTATTTTATAGGTTAAACCAGACATGTATAACTGCGATTGCTTAGATATTAATTTTTTTTTTACAGATTTCATTTAAATAAATGAATTTTTGTAAAAACAAAACTTAATAAAAATAAATAAATAACCCTTATTTCCCCGTTAGCTAGCTCAACCCCTTCCCCATTCAGCAACCTCCCCGCTCTCGTCTGTTCAGCGCCACCAGCACATGCCCCTTTGCCTCATCCCCCCCCCCCCACTCTCGATTCCTGCAATGCCCAAAGCCCCTCTTACTTCTCCACAACGCCGACTAATTTTTGGGATGGGTGTTTCAAAATGGTGGGGGGGTAAGGGTTGGTGGTCGATTGGTTTCGATAGGAGAGTTTCGGATTCGTAGAGGGTTGTAGGTAAGAAATTTCGTCATTTCGAGTTCATGGTGGAAGAGTAGGGTGGCGGTTCGGGCTGGTGGGGGATGGAGTGGTATTCGTCGAGGTTAGGTTGAGGGCTTGTGGTGGATTGGATTTCAATGTCGGTGGTGGGTGACTGGGTGGTGGTGAGGGCTAGGGGATCGAGCTGGTGGGTGGAGTATTGGAGGGTGGGGGTAATGGCTAGTGGAGGTTAGGCGATGGTGGGCTATTAGTTTTTTTTTAAAAAAAAAATAGAATCAAATTTATTACAAGAAACTTTACAAATAAATAAATAAAAATTGACCAATCATATGACAACACGTGTTACATTTAACTTCTTAAACAAGTTATCAACCTATCACGTTCTATTTTGAGCAAATGCATGTCAAAGGTCATTTTATTCCAAACAATGAAAATGTTGTTTTATTATTAGAAGATTAGTAAAAAGTCATTTTATTCGTGACAATTTTTTCTTTTAACTATCAAGCTTGTAATCATTGAAAATCAAACTAGATGACTAATGTAAGGGTCTGTTCTCATTGACTGAACTCAGCTAAACTGAGCTGAACTGAATTGAATATTTTATAAGAGAAGGAAATTAGGAATTGAGCTGAGCTGAACTGAATTGAATTTCAACATAAGAGAACAAGCCCTAAAACTTTACATGTAATAAACTAGCAAAATCATAATAACTAATCTAGCAAATTACAAATACTACAGTTCTTTTTTATTATTATTATTATTTTTTATGGTCCCCTGCCATTAACGTATCTTGGTGTAGCCTCCCCTTATGCCCTAAACAACACTTTAGTCTAGTCAATTACAGTGTGAGAGCTTAATCTTTCATATAGATGAACTGTGGAGAAAGGTATCAGTACCCTGTTTCTTCGATACATAATTCACCTTTTCTATGGGCAAACTTCACAATGCCAACACACCAAAATTCTCATATAATACCACGATAATCCTACAGATCACCATAAAATGGTAATGAAGCTTCTCTGCATAATCTGCCAGTAAAAAACTACTCATTCAATAATTCATGATACTGTATATGCAGACTTGGAGTAAACTAGAAATGACTCGGACCAATTATTCAAAATATTTTCGGCGAAATCAGAAACAAATGTACAAATAGCACAAAAGCATTGCTTTTCAATACCAAGCAAAATGCTGCACTAGAATGAAAAGGCCTGATAAGCACTTTGAAAGGAAAACAAAACTACAATTTGAAAGCATATTTCAACATAATTATCAGAACTACAATTTGAAAGCATATTTCAACAAAATTATCAAGTTATAGCCAATCCTATTAGCAGCCAATAAGCAATATTGCATCATCATTCTTTCTTCCCAATTCCATGAGACATGTTATAGATCCCTTTACCCTGAAGGAAAAAAGTGAAAAGTAACACAGAACCAAAAGTGAGAACTGAGGACATGAAGCACAGTTCTCTTAAACCTAAATTGAAAATAATTAAGGCTTAAAAAAAACGACTTACAATCAGGAATAATGATGTAGCCGCAAGAGCAATAGGAATGGCAACAGAGGTGACCTTGTCGAGGGGTCCTTTTAGATATGTATGCTTCTGGACACTTTGGAAATACTTTTGCCTCTCAAGAATCTTCTCCCTTGGGAAAAATGGAGCCTCTTGCTCTGCCATCCTGCTTGCCAGTAAAAAGTAATAAAAGTTAGCAAGAGCCTCGGAGAAGTCAACCAAGCACAAGGCAATTAACTAAGGACTAGTGCATAACATAAAAGGGCCAAACCAGATTCAGACGCCTTAAAAAGAATAAATATAAGAGTATAGAAAATCAAGATCAGCTAACCACAGACAACAGCCATTCCGTTCACTATTGTGAAAGTTATAGGTACAATTTCCAGTTTTCACAGAAGAAAATATTAGCGGTCTACATCTATGTTACTCGGACTCTTTCATTTACCTCGCGTGTCCGTGTCGACACGACTCATGTCGGACACTGACACCGACACCGACACTTGGACACTTCATTTTTAACTAAAAACACAATTTTTTTCGAGAAAATGGGCAAGTCCGATACTTGGACACCCATGTCTAATTAGACACTTCATCCGAGTCCAAGTAACATAGGTCTACATTCAACAGAATAACAGAAACTTGTAAATAATCACAATCACTTAGCAAGCTATAGAATGTTAATTTTTCAAATTAAAAGAGGAGAAAAAAGAGGGGAGAAAAAAAAAAAAAAAAAAAAAAAAAAAAAAAAAAAAAAAACAGTATCCAGAAACTTGTAAATAATCACAACAATTTAGCAAGCCGTCTATACCCTTGATTTTTCAAGCTAACAAGAGAAAGAAAACCAATCCATAAAAGCAGAATCTGCCCCCTCCAATATATCATTATACATCAATACTAAAAAATCAACTGAACATCAAACTTCAAAATCTTATTCTTTCTCAAGTCGCAACAAGTAATAAAATGTGGAAAACAAAATATACCAATTGGCAATCCATACAAAAATTATTTTACTCTACACCATAAACAATCATACCAACCCATACACTAATGGTGACAAACACTGAAGTTGAAAATATACTTGCAAACAATCAAGGAACACAGGATGATGACAACTATTAATCAACAATTAATTTACAGCATCATCACTAATAAGTGTCAAGATGATGGACCCAGAAGGGAAAGTTAAATGCAGAACATAGCACCTTGTCATATTGAGGGACAATCAAGGCAAACGACGGGCCAAACATTGTGGTACAGGGGAGTAAGAAAGCACCATAGATAGAACCATGAAGTGAAAGCAAAGGAATACTAAAGGAATGGTTGAATGCCTTAACTTGAGGCATCTCGTACCTATGCATGAACTCTAACATCAATCGACTTCTCAAGCTAACATTATTCATGATTCTCATACTAATAATATCAATAACGGTTCTCAAACTTACATTAATCATGATTATCATCTTGTTACAGGTAAACACCTATGCATATAAAATCATTACTTTTAGGTTAAACATTTCATTAAGATCAATAGATTTCAACAACACCAAAGTAAGACAACAACTTTTCATGCCTGTAAGGAAACTAAGCTCACACAAAATACAACAACAAAAAGTCAATTCCAAATTTATAATATTCACACAAGTTAAACTTTTTTATGATCAGATAAGTTAATGAGATGAACTCAGCTAACAACCTTGAATACAACGACAAGCGATAGACCAGGGGAAAGAGGTCTAATTTCATATTCAATTATCTCGAAAAATACATAATTTTAAGGATATTTGATTCAATAATCAAATATTCGCACATGAATAGCAAGTCTGAAATCAGCTAATAAATGAGAAAAGCAACAAAGAAAACGATATTCATATAACTTTAGGATTCGACCAATATCTGTCTATAACAGGCACATCCCAAAGCTAGGGCAGGAGAGGTGACTGCTCTGTGGTTATGATTGAAATCCAGGTCTATTGAAGTCTGCTTCGGAGTTCGTGGAAATAGCAAGCCTATTGTCATTAACCAATACTCTGTTAAGCTTCCTGGCAATAATCTGGCTTGCATTAGGCAATCCTGTAACCCCTGGGGAGAATAGGCCCATATTCGTAGTTCCATTCTAACATTATCGAGCTATAAACTATTACCAGCAAATTTAAGCTGATTGGTTGAAGTGACTCGATGATATTGACTATTGATGCCTTGCTAATCATAAAACCCTTAAGAGGGGTTCATTTGGGTGCTAAACCGTAGAGCCAAGCCTGATTAAGAGTAGATTTGGCGCGAGTTCAATAGAATTTAGGCAGGCTCGGCGAGCTGAAACTCGATTAGCCTCGAAACCCAAGCACACAGCTCGGGCTCCAATAACCCCAAAGAGGCTCCGCTTGTGGACTTAATTAGGCTCGAACAATGCAACAAATTAGCAATCAAATTTGACTCAATTATCAAATTAGGGTAAAAAAAATCACATCAAATCTTCTTGCATAGAATATCAACGTACAATGCACATAACAAAATCCTAGCAATATTTTTGTTCGTTATAAATATTCATAGCTTCAGTAAGTATAGCCAATAGTTCAATAATCCGCCTTATAAGATCCCTAAATCGACTATATTGACAATTGAATCAACGATATTGTGAAACAAAACCCTAGATTTTGGGATTGAAATTCAATGAATATTAACAAAAAAAAAAAAAAAATTATTATTACCTTAGAAATTGCTCCAATGGAGGAGAAGATCAGAAGCCGCTTCGATGGAGAAGTCAGAGAACGCTTTGAAGTTTTAATAGAAGAGAGAGAAGGTGCACTATAAAAATGAGATAATCTAACGCGGTAATGCATTAGCTTTAGCTTAATTTCATTTCGGTTCACTTCATCTTATCTCCAAGACTCCAATCAATTCAGTTACCTAAATAAATTTGAATAGGCCTTAACAGTTGCCTCTATGGTTCTAATTTCTAAAATTAAAAAAATAAGAGGATGATTACTTACACACCTGTAATATTAGAGAATCTCAAAATTTTCTAATACACCCGACTTATGGTGCACCCGGGTAAATAAAATAAGGCGGAAATAACATATATTGTTTGATAAAGAACATACCAATGTTTAACAAAGAACATACCTTTAATATGTTCTTTAAGTGTGATCAGTGTGTTCTTTGAGTAAAATTATATGTTCTTTACATTATAACTTATGTTATTTAACATATGTTGATAAACATATATGTTTTTTTGGATTTAATAATACAAAGTATGTTCTTTGAATTTGGCGTGTATGTTCTTTAAGGTCGTAGTGACACCCAAATTCTATTTTTATTATCATATGTCATATTTAAATTACTTTTATTATCGTATATTCTTTGTGTTTGATTAGTGTGTTATTTAGGTATTAACTATATGTACTTTACAATATAAATTATGTTCTTTTAACATATGTTATTTTGAAATTTGATATTGAAATCTTAAATTATTTTTAATTGAAAATAATATTAGAGTAAAAAAACTAACTTATTATGGGAAGTTGATGTAATACCCCATATTTTCAAACGTATTTTCTAATTAATTAATTAAGAATTATTTTATAAAAAGGGTATTTTAGTAAATTCATTATTTAGAGCCAAAATAATATTTGAATTTTGGCGTCAAATATAAGTATTTAATCATTTGAATAATTAATTATTTTCGGATTTCTAAATTAATAATATAGGTTTAATTATCTTTTTTTAAGGTCGGTCCATACTTTATTATACTAACTATTTAACTAATTTTGATATTATCTAAAATATTTATTTATTCAATTATTTTATTATGATTTTTGTTTATATATATATATATATATATAATTAAATAAAATAAAATAAAATATAAAAAATAAAACAAAAGAAATTTTTGTAAACGTGAGCTTATCATGTTTTTGAGAGTGATTTTATCACCTTAGTTTGTTAATAATTATTTAAATTAACCTCTAATTCTCTATCTCATTTTGTTCCTATCTTACTTCTCCCAACCTGTAGGCGTCGCTCGAAGTGCGCCTACGTTAAAGCATGTGGTAAATATGCTTGGCACTCTTAGGAAGTGGGAATTGACATTACGATTAAGGACAAAGCAAAGTAGGGAGCCGCCAACAAGTTTTTAAGGAACTTGTAAATCGTTCACGGATCATAAAAGGCAACCACGAGAAAAGGACAACGAAAGGTAACAACGATTGACCCGTGAAGGTTACACCCCATTCATAATCCATGAGATTACTAACTTCATATGGTTCGGAACCACGAAAGGAGGATCGGGGATGTTGGTACGAAGTGAGTCATGGAGTCACATTCGCCCGTATTGGCCTCTACTCGATTCTTATAGTGAAAAGTGATTCCTGCGATCTCAAAGGCATACAAACAAAATATTCAATTTGCTCCAAACTATTATTATGCTAAATTGGTTGAATATTAATGCAACACCTTACTCTAAAATATTGTGATCACTTGATTAAACAACAAGATTAAAAAGGAACCTAAACCGGTTGTCCAAATTATCTTATTAGTCGTGATTTCCAATTACATATTCCCTTTAAACATGCAATATAGTGATCAATAAATAATAATAGAATAAACATTAATATTGGAAGCAATTTAACAATAATAGCGTTAGTCAAATCAAATATAAAATAACCCTAATCATGATACTAGCAATATTAAAATAAAATAAGAGTAATTAAATTAATTAATTACTCACATTCTGCGCGTTCCTTTAAATTGCTACATCATGAATAAATTGTTAGTAACTTCAATAAAAAAATATAAATTAAATAGAAATTAAATTAAATTAAATAGAAAGTAGAGTTGATTTGGTCCAAACCCTCATTTATATGTACCTTTCACGCCTTGGTTTAAGGACGGAACCTCGGGTTAAGTATGGACTCCTTGGAGTGCTTAAGGGAAGAATGATGTAATTAGGAATATAAGTTTAAGGCTTAGAATATGAGAGAGAGAGAGAGAGTAGAATTTTGGTGTAAAAGAGAGGAAGAGAGAAGGATTTGATGATCAAACTTGTTGATGATTGAAAAAGGGGTGATATGACCTCTATTTATAGGGAAAAAAGAGGGTCGAAGAATCAAGAAAAGATCGAGTTCGAATCGGATTAAAACTCTTGCGATAGATAGCAGTTTTTGCGGTTTTTGTTTTTATCATATCTTTTGATCCAGAAATCGGAGTAAGATGAATAAGATATTTTTGGAAAGCTCTTGAAGTCTATTTTATAACCCAATTAGAATCAGATTAAAATATTTTGTAGAACCAAAGATATAGCCGAAATAGTGAGACGGTATTATATTTGGATAGAGTTTGACATTTTATTCATATCTTTTCCGTTATAGCTCGGAATTAATATTATAATATATCATTGGAAAGATAATTTCAAGGGATATCCAACCATATAATATTTGGATAAAAACTATGAGGCAAGAAAATAATATCTGTCTATCTTTGAACGTCTTTCAATTCGAATAAAATTAAGACTTTCAAAAAGAAAAGTTTTATTCAATTTCAAACTCTTTAATCTTATCTTTTTAAAAATAATAATTAAGATATTTTAGAAAATTATAGAAGCCTCCAATTAATCCTAATTGGTTTAGGAATGGGATTAAATAATTTGGACCCTCCACATGATCATTGGGTCGTAGGTAAGGTGGGCTTAGGTTCGGTTTGGGCTCAGTTTAATATTTTGGCCATAACTTATTCGTTATAACTTGAATTTGGGTTTATAATATATTGTTGGAAAGCTCTTTTCAAACCCCATCCAATTATTAAATCATTGGACCCTGATTATGGACAAAATAAACTGGATTAAATGTTTTTATAAAAAGGACATGAAATGAATGATTTTAAAGGACACGAAATGAATTATTTTGGGTTTAAAGGCACGAAAAGAGGAAAATAAGTTATGGTTTGGGGAAATGGGATAGGAGTTGGGTTGGTTAATGAAATGGAAATTTTGATTTAAGCACTCCAAGATTAAATACTCAACCCGACCAATAATGGCCGGTGAAAGGTTGTTCATCATCGGGTTTGGTTTTGGGGAGACATTTTTAGGTGTCTACACAACCACATGTGTATCCATTTAATTTTTCTTATCTTTTAATCAACCTACTAATCTAGACCAAATGTTACTCAAATTCATTCAACAAACTTAAACTTATCATGTTCTTATTCTAATCTCATCCACCTTAAGCTATATCCTTTCTATACCCTCAACACTATAAATAGACCCTTAATTATTCCCACTTATTCACACCAATTCTCTACTTTTCTTCTCCTCTTTTTACACAAATCATCCCTTTTATCTTTGAAGCCAATTTTCGGACACTTCTGGTCAGTTTTGGGGTATTAACATTTCACAAAATATTGTTCCTCTCGAAAACTACTTGAGTTTAGGCTCAAGAATCACCCAATTCGGAGTTATATCAAAGGAGTTATAGCCTCTGCAAGTTCTGCATATTCTTTCCAACGCAAATCCAATTCTTCTCTTTTCCTTGATTTCTTATCTTTTCTTATTCTCTTCTCTTATTCAACTAATAATAATATTATTATTATTATTATTATTATTATTATTATTATTATTATTATGGGGGATTTATAAATAATTATTATGAGTAGTTTTAATTATATAAAATCAGATTTTTAATAATGTTTATGTTGAAAGGTTCATGTACATATAGTTGGGAGGTTTTAATTTAATTATTTGTGATTATTTGTTAACCTTATATTGATTAAGGTTATATTTATTTGTAGGGTGTGTTCAATCAAGGTTCTTGAGGTTCTTTTTGTGTGGCTTTTCTAGCTATGATCAAGGTACGTTTAGGTGGCTAGATACCTTTGAAAGTAATTGCTTTGAATAACATGTTTTACATGATTTGATTGGTGATTGAATTCAATTGATTTTGAAATAAATTATGTTTGAAGGTATTTATTTTAATAAAAGTATTTGAATGATTGATTTTTAAATCATGTTTTGAATGGTTTGGATTACTTATCGTGTTTAAGTAATATTGAGAACTATTGGATATCAAAAGAATTTATTGAACCATTGAATTATTCTTATTAATGCTTTATAAGCATGTTAGTAATCCCACTATGCGGATTTGATTTATTGATAAGGTCATGGACTTTGTATGACCGGGTTTTTCCTCAAAAATAGTCTTGTAATATAAGGAGACTAGCTTGGGGGGTGTGCACACTTGGGTGAGGAATTGGATTAAAAGGAATTGGTTCTTAATAAAGGAATTGGTTTTATTAACTATTATTTTGAATATTGAATAATTGGAATCGGTTTTGGAATAATGATTTTTGAACTTATTGGATTAATTATTGAAATAGGTTTTAAAAGCATGTTTGCAAATAAATTGAGTTTACACTATCTTGCATTTATCGTACTTAGCATATTTTGCTAATCCGTATTTCTTTTGAATCGCCCTGTTTATCGTAATGGTAAGCAGTGTTGACTATTTTTAGGTGGAGTCATGAATGAGCATATGGGAGTCCAGGGATTTGCTTCACCTAGTTCAGGAATGTTGGTCTTGTCTTTATTTTTGAACACTCATAACAATGTTACTATTTTTATAGTATTAATAAAATAAAATTGAGTTTCCGCTGCAAGTTTTGTAGTTGAGTTAAGTACTTTGAGTAGCCTTGCATAATCTCGCGGCTGTAATATGCCCAAATCTATCTCTACAGTATAATTATACGTATTATGCTAGTAATTCCGTAGAGGGAGATTTGGGGATGTTACAGTTGAATTTTTTTTGGAGAGATAGAAAACTATTTTTTTGAGAAATGATATCTTTGATAAAGATTTTTTAAGAGGTGATCAACATTGGCATGACTCGCTTCCCGACCCGATCCGCTCCGAAATAGGGTGGGTTTGGGCAAACCTAAAAATGCATTTTTAGTTAAAACTCGAACTGGGTTCGAAAAAAGCCCGAAAACCCGCTACTTTTCTACGGGTTTGGGCACGAGAAATTATGATATGACCCGGCCCTACTCGATTTTTTGTCAGCTCAATTTTTTCCGTTAATAACGTGTAATTTTTCAGAAAAATTTATTAAGTTTTTATCTCGTTCTTTTTATTATATCTTTATGTTCTTTGGTAATGTATGTTTTTGTCAAATACAAACATGTTCTTTGTCAAATACATGTATATTCTGTATGAAACACAGGATGTTCTTTCCGACTTTTTTTTATTTATCCGGGTGTACGGTGAGCACTGTACACTCGTGTGTATAAACCACGGATTAAAATTTTCTTACTATTAGGGGCGTTTTTTTTAAATATATATACTAGATAAGCCTCGTGCGATGCACGACATAAAAAATTCTTTGAAATAATTATATTTTATGTATGTCTCTCATATGAGATTAATTATAGAAACATAATTATTAATTGCAATGATATTTAGATCTAATTTATTTTGATGAGCAGTAAAAATTTTAGCAGATTATGCAATACAGAGTACTCTTTAACAGGAGTAATTATATTTTGAAGCCAAATAGTCACTTATAAATTTATAATATAAAATATAGAGTATAATACAATATAATAATTGTCTTCAAAAAAATTATAATAATTTAAGGTAAAAAAAAATAAGAATATGATGTCAACAATTGATTTAGGCGGGAAAATTTTTAACAACAGCTTAACATGTGTACAATTTTAAAAAGTGGTGATGTCAACGGTTGTTATTTTAGTATATTTATAGTTTAGGGGCATTACTAAAGGCTTGTTTAGTTCACCTTATTTTTGTTTATCTAAACTTATATGATCTAGTCTAATCTGATTTTCTGATTTGACCAAACTTTGACCTGTACGATAATTTATAACTAAAAAACATACTACCTCTGTTTCATATTATTTGCAACGAATAAACATTTTCTCTCTCTACTTTACATATGATCTTTGCTTTAGAAATGTGACTTATGATAACGTTTTCCATTCCCTGTTCCAAGACTCTTAAAAGAAGTAGTTCAATATTACTGCATTCAGCTTCCTTCTCCTCCTTCTGTAGTCATCAAATCTCAAAGGGACCTTCAATTTTCGCTGCCATCATCTCAATTGCTGCTACTACCTCCTGTCTTTGATGCTGCTGATGCTTCTATTATTAGTTAGTAATGAAAGCTCTTTTTTTTTTACTTTTTATTTACAAGTAATGAAAGCTATAAGTAAATGTATTTTATTCTTCCTTTTTAAAGTGTAAAATTACAAGTTATTAAAGAAAATATATGAGATTTATGTATTTTAAGTATATATATGCATCTGCTGCAATTTAGGTCAAACTTGAAGGTCGATCTATCCTTCAGACTCTTGAAGAAGTTTGTATAGGTTACCTCGTCAGACAACCCTTGAATCTGGATTCTCACCAGATTGAACCGCCTGATGTAGGAACGCAGTCCTTCTCTATCTCCTGCTGCACATTGTTTAGATCGAGACTTGTTTTCTTTGCAGGGATATTCAAAGAAATGTTTGAAGAAAATAAGAACGCAAGCATCTTGAAGCTGTTTATACATCCAGCTGACAGGCTAAAGTCGTAATCACCTAATAAAAAATAATTCCTAAGTCCATTAACTATGCAAATAGGGAAGAAGGGTCAAACCACAGGGAAAGAAGTTAATTTATTCCTAATTAATCAAAAGTAATCTAAATTATCAAGTAACCAATTTGTTGTTATTTAAGAGAACTAAACTACTAGGAATAAAAGTAAGGAGAAATAAAAGTAAGAGAAAAATCAATGAATAAAAGACCTAGGGCATATGTTCACCAATAAATAATATTCCAGGGTCAAACATAACAATCAATCATCAATGCATCAATTAATCAGATCATAAAGAGCTTTCGCTACGTATACAATCACAAAGTTAATTTACCGGTATTAAATCTCATCTCTCGAATCTCGACTTAACCATTTATAAATTAGTCCGCCTATTGAAACTAAGCCTAAACATCAATTCTCATCTCTCGAATCTCGAATCAATATTGCATAACAAACCAGGCCTAATCTAACCACATAGCATTAAATCAATCAATAGGAAATTAATCAAGCATTGACAATCAACAATAACAAATTACCTCATCATATTATTCATGGATCCCCACAAACCCTTAAAAGAAAACTATTCACATATAATTAAGTCTAAACTAATCAAAGAAATTAAATAAATCATGATGAAAAAAAGAAATAAAATTACTGAAATTAATAGAGAAGAAATCGTTACCAAAGTTAACGGAAATAATGAGTTGAATCCAGAACAAAGTATAGAGTTATAGAGAGAAAGAAAATAAAGCTAAGTAGAGAGAGAATGTCTAAGAGAAGAGGTCCCTAATACTAATAACACTAAATCGTACTTATACAAAACTCCTAACAAATCCTAATTAAAACTAAGTAAATCGCAGAAAACACCCCACCAGAAACACGCGCCCGATCGGGCCCGCCTTTTTCTTTGTTCTCTGATCCTGGGAAGCTGCCCGATCGAGCCAAAGGTTGCCCGATCGGGGCCGGCTATGCTTGGACTTGGAATGGGCTTCACTTCTTAGCCCATTCCAAATTTCCACTTTGGGGCTTGATTACTCAGTGTCCAATACTTGGTATTTCACATGTCGAGCCCTTAATCACCGGTTCGATGACTCTAATCGACCTTGGGCTATGAAAAGTGGTCATGCTCCTCCAATGCTCGTAGTCGCTCCATAAAATCCCAGGAAAATGCTCCAAAAGTGCAATTCCCTACAAAACGCAACCAAAACTACGAAAACACTAGAAAACACCAATTACTAATAAAAAAGTGGTTCTAAAGAGCCAAAAACACTACCAAATATGACCAAGGGACGAGGGTAAAATACTATATAAAATAGACATATCACCAGCCGGCAAATTGCCAAACCACTGTTGGCCTATGCTTTTCAGGGTAGCCGGAAGCATCAACATCAGGCGGCATCATCCAACCTCTGTAGATACATTTGGTGGGTGTATGCCATAAGGTGATCTTCTAGGTTGGTGGTACCATCATAGGTTCCCACCAACACGTTTTTAACCTTGGCCGGCTGTTCGACCTTAGTTATTTCCATGGAGAACGCAGAGGGTTGTTCTCCAAGGTTTTGCAGCCGAAGCTGCCGGTCCATAGGCTGAAAATAGTAAGCCACCTGCCCTCAAAAAAAGGCAGGTTAAATATAAGGCAGTGCAGGCGGCCTGTATAATGGCTAGCCGCATACGGAGCCTAATTAATTACCTTGGGACCTGTGCGGACGAAAAGACTGCCTAACGAAGTTCCATGTACAGATTATGAATTCCTCACTGAGGTATTCTTGAAGCTATCTGGGCAAATCGACGTGGAAGCTGACTCGAACAGCTGTTGAATCTTCTTTAGCTCGATGTAAAGCCAAGCATCAGAAAATGTCTTTTACTGTCGTCCGGCTGAACATGCTGGGTGGCTTTTCTCTTTGCCGTTTCGGGGAAATGGAATTAAGAAAGGTCAATCAAGGGCCAAGCCTTCTCCTTGGTTACAGGGTGAGGAGTAGGGTGTCGGTCTTTAACTGACTTAGCTCTCTCAAACTGAGCTGGTTTTTTGGCCGACTACTCTTTTGTAGGAGCAAAGAATCGTCTTTTTGGTGATCAAGTCCTTGATTTCACCCTTGAAACTCGTCATGAATTTCATGAGCTCGTGTCGGGTGACTAGGCAGATCTTGCCGCCTGTGTCTAAACAGACGGCTGTCCAGGGGGCTTGCTGGTACCCGCCTGATCATTGTTCCGTTCCAGTTTGTCCCTAGGACGGATGCGCTTAGAGGTGAGTGACCCATTAGGGGCCACGTAGGTTTCGACTTCACAGTCGTTATCAGTGTCATGGTTTGAAAAAACCTCTCCAACAACATGTTATTTTGAAACCATCTTTGAGGTACTCTCCCCACAAACGACGCCAAATGTTTTAGGGTTCTTTGTGTCCCTTGGGAGAGTTACAACTCACAGGCTGGATCCAAGTCGCATGTACCTGCAAAAGACGCCAAATGTCCGCTTTCGGCAGTTAAGTTAGTACGGGATCGGAGAAAAACGTGCGGAAAGTAAATATTTTCTCGGATTTCGAGATCAGGTGTTTTATCAATTTTCGAGAATAGTAAATGATGTAATGATTGTAACTTTGTAAGGTATCCCAATAATTGGGGGAATGTCCCATTTATAGGGTCCTTAAAATGTGTGCCTTGTTCTAGGGTTTGATGATCTAGGATCCTAGGCTGTGCCGTTTTACGACTACCTCGAGAATTGGGTCTTGAAGGCCGCTAATTTCTGAGGGCTAATCTGCTTGACACGTGTCAGCCGCCCCTGAGATGTCCACTTGGAGGCCTGTTCAGGTGACACATGCCGCGCTCTCATTAGGCCATGTGGCAGGGTAGAAATACCCAAATCAGTAATATTTTTCAAGGAGAGAGAAAGGTACAGTTAAAAGTGAAGATTAGGTGACGGAATAATTGCTCCTCTAACGTTTGTCTTAAATGTTCGCTGACATGGGCTACGGACTTACGGTAGAGTTACTAACCATACCATGGGGTTACACTGTGGGACTTCTCAATAGGATGGGCACACATTCAATATCATGCCGTTACTACATAAAAGAGAGGAAAAAAAAAAAGTCATTCAGTAGATGAATTGCTACTCATTTTCTCAGATAAATCGATAAAAACCTAAAAGCAATTACCTCGAAGGAAAAGAAAAAAAAAAAAAAAAACTTTAAATCCCATCTTGTATGCGAGCAGATGTTGACAGGGCAATTTGCTCAAAAATCCCATCTGTTCTGTCGAATTTTGCATTATTCCCAGGTATTATTTTCTCCTTTATAGTCAAATTTAATTTATAAACTTGCTTCACAATCTTACATTTGCTTTGTGCCTATTTTTTCTGACTATGAAATTTTGTCTATGTTGATAGAATGAGAGTTTCTTGCTCCGTTCTTTTATGTTGGTCCCATTTGGAATCTATGATACGACGGTTTAATCGCCTCAAACCATGTAGAAGTATTTTTTAACAAGATTACCCTTTGTTATATGGTATACCAGTGTTAAAATGGACTGTAATAGAGGAAATGAGAGGTACTTGTAATTGTTTTCGAGGCGAAAAAAATGAGGGAGTTAAGGGATCTTTCTCTCCTCCTTGATCATGATCATGTGTATCAAATAATTATGAAATGGTTGATCAAGATTCAAAGTAAATGCTAAAATCTGTAATTTCGCTGACTTGTATGTGTCACAAATTTTTACTATTCAGACCTGGTTGATCTCTCATGGAAGTAGCTATGCCAACAATATTTCAATTTCAATGCCAAAATTATCGACATTTCGAAATAAGAGTACATGGCCGGAATTGTCTTGTTCACTAAGGGCTTGTGAAAGCAAAGCTTCTGTGGATCTTTGCAATGGGAAGACTGAAGTAAATTGCAGTCTTGAAAGGCCTTATCATGTTGTGGTTGCTGCAACTCGAGAAATGGGAATTGGGAAGGATGGAAAATTGCCGTGGAATTTGCCATCTGATCTCAGATTCTTTAAGGAGATCACAACAGCTACAATGGGTGATGGTAAAAGAAATGCAGTGATCATGGGGAGGAGGACTTGGGAAAGCATTCCTCAAAAGTATCGGCCTCTACCTGGCCGCCTCAATGTTGTGCTGACTCGTGCAGGGAAGTTGGGAGCTGAAAGTTTTGAAGATTTAGTTATATGCAATGGCTTGTCCTCAGCATTGAAGTTACTGGCCGAACCACCTCATTATACGTCTACTGAGAAGGTGTTTGTTATAGGAGGTGGTGAAATTCTGAAGTAAGTTGATTGTAGCTGTGTAATAAGTTTTTTTTGGTACCATTGAAGTTTTGTTGTTTAGTGTTTTTAGAGATTTAGGCATACATAATTTGCTTTGGAAGTTTTGATACTACGATTAAATTTTAAAAATGGAAATCAGAACAATGTGAAATGAGTTTGAATCGTAATTTCAATTTTATTGTTTTAATGGTTGCTGATGGTCATTTTCTGTTATTTTGTTACAGAGAAGCATTGAATGATCCTGGTTGTGAGGCGATTCATCTGACTGATATAGAGGTAAACATCGAATGTGATACATTCATTCCCCAAATTGATTCATTATTGTTCAGTCCATTGTTCTCATCCAGGCAGATGGTGGAAAATAGTATTCGGTTTTCTTTTGTGACTTATGTCCGCAAGAGCCATGCTGCTGAAGTATCCTCCAGTTCACAAGATAGTTCTTGTGATGTTGACAGTGGAAGGGCTGTAAACAAGGCATTGAATTTTCACAAGAATCATGCTGAGCTTGATTATCTCAAAAGGATTCAAGAGAATATTGTCAGTAATATTCTAATGTGAGTGAGCACATATATCACTATCTCATTCTCTCTAGGCACTGCACTGTACATTTTTTTTTTTTTTTTTTTTGGTGGTAATATATCTTTTGTCTACTTGCCAAAAAAAAAAATGCATTGATCAATTGTATAGAGTACATATTTGCGGAAATTTTGTAGCAGTTGGTAATCCGTCTGGACATGGCTAGCATTTTATTGTGGTGATGGTGAATGATTCAAGTTTAAATGGACTGACAGTTACCTCCGCATTATTGTGTTTGATTAAAATTGGAAATAACTTTTGGTTGGGATAGTTCTTCTCATATAATCAGATCTTCAGGAGACTGTAAGAAATATCAGTAGATATCGATTACACCTATGAAATTTGTTTGATTCAGAAAGGCAATCACATGATATGTTAATAGTAGACCATACTAACTTTTCTCTCATTTCTATGAATATTAACCTCAACAGAAAACTATAACATCCATCACATCATTACTGTTCAGAAATATAGGAAAATTCTCTGTTAATCAGAACTCTACAGCAATTCACACTGCTGAGAAAGAGACTCAAAGAATATGGCAAGTTTCTCGTAAGCAGCGACCCATTCTTCACCAGCTGAACCTTCTCTCCTGCAGATTGAATGATAAACGTAAGCAACAAGCATCTATGAAAACTCCACATTCACATCAATAGCTGAAGGAACAAGGTTTTTCATAATCCCGGAATCTAGCAGATTCTTGTGTATCAAAGTATGAAAGCAAGTCTTCCTGCCTCATCAAAGCTTCATGTAATGCCTGCCCATCAAACAATGATATAAAGAACCATAAAACACCTCACAGCCTTGTTTAATTTTCCTGCAGCAGGACACACGAAGAGCTGCCCTTTTGATTTCTCTATTCATTTTTTTTACATCAGAAAAACAGTTCATTATATGATTAGTAATAGTAACAAATTTACAATTAAGAGAGCTACCTTTCTGGTTGCACTCAACCTGGCATCTAGTGCATCCACTCAATATATTGCAGCATTTAGCAACTCCTCTTTCTCAGAAGGCATCTGCTTTGGCTTTGTTTGAAATGTATTTACATCCTCTTTAATGTCACTAATCCTTCTGTGATTGACATGAATACTTATGCAAGGCCCTTGGAGATTCAACAATCTTCATACCATCACTTTGAGCCAAGTTCCTGTTGACTTGTATAGGCACCTGTGCTGCTGTAAAGATACAGATAAGCTTCAGAGTAAAGCTTAAAAACTATTTAATTTATAAGATTTGATAGACTTTGTGATATGTATGTGTTATTTGGAATTGCTTGTACATAAGAAGAGATCTTTGTAGTGAAAAGTCTATGATACATTAGTTGACGGGCTTCTGTTAACATAAATTTCTTCATTTTCAACAGAAAGCATGTTGTAGCAGAAGATGTGTAAGAGCGGGTAAGTCAACTTTCTAATGGTAAAATATAGTAAGAACTCGATACTGATTACTGAAGAATGATTTACTCCATATCTCTTAGGTCTTTCTATCAAATGGTCAAACCAACAGTTGGACCGTGGGGAAAGCATATGCATTAACTTTGAGTAACTATTATAGCATATGAGGAAAAATTTAGAATAATAATCAAATAATTAACAGATCTAGTTGCATCAGACTTATTTCCTTGCCTGAAACAATGCAAACAGTATTCTGTGTAAGTTGCTTAACAGAAACTATTTTACACAAGGTACAATCATCTGAAGACAAGTTGAGATATCGATACAATGCAGCATAGCATAACAGACAGGCATAGCACTGACTTCAGTAAGCTAAAAGCATACAGATCCAAAATCTGAACTGAAATACAAGGATATCAGGCAACTAGCACTGAATCTAGCAAAAATTAACAAAAGGACGCAGTATAGTAGCGCTCAGAACAAAAAAGGTAAATTAAAGTGGTTTTTTTTATTTTTTATTTTTTTATAAAAGGCTAAACGGAAAGATAGCATCCGAAAAGGCCCCAGAAGAGTAATTATTTGAAGAAAATATATGTACCTGAAGGTCGAAGGTCAAAACTGATACATTTTAATTCATTATCAACCTTTATCATTGACTTTCTATTGTTCTTCACAAGAAAAACTTAAACAATCTATAAATGTAAACATAACTATATACATGCCTTTGTGAGATATAACTGAGCAATATATGCTTTATAGATTCTCTTATATACAAGGACAAGTTTGGCCTGCAAAGATGCATCTAAGAAATATGCTTGGTGGGGTTCAAAAGACAAATTACACTTTCCACCAAATAACCGATGGGGAGGGGAATTTTTTTTAAATCCACTTACTGTGTATCTCATCTTCTCAATCATTTCCTTCATATTCTGATACATTGTTGGCCTAACCTGCACATTTCATCAGAAAAATTAATGATTAAATTTATATAACTATGAAAATTATAGCTGATTAAGTTCACAGTAAAATTGCATTGCATTGAAAAATATACACTTAGGGCCTGTTCTCATTGACTAAACTCAGCTGAACTGAACAGAACTGAACTGAATTGAGCTGAACTGAACTGAAATGAATATTTTATAAGAGAAGGAAATTAGGAGCTGAGCTGAGCTGAGCTGAATTGAATTGAATTGAATTTCAACGTAAGAGAACAAGCCCTTACAATATGTATATTACGCATAGCAGCCATGAGCAACACAATAGGCCTCTCCACTGCAAGAACACATAATTTTGAAGTTTTGACAATTATCAAATTGGTTTAGCAAAATACAAAAAACGCAAAGATCTGCTAGCAAAGAGGTCTATGTACATACAAATGATTATTGGAAGAAAAAGACCCGTTCCATCTTCCATCTTAAGCACAATGGCTGGGTGCGGTGCATAATCTGGAAGTTGGTCACTTTGAGGGCTGTTATGTTATGGACACAGTTCAAGAAGCTGCCATCTCTCATCTTTAGTGTCAAGCCATCTAAACCACTTTTCACCTCCACTACAATAAAGCAATACAGATATACTGATTAATAGTATGCACAAAATAATTTGTGAAGAAAACAAAATCTAGAAACAGGCAACACATGATTCTTCAAAGAATCAACAGTGAATGCCTTTTGGAGCTTATTTGCTCCAAAGCAGGCATGCAGAATTGACTTGTATCTATTTTAAACTTAGGGTGTATCTTGAATCAACACCATTGAAAAAGTAGATATGGCAGGAGAACACAAGTTTTTTCTTAAGTAGTTCATTAATATCCTAGCAAATAAAGTTTATAATACATCTACCACAATATTCCCAACAATCTAGTGCAATGATAACAGTTACAAAAAGAGACAGAACGTGAGATGACTGGTTAATAATCGGTCGTAAGAAAACAACCATAGAAATAGGGGTTGTACAATGCAGTCTCATACTATCATTTGACACTTTTGGAGTTTTGGATATTAACAGCAAAATACAGTGTAGTATCCTATGGACCTAGGAAATTCAGACACATGTTAGCAAGCAAGAATACCAAATTATAAGATGAGCTGATGAAGTTTATATAATCATAGCTATTCCAACATTCAGTCTCATGAAATGGTAATGAGAGTACATCCTACCAGCTTCAATTACATTGGAGTTGACATAATCCTCATCATTTTCCTTTTCGGTTATGTTACCGCTTCCGTTAGAAGATGAACCAAAAGTGCAATGAACTGTACCAATCCTTCGGATATTAAGTGGGAGAGTAAGCAAGCTCACATTAGTAGATCGTTGGCGTACACTGTTATAAGCCCAAAACGCACTTCTGAGCATGGCATTCTTCATCAAAGCAAAACTAATTGGTACTTGATAAACACCGACCTGCTTCACACGAATAGCTAATGACCCCATGTCCTACTTCCAAGTCCTAAGATCAACAAACAATTTCACTACATGAACTAGATTATAATAACTTAAAAGAAACGGAAAAGTATCCATGATCAAATCAGTTAAGCTATCATCAGAAATTTCACTAACACTTTACCATTTAGGCATTTCCTATTCACTTAAGCTAGCAACTAGCATGATAAGACATCAGAATCTTGATAGCAGCTTCATAAAACATATAATTGATTTCCCACTTGGTACTATTTCAAAGCTATCCAGAAATATATGTTCCTTCTATTTATTAATGTATACTACTAGTCTACAACAACTAGGTTTTCACACTTTTTATAGTGATACCCTTCTGGACCAAATGTCTGATACACAATCTGCTACAGAAAACAGCCAACAAAACAGAGAATTCTTGTCCCACAAGGGCCACAATATAATTCATGCAACATTCAATATTATCCAATCAATTTTCCCAGTTAAATATAAAGTAAAAGTCCCAGGGAAAGTACCCAAGACCTCAAGGTTCAGGTATGACATCGGATTAAATCCCATTTACATCAATGACTTTTTGGTGCTTTCTAATCATTGCCCTTGGTTGGTGCTTTCTTCATCTCCTTCCCGAGCTTATCCAATATTGTATCAGTCACATCATTTGGTAAACAACCTGCATCTAACATCATCCTTAGGAGTTTGTGCGCATCTTTCAGCCTACCCACCTTTGTATGAATTTCAATTAATGTGTTAAAAGTAACAATATCAGGGTTTATCCCACTTTTCCTCATCTGCTCAAAGAGCTTCAACGCTTCATCAACTCTACCAGCCTTACCAAGGACATTCATGAGAGTATTGTACATAACAATATCAAGATAACCACCCTCGCTCACAAGCTTATCCAGAATGGAGCTAGCTAGATCTGCTCTTCCCATCTTTCCCAAACTTTGAATTATAATGTTATATGTTGCTACATCAGATGGACAAAGGTTCTCACCCATTTCATGAAGAATTCCCCACGTTTGATCAAAATAACCCTTCTTCACAAATGAACTCATTATGGAATTGTATGTGTAATTCACAGCATCAATTCCCATATCAGTAAAAACCTCAAACAGTTTGCAGGCTATGCTCAATTGACCCTTTGCTAAAAAAATGGACAAGTATGTATTAACCATGTCAATATCAAATGAGTTCATCCCTTTTGCTTGAACTCGCCGACCCTTGTTCAAAGAGAACCATTTAAAAAATTGGCCGTTGGATTTGACTTCATTCGCCAATTGATCCATGTAAGGAGATGATGACCACTCATCCACATCAGCAGTGCCTGACTCCCAATCTGAATATTCATCATCACCTGATCCTACACCGCTATCTGCTCCACCACCAACTGAGAGCAAGTCCACAATTTCACTAAAATTGCCTTCAGCTGGGAAAATGGGGGTGCAATCCTCTTTTTTTTTCTGCTGATGTTTCAATGTAGCTTCCATATTAACTTTCCACCTGAGAACATTGTGCAACAAATTTCCATCTCTTATGTGTCTCATCAACTGGTCTGTTGAATTCCATCGACCTTGCTTATAAAATCCAATTAAGAGTGAAGTTATAGTGACTAGATCAACAACAAATCCCCTGCCTTCCATCTCTTCTACCAAATGCAAGGCCTCATCGATTTGGCCCTCCCTACAAAGATGCATAATGATGATGCTATAAGTAATTCCATCGACAAGCTGCCCTTTCTTTTTCAAATCATAGAAAAGTGTGTAACCAGCAACTGCCCTGTCATTTTTAATCAGCCCATCAATTAAAATGTTGTATGTCCAACATGTTGCTCTAACCCCTTCTTGCGTCATCTTCTCAAAAAGTTGGCAGGCTTCTGTGAGCTTTCTAGCCTTTAGAAAAGCATCTAGAAGAGAATTGTATACAACAGTATCTGGTTGGAAACCACTACATAGCATTTCATTAAAGATCTTACTTGCAACTTCAACCTGATATGATTTGGAGCAGCCCTGGATTAATATACGATAAGTGAAAGCATCAGGCTCATGACCTGAGTGTTTTAGCTCCTCCCAAACAATTAATGCATCCTTCACCTTGCCAACTAAGCAAAGTACATGTATGAGACTGTTATAAGTACACAAATCTGGAGCACAACATGTACCAGCATTTGGTTCCTTCATCTCCCTAAAAAGACGGAGTGAAGTTTCAAGGTCACCCCAACAGCCAAATGAGTGAATGCATATATTATAACCCCATGCATCCAATGCAATGTTCTTCTCTCTCAAACAGGAAAATACTTTCCCAAACTCTTCCTTCATTTCGGCTCTTCTGAGAGAAACGAGCAATTCATTGCAGGCAACAGGCTCACAGGGAACAGCAGCTCCACTGCCGCTGGACATTTCTAGAAGTCTGGTAAACATAGTTAAAGCTAAACCAAGCTGCTTTTCTCGAACCAGAGCAATGACAACAGAATTATACATTAGGGGACTAAAGGTAGCTCCTAAAGCTTCCATCTGTTCAAGAGTTGCTAGAGCAGAATCAATCTGACCAGAATGGATAAAAGCATCAAGCAGAAGCTTAAAGGTGGCTGAATCAACAAGGACACCATCATGCTTCATTGCACTAAATAGATACCGCACCACATGATCATTAAGGTGCTGGCGACTCCTTGAATGACAAAGTACACGGAAAATCTGGGAATAAGCTTCTGTAGAGTGTTTATAACCATACCTATCAGAACACCACTTGAAAAACTCAATCTTTTTTGAAGGGTCAAGGGAGGTCTTTCTAAGAACATGCTGAATAAGACTCCCAGAGAGAGATACGGAATCAACATCAAGATTTTCCGTTCCAGATCGAGACAAAGTTTTGGTGATATGGGCTGCCACGAGAAGGTTCCCGATTTCTTTTGATTGAGTAGAGATAGACTTTGATCTCTTCAATTGGCCAGATGTAGAAGAGAAGAAGAAACGACAGCTCCTCCACAAAACAATATCTAAAGAAGTTTGCATCCCAAATCATTCTAAATCTTCAATTGAAACCTACAATCATGATCCAGATCTCAAGTTTATTAAAATGAAGACTTGAAGAGTGAGGCAAAATGCTTAAGTCATACAGAAACCAGTCAAATCAAAAGACGAAAATATAACTATGACCACCATCCACACAAAAATCTGCTGTTGGCTTAAGATAGAAAAATGTACCCAAATCTTACATTTTTATCACCAAAAACATTGACATCAGTCAATCAATCAAAGCCTTAATTCCATAAGTGGGGTCAGATACATAAACCAAAAGGTGATTATTCCTTTGTAAGGGATGGAGGATGAAGATTTTTGTCGATGACATAATGAAGTGAATTGAACAGTAAGTTTGCATAACGTCTTTCCTACACCCTCTCACAATCTCCTCTACACGTATGCTGGGAGAAGAATGTATGAGGGTGTAATATTACACCAGGGTGATGGATGGAAATCGCGGCAACTTGTCTAATTCATATTCACATAATGCAAAATGCATATTCACATAATGCATATCGTCGCATACATGGAAGAAACCAAATAAAAAGTCCTACACCAAACTTTTAATGTTAGTAGGCAAGTAACACACATCACACAATCATTGAACAAGAATTATAAGTTTAATTATACATTAGTTCATCACAAATCAAGTAATCAACCTCAAATAATAAAAACAAGCTACAATTCAATAACTTATACTCTAAAATATACACTTAATGCAGTGACAATTAAATTAGATTGTGAAATTATATCATGATAACAAAAAGAAACAGGTTACCTGAGAAACTGCTTGAATGGGAGATACAAGTATTAGAAGGATTCAACGGAGAACGTGATAACCCCATTGAAGCCAAAACGTCCCTTTTTCCCCCTGAGTTCTTGAACTCTTAATTCATCAATTTGTAGGTTCGAAATGAGAGGAATGATGATGGAGGGTTTGGGGCTGGCTTCATTTGTTGAGCTTAGGACTTTAATGGTGACTAATGATGATATCTTTGACGGCGGAGGAAGCCGGTGGTTGTGGAGGAGAGAGAGTGTGGTTCAGGAAAAAAGAGTAAATTGAGGAAGGTAGTAATTACTCCCTTCATTTCTCTTTATCAGTGTCGTATATTATTTTGGGCGTTTCAAAAGGATATACCCATATTGAATATTTCCTAACATTTTTTTTAAGGTGAATAAATTGTGCGCAAATAATACATGGCATAAATGCAATACAAAATAACCTAAATGTAGGAATTAATTAATGATACGAAAATAATCAAAAGACTGAAATAGCCTTTTACAAAAAAAAAAAAAAAAAAAAAAAACGTATTCGCCATTTCAGTAGGCTTTATTTCCCTCAAAATTCTTCAATTTGAGCCTTAGAGACGAAGAAGTCGTTCACTGCTCATAAACCATCCAGTCTAAGGTTTTTTGTTTAATTTTTTTGTTGAATTGTTGTAATTTTTCGTTATAAGTACCCCCATCTATGTTTTTTGGGGGTATTGTTTACCCCTGGAAATCTTATCCGATGGGTACTAAAGACCCCCGAAAATCTTATTAAGTGGATATTGGAGACCCCTGGAAATCATAGATGTGGTACTGGAGACCCCCGGAAATCTTAGCTGGCGGGTACCAGAGACCCCCATAAATCGTATTAGGGGGGTGCTGGAGACTTTCGAAAATCTTAGCCGTACAAGATGGAAATTTTATTTAAGTTTGATTATTTATCTACTACGGCACATAATTTTCGCACCTCAAAAAAATCGTCATAGTGCACTTCATTATTGTCTTTGAATTTGTATAGTATTCAATATTAAATAGGATACAAGACTGAATACGTTAGAATTTGGTTGTAAATTAAACAGTAGGGAATATGGATGATTATATAGTTAGGAGTATACAAGATTAATTTTTATCATTTAAAAAAATTGTAGAGGATTAAGTTAAAATAAGGACAAAATTGGAATATAATGTTTTTTTTAAAAAAAAATAACTTATTTTGTATTTAGGTGAAATTGTCCTGCATTTAGTACCTAATTAATCTAATTAGGTATTTAAAGTTTTCTCAAAAAAAAAAAAGTGTTTAAAGAATCAAATAATTTTGATTGGTTAATGTATGTGCTAGTGAATTGCTGACAAATTTTCCAATCAAAATTTATTATATGCAATTTAATTATAGCTAATAACCATAAGTAAAACAAATAAAACAAGAAAAGACAAAACATACATTACAAAGTTGCAATCAAATTCCAAATTACTAAGATTCCTTTTTTTTTTCTTATTTTAAGTGATTGATTTCAAAAGAGACTAACAAAGTGAAATGGAGGAAGTATTAAGCTATTTTGATGATGACTATGGTTTAAAAATGTTACATTTAAAGAAAAATTGTCAAAAAACACTTTTTATAATATTTGTTGTGAAAATTGTGAAAAAAACACTTTAATTTTTTTTTTTTTTTGAAAGCACACCTAATTTTTTTTTTTTTTCGAACGAACACCTTAACCTGATTTACAGTGTTTGACTTTATTTTCAAGCATTGACTCTCACATGAGTCACACATGGTCTGATAAAAACCTCTTTCTTAATTTTTGTTCCACTTTTTCCCTCCAATCGAACTTCCTTTATCCTCTATTCTTCCAACCAAGCCTCAATTACTTTCCAATGAAGAAGGAAACTCCATATTTGAGCTCAAATTGCTGCAATTAACCTAATTTCGGGGCTATTAAGGTATTTATTTAATGAAATTACTTGTTAATTTTGTTGGGTATTCAAATATTCATAAATTAGGGTTTGTAATTGGAAATTAGGGTTACTGTTTTGGGACTGATTTATGCTCACCAATGTGTTTAGGATAGAATTAGCAATAATTTCAAGGGGCCGATGTGTTTAGGATGCCCACCAATATGGTCTTTGATTATTATTATTATTTTTTTCTATATGTTTGCAATATTGAGCTTCAATGGAAGAAGGGGGTGAGGAGGTGGGGTGGGGTTTTTGGATGGTGGGGGTGATTGACGGGGGTGGAATTTTCATGGGAGTAGATTTATTGGGTGAGATGGTGTTGGTGAGGGTGGTAGTGAATTGGTGGTGGCAGTGAGGTGGTGGCGGTGGGGTGGTAGTGAGGTGGTGTTGGTGAGGGAATGGGGAAAAATATAAAGGAAGCTAATTTTATGAGATCATGTGCAAAGTCAATGTCAGAAAACCAAATCAAACACCAAAATTTGGGTTAAGGTGTTACTTATTATTTTTTTTTTAAAAGGTGGCTTTAGATGTGCTTTCACAAGGAAATTTAATAAGTTTTTTCACAAAAACAGGTGTTGTAAAAGATGTTTTTTGACAATTTTTCCTATATTAAACTATTTAGATAATAATTACAATCAAACTTGTGTATAATTTCTTTAAAAAAATCGAACACGTAGTATTTAAAATTGAACATTTAGTACAAGATGAACATTTAATACACTTAAAAATGAATATCTAGTACATAAAAATGAACATATTTTAATGATTATGTTATCTTTATTTGTCGTTATTAATTATATATATACAATGAAATTGAACCTATGCAGCTATATGAAAATCATGTTCATTTTTAAAATATTAAATACTATAATTTTATTTGATGTGTTCATTTTTTTACGTATTCATTTTATTTAATGTGTTCATATTTTTTTTAATGAAATGTTCATTTTAATATCCAATTATTTTATGATTTGTATGATAAATGTTCATATTTTTGTAAGGAAATTTTGAATTTTAACATCAAAAAAAAAAAAAACACAAAAATAGTTTTTAACACTTCAAAAATAGAAACTTTTATTTTAACACCACAAAAATTTTTTAAAAAATGGTTTTTTATCACCACTACTTCACTAATTCATGGATGAAATCCGTTAGTGGGACCCACAATTCCTATGTGTCAACACATTATTGGTCTAAATTAATAAAAAAAACAAAAACCTTAAAACTAACCCAGCCACCCACTTCGCTACTATTGGCAGCACGTCACCGCCACTACCCCCCTAACATCGTCGTTCCCGGGCCCAACAGCCACCTGATTCTCCACCCCAACTCTTTCCCCATCCCTACAATTGGCAACCAAACCAAAATGGCAACAAAAAACCGGTGGTTGTTTTTCACACCCCTTAGAAACGACCATCATAAACGATTGCTAAGAGTCGAAAATGACCGAGTTATGGCCGTTAAGGGTCGTTTTCAACCACTTAGGCACTACACCGATCGTTTTCGACCATTAGCGGTCGTTATTGATAGTCGGTGTTGGGTGGTTTGAAAAGACTACTTGTTTTTAGCGGCCGTTAGGGAGCTGCTATCGGTTTTGGGGAAGGGAAAAGGGAGAGGCGGAATCTGCAGTGGCTAGGGTGGGATAGTGGGCGGCGGCGTGCTGCCAGCGGTGAGGATAGGGTGGCTAGTTTAGGGTTTTTGTTTTTTCAGATTTAAAAAAAAAAAAAAACTAATTATTTGGCGACATGCGGCACAAAAGACCCTACTTAACGATTTTTTGGACGACAATCGTTAAGTTATGGTAAAATCAAAATTTTTAAACTTTAGATGGTGCTAAAATAGAGCATTTTTATTATGTTTTTTTTTGGAGGTGTTAAAATTCAAAATTTCTTCTTTTTTTTATTATTATTATTATTTTTTATTTTTTTTGAAAATGTTCATTTTTTTATTTGTTCATTTTTTATGTGTTGTTTTACTAAATTTTCATTTCTAAGATCGTACGCCAGCGATTATATGATAATATATTCATTTTTAATATTTCAAATGATCATTTATTTAAAATATTTTCTGTTACTAGTTTTAAATATTCTTTATTTTACGTGTTCATTTTTTATAACTGAATGCTCAATGTTTTTGCGTATTCATATTTTTTTTTTACTAAATGCTCATTTTATAGGGCATGGTGCACGCAGCTATCCTAGCTGCACCAGGATGCAGCTAAGACCTATTGATTCTTACATTTCTTAAATACATTTTTCACACGCCAAAACTTGTATCAACTGTTTGTAAGTTTTTACGGATGTTTAATCTAAAGTTTTTGAAGATGGATGATATTACAGTAATTATACAGATTTTACAACAAACAGAAGGAAGGTACGGTGTAGGGAATATTTTAAGCATCCCAAACTTGAGCCCCACTGTGATCATACACTTAAGCATGGTGGCGTCTAAAGGGAAGGAAGTTAGAGTAAAAGAGTCGCCAACAAGTTTTAAGAACTTGTAAACCGTTCACAGGGTGAAGGTTACATCCCTTCACGATCTATGAGATCGCTAACTCCATAGTGGTCTGGAACCATGACTGGATATTCGGGGATGAAGGTACAAATCCAACCTAAAAGAGATTGAACCTGCCCTAAAAATAGGCCTCTACTTTATTCTTCTCGTAGTCATGTGCGCTTTTTGACTAACATACGATCAATAGGTCAACCCTAAACATGTTTAATCTATGTTGGTTGAATATTAATGCACAAACAAATCTATTATTGGCGATAACTTGAATTATAATCATATTAGCCTAAACAAGATTATTAATTATCTTATTAAGCGTGATTACAAGTACGAATTCCCTTTAAACATGCATAAAAGGTGTGATCATTCAATAACAATAATAATATATCAAGCAACATAATAATTAACAATCATCATAATCATATTAATAATATTCTCAATAAAGCATAATAATAATAGCAAGATCCTAGGCATAATACTAACAAGATTAATAACAAATCCTAGCATGTCACTAAACAATAAAGATCAAAACTTTATACCTGACATGACACTAACATGATATTAGGAAGAAAAATAGGAAGCATCATAAAAACATACATGATATTAGAAATTTTAGTTATTACCGTAGGCGTCGTTCGAAGTGCGCCTACGTAAAAAGCATGTTGTGAATATGCTTGGCACTCATAGGAAGTGAGAATTGACATAATACGATTAGGGACAAGGAAAGTAGGGAGCCGCCAACAAGTTTTTAAGGAACTTGTAAACCGTTCACGGATCATAAAAGGCAACCACGAATAAAGGGACAACGATAGGCAACAACGATTGACCCGTGAAGGTTACACCCCATTCATAATCCATGAGATTACTAACTCCATATGGTTCGGAACCACGAAAGGAGGATCGGGGATGATGGTACGAAGTGAGTCATGGAGTCACATTCGCCCGTATTGGCCTCTACTCGATTCTTATAGTGAAAAGTGATTCCTGCGATCTCAAGGGCATACAAACAAAGATTCAATTTGATCCAAACTATTATTAGGCTAAATTGGTTTAATATTAATGCAACATATAATTCTAAAATATTGTGATCACTTGATTAAACAACAAGATTAAAAAGGATCCTAAACCAGTTGTCCAAATTATCTTATTAGGCGTGATTTTCAATTACATATTCCCTTTAACATGAAATATGGTGATCATAAAAAATATAATAGAATAAACATTAATATTGGAAGCAATTTAACAATAAATTTTTAGTCAAATCAAATAATAATATAAATGCTAGCAATATTAAAATAAAATAAGTAATTAAATTAATTAATTACTCACATTCCGCACGTTCCTTTAAATTGCTACATCATGAATAAACTATTAGTAACTTCAATAAAAATATAAAGCTAATGAAAATTAAATTAAATTAAAATTAGAGTTGATTTGGTCCAAACCCTCAGTTAATTCTACCTTTTCACGCCTTGGTTTAAGGACGGAACCTCGGGTCAAGTATGGACTCCTTGGAGTGCTTAAGGGAAGTGTTATGAAAGAATAGGGAGGCTAGTGTTTAGGCTAAAGAGGGAGAAGAGAATAAACTTGTGATCAAGCTTGTTGATCATTGGAAAAGGGGTGATATGACATCTATTTATAGGGAAAAAAAAGGTCGAAGAATCAAGAAAAGATCGAGTTCGAATCGGATTAAAACTCTTGCGATAGACAACAGTTTTTGCGGTTTGTGTTTTTATCATATCTTTTGATCCAGAAATCGGAATAATATGAATAAGATATCGTTAGAAAGCTCTTAAAGTCTACTTTCTAACCCAATTAGAATCAGATTAAAATATTTTATAAAATAAAAGATATGGCCGTGTAGGCGTCGCTCGAAGTGCGCCTATGTTAAAAGCATGTGGTGAATATGTTTGGCAATCATAGAAAGTGGGAATTGACGTATACGATTACGGACAAGGAAAGTAGGGAGCCGCCAACAAGTTTTTAAGGAACTTGTAAACCGTTCACAGATCATTAAAAGGCAACCACGAATAAAGGGACAACGAAGGCAACAACGATTGACCCGTGAAGGTTACACCCCATTCATAATCCATGAGATTACTAACTCCATATGGTTCGAAACCACGAAAGGAGGATTGGGGATGATGGTACGAAGTGAGTCATGGAGTCACATTCGCCCGTATTGGCCTCTACTCAATTCTTATTGTGAAAAGCATTCCTGCGATCTCAAAGGCATACAAACAGAGATTCAATTTGCTCCAAACTATTATTAAGCTAAATTGGTTTAATATTAATGCAACATATAATTCTAAAATATTCGTGATCACTTGATTAAACAACAAGATTAAAAAGGATCCTAAACCGGTTGTCCAAATTATCTTATTAGGCGTGATTTTCAATTACACATTCCCTTTAACATGCAATATGGTGATCAATAAAAATAATAGAATAAACATTAATATTGGAAGCAATTCAACAATAATTCCAACAATATAAAATCGTTAGAAAAATAATAGAAATAAAAGGAACATAATTCTTACTTTGATTCTGTTTGTTTGCAACTACAAAATAATAAACGAGTTAGTAACTTCAAGGAAATAATAATAAAACAATAATTAAATTAAACTAAATAAAGTAGAGTTGATTTGGGGCCAAACCCTCAAACAGTTTTACCTTTCACGCCTTGGCTTAAGGACAGAACTACGAGTAAAGTACGGACTCCTTGGAGTACTTGAAGAAGGAATTTTGAAATAAGAAGGGTAGGCTAGTGTTTAAGCTAGAGCATAGAAGAGAGAAAAAACTAGAGAATTAATTGGTGCCCCGTACATCAGAAATGAGGGGGTATTTATAGAGAAAATGTGCTGAGGGAGCACACGGAACCCTAAAATGATAAAAACCCTAAAAAAGTATCCCGCGACACGGAAAACTGTACCGTGACACTGGAAATCCCACCGTCAGACGGGAAACATTCCCGTGACACAGTGCAATTTTTGAGTGACGTTGGAAATTTTTAGTAAACGGGGAAGAAAACGCGTTAAGGGTTTACGCGGAAAGGACACGGAAATTCCCGTGTCACGGGAAATCCCACCGTTAGACGGGGAAGATTCCCATGACACGGTGGATTCCTGCCGTGGCGCGGGAATTTTCAGTCCGCTTTTCAGTCTAAATACATTTTTAACCCTAATTTCGTTCAGTATTTTAAGTGTCGATTGATAATTTCGGGCCTTTTCTGATTTATTATTATTTGGGATAAAATAAGAAAATAAGCAAATAAAATAAATAAAAGGTTTGGGCCAAAAATAAATAATAAAACAATAAAATAAAAAAGGTTTGGGCTAAAATTAAATAATAAGTTTGGGCTGAAATTAAAACTATGCTTTTACCAAACATCAAGACTAATCCATGGACTGTTCAAAAATACGAATTTAATCAAATACGATTTTTTAAGCACTCTCGGGATTAAATACTAAACCCGACCAATAGTAGCGATGAAAGGTTGTTCATCATCGGGTTTGGTTTTGGGGAGACATTTTTAGGTGTCTGTAGGCCGAAATAGGGAGACGGTGTCAGTTTTGGATAGAGTTTGACATTTTATTCATATCTTTTCCGTTATGGCTCGGAATTGATATTATAATATATTATTGGAAAGATAATTTCAAGGGCTATCCAACCATCAAAGATTTGGATAAAAACTGTGAGGCACTAAAATATTATATGTCTATCTTTGAACGTCTTTCGATTCGAATAGAATTAGGACTTTCAAAAAGAAAAGTTTTATTCAATTTCAAACTCTTTAATCTAATCTTTTCAAAACGGATAATTACGATCTTTTAGAAACTTGTAGAAGCTTCTAATTAATCCTAATTGGTTAAGGAATTGGATTAAATCATTTGGACCCTCCACATGATCATTGGGTCGTGGGTAAGGTGGACTTAGGTTCGGTTTGGGCTCAGTTTAATATTTTGGCCATAACTTATTCGTTATAACTCGGATTTGGGCTTATAATATATCGTTGGAAATCTCTTTTCAAGCGCTATCCAAATATTTAATCTTGGACCCAGTTTATGAACCAAAATAAACTGGATTAAACGTTTTTATAAAAAGGACACGAAATGAATGATTTTAAAGGACACGAAATGAATTATTTTAGGTTTAAAGGCACGAAAAGAGGAAAATAAGTTATGGTTTGGGGAAATGGGATAGGATTTGGGTTGGTTCATGAAATGGAAATATGGATTGAAGCACTGCAAGATTAAATACTCAACCCGACTAATAATGGCGGTGAAAGGTTGTTCATCATTGGGCTTGGTTTTGGAGAGACATTTTTAGGTGTCTACAATTACCCTAAACATGATATTAGGAAGGAATAAATACATCCTAACATGATACTAGGAATCAAAATAATCAAAGCATGATTTCAAATTAATTACTTACTTGGATGCTGACAGGCTAAAGTTGTATCACCCAATCAAAAGTATTACCTAAAACCACTAACTAAATATAAATAGGGAAGTAGGGTCGAAATCCACAGGGAAACTAGTCTTTCTATTCCTAATTAATCAAAGCAATCTAAATTATTGAGTAACAAATTATTATTATCGAAGGGAAACTAAACTACAAAGATTAAGGGTAAAGAGAAATCAATGAATAAAGGACCTAGGGCATAGGTTCACCAATAAATAATATTCAAGGGTAAAACATAAAAATCAATCATCAATGCATCAATTAACCAGATCATAAAGGGCTTTCGCTACGTATTACAATCACAGAATTAATCTACCGGTATTAAATCTCATCTCTCGAATCTCGACTTAACTATTTGTAAATTAACCTGCCTATTGAAACTAAGCCTAAATATCAATTCTCATCTCTTGAATCTCGAATCAATATTGCTAAACTCATACATAAAAGACCAGCGCATGTCTAGTTGCATAGCATTAAATCAATCAATAGGAAATTAATCAAGCATTGATAATCAACAATAATAAATTACCCCTTCATATTATTTATAGATCCCCATAAACCCTAGAAAGAAAACTACCCACGCATAATTAAATCTAAACTAATCAAAGCAATTAAAGAGAACATAATGAATAAAATAAATAGAATTACTGAAATTAATAAAGAAGAAATCGTTACCAAAATTAACGTAAATAAAGAGATGAATCAAGAACAAAGTGTAGAGTTGTAGAGAGAGAAAATAAAGCTAAGTAGAGAGAGAAAGTATAGGAGAAGAGATACTAAACTAATAACTCTAAAAATGTATTTATATCAAACACTTAATTAATCCTAATTAAAACTAAGGAAATCGATTTGCCAAAAAAAAAAAAAAAAACTAAGGAAATCGCCGAAATCAGCTCCTCAAAAACACGCGCCCGGTCGGGCCCTCCTCTTTTCCATCAAGGGCATCTCTCGCGCCCGGCTGAGCGCGAGCTCGGACGAAGGGCTGCTTCATTCTTCTTTCACCCCGCCTGGCCAGGCGCGCCTTCGGGCGGAGCCATATTTGGCCGGGCGAAGCTCTTAGGCTATCTTGGACTTCTTGATTGGGCTCCGATCCTTCGGTCCAATCCGGATTTCCTCTTTCGAGTTTTGAATACTCAGTCCAAATGCCTCGGTACCACAATGTTTTGCCCTTAATCACCGATTTGATGACTCTAACCGGCCCTGGGCTACGAAAACCGGTCGTGCTTCTACAATGCTCGTAGTTGCTTCATAGAAATCATGGGAAAATGCTCCAAAGATGCAAATCCCTAAAAAACTCAACCAAAACTACAAAAACACTAGAAAACACCAATTAGTAATTGTAGGGAATAATTCAAGCGTTAATCCCCTAGCTTGAACCCCACTGTGATCATACACTAAAGTACGGTGGCGTCCAAAGGGAAAGAAGATAGAGCAAAAGAGTTGCCAATAAGTTTTTTTAGGAACTTGTAAACCGTTCACGAGGTGAAGGTTACACCCCTTAATGATCCAAGAGATCGTCAACTCCATAAGGTCTTGAACCAAATAGGGTTCGGGGATGAAGGTACCAATCCAACCTAAAAGAGATTGAACCTGCCCTAATAATAGGCATCTACTTTATTCAGATCGTATTCATGTGCTCTTTCCGATTAACATGCAATCAATAGGATTAACCCTAAACCTGTTTATCTATGTTGGTTGAGTTTAATGCACAAATAAACTATTATTGGCGATCACTTGAATTATAATTAAATTAACCCTAAACAAGATTATTAATCATCTTATTAAGCGTGATTACAAATACCAATTCCCTTTAAGCATGGATAAAAGATGTGATAAGTAATAAAAATAAATATCATCAAGCAACATAATAATAATAAAAATAATGATAATAATAATAATAATAATAATAAATCATAACAGTTATAAAAATAATCAGAATCATATTAAAGCATAATATTAATAGCAAGATCCTAGGCATGATACTAACAAAATTAATAACAAACCCTAGCATGTCACTAATCAATAAAAATCATATATTTAGCCCTAACATGATACTAACAATCATAAATATTAGGAAGAACATAAAAGGCATCATAACGATCATACTTAGTATTAAAGTTACCGTAGACATGATACTAGGAATATCATAATAACAATCTAAACATGAACTCTATATCATAATATCAATAAAATCAATTAAACCATTAAGGTACTTACTTTGATGCCTCGTACCTCTTTCTAATAATAAAATACACGCATCAGTAACTTCAAGGAAAATAATAAACAAAACAATTAAATCAAATAATAATGGAAAGAGAGATTTGGGACCAAACCCTCAGAAATTAAACCTTTCACGTCTAGGGCGAAGGCAACTTCGAATATGGCTAGATGTTTCTAGATCTAATGAATGCGGAATTTTGTATATGAGAAAAAGCTAGTTTAGAAAAGAGAGAGAGAGAGGAATCAATAAAATCTTGATGAGAGTTGGTGAATGAAAACAGAGTTTTTACGACGTTATTTATAAAGAAAATCAGCCAAAAAGATAAAATATCAAAACAGAGTTTTGGCGCAGATAAAAATTAATTAGCGCCAACGTTGGCTATTGGTGCCAGACGCCAACATTAGCGCCAGGCGCCAATGCTAGCGCCAGGCGCCAATGCTAGCGCCAGGCGCCAAGCGTAGCACCAGGTGCTACAGCTGGCGTTTGGCGTTGATCAGAAATTCATGCGTTTTCTTAAAATCAGATAAAAATTGCCGTACAGGAGGATAAAATCGTATTTTTCCTCAAAAAATGTTCTTTGATTTTAATTAAAACTCTGAAAAGTCAACAAAAGTCAATTTATCAATGCTAATTGAATTAGGAATGAAAAGAACCTTCTAGAAGAAAGGGAACTAGCACTCTCCGGTATACCAAGGGCAAGGAAAGCCTCAACAGCACTACTGGTACAGTAGCATCCTGCCTTAATAATCGGCGTTTTGTTTTGAAGCGAAGGCATTATTGAACGAAAGAGATGCCGGGCCGGTCAATTGCATTAAGCCCTTGTGTTAGTTAGAGTGAAGTGAAGCACGCATGTAGGGCAGGAACGAAAAAGATAACCTAGCGAGTAAACACCCCAAAGTGAATTCCAAAGAGTGAGATATATGCTCTTTTAAATGCTTACCCCTCAAGTCTATATATAACTTGTAACTGCTTCCTTCTCTACTCTACATAGGGCTAATATCTTCGAACTTATCTCTCAAACAAGCAATCCAACTAACAGGTTTTGACCAAAGGCAAGAGTGATGAGTCACCCTCTCAGGAGTCAGTATCCAATGCGACATACTCAATGCAGTCTTTAACGGATTCGTCTCTTTCGGCCTATCGGGTTGATGAGACTGCTATACAGGAACGGCCTATAGGAGATTCTGTCCTTGTCACTACCAACGAGATCCAACAATCTATAGTTTTTAGCTTAATGGAATAAGGTAGAGCGAGAATCGAACTCACCTGTGTGTACCGTTTTGGGATAAAGACCGATGCTGTTCTTCTCTTTGTTCCAACCCTTCTCATTCCATTGTGCCCTGGGATTCATTCGTATCTTACTTGGAATTCGCCAGTTGATTTCCCTTCCTTTAGCTACTCAGATGTTTCAGTTCGCATAGATGAAGAAGGCCCCCGAAAGATAAAGAAATTTGAATTAGGAATGAAAAGAACCTTCTAGAAGAATCTAGAAGACTAAAACCATTCCTATTAGGAATGATAAATCTATATTAGGCCCTCCCCTAAATCATTGGGCCGCATATAAGGCTCAAACCGGGCCCAGTTCAGTAAATTGGCCATAACTTCCTCAATATTCATCGGAATTGGGCTTATAATATATCGTTGGAAAACTCTTGTCAAGCCCTACCCAACAACACTACTATTAGACCCATATAATGGACCAACCAAACTGGATTGACCGTTTTTTCTTAAAATAAGTTTTCAAAAACAGAGAGAAGAGAAAAGAAATTAAAACTATCCGGAACACTAAACTTTCCACACTTTCACTTCATTTGATTATGATTCGACGCGAAAGATACTCATCACTGGGTTTGGTTTTGGAGAGACACAAATGGGTGTCTACAGTAATAAAAGTGGCTCTAGAGAGCCAAAAATACTACCAATTATGACCAAGGGACGGGGGTAAAATACTATATGAAATGGACATATCAAACTCCCTTAAGCCAAACCTTTGCTTGTCCCTAAGCAAAGATCTCATCAATGAATAAATAAATACATGCCTCACCCCAAATAGTCAATATCAAGAACAACCAATTCGGGGCAAATCCAACAAGCATGCATTAACATCAACCAATCTCATCCATCCAATCACTCATCCTCTCTAACAATTGTCAAATAGAGCAAACCACAAGAGCATATAGAATTTAAGACTAGTGCTCACACACTCAACTCCCATTTATGTGGCGAGTAAAAGATGTACTCGATCGCTCTCCATCCCAACCCCTTTAATGTGAACAATGCCCTCCCAAACTCACGCTCTCGTGTGTTTAAAAAGACAAGCACTCAACCTAAATAGTTGACTCGAAACATGTCAAATCATTCTTTGCTTTGACAAACAACTACTTTCACATTCACACAACTCTATGCACAAAGGTCAGAAGGTCTTTGAAGCTTGTAATGTAAGGCTAGGGTAAAGGGTAGGATAAATTTGGGAAAATGTGAGAGTAAAGCCATGCTTAAAGGAGCCAAATCCTAATAAAACTAAGGTAAAAAACAAGTAATGACCAATCATCTCCAACATAACTCAACTCCACCAAAAATTCACCAAATAATTCCAATCATATCAAACAAATCCCAACACTTACAATATCACTCACAAAAATATAATAATATTGAACTTGAGTGAATAAACAAACTTTATTTTCCAAACTTTTAATTTTTTCACTAAAACTCATCATTTTTTTTCCTTTCTTTTGATCAACCTCCAACTAGAACATTTGAACATTTTGAAACAATTTTTTTCCTTCCTTTTGCTTTTTTTTTTCTTTTAAAGTTAACTTATTTTTTCACTTATTTTTCTTCTTGAACTTCTCTTTTTTTTTTTAACATCATACTTTATTTTTTCAAGAAAATTAAACTTTCAAATTCATCAAAAATAAACCACAATAAAGAACAAAATATCTTCTCAAAACCCACCCAAATTGTGCAAACAATAAGCACGGTACAAACTCCCTCACCTCACTCACTAATAGCTCCCCCAACACAAGCTTGTGACTAGTAACCAATGGGGAAAAATAGGCTTGTAATGTGGCTTATAAGCAATAAATAGTCAAGGCAACAACATAGGTAGCAAGAAGGGAACAAATGTATCTACAATCATTTGAAGGTCACCTAAAAGAACAAATGCCTTTGTCCTCCACAATGTGCATAATAATGAGTCATATAAATATTACTCAAAGTTGCAAACCAATACTCAAATTCATTGACATACCAGGAGCTAACACACATTACTTACTAAATCAACTAGTCAAGCACTATATTCACAAGTAGTTGCACAAAATTGACGCATGTTATGGCATCCAAGCAATCAAACTTCAAATCATAGCTAACCTATCCACAATGCTCATCATCATATACCAAGAATCGAAACAATTTTCAAGTATGGGGCACAGGGAAGCATGATTTACAATTCATCGGAACGTATTTTTGGATTTTTGATCTTTTCAATTTTTTTGTATTTTTCATTTTTATAAAAGCAATAAAAATAAACCAAAAAGTAATAGACCTATACTAAAACACACCAAAAATAAAAGAAAGAGAAGAAGAAAGATACCAAATTCAAAAATCTCCCCAAAGCCAAGATTAGACAATGTCCTCATTGGCTCGGGAACTAGCCCAACATGGCTAAATCACATCATCCTCATCCATGGAGCCGAATCCTCCACCATTGCCACCTGCACCAGAAAAGCTACCACCAAAATAGTTAGGCTAAAGACCCCCCCAGCCGGTCCCCAAAAAGTTGTGTCCTGGCCGTACCCGTGGAAAGATGAATAGTTGGTTTAAATAACACGGGTGGTGGGATCTCTATTGTATCCCTAGGGTGGGGGCTGAAACCAATCAGGGTAAATAGCATCGTCGGGAATATTACCTCGACGAGCATAATCATCGTACATGGGGTACAAGGCTCTACCTTGGTTCCTCTCAAGGTACCCTAATCGCTAGTCGAGGGAGCCTACCATCCTCCTAAGGTCCCCTTGTGAATGCTCTATACGTCCTAAGGCCTGACCTATACTCTTTAGGTCCCAAACTGGCTCAGAGTCAATCTTAGGAGGAGGTGGGGGCATGTGAGGCATACGTGGTGGTGATGGTGCTATCACGGGCTCAGGTTGGGGTGGTGGTACTGGCTGTGCTTGCCCTCGGGCATGGGAAACTAGCATGTCATAAGTTTAAGAGTCTTACCTAGGAGGAAAAGCAGTCAAGTCAGGGGTAGGTAGCGAAAAGATAGGCAAGGGTTGCTTGGCTACTAACCTAACACACTATTGGGGGATTTGTTGGCCATCCAATCTCACCCAACCCAAGTCCTCAAGGTGCCTAAGGTTCATATAGGTGTCCGGCCCACAGTTAGTGAGACCTTGGGGCATACTCTCAACAAACCTGACCTTCTTTACGGCTATCCTAGTAATTTGGCCTCCTAACCTAATAGGGGTACTAGCCAAGTTACTAGATGTGGCATGTCTAACAAGGTGGTGGATAATATATCTACCCATGTTCAGTTTACCAAATCCAAACACATAATGTCCAATTACAGCAAGTTCGTTGATTTGGGCGTTATGTGGTCTATTCCTACCTAAAAATCAAACACCCAAAAATCTTTGCCATAATTTAAGAACGGGGTGATGGATAGGTCTAGCACTAGCATGTTGGGTGTTAGTGGCCGACAAACCAATTAAAACACGATAAACATCATCCATTTTATAATCAGCATGCCAATGATGAGGTAATTCAAATTCCAAATCAAATAATTTACAGAATTCAAAATAACTTAAATTAATATTCCTATTGTTCAACCTAAAAGTCAAATTCAGCCCATTTTTACTATTTACAACAGTTAAAGTGGAAATAAATTCACATGTTAATTCACGATACGTAGGATAGTGCATATCAACAAATTTTCTCATTCCTAATCGTTCATGAATCGTCTAACATAATCAAATAAGCCCAAAGACTTGAGAGTAGGGCGGTGTAACCACCGTGAAGGGATTACCTCGCGCTCATAGAGCTTTTCGAGCCGCTCCTTTTGCAATTGAGTGGTTATCCGGATAGTTGGCCACAATGAAAGCTACAAATCTGGTTCATATTGTTGGCTCAAGCTTGAACTTCCCCCGAGAATTGATCTTGCCCTCTTTGCTGCCATTTGGTAAAAATGGGTGTGAAAATTTTTGATTTGAATTGGCACTACTACAAAAAAGGGAATAGAGAACTGTTGAAATAGGCCTTATAGAATGCTTCAGAGGCGTTCTTCTGCTAAGCGATGCGTAAAGTATAAAGAACGGGTGCAAGAGGCATTCTATATGTAATAGAAAAGAGAACGGTTGGCTGAGATACCGTTCTCTTTCTCTTTCATTAGCTCATTAAAAAACCAGAATAAAAGAGAACGGTTGGCTGAGATAACCGTTCTCTATGATGAGCTATTTTTTTTTTAAAAAAATGTAATTTTGCACGAATCAAGGAGGTTGCATATCTACTAATCCACAACATCAAACAATATAATAAATCGAATTGCAATTGAAATTGTAAAAGTCAAGTCAAATACGAAATTAAAACAAATTTATTATCCTTTGTATTCAATAAATTACATCTCAAGTACAATTTGATACAAGTACAAAGAAAAAAAATCGAAGAACATGTTAATACTGAAAAATGATTCCATGAAGATTGATCTTTATGATTTTCTTCTCCTTTATATCCTGAATAATCTGTTGAAATAAACAAACAAAAAAGTCAAATTAATCAGATGAACAATCACAAAATAGAACACAAATTGAAGATGTTCACCATCATTTCAAAATTAATCAACAACACAAAATTCATAAATTAAAATCATAAAATTGTCACATTAATCGGATGAACAATCTCAAAAATGAAAAAAAAGAAATAGATACGGGAATTAAAAGAAGAACAAATAATAAGGAGTACATGCTAATTAACAATGAACTAATAGAAAACCATCCTAAACTCACAACCCTCATCACATAATCAAAGATTCAAATAATAATTGATGCCCATATCAATTTGACATTCAAATCTAATTTTGAAGTATTGATACTCATATGCAATCTAAAAAGGAGAGAAAAGTTTACCTGCTTGAGGGAATTGTTGATTCGACAAATGCCACCGATGTGAATGGTATTGAAGAATTGATGATAGAATGCAGAGAAGGCAGTGTGGCTTCTAACAACCCCGCAAAAAAATTAGGCAGTCGTAGTCGTTTAGGGAGAGAGAAATCGAGTTTTGTCTTAGTTCCTTGTGTTGTCTTGCCATTGTTGAAGCTCCAAATTAGGGTTTTTTTTTACTAGGGACGAGATGGGTATTCTGCAATTAGAGAAAGTGATGGAGATAGTGTTTATTGGAGTTAAGGTTAGTGCAATGGAGAAGCTATAAACCAGATCTGAAGAGAGGGAGAAAGAAAGATGAATGAAATTTTTGAAGTGAGGGAAGAGAAGGAAGCATGAACGGCGGTTGATGAGCATGAGAAGTTAGAAAATATGATGGGCGTTCATATACACAAGGAAATAGGGTTTGCTAGTTTTTTTTTTGTTTTTTTAATATGTTAAAATCAAATAGAACGGTTAATAAGAAAGGCGTTCTGTATAGTAAATTTACAATTTAATTAAAATAAAAAATAAATCAAATGGAACGGTTGACTTAGATAGGCGTTCTATATAATCCTAGAGATCGCCTATCTTAGTTAACCGTTGTGTTTCTTATTCCAGTTTTTGTAGCAGTGTAGGAAATTTTGGTATAGAATTAAAGAGGATGAAGAGAGGAGTAAGAATATGTAATTTTTTTTGAATTTGGGTGAGAAATGGAGGAGAAATCTTAGAGAGAAGGTAGAGGAAATTTGAGTTTTTAGAGAGAGAAATAATGGAGGAAGGAGGAAAAAATAAGAAAAGAAAGAAGGAGGAAGAATAAGAAAGAAGAAAGAAGGATCAGATGGCGCCCCTTGCCCGATCGGGCGAGAAAAAGGTTCCGTACTCGTCAAATCTCGCGCTCGGTCAGGCGTGCATCGCCGGATCGGGCGAAATATGGTCATTTTTCTACGAAGCTCTCGCGCCCGGTCGGGCGCGGTACAACACTTATAATACGAGTATCTACTTCTCTGTTCTGTGAAATTGACTAACTCTTTTCCTTTAAACCTGTAAAAAAACTCAATAAACTCACTCCTCTCTCCTCACATAAGAAAAAGAAAGATAGCTAGACTAAAAAGCAAGAAAATACGGGTTGCCTCCAACAAAGCGCTGGTTTATCTAGGTCTCGCACGACCCTCTTACCACAAGATTAGAAGTTAGGACCCTTGTCCTACCGCCTGGTTGGGTGGTTTCTCACCCGGTCAAGCGATGTTTAGACCACAACGCGGATTCTTGACATGCCTTGTGGGATGCCAATTCACCTTATCGGGTGGATCCTCGCTGGCGTGAACTGGTGGTTCTTATATATTACTCACAAGAGACCCCTTTTTGACCGTTAGTTTCCTCAAGTTGTCATTAGATTGAGCAATTGCAACTCGATCCGATGGAGCACTCACTATAGGCTCAGTTTTCGCAACTTGCTTGTTTGTTTCCACTTTCTCATCTTCAAATCCAAGATCGACACAGTAAAAGGACCTTTCTATTGCATCAACTTCCTTTTCCCATTTGTCTATTTCATCTGTAGAAGATGCAACACAAGATACCGCCTCCAAGGGATCTTTTACAAGAGCTTGGGGCTTATTGGAACAATTATCAACCACATTAACACTAAAACACTTCTCCTTTGTCATGGGGATTTTAGGGGTATTATTCAAATTGAAATTAATTTTATGATCCCCTATTGATAGTGTCAGTTTTCCACATTTCACACCTATAATTGCTCATGCAGTGTTAAGGAATGGTCTACCCAAAATAATTGGAGTTTAGAAATCCTCAGCCATGTCAAGAACAAAAAAGACAATAGGTATATAAAATTTACCTACTCTAACAGGAACATCCTCTAAAACACCTAAAGGGTATTTAAAAGAACGGTCGGCCATTTGTAGAGTAATATTAGTAGTTTTCAATTTACCCATATTTAGTTTGGGACACACACACAATGACATGACACTAACGCTAGCACCCAAATCACATAATGCATTATCAATCATTTGATTGCCAATATGACAAGGGATAGAAAAACTACCCGGATCTTTCATTTAGGTGGAGATTTATTTTGTAGTACAACACTACATTCTGCAGTAAAAGCGACTGTCTCTACCTCACTAATATACCTTTTTCTAGTCAATATTTCCTTTATGAATTTAGCATATGCAGGAATTTGTGTAATTAGTTATGTAAATGGAACCGTTACCTGCAAATCTTTAACCATCTCCAGAAACTTACCAAACTGCTTATCCAAATTTTTTTTAAATGATGATTGGGGAATGGAAGTTAGATAACTGGCTTTGGAGCACTATTGCTCCTATCTGGAGCTGCTACCTTCCCTGGAGTTGTACCCTGCAATGTATTATCAGAAATATTAGTACTACTCTTTAGCCCTGTAGGGCTAATTAGCAACATCATTTGGTTTAATGGAATCAAGATTGGCAGTATTCATTAAACAGGTTCTTCGTCTCTAGGCGTAGGGGGCCCATCATTTTGTGAACCACTCCTTAGAGTAATTGCAAAATCTTGATCCGTAGGCCTGGTTGGCTACGCTGGTAGGGCTCCCTGTTGATGGGCTTGTAGAGTAGAAGAAATCTGCGCAATTTGATTGTCTACAATTTTATTATGTGCTATGATCGAATCAATTTGAGCCTCTTTACTCTCCATGTGCTTTTACATACTAGCCAGCATTGCTCTAATTTCTGCCAAAGTAGGGTCAGAAGATGAGGAGGGTTGTTGTGCTTGGTTCTTCTGGCCAACATTCGGATGGTAACATTTCTACTGTGGTTGTTGTAGCGCCTGTGATTGTTGTGGAGGTGGCGGATTTTGAACATTTGTGCTTCGGTAAGAAAGATATGGATGATTCCGGAACCCAGGATTGTAGGTGTTGGAGTATGGGTCATTCTGCCTATAAAGCTTGAAAGGCATTGACTTGCTCCACGGAACTCCTGCAATCTTTTTCCCAATGACCTACAATTCCACAATTTTCACAGAAAGCCTCAATAGAATTGTTATTAATTGCGGAAACATGAGCTATATTTACAATACTAAGATTATCTAATTTATGACAAATAGAGGTTAATTGAGCTTGTAAAAAGGATACACATTAGAAAAGCCTCTAGGATTCCCATATTGGGAATTGTGGATTGCCATATATTTGATAACTTGACCTGCATCATCAACATTAAGGTTCATAAACCTCCCATTAGCTGCAGAATCTAATATTATTCTAGATGAATTTCTAATCCCATTATAAAAGGCTTGGATCAACTGCCACTGCACTAAATTATGGTGCGGGCACTCCATCTGCAGATCTTTGAATCTTTCCCAAGCCTCATATAAAGTTTCATCTGGCTCTTGGGCAAAGTTCTGAATTGCGCTTCTTAGCAAAGCTGTCCTCTTTGCAGGATAGTATTTATTATAGAAATTTAAAAATGAGTCTCCCAGTTAGTTATACCAAGTTTAGTTCTATTCAATCCATTATACCATAATTTAGCTTTTCCACACACAGAGAAAGGAAAGAGAATCTCCCTGATCTAGTCTTTTACTCCTGTGTGACCCCAGCTTGCCTGATGGTATTACAGTATTGATAGTAGTCTGCAATATGAAGATTTGGGTCTTCACCCTTAGCTCCACTGAATTGCTTCCTTTCTATCATCGTGATAAATTGGGGTTTAATCTCGAATTATACTCCATCAAGATCCGGAGTGGGAGTAAGGTGTAGAAAATCTGTCAGCGACGGTTGCAAATAATCGCTGAGCTTCTTAGGTGCCGTCATCTCTGATTCTGAATCCGTAGGAACTTCTGAGTCACTAGAATCAATTGGAGGGTCTCTACGATTATTGTTATCCCCAGAACCCGCCAGGATTTTCCAGTAAAGATTCTTTTGTCTATGAAAAGAGCGTTCGATCTCAGGATCGGATGGGATATAACCTGATCTGGAACACCTGGGCATAAACAAAGAACTAAAAAGCAAATATGAGACTTGCCTCAAAGAACTAATGTTCTCTAAGACAAGAAGAAATAACCTAGACTACAGAAAACTATCAGAAATAAAAATAAAATCGTTTCCCTGGCAAAGGTGCCAAATTTTGACAGGTTAAAGTCGTATCACCCAATTAAAAGTATTACTTAAAACCACTAACTAAATATAGACAGGGAAGTAGGTTCGAATCCACAGGGAAACTAGACTTTCTATTCCTAATTAATTAAAGCAATCTAAATTATTAAATAACAAATTATTATTATCGAAAGGAAACTAAACTACGAAGATTAAGGGTAAAGAGAAATTACGAAAGGAAAGAAACGTACGGTGTAGGAAATATTTATAGGATCCCACACTTGAGGCCCATTGTGATCATACACATAAGCATGGTGGTGTCCAAAGGGAAGGAAGTTGGAGTAAAAGAGTCGCCAACAAGTTTTAAGAACTTGTAAACCGTTCACAGGGTGAAGGTTACACCCCTTCACGATCCATGAGATCGCTAACTCCATAGTGGTCTGGAACCATGACTGGATATTCGGGGATGAAGGTACAAATCCAACCTAAAAGAGATTGAACCTGCCCTAAAAATAGGCCTCTACTTTATTCTTCTCGTAGTCATGTGCGCTTTTTGACTAACATACAATCAATAAGTTAACCCTAAACGTGTTTAATTTATGTTGGTTGAATATTAATGCACAAACAAATATATTATTGGCGATAACTTGAATTATAATCATATTAGCCTAAACAAGATTATTATTTATCTTATTAAGCGTGATTACAAGTACAAATTCCCTTTGAACACGCATAAAAGGTGTGATCATTCAATAACAATAATAATATTTCAAGCAACATAATAACAATCATCATAATCATATTAATAATATTCTCAATAAAGCATAATAGTAATAGCAAGATCCTAGATATGATACTAACAAGATTAATAACAAATCCTAACATGTCACTAAACAATAAAGATCAAAGCTTTATCCCTAACATGATACTAACATGATATTAGGAAGAAAAATAGGAAGCATCATAAAAACATACATGATATTAGAAATTTTAGTTATTACCCTAAACATGATACTAGGAAGGAATAAAGACATCCTAACATGATACTAGGAATCAAAATAATCAAAGCATGATTTCAAATTAATTACTTACTTGAATGCTGACAGGCTAAAGTTGTATCACCCAATCAAAAGTATTACCTAAAACCACTAACTAAATATATATAGGGAAGTAGGGTCGAATCCATAGGAAACTAGTCTTTCTATTCCTAATTAATTAAAGCAATCTAAATTATTGAGTAACAAATTATTATTATCGAAGGGAAACTAAACTGCGAAGATTAAGGGTAAAGAGAAATCAATGAAAAAAGGACCTAGGGCATAGGTTCACCAATAAATAATATTCAAGAGTAAAACATAAAAATCAATCATCAATGCATCAATTAACCAGATCATAAAGGGCTTTTGCTACGTATTACAATCACAGAATTAATCTACCGGTATTAAATCTCATCTCTCGAATCTCGACTTAACCATTTATAAATTAACCTGCCTGTTGAAACTAAGCCTAAATATCAATTCTCATCTTCTGAATCTCGAATAAATATTGCTAAACTCATATATAAAAGACCAGCGCATGTCTAGTTGCTAAGCATTAAATCAATCAATAGGAAATTACTCAAGCATTGATAATCAACAATAATAAATTACCCCTTCATATTATTTATGGATCCCCATAAACCCTAGAAAGAAAACTACTCACACATAATTAAATCTAAACTAATCAAAGCAATTAAAGAGAACATAATAAATAAAATAAATAGAATTACTGAAATTAATAAAGAAGAAATCATTACCGAAATTAACGTAAATAAGAGATGAATTAAGAACGAAGTGTAGAGTTGTAGAGAGAGAAAATAAAGCTAAGTAGTGAGAGAAAGTCTTGGAAAGAGATACTAAACTAATAACTCTAAAAACGCATTTATATCAAACACTTAATTAACCCTACTTAAAACTAAGAAAATCGCTGAAATCAACTCCTCAAAAACACGCGCCTGGTCGGGCGCCACACCGCCCGATCGCGCTCGCCTTTTTCCCACCAAGGGCATCTCTCGCACCCGGCCGGGAGCGAGCTCGGGCGAAGGGCTGCTTCATTCTTCTTTCGCCCCGCTTGGTCGGGTGCGCCTTCATGCGAAGCCATATTTTTCCGGGTGAAGCTCTTGGGTTATCTTGGACTTCTTGATTGGGCTTCGATCCTTTGACCCAATCCGGATTTCCTCTTTCGGGTCTTGAATACCCGTTTTAAACGCCTCAGTATCACAATGTTAAGCCCTTAATTACTGGTTTGATGACTCTAACCGTCCCAAGGCTATGAAAACTAGTCGTGCTCCTCTAATGCTCGTAGTTGCTCCATAAAAATCTCGGGAAAATGCTCTAAAGGTGCAAATCCCTACAATACTCGACCAAAACTACGAAAACACTAGAAAACACCAATTAGTAATAAAAGTGGCTCTAAAGAGCCATAAACACTACCAATTATGACCAAGGGACGGGGGTAAAATACTATACGAACTGGACATATCAGATGCCTCGTATCACTTTCTGATAATGAAACACGCGCGTTAGTAACTTCAAGGAAAATAATAAAAATAAATCTAATCAAATAATTGAAATAGGAATTTGAGACCAAACCCTTAGAAATTATCAAACTTTCATGTCTAGGGCGAAGGCAACTTTGAACTTGGCTAGGTGTGTCTAGAACTAATGTATGTGGAATTTTGTGAGAGCGGAGGTTTAGTAAAATAATAGAGAGAGAGAGAAAGCTTCTAGCTTTTAGAGAGAAAGTAGAGAGAGATGATGGTTTTGAATGATAATTGTGAATTAATAAAAACGGGGAGATACGATCTTTATTTATAGAAAAATAATAAAAAAAATGATAGAAAATACTTCAAGTTCTATACGGAATAAAACTGGCATCTGTTGCCAAGCGACAGACATTAGCGCCAGGCGACAGGATTAGTACTAGGTGACAGACATTAGCGCCAGGCGATAAACTCTGTTGTCTGGCGACAAACTCTATCGTTTGGCGCTAATTAAAAGATAAAACGCGCTTTCCACGCGAAATCCTCTTCTTAATACGATTAAGCAACTAATAACGCGTTGATCTGTTTATAATCAGGTTTTATGATAAAACACTTATTTTATTCCAAATAAAACTCTTAAAATATAATTATCAATCCTAATCTCATTAGAATTCAAAAGAACCTTCTACAATATTCTAGAAGATTAAAATCAATCATAGTAACTTTAGGAATAATAACTAATAGGCCCTCCTGATCTTCTAGATTATTGGGCCATATTTAAAATTCTTTTCTGGCCAAATTTAGTTTAAGTCATAACTTCCTCATTATTCATCGGAATTGGGCTTATAATATATCGTTAGAAAGCTCTTTTCGAGCTCAATCCAATTATACTATTATTGGACCCTTGTCATGGACCAAACTAAATTAGACTGACTATTTTTCATAAATAGAGTAAAGAAAGAGATATTTTTAAAAAAAAAGAACGAAAGATTTTTTTAAAAAACTAACACATCACAAGACTTTTCAGACTTTCACCTCATTCGATTTTTGGGGAGACACAATTAGGTATTTATCACTGGGTTTGGTTTTTGGGGAGACACAATTAGGTATCTACAGAAGCTCCCACTTTGACTGAGTTTGGAGAAGCACATGCTTTGAAAACAAAAGTCAAAAGTAGCGATAAGGACGAAGAATGATTCAGAAAGTTTTGCGATCCTAAATCATTCTTGTAACATCGATACAAGCAAACTAACGATAGTTAAACAGATAAAAGAGTTAAGAAACGCGTATCTTGCACTGTTGAGCATACGTCTCTAGAGTAACCGATTTTTGTTGCTGCATTTTGTTGGTGACAACCTCTAGAGTGCCTCGTGAACGCCATCTGAAGGTAACAGTGCCTCGCTATCTTCACTTGCTTGTGACAATCCTCCATAGTGCCTCGGGAACATCGTCGAAGGTGACCGTGCCTCCCCATCTTCAGGGTTGCGGCAGTGCCTCGCCACGGCTGTGCCTTGTCGCTATAGACAATCTCCTCTCTGCCTCATCAAAGTTGTGGTCGTACCTCGCCACGACTGTGCCTCACCGCTGTAGAAAATCTCCTCTCTACTTTTTGACATCGTCGAAGACCGCTGTTTGTAGCCATCTTCAGTTTTATAATGATAATCTTCCTAGGAACGTTATCGAAGACCACCGCTTGTTGATCCTTAGTGCTTTACTTCGCTTTGATATCTTTTGTTATTTTGTAATGAGCCGATACCTTGGCGCTTGTGCTTTCTTGTGAACCATTTTTACCTCGGTGCTTGTGATGAGCCAATATTTAGGTGCTTTAAGCTAAGTGAGACAATCGCCGTCAGGTCGATATTTTTCTGTGATTGTAATCAAGCCGACTACTAATCATGTCAATTTGCTTATAGGGGCTAATTGGTGTACCAAGGAACCCAAACTGTTGCATGTGGTTCGCATAGACAAGTGTACATGAGGGCCATGTGTCCTGTCGCTGAGCCAGCGCGCATATGAACCTTCTGTCGTGTCGCATTTGCTTTGTCACAACGTGACAAAAATCACGCTGTGTGTGATTTCTGTCGTTTGGAGACAAAGTCGGGTTTTTCGGATTTAAACCTCTTCTCCTTCATTTCGTCGTTGCTGCTCGTTTTTGCTCAAGTTTTTGAAAAAACTTTATCTTCTTCTTTCTTGCTCATTTCTCAATCGAATTCGCTCAAATTTTTTGAAAATCGAAGCTTTCGATCCCTAGTTTCCCGATCTATGTAAGTTTTCTCCAAACTCACTTCGGTTTTGCTCAATTTCGTGCATCTTTGTTCGCGGGTTTTCAAAAATTCGAGCCCCGATTATGCTTATTTTGCTTTGTTTGTTGAATTTTATGCCATGAATCTATTTTTTTTATGCTTGTATATTGCCTTGGGAGTGTTTTGAGACTTGTTTGACTTAATTTGGTGAAGAAACAAACATTTTTCCATTGTTGACCCCTTTGAATTTGTGGGAACAATGTAGCTTATTCTTGATATTATTGTTAGCTATTCATGCTCAATTTGCCACAATTTTTTCTATATTATTGTAAGAAATCGTTTGATTGCTTGGAAAATGCTATTTCTGCTTGAATCAAAATCGTACTCTATTTTAGTACTACGTACTCTAATTTTCGTTCGCACATAGTATTATGCGGCTAGGCGAACCTTAGATACCATAGAAACTTTGATTTATCATTTTTTTGCATAATATAACATGGATAGACATCGCAACTCTGGTTCTCACTCTCGCGACGCTCGTTGGGAGGACGATCCTATTGACACGAGCGAGGGAGTTTCTACCAATCGGGGAGTTCCCTAAGTGGGACGAGCGCCCACTTTCTACTTTTCTCTTTTATTTCACATCTCGGAGCGTGTGCGGCTCGGGATGACATGCGATCGTATTCTTTGCCACGGCTCAGGCAACGTAGCTCTTGGTCAGATATATGACCTATATTTTCGCGACCATATTGAGTTGCACGAGCTTTGGGAGTCTTGTGGCCTCACTCCTCTTTTTCTTGCTACGCGGTCATGCATTCTTTCACGTCGGGTCGAGGCTTGGTTCGAGCTCTGGTGGAGTTCTTTTGGGACACCACCAACACTTTTCATTTTCCATGGGGGGAGATGACTATCACTCCCCTCTACTTTTCTCTTATTACCGGTTTAAAGTTCTAGGTGATGGTGGTGCCTTTTGGCAGCGACATCACAGTCCACTCTCCGGAGGTAGATGAGTTGATTGGCCCCATAGCTATTCGAGCTCGTGCTGAGGCTCGACCGACTCAGATCAGCAGTTGGTGCATTTGCCGGACCATGCAGATAATGGAGGCCTTTCAGGGAAGTGCGACTACCCTTGAGCAGTGGGTACGTATCTTTGCTTTGATTGTTTTGTCGGGGACCTTCTCCCCTGACAAGGGTAGCCGGGTGCTACTCTACTACTCGCCTGCTCTTCGTGACCTTCGTATGGTCGGATCGTATGATTGGGCTAGCTTAGCCTATGTTGACTTCCTGCTTGGATTGCGACTCGCTTGTCGCCATCGCAGTTATGAAGGGGAGGCCACGCTTTCCAGTTTCTGGGGGATTGTAGAGGTATATTTCTTTTAACCAGAGCTTGTTTAGGTTTTGTGTTTAGCTTTTACTGACACTTTATCTTGTCTTATAGGTCTGGTTCTATAAGTATTTCCCTTCTTTTTCACCAGCGAGGCCTTCGCCTCGTGGGCTCCCCATTGATGTCAGTTGGGGAGGTCGTGTGAACGACCAGACTGCTACTGTTTGTGTTCAAGAGTTACTTCTTCTTAACACTTTGTTTATATATTACCCTTATCAGGATTTGAGCTAATAGATGTTCGTTTTGTAGGAGCCTGAGGTTCGATTTTGGCTGTGGGATAGCTTTAGCTTCCCTGCATTGGTGGTGTAGTACACTGCCTAGCGTCAGTACTTTCAAGGAACGTACGACATTATGGTCTATTTGGGCGAGAGAGTTGCGATTCAGCACTCCTCGGATCCTCCTGTTGTTCCTTCTCGTCCTCCTAGTCACATGTTCGATCAGACGAGGCTGAGAGCTTGGGCGACTAAGACACCTGCGGGTTCGGATTGGAGGAGTCATATCCATCTGAACCATAGCTATGAGGAGATGCTTTTGTCGAACTTGGCTCCTCCACCTTGCTTGCCAGAGCCGAGAGAGGTATCTTTTGAATTTTTTATTTATTTGATAGCCCCCGAGGTAATCCTAATCATTCGGGTTTGACTTGACAGGCTTCAACCAAAGATTTCATGCCTCCGCCGGTGTCCATTGTCTACCAGGGCACTTTTGGTCCTTTTGAGGAAATAGTTCCTCTAGGTCCTAATCCATGGCGCTTCATAGAGGAGTCGATACCTCGACACCAGACCTCGACGAGTCACTTTATATGTTATCCTATTTGTGTATGATTATTTCTGACTTTGTGACTTGCAAGTTGTAGGGAATATTTCAAGCCATCCCACACTTGAGCCCCACTGTGATCATACACTTAAGCATGGTGGCGTCCAAAGGGAAGGAAGCTAGAGTAAAAGAGTCGCCAACAAGTTTTAGGAACTTGAAAACCGTTCACAGGGTGAAGGTTACACCCTTTAACGATCCAGGATATTGTTAACTCCAATAGGACTGGAACCATGACTGGAAGTTCGGGAATGAAGGTACAAATCCAACCTAAAAGAGATTGAACCTGCCCTAAAAATAGGCCTCTACTTTATTCTTCTCGTATTCATGTGCGCTTTCTGACTAACATGCAATCAATAGGTTTACCCTAAACCTGTTTAATCTATGTTTGTTGAATATTAATGCACAAATAAAACTATTATTGGCGATCACTTGAATTATAATCAAATTAGCCTAAACAAGATTATAAATTATCTTATTAAGCGTGATTACAACTACAAATTCCCTTTAAACATGCATAAAAGGTGTGATCAAGCAATAACAATGAATAAACATCAAGAAACATAATAACAATAATAAAAATAATAATAATCATGATCAACATAACAATCACAATTATCATAATCATACTAAAGCATAATATTATTAGCAAGATCCTAGGCATGATACTAACAAGATTAATAACAAACCCTAGCATGTCACTAAATATTAAAGATAAAAGCTTCATCCCTAACACAATACTAACATGATAATAGGAAAGAAATAGGAAGCATCATAATAAACATACTTGATATTAGGAATTTTAGTTATTACCGTAAACATGATACTAGGAAGCAATAAAGACATCCTAACATGATACTAGGAAACAAAATAATAATTTAAGCATGATTTCTATATTCAAAGATCAATAAAACAATTAAAGTGCTTACTTCGATGCCTCGTATCTCTTTCTAATAACAAAATACACACGTTAGTAACTTCTAGAAAGAGTAATAAACAAACAATTAAATTAAATAATTGAAATAGAGATTTGGGACTAAACCCTCATAAATATCAAACCTTTCACGTCTAGGGCGAAGGCAACTTCGAACTTGGCTAGGAATGTCTAGAACTAATGAGTAAGGAATTTTGAGAGAGAAAAGGTTTAGAAAAAGAAGAGAGAGAGAGAAAGCTTTTAGCTTTTAGAGAGAGAGAGATTGATTGTTGATGTAAATTGTAGATGATTAAAAACAGGGAAATTCGACCCCTATTTATAAGAAAAATAGCACGGGATCAAAGAAAGTTATATTTGGAATAAAATACCTCCTATCACCAATGACAGGAGTCAGTGTCAGACGACAGCTGCAGCGCCTGGCGACGACTCTATCGTCTCGCACTGGTTCAAAAGTACAACGTGATTTTACACATGGAATCACCTTTTAAACCGGTCACAGGTAATTCCGCGTCCAAGAAGATTTAAAAGTAGATTTAACAAACAATATATTTTATTCAAAATAAAACATCTTTTAAAAATATAATTATCAATCCTAATCTCATTAGAATTAAAAATAACCTTCTAGATATTCCTACAAGATCAAAATCAATCCTAATCACTTTAGGAATAATAATTAATAGGCCCTCCTCTATATCATTGGGCCTAATTTAATTTAATCCATAAATTCCTCATAATTCATCGGAATTGGGCTTATAATATATCATTGGAAAGTTCTTTTCCAGCCCAATCCAACTACTCTATTATTTGACCCTTATCATGGACCAAACCAAATTGGACTGACTATTTTTCATAAATAGGGTAAGAAAAGATATATTTTTGAAAACTTAAATTTGAGAAATATTTTAATAAAAAGATCCTCACCATTAGACTTTAATTTCCACACTTTCACTTCGTTCGATAATCACATGACGTGAAAAGTATTCATCACTAGGTTTGGTTTTGGGGAGACACATTTGGGTGTTTACAAAAGCCCCCACTTTGACTGAGTATGGAGAAACGCAAGTTTTGAAAACAAAAGTCAAAGTAGCAATAGGGACGGAGAATGATTCAAAACGTTTTGCGATCCTAAGTCATTCTTGTAACGTCGATACCTGCAAACTAGCATTAGTTAAAAGAGATAAGAGAGTTGAGAAACGCGTATCTTGAACCGTCGAGCACACGTCTCTGTAGTAACCGATTTGACGATCTTCCTCAAGCTATGGGATACCGCTTGAAGAATGCTATGCTTGTAACTACCTCCAATTTCCGCTGTTATAATCTTCCACAAGCTAGGGAATACTATTGAAGATTTCTCCGCTTGAAGCGACCTTCTACCGTTTTGTGACCATTTTCCGCAAGCTAGGGAACACGATTGAAGATAACTCCGCTTGAAGTCATCCTCAGTTGTTTGTTACAACTCTCCATAAGCTAGGGAACGTCGTCGAAGATAACTCCGCGTGCAGCCATCTTCAGTTTTGTCGTGATAATATTCCGAAGAAAATTACCAAAGACCCCCACTTATTGATCCTCTATGCTCGCTTGAATTTTTCTTTTGATGCTTTGGGTGATTACAATCCTCTTTTCTTTAGGAACAATTGTCAACACAACTCTTGAATAATGTGCGACAATCCGATTTAGGGAAAGTTGTCAATGCTACGTAACAATCCGTCCTTGGAAATGTTGCCACAATGAAGCGACAATCCGTATCTTGGAAATTTTGCTAAAATGTATTTTTGGGAAAAGTTGCCAATGCTTCGTAACAATCTATCATGGAACCTTGCTATGATCGAAAACCCACATCTTGGAACATAACTCTTGAAAGAAATCCACCTTAGAAATTTGCCAATGCTATGTGACAATCCTTTTAGGAAAATATTGCCACAATTGACAATCTACGTCTTGGAACATTTGCAAAAAAGAGTCAATCGACAATCTACTTTGGGAAAATTTGCCACTTATTGAAATGAATGGCAATTCATGTTGAGGAACCTTTGCCGAAATATTAAGATGAATAGAGACCTATGACTATGTGTATGACAATCTAATCTCGGAAAACGTGCCAGAGATGATAATCCGAACTTGGAAAAAATTGTCAAACAGAGAAGGATCATGACAATCCACGCTTGAAAACTTTGTCAGAGATGACAATCCAATCTTGGAAAAGTTGTCATTGAAGAAAATGCACGACAATCCATATTTGAAAACATTGTCAGTTAGGGATGAAAATCCAATCTTGGAAAAATTGTCGTATAAGTGTTTGCTTTTGAACTGATGCCTTGGTGCTTGTACTGAGCCAATGCTTAGGCGCTTAAGCTAAGTGAGACGATCTTTGTCAGGTCAATCACTTACTGCGATTGTAATCGAGCCAACTACTTATCATGCCAATTTGCTTATAAGGGCTAACTGGCATACCAAGGAACCCAACCAATTAATATGACCGTCGTCAAGCTGATCGACAATCAAACATGATTGCAATCAACTGACTCTAGTTGATTTGTTAAGTTGTTTGCGTCCATTTGCTTCAAACCTTGTAAAGGTTACCCGCCCGTCTGGGACTTAGTGTACCTGCATTTACATTTTGGACTATAGGACTTTGCTCATCCTCCTACACTCTCATCTCCACATACTCTCTAATAGCATGAGAAGTTTATGGGCAGCAAACCAGCAACATTACCACATCTACTTACAAAAATGAAATAGATATGATTACAAAGACTAACAAGTTTAAGAATATAAAACCAGAAACTTCCAACTTCCCTTGCTTTAAATATAACCATTATATATCATCCTCTATATTTTAAACCACAAGGGAAGTAGTACGTAGGATAAAAATTAAATATAACCTTTACATATCATATATAACTCTCATTACTTATTCCAAAATCAAAGGTATAACCTATTTAGGAACTTTCATCTAAGATATTCTAGGAAAACAAACATAATCACAAATTTGCATGACAATAATCAAACCAGTCTTGACCTGAAGGACACCTTTGCCTTTATAGTTTACATCTAAATGAACATAAATGAACTGCTGCCATCAGATCCTAAAAAAATTTCACAGTCATTTTAAATAATGAACTCAATGCCCTTTCACAAATGTTCACATATCATCATTTGGCAGCTCAAATTGTGTTAAATACTTAAAAACTCTTAATATCTTGGACTACATCCATGAAGAAGAGAAACACTCTTACAACTTACAATCCCAAATGGAATCCATCACAAAGCAACCCTCTAATCAACACTAAATAATGATAAATATAAAGTAAATAAAAACCATTAAAAAGTAAAAGAAAAACTAAAAGAATACATCAATATATAAAAAAAAGAAAAATTGAACATAACATAATCAAATTTAATAAAAACATTTAAAGAAATTGCATTACATAATCAAATGATATCAAGAATAATCAAAATTATCTAGCAACTACAGCAAAAATCAATAAAGAGGAACAAAAAAAAAACCAAAAATAAAAGCAAAAACCCTAATTATATGTAAAATCGAAAACAAAACCAAAATTGAACAAAATAACAATAGAAATCAAACGAAAAAAACAATAGAAATCAAACCAAAAGCAATAATAATAGAAAATGACAACAAAATTCGAATAAAAACAAAACAAAAATCCTAATTATATGATTAATCAATAAAGAACATACACAGAACAAAAAAAAAACTAAAAAAAAACTCTCAAGAATCTTCGAATCACAACAAAAACAAAGGAAAATCGCAGAAGAACAACAAAGAAGTTGCAAAATCGAAGAAGAAAATCGATGAAATGGAAGAACAAAAATCGAAAAGCGAAGTCAAACGCTGAAATCGCCTTTAGAGAAATCGAAGGTATAGAGAGAAAGTAAGAACGTAGAGAGAAAAAGTGAGAAGAGGAGAGAGAGTTAGAACAGAGTGCATTCAATAGCAGAAATTACAAAAATAGCCTTAATGAGGTGGGTGAAGTGTAGACAGTTAGAACTAACGCGATGGACGACTGAGATTAGTTCGTAGTTTGCATTATTCGAAAGAGTTTGCACGAGATCAACGGTGTAAATATACATATAATGGGATTGTGTGAGAACACATCCCTTATGCGAGAACACTCTAATATATGAGAATAAATCTACACCGTTGATTTGCTTATATCTAACTGTCCATTTTCACTATGTTAAGTTTACTTATATTTTTCTTTCTTTTCCCAGTGTAAGTTTACACCGTAGATTTACTTATTTCTCCCTCTCTCTCTTTCTCTTCCCAGTGTATTTGGGCGGAATTTCATCATCAAAATATGGTAAGTTTATCAATTTTATCATCAAATTCTTCTATGTTAATAGATTTTTTCAATGTATAATGTTCAATTTTTTTTTTCCATATTTTACAGCTTCAGTTTTTTTCAATTTGTGTTCGATTTTCTTGGATTAATTTTTTCAATTTGTGTTTGGTTTTTTTGCCTTATTTTATTCAATTTGTGTTCAATTTTTTCGGCTTCTTTATCACTTTGTGTTCGATTTTTTCAATTTCATCATCAGTTCTTATGAATTTTGTTTTTTGTTCGATAATTTTGATGATATTTTTCTGATTTTGTGTTTTTGTGGCATTTGAGTCCCTTTTTACTCAATTATTTCTTGTAATTATGTTTATTTTTGGACATGTAATGTTTCGATGTTTGCTAATTACTTGTTCAATAATGCAGTGTAAATGTTTTGTGTTTTTAGGTAATTTTAATTGAGTTCTGATTTAGGGAATGTAATGGGCACACCAATTGTTTGATAAAAGTCTCTGATATGATGTTACATATGTTTGAGTTCTAATTAAATGAATACCTATAATTTAGTATAAGGGGTAATCATAATTTGCATAAGTTGTTATTCTTGATCTGAATTGCATATTGTAGCTGTTAACATTATTGGACTTTTGCTTGCTCGTATTTGTTGGACTTCCTAATGTGTAGCAAGGTTATTTGTCCTATTCTTTATACTATACTCAAAGAACAAATTACAAGCCATGATATTGTCTTTAATTTGTGTGACACCTCATGTTTTGTTGATGTGTACACCAATTGTCTGATGAACCTCAATTAGTCTTTCAATTTAGCTTTTATTTTTGCTTGAATTCTACTCTCGTATGATATATTTGAGATTTCTTGATAAGTAGTATCAATTATAACTTCAATGATTATAACATTTTGTAATATTAAGATTTTAGGAAGTCATACTTTTATTTTTTCATGGAATAAGTGAAAGAAAGCTTTCATTAATTACTACATGACTTACAAGACGTTGACATTTTTGAAGGCCATACACTACATTTTACCTAGATCAATATAATCATATTACAAATTACAATTATCTATCAAAATGATAAATTGCAAGTACCCGAAAGCCATATCTTAATATCACTATTACGTCCACTACCCTTGACTTTCATACCTACATTTTATCAGGCAATGCTCAAAAAATAAATTACAAGCTGTCAATAAACATGTTGCTAGATATGAGACAGACTTTGCAATGACTTTACCTTAGTGTAATAACATGTGATGAATGATATGGTGAATGCTATCTATAGTTAGACCTCAATGATTTTGGTGCGTTCCTCTATCACCTCTTGCTATTGCTACATCAAATGCATTCCTCCTTGATCTACCATATTCCAACATGCGTTTGACTTTTACCTTTACTGCCAAGAATTTTCTAATTCCTACATCGGTGTGTTGTTGGTAAATTTTTAGCCTATTAGCTTAATTGGTCGAGCACTGTGTTCCTACATTGCACATAAGATGTAGGTTCAAATCCTACATAAGCTACTAGCTTAAAAAAAATTTATAAATGTACTCAATTGGATGAATAAAATAGGATATAATAGTTCAAATCATTTTTTTAACTTATGATAGCTCTTTTTGAATATGAGTAAATAGTAGTGCTCTTATTAGCCAATTGACGCAAAAGAGCAAAACAATGTTGCTCATTTCATAGATGAGCAAAATATTTGCTCATTTCATAGATGAGCAAAACATTTGCTCATTTCATAGATGAGAAAAAATATGTTTGCTCATTTCATAGATATGCAAAACTATGTTTGTTTATTTCACATATTAGTATAGAAGACTTACAATACTTGAACTAAGATCCCCTTTATAATATAATTAAGGTATTATTTGTTAATTTTGCGCCGTAAGATGTATAAATGCTAAGTACCAGAGTAAAATGGAATCATAGCTGTATTATTTTATATCTTTGATATGAAAGTAGTAATGGTCAATCTAAATGGCTTGTACCTCTATATCTATTCAACGACATGTAAATTTCATTTTATTTGACTTAATATACTCTTTTCTTAAAATGAGTAAATAATATTGCTCTTATTAGCCAATTAACGTAAAAGAGCAAAACAATGTTTCTCATTTCATAGACAAGCAAAATACGTTTGCTCATTTCGTATATGAGCAAAATACGTTTTCTCATTTCATAGATGAGCACAATATTTTTGCTCATTTCATATAATTTTTTATAAACATTAACCTACTAGCTCAATACTTAGAGCGTTGTACAAATGCACAAAAGATGTGGGTTCGAATCTCATGTAGGTTCATTTGTTTAATGTGAAGACAAGCGTTTGTATAGGAGTTTAGTTGTAACAAAGTTTTTATAGTTAAATCATTACACGCCCATTTTTTGCACATAAAATTTAGTGCTAATTTGGTTTTCTTTATTTTTATTTAATTTTTGTTAGTTATTTATAGAGATAACCTATGTAAAAATTGAACCTACATCCTCTATCTATGCATTTGCATAGTGCTCTACCAATTGAGCTAATAAGTTTTATCATCTGTTATAAATATTTTGTACATAATTTCTAAAGCTAAGTTAATTGAATATTTTTTGCGTAAGCTGTAAATATATGTTTTAACTTAGGAAAAATTGTCAAAAATAATAAAAACTTTTAGCAATCCGCCAAAAACAAGTCAAACTTTTAATTATTTTTTTATAATACAAACTTTGAGGTTATCCGCTTTAAACAAGTTAAAACCGATTAGTTACCTCGTGAATAGATTATATATGACACGTGACATTGTATTATATTTTAAAACTATTAAACAACTTTATAAGATAAATAAAAAAATTAACCGGCTAAATAAGTTGTAGGTAAAATAACTTGTTTAAAGCGAATATCCCTCAAAGTTTGTATTATTTAGAAATAATTAAAAGTTTGACTTGTTTTTAGCGGACCGCTCAAAGTTTGTATTATTTTTGACAATTTTTCCTTTAAATTAATTTTCCGCCTTGTGTTTCTCAATTAATAAATGAACAAAGAATATAATAGTTGCTCATTAGATAAATGAGTAAAGATTTGTTTTCTTATTTGATAAATTAACAAAGAATTGTTTGATCATTTGATAAATGAGCAAAAAATTGTTTGCTCATTTGATAAATGAGCAACGAATTGTTGCTCATTTTGATAAATGTGCAAAAATTATTTAACAAAGAATTATTGCTTATTTGATAAATGAGAAAAATATTGTTTTCTCATTTGATAAATGAACAAAAAATTATTTGCTCATTTGATAAAGTAGCAAAGAATTATTTGATCATTTGATAAATGAGAAAAGAATATAGTTCATTTGATACATGATCAAAGAATTGTTTGCTCATTTGATAAATGAACAAAGAATTGTTTGACAAATGAGTAAAGAATTGTTGGTTCATTTGATAAATGAGAAAAGAATTGTTTCAAATTGTAGAAACCTACTTTTGGCCTCCTCTCCTGATAGGAAGTGCGATGATGTTATTAAAAACCCGTTTTTTTTATAGATCAAAATTGAAGTGTTTATGCACTACGAAGTGCATTATGAAGTCATTTAGAACCCATTTTTGAGACCAAGTCATCTTAGAGCCTTATCCGATTACTAATTAGGCCTAAAATGTGCTCGTACATGTTTGAACTTGATTAATAACATATCCAAATGCGTTAAATGCAATGATTAGATCCAATCGATCTCACATTGTTTAAAAACCGAGCCAATCAGATAAACCAACTATCAAAGGCCTATATAGAGGGATATCACTTTCAAAGAGTTTTCCAACGGTATATTATAAGCCCAATTCCACGCTAAAACGAAGAAGATATCATTAAAATACTAAATCGGGCCCTAAAACCAACAACCTTGGACTCAAACGGCCATATCTTTTGATCCATATGACATAATTTAACCTAATTCTAACGGCATTGAAATTTAGACATTCGTAGCTTTCCATTGATATCTCATTTTCCTTAATCCGAATTTGCAATCAAAAGTTATTGAAGTTTTAAAAACGCATTTCGTATAAGGTCAACCACACTAAGCATAACTCTGTAAGTTGCGCGCGGCACTCAGCGTGACTCCAAGAGTTTTCCGCGCCACCTAACGCTGCAGATATAAAACCCTAAACCTGGATTCCTAAGCCTATAAATAGGGGTCTTCGTTTAGCCCTAATCACAACAGAAAAATCAAAATTCTAAGCCCTAAATTTTGAAATCCCTAATCTCTCAAAGCCTCTTACTATCATACTACTTTTCCCGTCTCTTTCCAATTACTCTTCAACCCTATTATATTCCATTGAAGTTCTTGGAGGTATGAATGAGGGAAGTCTATAAGCGCATAAGATAGAGATCTAAGCATAAAAGAAGAACGGTTAGTTTCATGAGCACTAAGATAAATCACTTTTCCATTCTTGTTTAAATCTCTTTCCCATATGTTGTAACACGTTTTTTTTAAAGAATCTTTAGAAAAGCAGTGAATGATATTCACTTAATTAGTCGTGGTTTTCTATAAACCATAGAAAGTGTTAGTGACCTTTGTGAGTCGTCCCCTATATAAAGGGCATTAGGCAAAGAAGTGGAGGCAGGCTTGAAGTGAGTTGGTTATAGCGAAAATAAGAAAATTCTCTACAGATAATCCTCACCTTAAGAGACAGATTGGTTATCCATCTCTCTTAATGTAGAGAAAAACTTTATTTCTTGTCATGTTGGTTTTTTCTGTTTTAATTGTAATGAGTGTTGTAATCTTGTAAAGTTAAATAAAAAGTTTTGTTCAAGAAGGAAATGTTATCCCCTTGAACCTTATATATCAAATGAGTTATCATTCTGTTTAAGAAGTTCCATCATAAACATAATAAGAATTGTTTGATTAGAGATTACGGTCTAAGGTAGGAAACAAATTAGAATTGTGATGTGCTTTATCCAAGGAATACAGGGTTAGGGTTAGCTACATTGGTAAAGCCGGAAGCTCAGAACGCCGGAGGCCCCATTGTAGTCTAAGTTTAATTCAGGTATTGGTCAAAACTCTCTAAATAAAACATTCTATATTGCGAAGCATGGTGGGCTATTAAATATAAACAGTAATTTGTTTAAAATATAAGTAGTAAAGTAGTGATAACTAGTACCAATAAGGTCATATAAGTGATTATATCAAATCAAATTATAGTAATAATCAGTGTATTATTAAAAATAGTTATTTTAAATTAAAGTCTGATATTAACTTATCAAGTACTGTTATTGATTTATTAAGTACTGTTATTTAACAAAAAAAAGGAAAAATGGAAATTAATAAACCTACCTTTGCTCGAACTGAAAGTAAAAAACCCACCTTTGCATATTTACGAGACAAACCCACTTTAGTGAGTAAAATCTTCTTTTAAAGTACATTAACCTTCTGAAACAGGTAAACTATCCCCTTTTTTTTATTTCTTCCGGTTTCTTCCATGAATTAATTGTGGTAGTTAGGATTAAATGCGCGTTTCATAACTCCTCCTCTCCCTCTTCAATTCCCTTGTTCTTCCTCCTTTAAATTCGATCATCATCACCATTGTTTTATCTTCGTGACCCTTAAATTCTCAACCTTGAAAGCTAATTTTCTGATATCTCTTATTAATGACGGCAAGTCATGGTTCTGTTGGGTCTAGTTCCATATCTAGAAATAGGGGAAACTCTTCTCATGGTCAAGTGTATTGCTACCATGAAGAGGTAGCCCCTTTGAGAATTATATTGTGCGCCACGATGGTCCAACGAAGGGGAAAAGATTCTATGGCTATTCATACTGGCCTGTAAGCTGTGTTAGGGTACTTTAATTTCAATTTTTTTATTTCAGAGTATTAATTTGATTAATATGTAGGAGAAGACATGTGGTTCATCAAGTGGTACAATGAAGTAGATGATGTTATTAAGGGTTGCAGCAGAGAGTTCTTGTTAAGGACTCCAAGATATTGGAGCTTAAAGATGAGAACGATTTTCTCAAATCAAAGGTGAAGAAGCTCAAAGTCAAAAAGGAGGTGCTTGTGGATGGAGTTGTAGAGACGGGAATTGCCACCACTAAGACAATGTATAAGTTGAAGGAACACAACACTGACAGGAGACTGATGCTGACATTGGTTTTCTCTTGGGCATTTTTTACATTAGTGTTGTTGTTGAAATAGTTCCCGAGGAACTAGATGTTGGTGGAGTTTGTGTTTGGTTTTGGTGTTGGAGTAATGCAGTAGGTAGTATGTAGCAGCCTTATGTATGTGGCTGAGTTGTGTAATTTTTTGCTGTTTTTGGTGATGCAAGTAAGGTGTAACAACTTAGCTAGCAGTAGTAGATGTCAGTTGTAGGACGTAGTAGTTTTAGTTTTGTTTTAGGTTAAAAAATGGAAGGTTAAAAATTGGTCCTGATGTCCATGTGTAGTAGGAACCCAAATTTTTTTGATTATGTAAGAAAATCTTATGAAATCAATATGGGAAATTCTCATTGGTGAACTCCAATTTATTAAATTTACAAGTGGTAAACGTTCTTAAAATTAATTATCATTGGTGAACCTTAATTAGAATGACTAAATCATTGGTAACCTTAATCACAATTTACTCTGATTATTTAACCATGTTTAACACTTAAATTTTTTTTTTTACAAAAAAAAAAACCTGAACTTCCTAATTTGCCCTCATTTACTTCCCTCAACCAACTATGTCTAATAAAAAATAAACCCATCGTCTCCCCTATTTCATCTTCTTCCTAGTTGAATTCTGAGATCCATTACAGACAAAGGTTGCGAAATAATCACTGTTAAAAATTCTAGGGTTACAAAATTCGCTTTAGAGCTTAATTATTTTTGAGGTGAGAGATAATATTGGAGCGAATTTTAGGGCAATCTGAAGGTGTAATCCCCCGTATTTTTAAATATTTTATAAATGAAATTTTATTTATCTATAATATTTATTTGTATTTTTCTGTAATTTAATTTTAAAAGTTTTAAATTATTTATTTGAGTCAAAAAATAATAATTTTAGAACAAATTATTTTATGAACCTATATCCTACAATCCATGATCATAAAAACAAAGCCTAACCCATTTGTTTATTTAATTGGCCCATTATTTTCATCAGGCCTAATACTACCTGTAGACACCCATTTGTGTCTCCCTAAAACCAAACCCAGTGATGAGTACCTTTCGCGTCGAATCATAATCGAATGAAGTGAAAGTGTGGAAAGTTTAGTGTTGCGGATAGTTTTGATTTCTTTTCTCTTCTCTTTGTTTTTGAAAACTTATTTTAAGAAAACATCCAATCCAGTTTGGTTGGTCCATGATATGGGTCCAATAGTAGTGTAGTTAGATAGGGCTTGAAAAGAGTTTTCCAATGATATATTATAAGCCCAATTTCGATGAATATTGAGGAAGTTATGGCCAATTTACTAAACTGAGCCCGTTTTGAGCCTTATATGCGTCCCAATGATCTAGAGGAGGGCCTAATATAGATTTATCATTCCTAATGCAATTAGGAATGGTTTTAGTCTTCTAGATTCTTCTAGAAGGTTCTTTTCATTCCTAATTCAATTAGCATTGACAAATTGACTTTTTGTTGACTTTTCAGAGTTTAAATTAAAATTAAAGAGCATTTTTGAGGAAAGATACGATTTTATCCTATATGGAAATTTTTATCTGATTTTAAGAAAACGCGTGATTTTCTGAATCAGCGCCAAACGCCAGCTGTAGCGCCTGGTGCTACGCTTGGCGTCTGGCGCTACGCTTGGCGCCTGGCGCCAATAACCATCGTTGGCGCTAATTCAATTTTACGTGCGCCAAAACTCTGTTTTGATGTTTTATCTTTTTAGCTGATTTTCTTTATAAATAACGTTGTAAAAACTCCGTTTTCATTCACCAATTCTCATCAAGATTTCCTTGATTGCTCTCTCTCTCTCTTTTTCTAAACTAGCTTCTCTCAAATATAAAAATTTTGCATTCATTAGATCTAGATACACCTAGCCATATTCGAAGTTGCCTTCGTCCTAGACATGAAAGGTTTAATTTCTGAGGGTTTGGTCCCAAATCTCTCATTCAATTATTTAATTTAATTTTTTTGTTTTATTATTTTCCTTGAAGTTACTAACGTGTGTATTTTGTTATTAGAAAGAGGTACGAGGCATCAAAGTAAGTACTTTAATGGTTTTTATTGTTATTATGATGTAGAGATCATGTTTAGGTTGTTATTATGATATTCCTAGTATCATGTCTTTAATGCTAAATATGATCGTTACGATGCCCTTTTTTTTCTTCCTAATATTTATGATTCTTAGTATCACGTCTAGGGTAGCTTTAATATCAAGTATGATTAAAAGTATGATGCTTCCTATGTTCTTCCTAATATTTATGATTGTTAGTATCATGTTAGAGCTAAAGCTTTGATTTTTATTGTTTAGTGACATGCTAGGGTTTGTTATTAATCTTGTTAGTATCATGCCTAGGATCTTGCTATTATTTTGCTTTAACATGAATATTATGATTATGATTATTATCATGATGGTTATTGTTATAATTATTATTATGATGATTATTATTTTTATTTTGATTATTATTATGTTGCTTGATATTTATTGTTATTGCTTGATCATGCCTTTTATGCATGTTTAAAGGGAATTTGGTACTTGTAATCACACTTAATAAGATAATTAATAATCTTCTTTAGGGTTAATTATGATTATAATTCAAGTGATCGCCAATAGTGGTTTTATTTGTGCATTAATAAACTAAACCAACATAGATAAACAGGTTAGGGTTAAACCTATTGATTGCATGTTAATCAGAAAGCGCACATGAATACGATCAGAATAAAGTAGAGGCCTATCATTAGGGCAGGTTCAATCTCTTTTAGGTTGGATTTGTACCCTCATCCCCGAAACCTATTTGGTTCAAGACCTTATAGAGTTAACGATCTCTTGGATCGTTAAGGGGTGTAACCTTCACCCTGTGAACGGTTTACAAGTTCCTAAAAAACTTGTTGGCGACTCTTTTGCTCTATCTTCTTCCCTTGTGGACGCCACCGTACTTTAGTGTATGATCACAGTGGGGTTCAAGCTAGGGGTTAACGCTTGAAATATTCCCTATAGTTTTTGGCGACTCCACTGGGGAGGATTTTTGTTTTAATTCATGAATTTGTTTCGGCAATGATTTAGAATGAGTGGATGAGACTCGAAACGTTCTAAGTACTTCATGTGCGTAATTTTGATTAACATTATTTTCATATGCATAAAAAAGATCTCATTGGAAAGACCATCCGTAATGAGTTAAAAACATAGGATTTTCATGTAGGAAATTTGAGGAATATCTTTCACAACTAGGACCGAAATATCACTGCGCGAAACTGGAAAATTTTATCGAGCACAGAAAGCTGTTGAGGCGTGTAGGAATTAGCGTCAGCGACCAGAGAATAGGCGCCAGACATTTAACTGTAGCGCTAGACGACAGGCTTGTCGCCAGGCGCTACAGCTAAAACTTGGCCCCAAGCTTTGTTTGCTGGCGCCAAATTCTTCCAATACTGAGCCAGAAATATGCGTTCTAATTTCGACCAGTTTTTCGTATTGTTTGCTCGATCCTACTTCCTGATTGAATTTTTTTCTCACTTTTCTGAAACCCATATGTGTTCTACATATGGACATAACCCTCTAGGAATTCATGCTTCATCTACCTGATTGAACGCCCTGAGCAACAAAGGGTACATCCGAGAATGTTGAATTCACCAAACCATGGAAGCGAGTTTTTTCTAAAACTCGCGGTGTCCCATCCACTCGCGCCAACCCTTCACGGTTAGGCTTCCGCGCGATGCATACGAACAATTAACCATGGACCCGTTATTGACTAAACCATATCCCGAACTTTAGAGAACTAGAGCCATGGTTAGGTTGCAAACTCATTGAATCATATTGTGCCTACTTGACTAATTGTGCATTATTTGTTGTGCATACCCTATGTGATTTTCCTTAACCGTTTGTTGACTTGTGTCGAGATTTAATAAATTAATGACTTAAAGAACTTTGCCTAATTAATTAATTGATTAATTAATTTGATTAAATAAAGTCTAATTTTTTAATCAGAATTGACCTCGTACGACTTTAGGCATACCCCTATTGATTAATAACACCGAAAACAGTCTCAGATTGATGCTCCAACATTGGCGCCAAAGTCTGAAATGTAGTGCCACTCTGTGGAGTGTGGCGCCTGGCGACAGCTCTGTCGTCTGGCGCTACACTGCAAAGAGAGGTGCCAGTCCTGTCGTTTTGCCGACGTTTCGGATTATTGGTCGAGTCATCACCTAGTGTCTAATTAACCAGTTTGCTAATTAAGTCGGTTAATTTTCGCTGTCAATAACACTTTGTTAAGTCATTAATTGAGTCTAGTCACATAGTCTAGCCACATGGTCTAGACACGAGTCTTAACATATCACCTACACTCACTAGTCTTAGCACACACTTTGAGTATGTATCACCATGACCATGTCTTAGGTTCATGGCATAAGTCGGTCTTTCTGTCATTTGAGTTGGGGGGTACATCCTACTCCTAATTCTTCATATCCCCCATCTACATCATTTTTCTTCACATTCTATTCCAATCTTTCTTCACTTCCTCCATCCATTGCATGTTGAATAAAGTTTGAGTCAAATAATTAACAATGAATATCCCTAAATTCCTTTTCCACAGTACTTGGTCGAGGAGAGAAGGGAGATTAATCAAGGAAAAGCTCTTTATTAAAGTTTCACTTTTCGATAAACCAATTTATCAAAAGAGGAAGGCTAAAAAGCTAATGGCAAGTCAAGAAGAGGTCAATGAACTTAGGAGTCAATTGAATGACATGACTGAGGTGTTAAAGGCTTTAACCCTCAAAATTGATGACCCTATGAAGCAACAACAAATGAACCTCATGCAAGAAAGTTTGAGGAAGCTATCTAGTGACTATAAATTTCAGGGCATGAGTTCACAAGGGGTCTCGCTGGACAAGGAACTTCTTCCGCACAAGTTCAACGCCACTGACATCCCTAAATTCAAGGCAATAGATAACCCTTACTTCCATTTAAGAGCTTTTGAAACTATAATGAGCATTAAGGGTATCGATAAGAAGGTTTTCCCCTCCCTGTTCTCACTATCTCTCGAGACCGTTTGTCAACAATGGTTCTTTTCCCTTGACAAAGAGAAAACCTCTTCTTGGGATCGATAACAAACGCTTTCACAGATAGATATAAGTGTAACATTCAAGACGAGACAGACCACAGACAACTTGTGATGTTAAAACAAGAAAAAAACGAAGGGCTCACTTCTTTCTTCAATAAATGGAGGGAAACTTCCGCTAATATGGTCATGGCTCCCACCGAAAAAGAATCTGTGAGGATTTTTATCAAGAATCTCCAAGGGAAGTATTCAAGACACTTAAAATGCCAACACAACTTGAATACTTTCAAGGTTGTCCATAATATAGGCATTGACATTGAAGATGACCTTCTGAAAAATAATGCGAGAGGAAAGAAGAACGACCATCCTTCTTCTTCCTCTCCCATTAATGAGGTACATGCCACGAACGCCTCTTAGTCGCGAATCCAAAGGTCAACACTCCACTTGGTATGAGTTATGAAACAACTTTCGAGAAGTTACACCACAAAGGACTAGTCACGCCCATAGGGCCTATCAAAGATCCAGTTCCAGAAGCTAGGCCACCCAAGTGGGACCCCAATAAGCACTGCAAATATCACCAAGGAAAGGGTCACGACACTGAGGAGTGTTGGAAACTCAAATAAGCTATTCAAGATCTGATCGATAACAATGAAACTTCCGAAATTCTAGCCATTGAAGAAGATCAAACATCCTTCGATCCATCACTCCTTATCACACCTGTAGGAGAGCCCACGATCGAGACAGCTTATATGACCTCTCTCGATGAAGTAGCCATGATTGAGAAAGATGAAAGTCTTTTCTTAGATAATACCAGGGAAGACTCGTCAAGTCTAAAAGAGGACGTTCGAAAACTCCAAGATGTCATTGCCATGATCTTGAATGTGGTAGAAGGACTAGCAAATCGGGTGATGGTTATCTAACAAAATTCTCGCCAAGAGTTTAATGAAGAACTCAATGCTCCTAAGCCACAGGCAAAACGGACCATTGAAGAATACACACCAATAGGAATGACTCACAACGAAGCTTTTGACTGTCTTCACGATCAAGGCCATATTCACTCCATTGGTCCCAGTTAATACCTTCCACATGAAAAACGTTTTCCCAATTGGGATCTAAATTCCTATTGTCGATACCATAAAGGTCGCAGTCACACTACTGAAAAGTGTCTCGCCCTCAAGGATCGTGTTCAAGACTTCATTAATTCAAATCTCCTTCATGTTCCTCCGCGCGACAAGAAGGCCAAGATCAGTAGCAATAGTAACAGCGGTTGTAAAGGGAAGAAGAACCACTATCCTTCTCCTTCCAAAAACACCTACTCTAGCAACAATATTGGTACTTTCGACCTTAATGAGATCTTAGGATTTAGAAAGCAACAAAAAAGGGATTTTACCCCTATTGGAATTAGCTACGATGATGCTTTCGATCGACTCCATGCCAAGGGACTCATCATTCCTATTGGACCTCTTCAAGATCCCCCGCTTGAGAAGAGGGTGCCTAGTTGGAATCCAAATGTGCGCTGCAATTACCATCAAGGTAGGGGTCATGCTACTAAGAGCTGTTGGAAGCTAAAGGAGGCCATCCAACATTTGATTAATAATAACATGCTTCCCACACCTCCAGCTAACAAGAAGAGCGAGTGATGATAAAGCAAACAATACAAGACAAGAGGCGAGCTTCAACGACGAGATTTCATGACATCTTTTTTTCCTTTTTCTTTATTTACCCTTTCCCCAATAAGTCTAGTATAGGCACCTTTCTTTTCTCTTAGATTAATTTTGTAGATTCTTTCTTTTCCCTTTTTTTAATAAAATGAGCATTTATTTCCTTGCATATGATCATTGCATTGCATTAAAAAAAAAAAATCCATGTCGAACTAAGCACAAGGTATACCAATGATTTGAGGCACCCCTTGTAGCCACATCACATTACCTTTCACCCTTCAATTATACATCCTTTCTTCATAAACCACTTTGAGCCTTGTCTAACGATAGACCTTTTATTTTTCAACCAATATCTACCTAACCTTAGGATGGGACAGTGTGCAACTTATGCAATTCTAAAAAAGGCTTGACTGAATTCAAAAGGGTAAGTGTTCCAATGTCTTTGACATAAACATGTCTTTGATATGAACACGTCTCAGATTGCGTCTCTTATCGAGTGTTCGGTACCGTGCCTGAGAAACATGAATGCCAAGTGAGTGATAGACTGCATGATCGGGATTGCCCACACTTATGAAAATAAGGTAAATGCTAAAGCAAAAATTAAAGAGCTAAAAAGAATATAAACTCAAGCATAAAAATATAAAGATTTCAAAAGCAAGGTTGCACACCTTGGGGGCTTATCTAGGGTCTTGAGCCTTTTATCCCCTTCTTCTTCAACCTTTAGCCTAACAACGTTACAACCCTTAAAAAGACCTTTTTGAGGTACACATACTTGTGCGAGGTTCGGCTAGAGCTACGTTCGGCCTGATTCCTAACGGATACGTAGGAAACCTCACATCGAGGTGCGGCCGTAATAAAAATGCATTCATATTCACATTCACACACTCACACCATGATCATATCAAGGGATATCCAATGCTCATCCCTATCTATTTAGAGCTAGAATTGGGGGCTTAATCCCTACATCATTAGCTTACCTAGCCTAAGAGTCACCACCATTTGACTCTTTTAAAAAATAATATCTTTCCACACACTTAGCCCTTGCGGCCTAACTTTAGTGTCACTATCACACACATCACAGATACATGACCAAATATACTTCCCTTAGGAACCCTTTGTCATGGAATCTTAACACAACGTTGAAGCATGCCTTGTCATATCAACATCACTCATCAATCATAATTGTCATTGCATCACAAAGTATGAAGTGCTTAGCCTCTATACCTAAGTTACCCAAATACTTTCATCATTGAGTCAACCATTGAGATAGCCTAGGATGGATTAATCCTTGCACCTTGAGAGATGGTATCAAACAACATTTTACTACACTCATTCAACATGCACCTTCAAAACTTTGATTCTTTTTCACGTCTTTCTTTTTCGGGAGAAAGTCGGTATCCTCCACAAAAATGACGGAAAATGAGTCACATGTGTCAAACACTTCGAGTCGAGTCAACCTCGAGTCAATCACAGAGAGTCAAGTTTATACCTTGAGTCGCGTCAAGTCGATGAGTCAAGCGACGTTAAACCTTAGGTCAACCCTAAGATAATTAAAGAGAATAGCAAAGTTCTATAGTCAAAAATAAATACAGGTGCAGCAGAATAGGGAAGACCCTACTCCAGCGCCAGACGAAAATATCTAGCGTTTGGAAATAGATTTCAGCGCTTGGCGCTAGATCTGAGCGTCTGGCGGCAGAGTCAATTCTTGGCGCCAGAGATATTTCAGCAGCGACAGAGCTCGAAGCCTCTCAGAAAAGTGATTTCGACCTCATACAGCAATTTCGGGTTCCTTGGTACGCCAGTTAGCCCCTATGAGCAATTTAACATGATTAAGTAGTCTGTTTGATTACAATCACAATAACTGATCAACCTGATGAAAGATCGTCTCACTTATCTTAAAGCGCCTAAGAATTGGCTCATCACGGAGACACCGACATACTAGTTTTAGTGGAAGCAAATTTCAAGCGAGCTTTAGAGATCGACAAGCGTTGGTCTTCGGAAATTTTTCTTCGGAATATTATCGCAATAAACATTCAAGATCTTTTGTTCAGAGACGCGTGGACATATCATTCAAAGATCTTTTGCTCCAGAGATGCGTGGACATATCATTCAAAGCTCTTTTGCTCCAGAGATGCGTGGACATATCATCAAAGCTCTTTTTCTCTAGAGACGCGTGGGGATATCATCAAAGCTCTTTTGTTCTGAGACGCGTGGACATTCCTTTCAAAAGCTCTATTGTTCAGAGACGCGTGGACATTTCCTTCAAAAGCTTTATTGTTCAGAGACGCGTGGACATTTCCTTCAAGCTCTATTGCTCAGAGACGCGAGGGCATCCTATTTTTCAAGCTCTTTTGCTCAAGAGACGCGTGGGCATCCTATTATCAAGCTCTTTGTTCAGAGACGCGTGGACACATCATTCAGAAGTTCATATTAAAAAAGAATATAATAAAGAAGCTCTATTGTTCAGAGACGCGTGGACATATCCAAAAAAAAAGGAGCTCTTTGTTCAGAGGCATGTGAACATATCCAAAAAAGAGAAGCTCTTTGTTCAAAGACGAGTGAACATCGAAACAGCAAGATGGTGTTCCCTAGATTGTGGAGAGTTGTCAAAAACAACTGAAGGTGATTTCAAGAGAAGTTGTCTTCGATCATGTTCCCTTAGACGTGGAGGATGGTCATAAAGCGGAAGAGGATTGTTTCAAGTGAAGCAATCTTCTCTAGTATTCCCTTGGACGTGGAGTATTATCAAAGCGGAAGTGGATTTTTTCAAGTAAAGCAATCTTCGATAGTATTCCCTTGGACGTGGAATATTATCAAGGCGGATATTGGAAACAGTTACAAGTGTAGCGGTTTTCAAGCGGGATGGCATTCTCTTGGCAGGAGGTCATCAAAACAACAGCAATGCGGCAGCAAATCGGTTACTTTCAGAGACGTGTGCTCGACGGTGCAAAATACGCGTTTCTCAACTCTTTTATCTGTTTAACTAACGCTAGTTTGCAGGTATCGGCGTTACAAGAGTGATTTAGGATTGCAGAACGTTATGAATCATTCTCCGTCCCTATCGATACTTTGACTTTTGTTTTCGAAACTTGCGTTTCTCCAAACTCAGTCAAAGTGGGGGCTTCTGTAGACACCCATTTGTGTCTCCCCAAAACAAAACCCAGTGATGAGTACCTTTTGCATCGAATCATAATATAATGAAGTGAAAGTGTGGAAAGTTTAGTGTTGTGGATAGTTTTAATTTCTTTTCTCTTCTCTCTGTTTTTGAAAACTTATTTTAAGAAAATAGCCAATCCATTTTGGTTGGTCCATGATATGGGTCCAATAGTAAAGTAGTTGGATGGGGCTTGAAAAGAGCTTTCCAATGATATATTATAAGCCCAATTCCGATGAACGATGAGGAAGTTATGGCCAATTTACTAAACTGAGCCCGTTTTGAGCCTTATATGTGGCCCAATGATCTAGAGGAGGGCCTAATATAGATTTATCATTCCTAATGCAATTAGGAATGTTTTTAGTCTTCTAGATTCTTCTAGAAGGTTCTTTTCATTCCTAATTCAATTAGCATTGATAAATTGACTTTTGTTGACTTTTCAGAGTTTTAATTAAAATCAAAGAGCATTTTTTAGGAAAGATACGATTTTATCCTGTACGGCAATTTTTATCTGATTTTAAGAAAACGCGTGATTTTCTAAATCAGCGCCAAACGCTAGCTGTAGCGCCTGACGCAACGCTTGGCGCCTGGCACTAATGTTGGCGCCTGGCGCCAATAGCCAGCGTTGGCGCTAATTCAATTTTACGTGCGCCAAAACTCTGTTTTGATATTTTATCTTTTTAACTGATTTTCTTAATAAATAATGTCGTAAAAACTCCGTTTTCATTCACTAATTCTCATCAAGATTTCCTTGATTGCTCTCTCTCTCTCTTTTTCTAAACTAGCTTCTCTCAAATATAAAAATTCCGCATTCATTAGATCCAGATACACCTAGCCATATTCGAAGTTGCCTTCGTCCTAGACGTGAAAGGTTGAATTTCTGAGGGTTTGGTCCCAATCTCTCTTTCAATTATTTAATTTAATTGTTTTGTTTTATTATTTTCCTTGAAGTTACTAACGTGTGTATTTTGTTATTAGAAAGAGGTACGAGGCATCAAAGTAAGTAATTTAATGGTTTTTATTGATATTGTGATGTAGAGATCATGTTTAGGTTGTTATTATGATATTCCTAGTACCATCTCTAGGGTAACTTTAATGTTAAATATGATCGTTACGATGCCCTTTATTTTCTTCCTAATATTTATGATTCCTAGTATCATGTCTAGGATAGCTTTAATATCAAGTATGATTAAAAGTATGATGCTTCCTATGTTCTTCCTAATATTTATGATTGTTAGTATCATGTTAGAGCTAAAGCTTTGATTTTTATTGTTTAGTGACATGCTAGGGTTTGTTATTAATCTTGTTAGTATCATGCCTAGGATCTTGCTATTATTTTGCTTTAACATGAATATTATGATTATGATTATTATCATGATGGTTATTGTTATAATTATTATTATGATGATTATTATTTTTATTTTGATTATTATTATGTTGCTTGATATTTATTGTTATTGCTTGATCACGCCTTTTATGCATGTTTAAAGGGAATTTAGTACTTGTAATCACGCTTAATAAGATAATTAATAATCTTGTTTAGGGTTAATTATGATTATAATTCAAGTGATCGCCAATAGAGGTTTTATTTGTGCATTAATAAACTCAACCAACATAGATAAACAGGTTTAGGGTTAAACCTATTGATTGCATGTTAATCAGAAAGCGCACATGAATACGATCAGAATAAAGTAGAGGTCTATCATTAGGGCAGGTTCAATCTCTTTTAGGTTGGATTTGTACCCTCATCCTCGAACCCTATTTGGTTCAAGACCTTATGGAGTTAACGATCTCTTGTATCGTTAAGGGGTGTAACCTTCACCTTGTGAACGGTTTACAAGTTCCTAAAAAACTTGTTGGCGACTCTTTTGCTCTATGTTCTTCCCTTTTGGACGCCACCGTACTTTAGTGTATGATCACAGTGGGATTCAAGCTAGGGGTTAACGCTTGAAATATTCCCTACACTACCCTACAATTCTCTCCTATAAATACCCCATTAATCCCCAAAAATTTTCCACACAAAAAGGTTAGTCTTATTTTCTCCTTTGTTTTATTAATTTGTATAATTATAATGATTGATTTATGGGTTTTGATTTTATTGCTTGAAATTAATTTAATTAGTATCTAATTTTATTTTGATGATTAAACTTTATCATTTCAGATTTTATAAATGTCATAATTGTCAGATTTTGTAAATTTTATAACTGTAGGGAATAATTTCAAGCGCTAAAGCCCCTAGCTTGAACCCCACTATGATCATACACTAAAGTACAGTGGCGTCCAAAGGGAAAGAAGATAGAGCAAAAGAGTCGCCAACAAGTTTTAAGAACTTGTAAACCGTTCACGAGGTGAAGGTTACACCCCTTAACAATCCAAGAGATCGTCAACTCCATAAGGTCTAGAACCAAATAAGGGTTCAGGGATGAAGGTACAAATCCAACCTAAAAGAGATTGAACCTGCCCTAATAATAGGCCTCTACTTTATTCTAATCGTATTCATGTGCGCTTTCTGACTAACATGCAATCAATATGATTAACCCTAAACCTGTTTATCTATGTTGGTTGAATATTAATGCACAAATAAAACTATTATTGGCGATCACTTGAATTATAAACAAATTAACCTAACAAGATTATTAATTATCTTATTAAGCGTGATTACAAGTACAAAATTTCTTTTAAACATGCATAAAAGGAGTGATCAAGCAATAACAATAAAAATCAAGCAACATAATAATAATCATAATCATAGTTATAATCATAAATCATAAAAATAATAATAATATTCATGTTAAAGCATAATAATAATAGCAAGATCCTAGGCATGATACTAACAAGATTAATAACAAACCCTAGCATGTCACTAAGCAATAAAAATCAAATCTTTAACCCTAACATGATACTAACAATCATAAATATTAGGAAGAAAATAGGAAGCATCATGACAATCATATTTAATATTAAAAATACCCTAGACATGATACTAGGAATATCATAATAACAATCTAAACATGATTTCTACATCATATCAATAATAAATCAATTAAAGTACTTACTTTGATGCCTCGTACCTCTTTCTAATAACAAAATACACACGTTAGTAACTTCAAGCTAGGAAAATAATAATCAAACAATTAAATTAAATAATTAAAAGAGAGATTTGGGACCAAACCCTCAGAAATTAAACCTTTCACGTCTAGGCCGAAGGCAACTTCGAATATGGCTAGGTGTTTCTAAATCTAATGAATGCAGAATTTTGTATGTAAAAAGATAGTTTAGAAAAAGAAAGAGAAAGATGAATGGTGAATGAGAAGAGAATGAGAGAATTGATGATTGCGAATGACAACTGGTTGTAGGTGCATATAATTGAAAACTGGTTGATGATTGAAAACGGAGTTTTTAATACGTTATTTATAGAGAAAATCAGCCAAAAAGATAAAATTAACAAAACAGAGCATTGGCGCAACTGAAACAGAGCTGGCGCCAGGCGCCAGGCGCCAGGCGGCAATGCCTGGCGTTTAGCGCTAACCCTGTTTTTGACGCGTTTTCTCAAATCAGATAAATTCTACCGTACAGGAGGATAAAAGCGTATTTTCTTCAAAAATGCTCTTTGATTTTAATTAAAACTCTGAAAAGTCAACAAAAGTCAATCTATCAATGCTAATTGAATTAGGAATGAAAAGAACCTTCTAGAAGATTCTAGAAGACTAAAACCATCCCTAATTGCATTAGGAATGATAAATCTATATTAGGCCCTCCCTAGATCATTGGGCCGCATATAAGGCTCAAACCGGACCCAGTTTAATAATTGGCCATAACCTCCTCAATATTCATCGGAATTGGGCTTATAACATATCGTTGGAAATCTCTTGTCAAGCCCCATCCAACTACACCACTATTGGACCCATATCATGGACCAAACAAACTGGATTGGCTGTTTTCTTAAAATAAGTTTTCAAAAACAGAGAGAAGAGAAAAGAAATTAAAACTATCTGCAACACTAAACTTTTCACACTTTCGCTTCATTCGATTATGATTCGAAGCGAAAGGTACTCATCACTGGGTTTGGTTTTGGGGAGACACATATGGGTGTCTACAATAACCTAGGGTTTTTAATTATTGAAAATCATGATTTTAGGGTTTTATGAACAATTGATTTAGGGCTTATATAGTAATGATGTTTTGAAATTTTGGTGATTTTAACTAATGATTAGTTTAACTTAATTCCATATTATTTTCAACACGTAAATTCGTGTTTTAATTTTTAGATTTTCGTTCGTTAATATTAATCCCGTTTTAATCCCGATCAGGTTCTGAACTAATCCAATTTTGATAAAATAAATAAATAAATAAATAAATAAAGTAGTGTTATCCATGTGAAAACAACGTTTTAAGAAAGACTTACTACCAATGGTAGTGAACACCACCCTCTCGTGGCCAAATTCAGCCTCTAAATATGATTTTCGGGCAGTTTTTGATTTTTAACAAAGTTTTTTTATTCTTAAAATTTTATCCTTGAGTTGATTAATAAAATTAATTATGTTTAAAGTTAATTAAGCATAAATATATGTTTTTTTGAAGTTTTAAGAGGTTTTTCATCATATTATATTGTTGGAAATTACTTGGGTTAGTAATATTAATTGTTGGTTGTTTTTTTACGAAGTGTTTATTTCCTAGGAGACTTTTAATTGAGTATTAAAGTGATGTGTTGATAAAGTTTTGAAGGGTTTTTATTTAATCTAAAGTGCTGGAAATAGTTTCTAAGTACTACTTTTGATGTTTTATAAAGAGGGTTTAATCACCCATTAAAAAGGGAGATTATTAGGGGTTTATAAATATTTTCAGATTTTTATTAAACTTTAAACTTGCTGTAATTTCATGTATAAGAGTGTATTTTAAGGTTTTTATGAAGAAAATTTAAAGAACTATATATAAGCCTTTAGTTTTAACTAAAGGGAAGGTTTTAAAGTGTTGTTTGATTTGGATTTTGAAGGTTTTAAAGTAAGTTAGTATTGCTGTAAATTTGATTGATTGGGTATTGATTGAGATGTTATTATTTAGTTTAGGAGAGGAGTTTATTGAAGGTGATTTCTAGATAGTAAAGTGGCATACCAATTCGTTTATTCAAGGTACGTACGAGTTACGAAACCTTGCCTTTAGATGCATGTTTAGGGATGTATCGAGAACTTAGTATCATGTATAGAGAAGACTTGGCTAAATTGTTTGGTTATACATTGTGATTTCCGTATATTATGTATGAGGCATGTTTGAGATTTAAGTATATGACTACGGTTGTGGGTGATGTATAAGTGATTGTCTTATCAATTGGATATGTTATGATTAATTAAAGGTTATGGATTCTTGGTTGTCTATAAGTGGAATTAATTTGATAATGGTTCCATGAGGTTAATTTTTAATACTCTTTCATGAATTAATTATGATTTGAGTGGAGGAAGTTCATTAAAGTCTTATAAGACGAGGTTCAGGATTTGAAGTACCCTATGCACTTAAGGTGTTTATACAGCGAGCGAGGTAGTTAAAGGATTCAATACTAAATATTGTTTGCCACTAACAAATCAAGAATTGAATTGGAACTTTGGATTTCTTGGAATGATGTGATATTTGATTGATTATATTGTTTTGCATATGAGTCATCACCAATTCTAAACTTGTAAATCACGTAAAGTGCAAGATGGATGAGCAATAAAACTCTAGATTTGTGCACATCTGTAGTAATGACAATCAGGGGTTGGGGTACACGAGGTATTAGTCGTGCACTTTTCTCGAGGTCGTCTGATCTACGAGTCTCTTATTTCAAATACTTTTCAAAACTAGGAGTTAGATGAGATCTTATACTAGCTACGGTCACGGAGTCGCGCTCGTGGTCGTTGGATGTTTTATTGATGTTTCCGAAAGGAGGCATGAGGTTTTTCTTTTATTGATGTTCCAAATGGAGCATGGGTTGGACAACCTTGTCTATTGCTTAATCCAATGAATAAAAAATGATGAGTTAATTACTTTTAACTAGGGAAGTCTTAGTAAATTTATAGTTGAGTCATGTGTTTGAGTTTATAATTAAATTGTATTCGATGATTGATTATTGGTAGCATGCTAGGGATTTCTTATTATGTTTCGCACCTTGTATGTACTCAGCTTTGCTGATTGCGTGCTTTGTGTGTCTTTCCTTGGTCATGATCTTCGCCTTTCAATGACCCTGTAATGATCCAATCTTTACACTTGTAATATTGGGGAGCAGACTCATCACAGGTGTTTACATAGTTTGGACTTGCATCAAGGTGGTGGGATTTTGAGTGGAGAGTTGGTTTTTGTTCGCAGCATATTTCTTTTTATAAGTTTGAAGTTATTTAAAATCTTATTCTATTTATTTACTACGTTTGTTGGGTTTTGAATAAGGGCCTTAATGGTTCCAGCTTGTATCACTTAATTTGGTTTTATTTGTTGGTTTTGAAACTTATTTATAACTAATTTAGTTTTTCCGCTGCTAATGTTTGATATAGCCTTAACGTTTGAACACGTGGTGGTAGCACGCCAGTAATTCTCTTGGATTTTGTTTAGGGTATTTAAAGGTTTTAAGAGAGAATTATTGGGGTGTTACAGAAGGTAATTGGGGGAAATCAAGTGCAACGAAATTGCGCTAGTGTAGGGCAATAATCTGGATTGTTAGGCATCGTAGTGGAGTAAAAGTGCGATCTTTGCTGCACATTTATCAAATATAGCGTAAATTGAAGTGAGGTATGCATTTTTATGCTTTCATTTGTAGTATGCCCTTTTTTTTGTTTTGAATGGATGATGATTGTATGCTTGTTTATTGTGCTTGGTTATTGTGAAATCGACGTCGTTTAAAGTGAAAGATGTATTTTCCTTGGTTCAGATGTGTGAATTGTATGCAATTGTTGTCAAAGTTGTTGTTTGGTTCTATTGTTATCATGTATGAATTGAATCTTATACAAGTGTTGTTGTTTGTGTTTGTGATTGATGCGGAATGGGTGATAATATAGACTTAAGGTTTCAATATAGGGTAATTGATGTGATTATTTTGGTTGAGGATGTTGATAAGGTTAATCTAATAGACCTAATTGTAGAGTATTGGGAAAAGGAAAAGGAAAACAAAGTTGAAACTCCTCAAAACCCCACATTCTGTTATGTGTACAAGATGAAGCATGTGAAACTTGAAAATGACAATGATTTGATGAAAATGTTTACAAACTTGCCAGAAAAAAAGAGATATACATATGGGTTGGGGATGGATTAAAAGACACTAAAGTTGTAGAAGCTGCTAGGTCTTTAGTTAAGGGAAAACATCAAATGGATGAATCTGAGGTTGGTAAGGAGCAAATGGTACCACCTGAAGTTCTCAAGCCTTTATTAATTGAACCTCAAATGAAACTTACACCTATGAAGAGAAAGAACAGAGAGGTGGTAGTAGAAGAAGAATTTGTAAGTAAGGAAGAATTTGATAATCATTTGAGTGAATTGGGCAAGCAACATAATCAGGTTCAACCTGAAGTGCTTACTTATGATCCTGAGGAAACATGGGTTGAAAGGGAGCAGAGATTGGAAGAAGAGGGTGTTGGTTTAGGTAGAGCTCGAGGGACAGGGAGGGGGAGGAATATTGTGAGAGGGAGGGGCAGTGTGAGAGGGAGAGAGAGAGAGAGAAAATGAAACTGGGAGAGGGAGGGGAAGAGGGAGAGGGAGTTCATTAGAGTATTGGTTCAATATTTCCCCAACCCCTAGGGAAGTTTCACAAACTGAGCAACTTGTTGCATCCCAAGACCCAGATCCTCAATACACAAACCCTGAAGACTTTATCATACAAGATACAAAACCTAACCCATCTTCCTAACACATTGTACCTCTTTTGCAAAATGAAGGAGTATTTAGTGTTAGTAACAACTCAAGGGTGAATGAATCTACTAAGTAATCAAGGTTGTCAACTTATTTTCAAAGGAGGGTGCCTAGAACTAGTGTCAGAAGAAAGGGTATTGTGATTAGTAGTAGTACTAGTGGTGGTGAGAGTGATGTCAACACTGTGAATCAGTTGGATAAGGGAATAGTTAGGGGTGGCAGTGAGAATGTCAGACCTGAAGTCAGTTTAGGTGAAGACACTGTTGATACAACTTTAACGGTGTATGAAGCACATGATGATGATGATGATGGGTACAGTCTAGATGAGCATTCTGAAGATGGTGGTAAAGATGAGGATAGTGAGAGTTTAAGTGAAGAGGATGACCAATCAAAGGATGAATATGGGCCTATGGTTGAGGATTCATTTGATCCTTTTGAGGAAGAAAAATTTGAGTGTGAGGATGAGCAGGATAATTATTAGAGTAAGCTATATAACAATGGGGAAGTATACAAGGATGAGGGGTTTGGTAAAGTAGTTTTGAAGGAATGACAGCTCTTTGTTGACAAACAACACCTTAGAGATGTTGTTAGGGATTACTGTATACAGTGTGGGTTTGTTATTGTTGTTTATTATGCTAGCACCAAAAGATATGTTGCAAGATGCTTAGACATACACTGTAATTGGAGGCTGCATGCATCAATTTTTCCAGACAACACTACATGGGAAATCAAGAAGATTAGTAATGCAGAATATACATGCCAAGGACTTGAGATAAGGAATCCAATGGTGTATGTGAGGTGGGCCAGAAGAGTGTTGGTGGATGATGTTAGGGGTAACATTGACATCCCATCCAAGTCCCTAAATGAGTTTTTGTGGAAGAGATTTGGTGTTGACATAGCACAGATCACATTATATAGAGTTAGGTCAAAAGCTTTAGAAGAAATACATGGTGGTCATGATGAGTCATACAAACACTTGCCAATGTATTGTGATGTTATTAGAGAAACCAACCCAAACTCTGTTGCTCATGTTGTTTGGACTAGACCTGTACTTGAGAGGCCTCTACAGTTCAGCAGCATTTTCATTGCTTTCCAAGCTGCATTAGATGGGTTGAAAGCAGGTTGCAGAAGCTTGATTGGAGTAGATGGGGCCCACCTTAAGGGCAATTATGGTGGTGTGTTGCTTTCTACAGTAGCCATGGATGGAAATAATGAGATATTTCTAGTTGCATGGGCAATTGTGGGTGCAGGGAATGCTGATAGCTAGAAATTCTTCCTTTGGCATTTGAAGAATGCTCTATAAGATTCTAGAAGGGGAGATGGATGGCGCATACTTTCTGACAGACAAAAGGTGACATAAATTCTTCATTTTCATTGATTTTCTTTGTGATTATGATACTAATAACTTTGCTTCATTTATGTGTTTAGGGTATTGATCCAGCCTTGTCTAAAATTTAGCCAAATGTGGGTAGGAGATACTGCTGCAAGCATCTAGTCAGAAATTTCAAGGGCCAATATCATGGCTTGCTAATGTTCTAGCTTTTTCTGGAAAGCTGCTGGGGCATACAACCCATTCACTTTCAAGAAAGCTATGACAGCTTTACAGAAGGCCAATCCTTTAGCATTGGTGTGGATTGTTAAAGTTGGCCCACAGTCAAATTGGACAAAGCATGCTTTCAATCCAGCCATCAAGAATGACATCAACAAATCCATCTTTGTTGAGAGTTTCAATTCTACTTTGGGAGTAGATAGATGCAGACCGGTATTGACCTTGCTTGAAGGTAACAATATTACTCAAGCCCTTATGTGTGGGTTGTGATTTTGGAAAATAGAAGTACAATGCTAACATGTTTGTCTAACTTAGAATGTAGGTATAAGAAGGTTAACTATGGTAAGAATGGCTACTAGAAGGGAAGCTTGTGAAGCTTGGAGAGATGATTTCTGCCCTAACATAATGAGAAGAATCCAAGTTATAAGGCTTGAGTCTAGGTCTTATAAGTGCCTAAAATATGGTGATGGATTGTTTGAAGTGTTAGATGGAAGATCTGTTCTTGTTGTGAACTTCACGGATAAAATATGTGTGTGTAATACATGGCAATTATCTGGATTGCCTTGCAAACATGCTATGAGGAAATTTCGCACTCACATGATGACCCAAGGAACTACATTAGTGAGTGTTACTCAGTCCAAAGGTGCAAGCTCCCTTATGCACACAACATCAAAGTGATAGCAGATCCAGAGCAATGGCTTGACAGCACATATGAAGAGATTGGCCCACCACCAATAAAGAGAGGGATAAGGATGCATGTGATGTGTCTATTTTATATAGTATTTTACCCCCGTCCCTTGGTCTTAACTAGTATTGTTTTTGTCTCTTTAGAGCCACTTTTATTACTAATTGGTGTTTTCTAGTATTTTCGTAGATTTGGTTGACATTTGCAGGGATTTATGCTTTTGGAGTATTTTCCCGAGATATTTTGGAGCAATCACGAACATTGGAGAAGCACGACCAGATTTTATAGCCTAGGGCCAGTTAGAGCCATCAAACCGGTGATTAAGAGCTCGGTATAGGTGATACCGGGGCATTTGGACCAAGTATTCAAGACCGGAAGAGGAAACCCAGACTGGCCCGAAGAATTGGGGCCCAATCATAGTCCAAATAGTGGCTCAAGTGAGCCGCCCGGCCAAAGAGGCTGGCGCCCGGAGTCGTGCCTGACCGGGCGGGAGAAGCTATGGTTGGCGCCCGGTGACGCGCCTGGCCGGGCGCAAGATTAGTATTATGAGCAAAAAGGCGCGCCCGATCAGGCGGTGCCTCGTCCGATCGGGCGCGTGTATTTATTACTTGACGATTAGCGTTGTTTTAGTTTGTTTTAGTTTGGGATTTGTACGGAGTATAAATACTCCTCCGTAATACGATTTTAGGATCTATCTCTTTCCTTCTCATTTTCTTTTACTCTTTCCTTACTCTCTTAATTATTCTCTTAGATTTCTTTATCCTAAACCTTTGCTCTTAATCTACTCTTAATTCCAGATTTATTTTGGTAACGATTTCTCTTCTCTTAATCTTAGTTGTTTATTTTATTCCTTTCATCATGACTTATTTTATTGCTTTGATTCGTTTAGTTTTTACAATGTGTGAGTAGTTTTATTTCTAGGGTTGACGGGGATCCATAAATAATATGAAGGGGTAATTTATTGTTATTGATTGTCAATGCTAGATTAATTTCCTATTGATGGATTTAATGCTCTGTGACTAGATTAGGCCTATCTCTTATGCATGAGTTTGACAACATTGATTCGAGATTCGAGAGATGAGAATTAATGTTTAGGTCTAGTTTTAATAGGCAGATTAATTTATAAATGGTTAAGTCGAGATTCGAGAGATGAGATTTAATACCGGTAAATTAATTGTGTGATTGTAATACGTAGCGAAGGCCCTTTACAATCTGGTTAATTGATGCATTGATGATTGACTATTATTGATTATTGGTATTGCGTGATAATTTCTTATTGAATTGTTTTAACGTTTTACAATTGCGGCTTGTAAAAGTATAGCAATATTAAATTGATGAATCGAGCAGATGTTAATTTGATATTAAAGGCTATTTTCAATAAGAACTTAGATCTAGTAAATTGCGAGAGCCTGTTAGATCTATGTTGATTAATAAATTGCGAGAGCCTGTTAATCATGTTATTTATGCAATGTCAATGATTGATTACTATGTTTTACCCTGAAGTATTATTTATTGGTGAACCTATGCCCTAGATCCTTTTATATATTGTTTTCTCCCTTTTCTTAATCTTCGTAGTTTAGTTTCACATCCAAACTTACATATTGGTTACTTTATAATTTAGATTACTTTATTTAATTAGGAATAGAAAGACTCGTTTCTCTGTGGATTCGACCCTACTTCCCTATCTACATTAGTTAGAGGATTTAGGAATTACTTTTGATTAGGGGATACGACTTTACCCTTTCGGGCCAATCTGGGTTTCCTCTTCCGGTCTTGAATACTTGGTTAAAATGCCCCGGTATCACCTATACCGAGCCCTTAATCACCGGTTTGATGGCTCTAACCGGCCCTGGGCTATAAAATCTAGTCATGCTTCTCCAATGTTCGTGATTGCTCCAAAATATCTCGGGAAAATACTCCAAAAGCATAAATCCCTGCAAAAGTCAACCAAATCTACGAAAACACTAGAAAACACCAATTAGTAATAAAAGTGGCTCTAAAGAGCCAAAAACACTACTAATTATGACCAAGGGACGGGGGTAAAATACTATATAAAATAGACACATCAGCATGCTAGGAACAGAAGGAGAGAATAAGGTGAGCAAGCTAAGGGGAAAAGATCTAAGACTGTCAAATGCAGAAAATGCCAACAATTTGGACACAATTCCCAAACATGTCAAGGTGGTCTGACTAAGAAAGAGAAAGCCAAATCTAGAGAAGCCCCAAAGAAATCCCCAAAGCAAGCCCCAAAGCCAGCCCCTAAACAAGCCCCAAATCCAAGAAAGTGATAAGTCAAAGCCAACTAGGTTACTTTATTTAATTAGGAATAGAAAGACTCGTTTCTCTGTGGATTTGACCCTACTTCCCTATCTACATTAGTTAGAGGATTTAGGAATTAATTTTTATTAGGGGATACGACTTTAACCTGTCAAAATTTGGCGCCGTTGCCGGGGAGACGATTTTATTTTTATTTCTGATTAATTTTGTAGTCTATGTTATTTCCCTTTTGTCTCAGAGAGCGTTAGTTCTCTGAGACAAATCTCATATTTGCTTCTAGTTTTTGTTTATGCCCAGGTGTTCCAGATCAGTTTACATCCCATTCGATCCTGAGATCGAACGTTCCTTCCATAGATAGAAAAATCTCTACAAGCAAATCCTGGCAGATTCTGGTGATAATAACAATAATCACCGAGATCCTCTTACTGGTTCTAGCGATTCAGAGGTATCAACAGACGCAGAATCAGAGATGACGGCTCCATAGAAGCTTAGTGATTATTCACAACCAAAGCTTACGGATTTTCCACATCTCATCCCTACTCCGGCTCTTGATGGGGTTCAATTTGAAATTAAACCTCAATTTATAACGATGATAGAGAGGAAGCAATTCAGTGGAGCCAAGGGTGAAGACCGGAATCTTCACATTGCTAACTATTATCAAATTGCAACACCATCAGGCAAGCCCGGGTCACTCAAGACCAAATCAGGGAGATTCTCTTTCCCTTCTCTTTAACTAGAAAAGCTAAATTGTGGTTTAATGGTTTAAATAGAACTACACTTGGTATAACTGACTGGGAAACTCTTGTTTTGAATTTCTATAACAAGTATTATCCTGCAGAGAGAACAACCGTACTACGGAGTGCGATCCAGAATTTTGCCCAAGAAGCCGATGAATCTTTATATGAGGCTTGGGAGAGGTTCAAGGATTTACAAAGAGATTGCCCCCACTATAATTTAGCGCAATGGAAGTTAATCCAAGCCTTTTATAATGGCCTTGGAAATTCATTTCAAATAATTTTAGACTCCACAGCTAGTGGGAGGTTTATGAATCTTGATGTTGAAGATGCAGGTCAGGTTATTGAAGACATGGCGATACACAATTCCCAATATGGGAATCCTAGAGGATTTGCTAACAAGGGGAAGCATAGTGTCGACTCTGTATCCTTTTTGTAAGCTCAACTAACCTCTATTTGCCAAAAATTAGATAATCTAAGCACTGCTAATGTAGCCAATGTTTCTGCGATGAATAATAATTCTAATGAGGCTTTCTGTGAAAATTGTGGTATTGTAGGTCATTGGGAGCAAGATTGCAGGAGTTCCGTGGAGCAAGTTAATGCCTTCCAATCTTATAGGCAGAATAACCCATACTCCAACACTTACAATCCTGGGTATCGGAATCATCCGTACCTTTCCTACCGGAGCACTAATGTTCAAAATCCACCACCACAAGAACCACAGGCGCCACAGCAACAGCAGCAGAAATATTATCATCCCAATTCTAGCCAGAAGAACCCACCACAACAACCCTCCTCATCTTCAGACCCTTCTCTAGTGGAAATTAGAGCAATGTTGGCTAATATGCAAAAGCACATGGAGAGTAGAGATGCGACAATTGATCAAATTCTAGCGCATAATAAAATTGTAGATAATCAAATTGCGCAACTCTCCGCTACTCTACAAGCCCGCCAACAGGGAGCTCTGCCGGCACAGCCGACTAGGCCTACGGATCAAGCATTTGCAATTACTCTAAGGAGTGGTTCAAACTATGAAGGGCCCTCTATGCCCGGAGTTGATGAACCTGTTTTGTTAAATAATGCTAATCTTAATTCCGTTAAACCAAACAATGTAGTTGATAGCCCTGCAGGGCTAAAAGATAATACTAACATATCTAATTCTACATTGCAGGATACAACTCCAGAGAAGGTGACTACTCCAGACAAGAGTAATAATGCTCCAAAGCCAATTATCAAACTTTCATTCCCCAATATTCAATTGAAGGCAAACTTGGATAATCAGTTTGGTAAGTTCCTGGAGGTGGTAAAAGATTTGAAGGTAACAGTTCCCTTTACTGAATTGATCACACAAATCCCCTCGTATGCAAAACTTATGAAAGAAAAATTGACGAGAAAAAGGTCTATTAGTGAGGTAGATACGGTAGCTTTCACTGCAGAATGTAGTGTCGTACTTCAAAATAAGTCTCCACCTAAATTAAAAGATTCGAGTAGTTTTTCTATCCCTTGTCCTATTGGCAATCTCTTTATTGATAATGCATTATGTGATTTGGGTGCTAGTGTTAGCGTCATGCCATTATCTGTGTGTTCTAAGTTGAATATGGGTAAATTAAAAGCTACCAATATAACTCTACAAATGGCCGATCGTTCTTTCAACTACCCCTTAGGTGTTTTAGAGGATGTCCCCGTTAGAGTAGGTAAATTTTATATACCTGTAGATTTTGTTGTTCTTGATATGGCTGAGGATATGCAAACCCCAATTATTTTGGGTAGAACATTCCTTAACAATGTAGGAGAAGTCATAGATGTAAGAAGTGGTAAGTTAACATTATCAGTAGGGGATGATAAAGTTGTTTTTAATCTGAATAATGCCCCTAAAAGCTCCATGACTGAGGAGAAATGTTTCAGTGTAAATGTGGTTGAAAATTATTCTAACAAGCCCCAAGCTCTTGAAAAAGATCCCTTGGAGGCGGTATCTTGTGTTGCATCCTTTTCAGATGAGATAGACAAATGGCAGAAGGAAGTCGATGCAATAGAAAGAGCACTCTACAATGTTGGTCTTGGCTTTGAGATTGAAAAGGTGGAACCGATCAAGAAAGTTGTGCGATTTGAGCCTACGGTAAGTGTTCCGCCAGATCGAGTTGCAAGTGTTGCATGCAAGGAAAATTTGAAGCAATCCTCGATCAAAGAAGGATCTTTAGTGCGTAGCATGGTAGATCCACCATTCCAAGTCAAGGAGGATCCACCAGATAAGGTGATTTGGCGTCCCACAGGGTATGTCAGGAAGCCACATCGCAGCCTAAACACCGCTAGACCGGGTGAAAAACCATCCGACCAAGCGTTAGGCCAAGGGTCCTAGTTATTGTACGTGGTAAGAAGGTCGTGCGGGACCTAGATAAACCAGCGCTTTGCGGGAGGCAACCTGTATTTTTAATGCTTTTTAGACTAGTTTTTCTTTCCTTTTTCTTATGAGAAGAGTTATGAGGGAATTTAACGAGTTTTATGAGTGTTTGTACAGGTTTGAAGGAAAAGAGTTAGCCAAATTTTAGAGGAAAGAAGAAAAATAATATTTCGCCGATTTAGTCTCGAGCCCGATCGGGCAAAGCTAGCCCGACCGGGCGCGAGAGCAAGGGTCTAAAAATTAAGTTTTTTCGCCCGATCGGGCTAAGCTCGCCCAACCGGGCGCGAAACTCGTCGTATACGGACTTAATTGTCCGCCCGATCGGGCGACTTTCGCCCGACCGGGCGCGAGAAGAGGCAAAAATTTGAACATTAAATCGCCCGACCGGGCGATGGGCGCCCGACCAGGCGCGTGAGTTGGACAAAATCGGACCGATAGATCGCCCGATCGGGCGAAAGGCGCCCAACCAGGCGCGAGAGCTTAACAAAATTTAAATATCAGATCGCCCGACCAGGCGACCCACCGCCCGACCGGGCGCGAGCGGCGTCCGCCCCCTTCTTCTTCTTTCTTTTCTTGTTTCTTCCTCCATTTCTTCTTTCCTCCATTACTTTCTCTCTCTAAAACTCAAATTCTCTCTACCTTCTCTCTAAGATTTCTCCTCCAATTCTCACCAAAATTCCAAACTCTTGACATATTTGTGATCCTCTCTTCATCCTCTACATTCCCCAATAAAAATTTTTCAGATTTAATTCAATAAATTCTCAAACCCATTTCCTAACATGGCTTCAAAGAGGGCTAGGTCCATTTTTGGTAGGAGCTCCAGTTCGAGGGAGGAATACGACCCGGACTTGCAACTCCCGTACTGGCCGACGATCCGGATTGTGAGCCGAGAGCAAAAGGAACGGCTAGAGCACTTAATCGGTCGTGAGGTAATTCCTTCTCGGTGGTTACACCGCCCTACCCTAGAATCATTTGGTTTGTATGATTTTGTAAAACGATTTTTGAATGACATTGGCATGAGAAAATTTGTTGACATGCCCTATCCTACTTTCTGAGAACTTACTTGTGAATTCCTGTCCACTTTCCATGTTGTTAGTAGTAGAAATGGGCCAAATTTATTTTTCAGGTTAAACAATAGAAATATTAGTTTAACTTTTGTAGAATTTTGTAAAAATTTGAATTAAATTCTGAATTATCTCACCAGTGGCATGCGGACTATAAAATGGGTGACATATATAATGCTTTGACTGGTTTGCCTACCCCCGACCCCCAACATGCTAGTACCAAACCTATTCACCACCCTGTCCCAAAAATCTAGCAAAGATTTGCGGGTTTGTGTTTTTTAGGTAGGGTCGAGCCCCATAACGCTCAATCTAACGAACTAGCTGTCATAGGACACTATGTGTATGGGTACGGGAAATTGAACATAGGCAGGTTTATAGTTCACCATTTGAGTAGGCATGCCACGGCCAGCACCACATCCAAGACCCCTATCCGTTTAGGTGGCCTTATCACTCGAATAGCAGTGAAAAAGGCCGGTTTTGTAGTAGGAAGACCCCACCAGCTGACCAACTGTGGATCAGATACCTATATGACTGCTAGGTATTTTGAGGAGTTGGGGTGGGTTAGACCGGGTAGCGAGCAGACACCATTTTGGTGTATTCGGACTGGGAGCGAGCAACCTTTGCCCATTTTTCCCCTACCCAGTCCTGACTTGACCGCCTTTCCCCCAGGGCAACCTTCTTACACTTATGATGTTTTGGTTGCCAACGCTAGGGGGCAGGCACCACCACCACCAGTTCCACCACCCAGCCTCAGCCCGAGGTGGCTTTCTCTCCACCTCGTATGTCCCACTCCGTCCCTCATGTTGACTCTGACCCAATTTGGGATTTTCAGAGTATAGGTCAGGCCTTAGGACGTATCAAGCATTCTCATACTGACCTTAGGAGGATGGTAGGCTCCTTAGACCATAGGTTAGGGTACCTAGAATGGAACCAGGGTAGAGCTCTCTACCCTATGTACGATGATTATGCTCGTCGGGGCAACATTCCCGACGACGCTATTCACCCTGACTAGTTTCAGCCTCCACCCCAGAAATACAATAGGGATCCCACTGCCCGTGGTATTTACACTGACTATTCTTCTTTCTTCGGGTACGGCCAGGACATTCCTTTCGGGGGACCGGCGGGGGGAGGGAGTTTTCACGCTGATTTTTTTTGTGGTAGCTCTTCTAGTGCATGTGGTGCAGGTGGCAGTGGAGGTGCGGGTTTCGGCTCGATGGATGAGGATGATCAGGACTAGCTATGCTGGGCTAGTTTCCCGAGCCAATGAGGACATTGTCTGATTCTGGCTTGGGGGAGATTTTGGTTTTGGTATCTTTCTTTTTCTCTTTTCTTTTATTTTTTGTGTGTTTTCTTAGGTTAGATTTTCTGCTTTCTAGGTTAGTTTTATAGCTTTCTTATTTATGAAAAATACAAAAAAATTCAAAAATAAAAAACTTCAAAAATACGTTCCAATGAATTGTAAATTATGCTTCCCTGTGCCCCTTACTTGAGAAAAATTGTTTTGATTCCTGGTAATTGATGATAAGAATTGTGGATTAGTTGATCATGATTTGATGTTTGATTGCCTTGAAACCTTAGCTTGCGTCAATTTTGTCCAACTACTTGTGAATATAGTGCTTGACTAGTTGATTTGGTTAGGAAATGTGTGATAGTTCCTGGTATGTCAATGAATTTGAGTATTGGTTTGCAACTATAATTAATGTTTATATGATTCATTATTATGCACATTGTGGAGGACGAAGGCATTTGTTCTTTTAGGTAGCCTCCAGATATTGTAGATATATTTGTTCACTTCTTGCTACCCATGTTGTTGCCTTGACTATTTGTTGTTTTATTAGCCATATTACAAGCCTATTTTGCCCCATTGGTTACTAGTCCCAAGCTTGGATTGGGGGAGCTATTAGTGAGTGAGGTGAGGGAGTTTGTAGTGTGCTTATTATTTGCACAACTTGGGTGGGCTTTTGAGAAATTGTTTTGTTGTTATTCATGTTTATTTTTGACAAGTTTAAGAGTTATATTTTCTTGAAAAAATAAAGTATGATGTTATGAAAAAAAAAAAAAGAGAAGTTAAAGAAAAAAAAAATGTAAAAAAATAAGTGAACTTCAAAAGAAAAGAAAAAAAATGCTCAAATGTTTTAGTTGGAGGTTGATCAAAAGAAAAATAATAGAGCTTCAATGAAAAAATATTCAAGTTTGGAAAATAAAGTTTGTTTATTCACTCTACTTTTTCATTATTATATCTTATGAGTGAAATTATAAGAGTTGGGTTTATTTATTATGATTGGAGTATATTTGGTTGATATTAGAGTTGGTTATGTAGGAGATGTTGATCATTATTTATTTTGATCATGGGCTTTATTAGGATTTGCTCCCTTAAGCATAGCTTTTATCTCACTTGTTCCCAAATGATTCTTACCCTTTACCCTAGCCTTACATTACAAGTTTTAAAGAACTTCCGACCTTTGTGCATAGAATTGTATGAATGTGAAAGTGTTGTTTGTCAATGCAAGTTATGATTTGACATATTTCGAGTCGACTAGTAAGAGTGAGCGTTCATTGTTTTATACACACGAGAGTGTGAGTTGGGAGGGCATTGTTCACATAAAGGGGTTGGATGGTGAGCGATCGAGTACATCTTTTACTCGCCACAAAAATGAGAGTTGAGTGTATGAGCACTAGTCTTGAATTCTATATGCTCTTGTGGTTTGCTTTATTTGACGATTGTTAGGGAAGATTAGTAATTAGATGGATTTGATTGGTTGACTATGAAGCACGTTTATTTTATTTACCCTGGATCGTTTGTGCTTGATTTTTACTTTTTGGGGTGAAGCATATTATTGATTCATTGATGAGATCTTTGCTTAAGGACAAGCAAAGGTTTGGCTTGGGGAAAATTGATGTGTCTATTTTATATAGTATTTTACCCCGTCCCTTGGTCATAATTAGTAGTGTTTTTGGCTCTTTAGAGCCACTTTTATTACTAATTGGTGTTTTCTAGTGTTTTCGTAGATTTGGTTGACTTTTGCAGGGATTTATGCTTTTGGAGTATTTTCCCGAGATATTTTGGAGCAATCACGAACATTGGAGAAGCACGACCAGATTTTATAGCCTAGGGCCGGTTAGAGCCATCGAACCGGTGATTAAGGGCTCGGTATAGGTGATACCGGGGCATTTGGACCAAGTATTCAAGACCGGAAGAGGAAACCCTGATTGGCCCAAAGAATTGGGGCCCAATCGTAGTCCAAATAGTGGCTCAAGTGAGCTGCCCGACCAAAGAGGCTGGCACCCGGAGGCGCGCCCGGCCAGGCGGGAGAAGCTATGGTTGGCGCCCGGTGACGCGCCCGGGCGGGCGCGAGATTAGTATTATGAGCAAGCCCGATCGGGCGGTGCCTCGCCCGATCGGGCGCGTGTATTTATTAGTTGACGATTAGCGTCGTTTTAGTTTGTTTTGGTTTAGGATTTGTACGGAGTATAAATACTCCTCCGTAATACAATTTTAGGATCTATCTTTTTCCTTCTCTTTTTCTTTTACTCTTCCCTTACTCTCTTAATTATTCTCTTAGATTTCTTTCTCCTAAACCTTTGCTCTTAATCTACTCTTAATTCCAGATTTATTTTGGTAATGATTTCTCTTCTCTTAATCTTAGTTGTTTATTTTATTCCTTTCATCATGACTTATTTTATTGCTTTGATTAGTTTAGTTTTTTACTATGTGTGAGTAATTTTATTTCTAGGGTTGATGGGGATCCATAAATAATATAAAGGGGGTAATTTATTGTTGTTGATTGTCAATGCTAGATTAATTTCCTATTGATGGATTTAATGCTCTGTGACTAGATTAGGCCTATCTTTTATGCATGAGTTTGACAACATTGATTCGAGATTCGAGAGCTGAGAATTAATGTTTAGGTCTAGTTTCAATAGGCCGATTAATTTATAAATGGTTAAGTCGAGATTCGAGAGATGAGATTTAATACCGGTAAATTAATTGTGTGATTGTAATATGTAGCGAAGGCCCTTTACAATCTGGTTAATTGATGCATTGATGATTGACTATTATTGATTATTGGTATTGCGTGATAATTTCTTATTGAATTGTTTTAACGTTTTACAATTGCGGCTTGTAAAAGTATAACAATATTAAATTGATGAATCGAGCAGATGTTAATTTGATATTAAAGGCTATTTTAAATAAGAACTTAGATCTAGTAAATTGCGAGAGCCTGTTAGATCTATGTTGATTAATAAATTGCGAGAGCCTGTTAATCATGTTATTTATGCAATGTCAATGATTGATTACTATGTTTTACCCTGGAGTATTATTTATTGGTGAACCTATGCCCTAGATCCTTTTATATATTGTTTTCTCCCTTTTCTTAATCTTCGTAGTTTAGTTTCACATCCAAACTTACATATTGGTTACTTTATAATTTAGATTACTTTATTTAATTAGGAATAGAAAGACTCGTTTCTCTGTGGATTCGACCCTACTTCCCTATCTACATTAGTTAGAGGATTTAGGAATTACTTTTGATTAGGGGATACGACTTTACCCTTTCGGGCCAATCTGGGTTTCCTCTTCCGGTCTTGAATACTTGGTTAAAATGCCCCGGTATCACCTATACCGAGCCCTTAATCACCGGTTTGATGGCTCTAACCGGCCCTGGGCTATAAAATCTAGTCGTGCTTCTCCAATGTTCGTGATTGCTCCAAAATATCTCGGGAAAATACTCCAAAAGCATAAATCCCTGCAAAAGTCAACCAAATCTACGAAAACACTAGAAAACACCAATTAGTAATAAAAGTGGCTCTAAAGAGCCAAAAACACTACTAATTATGACCAAGGGACGGGGGTAAAATACTATATAAAATAGACACATCAGCATGTTAGGAACAGAAGGAGAGAATAAGGTGAGCAAGCTAAGGGGAAAAGATCTAAGACTGTCAAATGCAGAAAATGCCAACAATTTGGACACAATTCCCAAACATGTCAAGGTGGTCTGACTAAGAAAGAGAAAGCCAAATCTAGAGCAGCCCCAAAGAAATCCCCAAAGCAAGCCCCAAAGCCAGCCCCTAAACAAGCCCCAATTCCAAGAAAGTGATAAGTCAAAGCCAACTAGATCCTGCTACACTAGCATCTTCATCACAACCAGTAAGACAGTCACCAAGAACCATGGAAAAAATAGGAGTTTCAGCATCACAACCTTATTAGATTATGCATGTTAGAGATGAATTGTAATGAATGGCTATTTTTTGAATGATCAAATTAGGAAATCATACAATGTATGCCATTTAAGGTTGCCAAATTTGTTTTTTGGTTCTTTTTTATCAATGAATTTGGTTTAAGTTTATGACAATGAATTTGTCCTGTGATTAATGATTCAACACCCTCTGCTTTTGTTCAATATTTTTTCTCTGTCATTTTGCTTCGATATGAATATCCCAACAATTTTTGTTTCAATAATATAAGCATAAATTTAGATAACACAATAAATTGCAAACAATCTAATGTAAAGGAAAGTGCTTTTATTCATGAAAATCTAGTACATAATTTCGAGAGTAGTTGTTCTAGTTACCACACTATTAATCCATAAAACATAGCACCACCATCATCACTTAGTAACTACAAATAACAACACAAAATACATTATCAGTGCCACCCTAACAATTAATTTGATAAATTTAATCAACTCATCAACCCTATCAATAACACCATAAACACTGCCACCTTGCTCAACCTCTATTTCGTCTCCAACCCTAATTATATCCCCTTCCTTCAACCTCACAAAGAAATCACAACTTCTACACTTGAAGAACAGCCTCCGCGAGTTTCTCGTCGTCTCTGAAATCATCACATCGGCAAACTAGGGGGGAGAATAGTCGCATCGCGTATGCTTCACCCAAGCAATGTTGTCATCCATGGTGATAGCCTTCCTAGTAGTAGACGCGCGAGAATTTCTCATCGAAAATGGTGGAAATTGGGGATAAACTTTGGGTAGAAAGAGAAAAATGAACAGAGCTAGAAATTAGGGTTCATATGAATTGGGGGAAATTGGGGGAAACGATAATATATAGAAATAGGGGGATTCATTTTGGAGGGAGTTAGGGAAATAATTTTGGAGGGAAAGCTTATTTTTTTAGGGACAGATTAGTAATTACTCCTACAGCTAACCATAGTTGTTAAATAATCAGATTAAATGGTGATTAAGGTTACCAATGATTTAATCATTCTAATTAAGGTTTACCAATGATAATTAATTTTAAGAATGTTCACCACTTGTAAATTTAATAAATTGGAGTTCACCAGTGAGAATTTCCCAATCAATATATATGCATGACTTTATTAACTAATTTTTGGTTATTTTGTTGGCAAATGGTGATTTGAGAATTGCACATTCATATTCATGTGGACAGAAATTGATAAATAAAAGGAAAAAAAAAAAAGTGGACAAAATTTGAAAATGCATAAAGTACTTGAACGTAACATTATATTATAGAATGTTGGCCAGAGTATGTAAACACGATATTGTTTGGCTCTAAATGTTCAAAATAAGGCAAAATACATTTCAATTACACTGGAATTGAAATCTAACTATAGGTCTTGGACTTTAATTGTTGGACCCTTGGCTGAATTGTAGGAGAAAGTTATGGAGCTGATCCACTTGGTACCTATACACCAATATTGTTAAGTGAGTAACAACACAAACTCAATTGTATGCACACAACTTACACAATCAGACACACTTACATTTGTGTAATTAGAACCATCAGCAGCAACAAACACCTCATAACCTTATGGCACCTGACCTCTTCCTCAGCCACCCCTTGCTCTACCACCCCTGGTACCTCTCCTACTGTCCAGACTCCCCCTTCCTGTACCATTTCCCCTTCCCCTGCTACTCTCCCACCCTATATATGCCAATTCCCTTACCACTGTTGTTTTCCCCTCCCCCACTGCTTCCCCTACCCCTAGTGCTGCTTTCCCCTCCCCTACCACTTCCCCTACCTCTGACCCTTACATTTCATGTCCCTCCTCCCCTGCTCACAACCCTTCCACCCTTGTCTATCCTTGAAGGTTGGGCTGTTGCTGTTACATTGACACTACAACTAGCTTGCTCATGTTGTGGTGTTGATTCAACCTGTAGCTTAGGCTTACCCCTAGGACTTTTTGGAGGAGGTTCAACTGTGGTGGTTGTTCCTTTGCTTGGACAAGATCTTTTGTTATGGCCTTTAGTATTGCAAACACTACAGGTCATCTCCATGCCATGTTTAGTTAGCTTTTCGGGTTTTTTGGGGTCTTCAAAGGGGTCCCTTCTCCTATTCTTCCTTAGTCTTCCAGGGTCTATCATAATTGGTGGTGGGCCAAACACCAAATCACTCCTTGGCCAGTGTCTTTTACCCTCTATTGGAGGAATTGAATTTGAATAAGACACTAGGTATTTATCCTTCTTGTAATAATCATTAACAAAATCCTCTACATTCCTATGTATGAAGAACATTGCTGCCACAGCATGGCAACAAGGGATGCCTGTCATATCCCATTTTTTGCAAGTGCACTTCCTATTTTCCTGGTCAACACTCATTGTGTCCAAAAATTCGACTAACTTGGAACAATGTGGTGCTTGAGGGGATGACATGACACTTGGCTGCCTCTTCTTTCTCCCACTCCAACTTCTTTTGTATCCTATGACAAATTGATGTTGTCCATTTCTCCATTCCATGCTTCTTTGTCACCAATCTTTTCATTAGTGATGATCTAATATAATGTCTTCAAGCATGTGCAGTAAATGTTTTGTTCTGGCATGTGTTATGTATCCATTGAAAGTCTCTCTCAATTTTCATAAAAGCTCTACAGAACATCTTAGGATTACATGCTTTGAAAGCCTCTACAGCTGCTGGATCAGCTTTGGTTAATTTCTCTAATGCTTCATCATAGTCAGCTCTACTGTATGCCTTGGCACAGCTCCAAAACATGAGCTTCAATTCATCCCCTTTGAAGGACTTGTGCCAATTAGCATAAATAAATATGCCTTTCACAGTGCCTATGCTCAGCATTAGGGAGAATGACTCCAACTCCTCTTAATATTGACTGAAACATACCAACAATAAACACTACATTAAAACAGACCAAATCAAAGAACAATACATGTAAACAAATGACATTGAAAGATTTAGAGGTACCTGGTGCTCATCAGAGAAAATAATAACTCCAGCTCCTTCTCCCAGACCAAGGCTGTTGCTGAGGTGTTTTAGGAACCATTCCCAAGAACTGTTGTTTTCTCCCTCCACTACAGCCCAAGCAATTGGGTACATTTTATCATTACCATATCTCCCTACAGCTGACATCAACTGACCTCTTAGGAATGTTTTCAAGAAACAAGCATCTACACAAATTATCTTCCTACACCCTTCCTTCCAACCCTTCTGCACACCCTCAAAACACACATACAGTCTCTGAAAAATCATTGGAGGTTTGTTCTTCTCCATGTAAGTGACCAAGTCCAAGTGTGTGTTAGGACTGGACCTTTTCACATAAGTATCTACCAACCTTCCCATAGTGCTCCCTCATTGACCCATGTAGTTTCCTGTGAGCATGTCACTTAACTTTATAAGCAAAATCAGGCTTCACAATGGCTCTATAAGCTCTCCTTACAGTCTCTATAATTTCTTTAGCAGGCCAATGAGGCCTTGCTTTGAACACATCAAGTAACTATCCTGCAAGCCAGATACATTTCAGTTGCTTATTCTTTTCCATGCTCCTGATGCAAGTATGGTCCCCTACCACAGTAAGCCCACCCTATCAGCCTCAGTTTGGAGTTTATGAGCTAATTCAACAATGCTACAGTTGAATCCGTTCACTCTCTCCCTTGCTACTTGTACTTCATCATCACTACATCCAATCAATCTAATAACATTGGATCTTGTAATTATTCTAAGTCATTATGTTCAACCCCCCCCCCCAAAAAAAAAAAATAAAATAAAATAAAATTGCTTCATATATCTCATAGTCACCTAACCAATCCCCATCCTCCTGACTTCTTTCATTTACTTCATCAGCAGGCTGAAATAACCATCTCATCCTCATCCACCCACTCATCTAACCCTATTTCATAATCATCATCTGACTTATCCTCATCAGAACTAACACCATGCAGCAAAAAATCTAGGGGAATTGGACTACATGGTCTATTATCCTCCCAGTCATAATCAGAAGGGACTTCAAATCTATGAAAGCTGTTTGAAGGTTCAACTATTTTTCTAGGTTCAGCTTGGGGTTTTTGTGTTTCATTAGGGTTTTTTGTTTGTTGTTGTTGGTCCGGGATCTGAACATATGCTAAAGTGTTAGATGTGGAAATAGGTTTTTTTGTTTTTTTGTCAAATGTGGGTGTGGGGACCAGCACAGAAGCTGTCTTCCCGTCATCATGTGCAGCACATGATTCCTGAGTCAACCTAGGGCCTTTTCTTGGGGTCAATGTCTTGGGCCTTGTGGGTGGACCAGGGATGTGCTTTGGGCTTCTAATGGGGTGGGTTGTGTTTGTTGATCTAGTCTGGGATCCATGGACAGGATTTAAGAAATAAATCTTCTTTCCATCATGAACCAAATACAAATCCAGACATCTACTATTAAGAAAAAGTTCCCCCATTGTTCTAACCTCATCATCATTATACACACTCTTTAACCCATCAACAAAATCAAATCCAGGCATCAAGTAATAAATCGTGTACACATCACTATTGTTTACCGCATTTATCTACTAATTCCTTTAAATAATACCAACACAACTCATCAGCATCAACTGCAAAAGTCTTGTAGCCCTCCCACATATTCCCATCCATCATTTTTGCATCTTAAACACCCCCCCATGGTAAAATTTCAAACACACATTTTCCATAATTAATTATCAAACGAATGCACAAATTTCACTTAAAGTATTGTATAAATTCTAATTACTACCCCAAGCATAAGACAGTAACTTCAATTCATCCAATTCAAAAAAAAATCAAAATTTAGGGTTTCTAGAATTACCTCGACAACACACGTATTGCCCAAGATCGATGAAACCCAGTTCACAATTCCCCTTACTGAAGCTCCAAGCTTTGCGTCTACAGATCAAGATTGACAATTGTTTTTTGGGAATTTCCTTTCATTTCGTCTTCAAACCAGTAGAAATAGTGTTCGAATAAAATTAATTGAAGATGAAGAGGGATTAGGAGGGAAATGGGAAAGATTAACCAGCACCACGTCATCTTCCCAACATCTCATGATGCCACATCACCCAAGCAACCAACATTACTCCATATAAAAATGTAAGGATAAGGAGAATCAAACCCTCAACCTTTTATAACAAGAATAACTATTTCACCATCTAAGCCAATTATCAAGTGTGTAATTAATATGTAAAATAAATCATATAAGTGCAAACCACAAGGTTCTATTAAAAAAATATAATTAAAAAAAAACTCAATTTTAGTTTGACAATGATAATTACAATTTTAAAAAGTCTTAAAAAAAATTTATTGATTGCACGTCTATAACAGTAGCAACCCGGGGCAACGCCCGGGCTACTCACTAGTTGGTATATTAAAAGAAGATTACTCACAAAAGTGGGTTTGTCTCGTAAATATGCAAAGGTGGGTTATTAATTTCAGTTCGAGCAAAGGTGGGTTTATTTATTTCCATTTTTCTAAAAAAATAAATAAATAAATAAATAAATAACTTATATCACTTGGTATTGGGCGAGGTGACCTATACCAAGTAGCGGTCCATCATTCCCCGAGGATAGAGAGGACATTGGTTAAAATGAGAAGAGAGAAACCAAAGCACACCATAGAGTAGAAGAGGGAGTGTGTGAAATGATGAAGGGAGAGGGGGGGGGGGGGGTAGAGGGAGTTGTTAAAAGAAGTAATTACGCGTAAGGTGGGGTTGAAAAATCTTAAAAGAGAGATTAAGAAGATTCCATGACTTTAAATGAAATTGAACAATCAATAAAATAAAATAAAAAAATATCCATTAATGAAAAAAAAGGGGTAGAGGGAGTACTTGGACTAACAAATAATAACTCATCATACCATATCTTTCATAAGAATTTTCCAAACCCAAAAGGAAGTTTATTGTCAATGAAGGAAAAAAAATTCAATAACCTTAGAAGTATATCCATCTTAGAATTGAATAAAGAAGCCAAAAACAATTCTTCATATGTTTTATTTAAAGGACATGCCACATAATGAACTAAATGACCATAAACAAGCTTAGTATCAAGTGAGTCCATATCATTTGTAAAACTCCATAACCCAAAGGTTATAAACGCAACAAACAAAGTTGATAGTAGCAAAACCAGCAGCCTTAGCCAAAGCCTCAAACTCATGCTTGCTCCGCTCCTTCCCTCCTGGGTTTTGTGTCATCATAAGCAAGTCTCTTTGGCTTATGACTTTGGCGGAAACTGTAGTATCTGGCTTGTCTACCATGATTCCTTCCACGGCGATGACCTTACCATTTTCCGGCAATGCCTTGAAGCAATTTTTTAACAACTTCAAGCAATGCTCATCACTCCAATCATGTAAAACCCACTATTTGGAAGGAAAGCAAGTGTTATTTATGTGGTAAGTGCATATATATTTCACATTAATAGTTGTAAGTGTAAACTCACCTTCATGAATATGACATCTCCTTTGGGAATACTTTCAAACATATCTCCACATACATGTTCCACACCTATGTCAAAATTGAAAGGAAAAAAAAAAAAGATACGCTAATTATTATCTTTTGGATTATTTTGGCATTGTTATTCAATTGACCATTAAATAAATATAATATTATTTCCAAATTGAGATATATTTGTAACACAACCTTTTCATACACATTTTATTAAATCTAACAATGTTTGTGTGTGGCTATCTTGTGGCCAGCTAACACACGAAAAACCCCTAGTCAAGAGTAATCTTAAATATGGCACTGGACCGAGCCCAAAGCCCGACATGATCCAACACGAATAAATACGACACAATACGAGTAAGAAAAAAAGCAAGGCACAACACGGTACTGTGCGTGTGGTTCGTTGCTGGACTGAGCCGCCTTTATTTAGGAGAAGCGCGATAAGGCACGACATGGCCGAGTCCGATATAACAAAGCTTGCTAAAATCAAGACAATTTTTCTTAGGCACGCATGCCCAGCACGACCTGACACAATGGCACGTGAGCCAGGGCCGTGCACGGGCCAACCTTTTGAAAATTTCGGCTCAACACAAAACTCGTGGGACGGGCCTAACTAACCCCAAATTACGTGGACCTCGCACAAGGCATGACCGGATAAGACCCAAAGCCATCTTTAAGTAACCCCTAACCGAGTGACCTTTGACCGATCGAGTAACACTCAGTAACTCATGACCAAATTACTTCAATTGAAAACATAGTTTTTTCCTTTTTTTTTCAAATTATTGTTAAATTAAATTGTAATTCATAATTAATTTTAGTAAAACCGTGAGTTTCACAAAATTTAAGCTAGATTAATTTTAAAAAGCGGTCTTACCGGGGAATGGAAGGGCATTTTCGATGACATGAGGCAAGTCAAAAGTGATAGCCTTGATAGAGGGATATTGAGATATAATGACACGAAGAGTATGGCCAAGACCTCCACCAACATCAACTAGAGTTTCTATGCCTTCAAAACCCTTGTACTTGTCAAGAATCTTCTTAATGGTGAATGTTGTTGATTGATACATTGCCTTGTTGAAAACCTCATTGAATCTTGCGTCCAAACTTGGATACTCGAATGCATGCACTCCATGTGCCATGTTGAACGGTATCCCTCCTTCTACTACTGCTTCTTTAAGCTTGCTCCTTCACATTTTTCCATATAATAAATAATTAAAAATTGAAAAAATGATATACCCTTCTGGGAAGGGCTATGCTTTCGGAAGAGCTATGTATAAGAAACTAAAAAAAAAGAAATTTTGGGCAAAGATTAATATTAATTACACCGGTCTACCCGTGATTTTGTCGTGAATTCTCAACTTAATTCAATTTTAAAAGTATATTTAATGCTTATAAATAGGCTTAAGGGCTACATATATCATTATCCTTAAAAATTATAGTATCACCTAATCCTTTAATTTCACCAATTTCTTCCCACTTTTCATTTGGATTTAGAGACTATAACATGAAACCATTCTCACTTTTACTTTGAATAAAATCAAACTTAATACACATATCAATGCATTAATTTAACCTTAGATAAATTTTAGTAAAAGATTATACTAGTAATAATAAACACTGAAAACTTTACATTAATAGAGTATTTAACAACACAACACAATCATGATAAAATTTGCTTTCAATACACTATTAAAAAATTATGATAAAAAATATTTCCATCCTTTTTTTAATAGGACACACTTTTATACTATTCACACAACCTTCTTCGGCTATCTTTTGTGGTTTATCCGTAAGGAAAAATATAGTCACATGGGATCTTGTTAGATTAATCTCGATATCTACTTTTCAAATATAACATTTTATAATTTTTCTTAGGCATAATTGAAGATATTAATGATCAAAGTACTACATCGACAAACATAAAATGACAAATGGTGCAATTAAGAAAACCGAGGAAATACATAAATAATGAAAAAAAACCCAAATAATTTAGGAGTTTTTTTTTCTTAACTAATTAAATACTTCATACTTTGTATTATATTTTATGAACCACAAATTTTTGGGAACAACTTTTTTATGTTAGAATACTCTCTTTCCTTGTAAAGTAATCACATATTATGTACCCCTCCGTGTTTTAAATAAGTAAAACATTTTTCTTATCTATTCATGTTTAAATAAATGAAATGTGTTTTTTTTAAAACTTGTCTCTATTTTTTAAAAACATTCTACTAACTAATGGTCCCCACAAAATCTCCTACTCTATTCTCTCTCCTTAACTTACTCCATTACCTATTATTTTAATAAATAAATCAACTAACCTTTTAAAAAATTTGTGAAAATCAAAACGCTTTATTTATTTAAACACGGAGGGAGTACCACATATATCATACTCCCTCCATCCCTAATTGATAATCTTTTATAGCCAATTTTAAGTCCCAAAACGATAGTTTCATTTGCTTTTTTTCAAGTATATTACTCCCCCTTTTTTTTCCTTTTTTTTCTATTTGCATCAATTTGACCGGGACATTTGCCGAGATACAACTTTGACCATTAATATCTTTAATAGTCTATTAGTAAAAATTATAATAAAATTATATTATGAAACTAGACATTAAGATTAATCTAATGATATGTTATATAATAACATTTATTTATTTTATAGAGGTGAAAAAATTAAGTCAATCTTGATGTGTAAATAGTGCAAAAATCAAAGTGATGCATTAAAAAAAAAAGGGAGTAATTTTTTTATCAAAATTCTCTCTAATTTGCAAAAATATTTGTGCAAATTTAAATTTCTTATGTAAATTTTGTTTCCATGTACTCTTATAATCTTATTCTTTTCTCTCTTTATTTTTTTGCAAACTCAATTTAAATTTACCTTTCGAATGTGCTTTTACTACTTATTTATATTTATTAATTTCCGTGAAAATTGCTCACAAAAGATTATCAATAAGAGACGGATGGAGTATCTTTATTTACATTTTCCATGTACACATATCTGGATATCCCAACTTCCATTAATTTAATTTGGTTCGGTATACACATTTATAGTAAATGAACATAATTTCATGGAATGGAAGGAGTGGTTCACAATAACTAAAGATAGATTAAACTAGTTTAATATACATGTAGATAAAAATGAGCTAAGTTTGTAAATTCTATGATAGATCTTTGAGCTTATTATTTGTCCTCCTTTACCCTTTAATTAAACTTTGTTCATATAAAATGTAATAATCAGAAAACTAACCAGCTCTCAATGAAGATCTTATCAACAAATAGGTTCAACAGAGGACCTAATGACACCCCATCATTATCAGGCACCAGAAACTTAGTTACCCTCGAGGGACTATACCGCCTTTCAACACCATCAGCCGTGTCTACCACGGTGCACCCAATAACGTCGTAGGTGGCTAGAAGACAGAGCATCCGGTCTAGCATGGCAGGTGCATTTGGGTTCAGTATCTGAACCCTGGTTGCTATCTCTGCTGGTGAAAGCCCGTCGAGGCCAGCCTGATCATTGATCAACTGCAGCACCCCCGTCTCGATGGTTACCTTCATAACCATGGGAAGAACACAAGAATTGATCAATTGATAAGTATATAAATAATCTAGTTCTTCCTCATTCATTTGATCTGTAATTTGACCTTCATTTGTTTTGCTGGTTGAAGATGTGGCCATATTCTTAGATTCTTGTATAAATGTGTGGGTTTTTTCTTTCAAAAAAGAAAAAGGTATTTATTCAATTATTCTTGTGTGGTAACACTTTTGTAAGGAGGGATAAGTGTGTAAGGGGATTCTATTTATAATGTCTAGCTGGTGATATTAAGTGTAACCATCTAATCTAGTGCTAATGAAAAAAAAAAAATACTGACCAGTGCAACTATAAAACTATAAAATAAAAGTTAAGATATTCTACGTGTAATATTTAAGAATTTATCCCAAAAAGTGAGTACTTTCTTTGTTCTCTATCAATTGAATGATTGTTGCATCTTTCCAATACCATGTTTTTCAATCTAGTATTTGTAAACAAATACATAGGGCCTTAGGGACAAGGGGTAAGGTGAGAAAGAGGTGAAACAACAATTGGTGACTTGGGCCCCATTCTTTAGAGTTGCTCTGCTCTGCTTTGCCTGTTGAAATCTGCTCCGCTCTCTTTAAAAATAATACTTAATTTAAATTATTATTATTATAATAATAATAATAATAATAATAATAAACATATTTAATAATTATAATATTTAGAATAATAATAATTAATATTTAATTATTATAACAATAATAATAATCAATATTTAATAATAAAATAATAATGATAGTAATATTTTCTCAAAAAAAAAAATGACAATAATAGTGATAGTAATAATTGATTTTTTATGATAAAAATTAGTATTTAAAGATAATAACTAATATTTAAATATAATACTAATTATTAATTTTTAATATTAATAATAAAAATAATATTTTTTTATTTTTAATAATAATATTAATTAATATTTAATAATAATGTTAATTACATTTAATAATAATATTTAATAATTATAATAATAATGCGTGTTAATAATAGTAATAGTAGTAGTAACAATAACAATAACAATAATAACAATAATGAAATCAAATCTGCTCTGCTTCAACATTTTTCTTTGAGCAAAAAAATACAAGTATATATAAATCTTTTTTTTTAGAGGGCTACAAAGGCGAGTGATTAGAATCGATTCTAAGATTTCTCATAACCGAATAATAACTTGTATTCTGTAATTTTATTTTATTTTTATTTCAATGATAAGGAAGACCCTAATCAAACCTCAACCCTCACCATTTTTTATTCCAATATTTATGGATCAAACACTTTATAGCCAGGTCGAATTTGGGTTGTTTGGGTTAGGATTAGGTTTCTCTCAGTAACTTCGGGTCGGGTTATCGAACCCGGTCAGAGATTGACAGCCCTACCCTCAAGTACCCTCATTTGATAGGATTTGAACTCTATACCTGAGGTAAGAACATAATCAAGAATCTGGTCAGAGATTGACAGCCCAACCCCCAAGTACCCTCATTTGGTAGGATTTGAACTCTATACCTGAGGTAAGAACATAATCAAGTGAGCCAACGCTTTGTTGGTAACTTGTTTTATATAAAATATAATCTAGATATATTAGCAATTAACATACGCAATATTTATATGAATACATCCAAATTCTGAAATTGAATTCTATGCAACGCATTAACGCTCCATTGCTCTTTATAGTTATTAGGAAATCTAATAAGTAAAAAAATTATAAAATAAAATAAAATATAAAAAATGCATGTAGATCTAGACAACAATTATACGTAGTATATTGACCGACAACGAACTTCTTGACACTGAACCAGACATTTGTCTGCCAATTAGTATATAAAAATAAATAATTTAACATATTTTGATTGAGAACTAAAGTTAGGCACAAACCAAACACACTCTGGATCCCTTCAAATAAACTTCACATTTTTCATGGTTGATGTTGAACTACTCAAGTCACAATGAAATACAGTTCATAAAATTAGTTGTCTTGAAATTAAATTTTATTTCTCATTTTAAATGTGTCCACGTTATATAGGGAAAAAACATATTAACCTGTGTAGATAAGCTAAATGACCTATGAGAGAGTAAGGGTTCATTCAATTAAGTCGTCCTGAATAAAAACATACAACAACAATCAAAACCTTAATCCTGAAGATGAGGTCGGCTGCAAAAACCAAGTACTTCCTAACCATGTTCTCTCCTTCCATTCCCTTATGTCCCCCCATGTCAAATGCTCCTGCAAACCCAATTTTTAATGTCTTTCTCTAATCCTTCCTTCCAAGTAATTTATGGTCTGCTTTTGCCTCTTCAAAGATCCCATCGGTGGGATCTTAACTTAATGCATTTCCCAAATCAACGCAATTGATTCTCCCTTATTTTACCTTTGACATCTGAATTCTAACTTTCCTTCTAACATTTATATCTCTAATTCTATCCTTTAAGGCGTTCTCACGCATATGCATCACTAGTACTCCCATCTTTCTAATATGATCCATCCTAAATGGCAACATTCTAACCCATATAACATCAGACCTTCCGATAGAATTTTCTCTTTATCTTGGCAGGTTATGATTACACAATATCCCATTTGTTGCTCGGTCACAACTTGGTCGATTTCTTCACCATATTGAAAATCAAACCAAGGTACTTAAAACACTCAAACAATCATTTTGGGTGCTTTCTTACCATCCAATGTTACTATATTCCCACTTGACTTCCTCTAAGTGCTAAAAACTATATTTAAGCTTTGCCTCCATTGCTTCAATTTGGCATTAACCCCAACTCCAGTCTCCTGAACCACCAATACATTCATCTGCAAACAACATACACCACGATTTCTCACCTTAGATAGCTCTTATTAATTCATCCAATTGCAAAGAGGAAAGAACTCAATGCCATAACTTGTGTAATCCAATCATAATAGGGAAATCCTTCGTTACTACCCCTCAAGACAATTATTTAATGACTTAATCTATATAACTACGTCAATATACTTCCAAGGTAGGCATTTATTTAAGGTAAAAGTTTGGCACAAGATCAAAATGACAAGAAAGCTTTAATACATCAGCAAATGCTACGTCGTAAAAAAACTAGTAGTAATTTTTACACTGTTTGATCAAGTCTGTACATCTTGGAAGCCTGAAGTTAAACCTATCATTCCCAAATAGGCAAATTACAACTTACTAAGTTTAGAGCGACCCTGAAGACCTAATTCAAGCAGCCAGAAAAATACCCTGAAATGAAAAGTCACTAGTGTAACCTCCTACATTGCATCTACACATAAACCTACATATAGATTGGAAGGATCTGATGCAAAATGAGATAGATATGTTCACTATTTTTACCTCTAAACTCATTATTACTGGTATTGTGCAATGAACAGGATTCTTTATCTTGAAGCTTGAGGCACATGATTTTTCATCATGTCAATTTCTTGTTGCGCTATTCCTACAATTCAAAAATGAACCTGCACATGATAAATATTTATTAACCTGCGATTTGGATAATGAACCCAAGGCATTGCCAATAATGTACTAACAAATCAAAATTTATGTACCTGCTCTTCAAATCTTCTCACTTGTGTTTGAGCTGAGTGTAGAGAGGGTGGCACAAATACAGGTAACCGCGTAGGCCCTAGATAAAGAAAAATATAGCAATCAAATAATATCCCACATAGCATAGTTTTTATCTACTTCCTCTGGTTTCTTATATGTGCAACATTTTTATAATAAGGAAATGTCATAATAGTTGCAACACTTCTTACAAAATTACCATACTAAACTAAATTAAACAACATTTGAAACATACAAGTGATACAACCCCACTAATTATCCAAACCCATGATTTTAACTTTAACCACACTCTCTCCTTAACCACCCCCTCCTTTAACCATTAGCCATCACCAACCAAGCCTACTACCACAATGCCACTATCACCACCGCCTCTCCAGTGACACCATCACCAGCAAAGCCACCACACTCACTGCTCCCCTAAAAAACACACCCATCACCATCTTCTCCTCACCACCACCCACCCTAACCACCTTCCCCGAAAACACTATCCACCCTCACCACTGTTAGAAAATAGCAATGAAAAATTAAGAATTAGGGACGTGTTTACACTGTCCTTAAAGCAATTATAACCCCCACTATGATTGCTATGGGTTAGGAGTTATTATGCTTCTAGGATTTCCCTAAATTTTGAAATCAATTAAAACAATGTAATTTAACTCACTAAGAACAATTAAGAATAGATGAGGAAGAAGAAGTTAAAAGTAAGTTATGATTGGAGCCCATGAATATATATATATATATATATATATATATATATATACAATTTTTTTAATCCAAGAGTCACTACTTTCCAAACAATAATTAATTAAGATAATCCGACTTATAATGAAAAGTCACTATTATCCTAAGCAATTATCACACTCGCCCCACTCGAGCAAATAAGAAAATAAGCTTGTTTCCATTAATTTTCTAAGTACATGTTCGCGCCCGACCGGGCCTGTGGTCATAATCCTTGATTCACATTAAAATTTGTTATGCTCCAAATATTAAACTTATACACTAGCTCCAAGCTAAACATTTCCTTTTAACCAATGTAAGGGTTTCTTTCCAACATCAAGTTAAATAGAATAGAGTAGCCAATATTCTTTATTGAACTTTCTTCCCAACAACAAGCTAAACAGAATTGAACAAGCTAACTTCTTCTATTCTACTAATGTGGGACTTCCATCCCAAACATTTAGCTATATACACTAACCTATATAACCAACTATTATTTTACCAATGTGGGACTAATTTCCCATCATTCACAACACCTATTGAGACAACTAATCTAACAATCCCCCACTTAGTCTTCAAAATTGGTGTATATTCTTAAATCTTTACTAACAAAATTATGAATCAATGAAGGTAACTTATCGATTTTAAACTCCACCTAGTGTAAACTTTCAAAGTAACAACAAAATTAATGGTAGCACGTAGCTTTGAACCATAATCTTAAATATCATTACCGGAAATTCTACACAAAAGATTGTTAAACCACATGTTCTTAAACTTGGTAGCACTATTATGGCCACGTGCTCATCCCGGTATTCATGAACATCTCCAAAAGTAAAACACGCTTTTGCTAGGAACAACACCATTCCTATATGTTCATATAGGTGAAGTACAAAAATAACCTTTGAAACTTCATTGAGAGTCTAAAACTCACCCTTACATATATCAATTATAATCAACAATAATCAATATATCATCGACAAACAACTTTTTTTACCACATTGAACCTTTAATATAGGTGTAGTACTATAGAAAAAGTTGGGTTTCCATTGTTCTTGATTAAATAATTGGTTTCAAACCAATTTCCTTGGGAATAGTTTGCACCATGTCCCTTGATAATCCTTTTGTAAACAGATCCACCAAATTATTGCAAGACCGTCCATTCACAACAGTTACATACATACACATGTCTCAAACTAATATGTCAAGATTTTCCATAATAAATCTTTTCCATAGTCTTATTATACGCTTTGACATCGGTTGTGGCCACAACTCTATATCTAATAACGTGTTTCTCGACCATCTGCTTGCTAAGACTGAAAATTCAGCCTCCATGGTGGAATGAGTAATACAAGTCTGTTTCTTTGAAGCTAAAGAAACAGCACCTCCACCACGCATAAAAACCCACCCGCCACTAGTGGATTTATTATCACCAATTTAAGTAATCCAACTAGCATCTAAAAACCTTCAACTATTATAAAGCAAACTAAGATTTTTGGGTCTCTTTAAGAAACCAAAAACTCTACCAATAGCTTTCCAATAACACTAGGATTGCTAGTAAATCTAGAAATTTTGCAAACTGCAAATGCAATATCGGGCCTAGTACAATGTGATGCATACATTACTACTAATTGCACTTGCATACTAAAGTTGAGTAACTACTCTACCATTATTCTTTTCTAGTTTACATGACTAATTATAAGGGAATTGCCTTCTTAGATATTCAAATGCTTAAACTTATCAAGCATTTTATCAACATAATATGACTCGAAGCATAACCCCCACTATGTTTTATAGCTCTGATTCCTAATAGTGTATCCACTTCACTCGAATCTTTCATTTGAAAACAAGAAGATAAATATTCCTTAGTCTCATTAATGCCTTTTATATTCGTCCCATAGATTAACATATCATCAATATATAAATATACAATGACTCCATAATCTTTTGTAACTTAGTATAAATACATCTATCAGCAAAATTATGAGTAAAACCACATGAAAAAATTGCAGAATCAAATTCTTTATGGCACTATTTTGGAGCCCATTTTAATTCATACAAGAAATTAACCAACTTACAAACTTTACTTTCATTGCCAAGAAGAACAAAACCCTTGCCTCATGTACACTTCCTCATCAAAATCACCATTTAGAAAACCTGCTTTTACATCCATTTGATGAAGAAGCAAGCCAAAAGAACTCTAATGGATATAATTCTAGCAATGGGTGCATAAGTATCAATATAATCCACCCCTTCCTTTTGAGTAAAACCTTTTAGGCTTTTACCACTTACCTAGCCTTAAAAGACATTATCTTCCCATTTGCGTCCTTTTTAATTCTAAACACCTACTTACATCCAACATCTTTGGAACCGGATGGCAAATCCGAATCCGTGAGATACCAAATATTATTTAAAGTCAAGGAATTCATCTCATCATTCATTGCCTCCTTCCAAAAAGTTGTGTTTCTAGAAATAATTGCTTCTTTAAACTTTTTTGGACCATCATCTACATTAACATCAACATCAAGTAAAATGGGTATTCTATTAGTAACCTCACATCTATCACTTTCTACAAGAAAAAGAATAACATGTGAATCAATAAAATTTAGACCCAAATTTTTCTCCTTCCTTGCCCTTACACTTCTTCTAGATTCACTAGAAAAATTAAACAAGTTTCTAACATTACTTGAGCTAGAAATGCCATTAGGAGAAACTAGTCTCACATTGCTAAAATCGAAGTAAGTTATATAAGTTAGTGTAGTCCCACATTATAATAGAAAAAGTTAGCTTGTTCAGTTCTATTTAGCTTATTGTTGAGAAGAAAGTTTCACATTGGTAAAATAGAGGAAATTAGCTACTTTATTTTTTTTTTTTTGAGGGCAAGCTACTTTATTTTATTTAACTTGATGTTAGGAATAAACTCACATTGGTTAAATATAAAAAGTTTAGCTTGGAGCTAGTGTATAAGTTTAATATTTGGAGCATAACAAATTTTAATGTGAGGCCAGGATTATGATCATGAGCCTGATTAGATATAATCCGTGGTTTATACACACGGGTGTACAGTGCTCATCGTACACCCGGATAAATAAAAAAAAGGCGGAAAGAACATCCTGTGTTTCATAAAGAACATACATGTATTTGACAAAGAACATGTTTGTATTTGACAAAAACATGCATTACCAAAGAACATAAAGATATAATAAAAAGAACGAGATAGAAACTTGATAAAATTTTCTGAAAAATTACACATTATTAACGGGAAAAATTTAGAGGTGATAAAAAATCGAGTAGGGCCGGGCCATATCATAATTTCTTGTGCCCAAACCCGTAGAAAAGTAGCGGGTTTTCGGGCTTTTTTCGAACCCGGTTCGAGTTTTAACTAAAAATGTATTTTTAGGTTTGCCCAAACCCACCCTATTTCGGGCCGGATCGGGTCGGGATGCGAGTCATGCCAATGTTGATCACCTCTTAAAAAATCCTTACCAAAGATATCATTTCCCCAAAAAATAGTTTTCTATCTCTCCAAAAAAAATTCAACTTCCCATAATAATTTAGTTATTTTTTTTACTCTAACATTATTTTCAATTAAAAATAATTTAAGATTTCAATATCAAATTTCAAAATACCATATGTTAAAAGAACATAATTTATATTGTAAAGTACATATAGTTAATACCTAAATAACACACTAATCAAACTCAAAGAATATACGATAATAAAAGTAATTAAAATATGACATATGATAATAAAAAATAGAATTTGGGAGTCACTACGACCTTAAAGAACATACACGCCAAATTCAAAGAACATACTTTGTATTATAAAACCCAAAAAAAATATATGTTTATCAACATATGTTAAATAACATAAGTTATAATATAAAGAACATATAATTTTACTCAAAGAACACACTGATCACACTCAAAAAACATATTAAAGGTATGTTCTTTGTCAAACATAGGTATGTTCTTTATCAAACACTATATGTTCTTTCCGCCTTTTTTTGTTTACCCGGGTGCACCATGACATGGTGCACCCGGGTGTATTATCTAATAGGCTTTGCCCGATCGGGCACGAACATATACTTAGAAAATTTACGTTTACTAGCCTGATAGGGTTAAGTTACCCCGGTCGGACGCGAAAACAAATTTATCTTCTTATTTGCCCGATTGGGCGGGTTTGTCAATCAGACAAGTATAAGCACTACGGATAATTAATTATCATAATAGTGACTATTCATTAAAATTAGATTATCTTAATTAATTATTGTTTGGAAAATAGTGACTCTTGGGTTAAAAAAAGTTGTATATTATATATTCTCATGGGCTACAATTATAGCTTAATTTAAACTTCTTCTTCCTTATTTATTCTAATTGTTCTTAATGTGTTCTTAGGGAGTTCAATTACATTGCTTTAATTGATCTCGAAATTTAGGGAAATCTTGGATAAAAAAATTAAAACTGGTTAAAAAAAAAAAAAAAGCTTTTTAAAAACAAAACAAGTTTAACTTACAAAATTGATTTTTTAAAAACAAAACAAAAATTACAGAAATGAGGTGAGTATAAAGTTGTATCCTCTTTAAGGGGGAAAAAAGGAAAAAGGTGGACAGAAGCGTTAAAAAAGGGGTGAAGGTTGAAGAGAGATAATGATAGAAAGAGGATCGAAGAAAGAGAAAAAAAATATCCAAGAAAGAGAAAAAAAAAATCTAAGGAAGACTAACCTAGCAGAAATTGCCGACAACAATGCGATAATTCTGGTGCTGGAATCCACCAGGAAAAGCTCACCCACAACTTCTATTGTGGCATCACATCTAATTTCCCCAATTATTTCAGAATTCACAAATTAGGGTTTCTTATATTTAGGGCTTTTGATTTGGGAGTAAATTTCAAGCTAATTCAAGCAAATAATTGAGGGTTTTTATTCGAAATTGTAAAAAAGACCATAAGTTTTAATTTACAAAAAATTTAGTCTTTTTCAGTAGATTTTACAAAAATCTTTATTCTCTCTCGCGTTTGAGTGTTAAGCGACCTAGGCGCAGCGCCCTGGCAAAGGCAGAGGCGCACCAAGGCACACGCTTTTGGTAGGACGGTAGGAGCTTGCGCCTGTAATGGTTAAAGCTCTTTGACTTGCACCTTTGAGAGCCTTGCGCCTAGGCGCGCTTTTTAAAACTAAGTTCTTCATTCCCCATAGTTATTTTCTAACAACCACCATCTTCCAAGGAAACACTACCCACCTACCCTACTTTGACTGAAACAACAACCCTCACCAAGACACTAACCCACGACACTTACCCTCACCACATCCACTAATGAAATTCACATAACACGAAACCATGGTGGTTAGAATTTGCCACGGGTTCCAAATATGATAATTCTATGGTTAAATTCAACCACCATGATCCCAAATTTTGAGGGGAAAAAACAAAGGTGCTGGTGGTGAGATTCGGCCAAATGAAGGGGCTTGGCTGTGGTGGTTGGCCGTGTAGGGGTGTAGAATTTTTCTTGATACTTTCTTTCTCCTCTTGATTTGAGCAGCCATTTTGCAGTGATGATGGTGGCATTGGAGTAGCAGCAGTGGTGATGGTGGCATTGGGATGGTTGGTGCTCTTGGTGGGATAGTTTCTGGACAAGTAATTAGATGGCTGAATATTGCCTTTTACTTTCTCCCCCTCAATATGTATGAAAGGGATACATAAAAGAAAACAGAGAAAAGTGAATTTTTATAGTTGAATATTTTAAAAGTTGGTTAAGTCAAAACATAAAAAATAAAACGTGATGGAGGGAGTAAAACTGTTATTTTTAACAAGTTAAAAATTGCCTTGAATGGATGAAAACTTCCCCAAACATGCTCTAAAAAACCTGAACTTTCACCATAAATATAGCGAAAGGGTTTACTGTTCTTTTAGGAGAGATTATGGGGGAGTGATATTCCACGTCAACAGGGCACTAACTCTAGGTATATTTGTCAATTTGTGATTCATCAGTCAATACATGAAAATGTTCTCCAGTAAATAACACAAATAAGAAATGTGTTAGCCAATTATTAAATAAGGAAAAAAAAAAAAAGACATTGTCTCCATTTCATCTAGTAGTTCCACCAAAGTGTTCACAACAAATCTGACCAGGGTATTCACCTGTAAACGCATACTACATCTACAAATTCATAGCACACGAAACCGATTTGGAATTTGTGAATTGTGAACAAATTCATATGAGCAAAGGAAGACATATATATAGACTTAATTTTGACTAGCTGGATTGATGGAATGATTTTAAAAGTAGTTTACAACTAGCTATATTTGTTAATGAAAGATAAAATTCGGTCCGTATGCAAAAACATTTGGGAGTTAGGACACCAAGCATCTATAAATATAAAAAAATTCAAGCAGTTTTATGCCGTTAATTATATGAACATTTGACGTTTATACATGAAGGATGATCCAAATTATTTCACATGACAACATATGTTTTTTATTTATTGGTAAATAATATAGTCAAATTAAGTATATGAATTACGAATAGTTTAAAAGGCAAACTGCCGCAACTATTATGAAATGGAGGTAGTATTGCGTAGTAGAGATGGTGAAAGTATTATTTATGTAGTAAAGATGGTGAAGGGATAGTAGTGGCTAAGGAAAACGGGTAAGGTGGGAGGTGCTTAAATAGCCATAAATAATGCGAGTACTAGTTGAGGAAGAAAAGGCCGTATTTTTTTAAAAAAAAAAAAAAAAAAAAACAATTATATCCCTATTTTACCGAGATTTAAGGTTCTTACAATGATTTAGCAAAATAAGGTCACAGAATTTAGATTTAGTTAAAGCTTAACTTTTGGTCAAATCACGGCATTGGAAACCATAAAAAAAATGTTGTACTCCCTCCGTCCCTAATACACTGCCCCATTTGTAATATTTCACAGGAATTAAGTAATGGGAGGAGAGAATACATGAAGTAAATGAAAATGGGAGAAAAGTACAAGAAATGTGAGTTGGAGGCTTATGTAATAAGTACAAGAAAAAGAGAAAAGTACATGAAAATGAGAGGGGCACAAATATAAGAAGAAATAGGAGGGTAATCTCGATAGTGTAGTGAGTAAAGACAAATAATGGGAGTACTTGAGATATTTCAGAGTGTCTAATAAAGGATATATGAACGACATTGTGGGACATTTAAAAGGGAAAACAGAGATTATATCATGGGATGGAGGGAGTATTTAGTTCGGAATAGAAAACGGTATCAAGTTCAGAACGACCAACATGTGCATGCTTTGAAATTCACATTCCAAACAAAATTATTGTCTATTATCACACACACATCAATTGAATTAGGAATCTTCTAAGTTGTTAGTTCCCATTAATTTGCAGTAGTTCTAATGGGGTATTAAGCTGTTAGATTAAGAATATTGGTTGTGCACAAAGAGAAGTAAATGCCCTTTCTTTTTCAATTGCTTCTAGATGAATTATAATTGGGGAAAAAAAAAAAAAAAAAAATTGTAATCCAAGGCTTACAAGATTTTGACAACTGACACAGCAAAAACTATACGAGGTAATGCTTGACCAGCAAATTTTATTGTGAATTTAAGAAATTATAGTACCAATTATTAAACTATGCTTCAACATTTTATTGGGAGCACAAAAGATGAGCTAGTGGAAGCATTAATAATATCTTGCACACCATATTCCTAAAAAAAAAATATATCTTGGACACCATAATGTACATACAATCTAAGATTACAAACACATCTGCTATGTTTATGTTAATGATATTTGAGATATATGTTCATCTTCTCTGTTAAATAAACTAAAAAGAAATGTTTATAATTTTGAGCTATATGATTATTTTCATTGTGGAGTAAATATAATTTACAAAAAATAAAATAAAAAACACTTTATGTTTGTAATCTCCAATCTATATGTTCATCATATATGGACTAAATGTTCAATATCAATGAAACAAAAGTTCATAATTGTGAACCATTTGTACATCCGAGACAATTGAGACCAAGTTGTATGTTATCAATGCATGATATAGTGTTGGTAGACAAGATTATAATTGGAGTTAGTTTAATTTGGAGCAATAGTTTGACCATTCGTACATTTGAAACCAAGGTATATTTAACTAAAACAATTTTAAGTCTGCAACAATATTTCAAAGGAAAAATTAAAAATAATAATCCTAACTATGCTCCATTCTTTTAATTCCAACTTTGGATTAATCTAGAATAATCCCAATTTTGGGGGTTGCTTACTTTCTTCAATCCCTTTGACAAGTTACCGGTTGAAAAGGTTATTTTCTTTTTCATTTTTTCATAAATGCCATGTGTCGAGATCTAATTGGCTAAAAATTAAAATAAAAAATAAAAAAAAAACAGAAAACCCAGCCCCCACCCTTTCCCTAACCACCCGGAAAGGCCGGGAACCGGCGGAGAAGAAAGCAGAAACGGAAGAGGAATGAAGAGGGTGGTTGACTGGTTGGAGTTGGATGGGGATGGGGATGAGGATGAGGGAGCGGTGGTCGGAAATCCCACCCAGCCCCCCACTACCCCTTTACGGTTGTCACAGCAACGAAATCCCACCCCTCAAAATCTGGCCATCCAACTCTTAACGCCAACAGGCCGCCTCGCCTCCACCCCTCCTGGCGCTGCACCGGTTTCCTTCTCCCCCCGCGCCGATAATGCAAGTCTGCAACCCACCACCCACCGCCCTCCTTCCCTAACACCAGCGAAATATACGAGCTAAACCCCATTAATTTTTCAGATTCATCCTATATTTCCGTCAATTCATCCAATTTCTCCTTTAATTGATTCACCTTAGCTTCGAAAATGCCCAACGGAACCTTCAACCGAATTCTCAACCTCTTCCTTCTGGAACAAAAGTGCAGCAATTTTGAGGAGTGAAAGGGGGTTTACGGGAAGGGATGAGGTGGCGGCTGGGCGGCGGGAAGGTTGGGATGGGATGGGTTCACCGAGATGCGTTCGCCGGTGGAGAAAGAGGGGAGGAAGAGGGATGGCTGGGATTTGGGATTTCGGTGGGTGGTGGTGGAGGGGATGGGTGTGTGGGGGTTTCCATTTTTTTCTTTTTTTTTAATTGTTTTTTCCGTTTTGGACCAATCACAATATGACACGTATCACATAACTTGTGATAGTAGGTCATTGACTTTTGCTGACCGGTTTGAGATTGAAGAAAGAAAACAATAATCTAAAATTGGGATTATTAAAAGAAAATGGAGCAAAGTTGGGAGTATTATTTACAACTTTTCCTATTTCAAATCAGTAAAAAATAAATTATGGCAACTGGCAAGTAACTTTGAAGAGCAAATATAATAGAGAATCAATAAAATAAAAATATTTAAGTCGATAAAATTAATTTAATTTCAACAAAAATAAGGTGAAGAGGATAAGGCTTTGCTCGGAGAAAACCTAATTACATGGAATGCCATCTTAGAACTAAAAGGGAGTCAAAGTGAAGAGAGGGTGTAACAACAATAGATGGAAATGATTTGCTCAAGAGTAAGTGTTTCACCTCTTTCAAGTAAATTGGGATAAGTTTATTTAGGAACTAGATATTAACCAAGATGTGCTTCACATGATTGTGTGACCGTACTATACTTTAAGATTCATCAATGTTATATACTTATATGAACTGAGCTAGGTATCCAGAGAAGATTATGCTAGAAAGATGGGAATAGCAAAGCTGCATGTTATTATGGATGTGTCAAATACCTAAAAGGATAAAATTAGGAATGAAAATAAAGCAAAAACTTTAAGCAGCGCCCACTCACAACAAATGCTTACAATTTTCTGGCTAAAGCAGCCAAGACCAACTCAACTCTGAATATACCCCACTAATTCGCCAAAGTCTTACTTCCAAAACAAGTCAAACCAATAGCTAAGAATTGATAGAAGATTCACCATAATAATATTGATCCAAATGGCTAATATCTAGAGCAGCCAATAACACAAAAGAACTAGCTATAAGGGTTCAGTCTCTAGATTCAGACTTATATTACGCTTAACTATAATCATTGTTTGTGTTTAAGAGTGTTAGTTCTCAAGAATAGCAATCCAAGAATCATAGCAACACTGTGGTGTAAATCATGGAATTCCCAATTTACTAGATATTATATGGAAAGCATCTCCACAATTTATTTGAATAAATTACAGTATATAATTTTTTGAGCAAAAATAATACTAAAGTAAAAGCCGGCAAAAATAAATTCAGCAAAGCTTGTTCAGCAAAATTGTTCTGAAAAAATCAGTAGAGGAGAAGATTGTCTTAATTAAAAAAATAGTAGAAGCTAAAAGAATATCATTTAACGGGGAATCTATCTGTTACAATCTAGACTTTTGAGAGGCTTAGTCCCTTCTAAAATCAAACTAGAAGTGTCTCAATAATATTCTTCATAATTCTCTTAGTCCACTCTCCTCTATTAATTTCTAATTTTCTTCTCTCTTTCTTTTCCAACTAAATCTATCTTCCTACATAAAATTCGAAAGATTCACAAAAGCTGTGTTATGATATACTTCTGATTGTACCTCTCTCTCTGGTCAGCTTTTTGCATTTAATCCTAGATTGCTTAAGAGAACTTTAGTAAGTGGTTTATATTAGAACACAGACAACTTAAAGTCCTTTAAGATACATCAAGTGAGCTATTGAAAAAAGACAGCACCAATCTAAATTTAAATACGTTCACAATTATGTCAACAGCAACTTACCAATTAGAGCACTGCTCAAACTTCATACTGTATAAAATTAACATTAATACAGAAGATACTTACCTAAAGCTTGCACAAGCTGACAAAATTTGTTTTCCATAAAAGCATCTTCCACTGATTAACGATTTGACCATTCAGAAGATGGCTTCTAACTTTCACAAAAGAAATTTTTTTGATATCAATAACTCTTCCACTGACTCCCTTTGATATATATGAGCTTGATATTTTCGAGCAACAAATGAAGTAATTTTTTTACTGTTTCCTCAATCTTCTGTTGTAGATCAAATGCAATCACAGTTATAAAAAACACAAGACCAAAAAAAATTGCCAATATTCTACTATTTATCCATCTGAATTAATAGATGCAATATTTTAAGGCACTAGATTCTCCTCATATACAGATACCAAAAATAGAAGCCAACAGAACTTTAATATTCCAAAAATAATCCATCTAAACTAATAGAAGCAAAATTTTAAATCAATATATTGCCCTCAATTGATATTTACATGTGGCATGAAGGGAGACCTCCAGTAAACCAAAAAGACATTAGTTCATAAAATTGACTCAAGAAGGCATCTCCTTTAAAGCATGTCCATTAACCTCGACGGACTCTGTGAACTTAAATAGGGTGTACAATGAAACTGAAATGCACGAAAACAATATATAAATAGCTTTCTTTAGTACTTCTTTATCTTGTTTCCTTTGGCAACTTAATATTTTATTTCTTAGGTTAGTGAAAGGAGAAAGCAGGGAAGTTTGGTTATACATGATTCAAAAGACTTCAACTTCATATAAATTTCAAAGACTATAACTTCAAAATGCAAGCAATAATTATATAAATAATAAGCTTGTCAGCCTAGTTGAGAAAACCTTAATTATTGTAGAAATCATATTTCAAAACAGCCTTTATAAGGCATGAAATTTTACAAGATGTCACAAGAGTAATATTGTGTGGGTGTTTAGACTACCCCCAGGAGAAAATGTTCATACCTTTCAAGCATGACTTCTTCCTTTACACACAAAGTTCAAAAAGCTCAGACACCACGGTACCTCACATGTGTGCCATGTCAATTCTCTCTTCATTTTCTTCTTCATCTTCACTTCTTTCAACACAGTCCTCATTACTCAACTCCAACTGAGACTGATCATAACTTCCAATGTTCTTGCTACCACCATTTATTAACGAGAGTTGATCCGATACAATAGCATTTCTTTTATAGTTCCAAACGAGCATAGAAATATAATCTTGTGGTGAAATTAGGCCTTGCTCTTTGATGCAGTTCCTCTGATCCTCCAAGGTCTTAGGATCATCAAGGCTCAGGAACTCTAACAATGCCTTTTCATGTTCAGGCCTCCAGCTATTAGGAAAAGGGGTGTAATCTGTCTCAGGCACAAGAGACATCCTTGTATACTTCAGCCCTTCAATAGACTCTGCAAGACCCATCCTCAGCATGTTCTGATACTCCGGCGAAAGCCCCTTTTTCTCCTTTAAAGGACGACTAAGGGTTCTATCACTAATCTTGTACACTTTTGCACGTGAACGAAGCTTATATTTCGCAGCATACAGCTTTGCAAGTGATCCTCTGATAATATAAGAGCAAAAATTAACAATTTTCTTTCTATTATCAGCATATCTGTACCACTCAACCATAGTGCATAGCAGCTTGTTCATCTGAGCATTAGTGTGAGCTTGAGTAGCATGAAACATTCTGAAACAAGGCTGTGGGTCAGGTTCTCGATCCCCTTTCAGAAGGTTCAACTTCCTGAATTGCTTAATACATTGCTTCAGACTTGCTGTCACGGATAACAGAGTTCCAACACCCTTCTCACTGATAATTTTTCCACCGCTAGCTGTGTAGCGTAGTGTGGGATAAACAACTCTTCGGCATAACACGTGATCAAGAAACATAATTCCCTTAGTTATGTGCTCAATAGGCAGGCTATCATTGTCAAGCTTCAGAAGATATTTCTGATCACAGAACTCAATCAACTGCTTTCTTAATATTGCTGCATCAGCTCTGGGTCCTCGAATTCCAATCAAAATGTGACCTCCATACCTGATAAAGTCCATTTTTCGTGTTTTATCTGGTCCGCTAGTGGGGACAAACTCAGGCCATGAAGTATTTCCCTGCTCTGCTTCGCCTTCTGGCGTATTCCAAATGACATCACTTTTTGAAGGATGATAAAACTCCTTAATCTTACCCTCCATCCAATGATCCAATTCATCTAGGATTACATTCGCCAATAGTGGGCTCAAAATTCCACAATGACCCCATGAAGGAACCTTCTCTGCTTCCTCTGGAGCAAACCCAAAAAATGAATCCAACCAATATGGATCGGGTTTTGGTTCATCATCTGCCAAAACCTTCTTCTTTTGATATTTTCGTTTCTTCTTCTTTTTATCACCATCATCAATCTTTGTCGCAATCACTGGCATCACAAGAGCTGATCGTATCAAATCAACCACCTTCTTATCCCTCACATCTCTCATTAAAGCATTTATAACTAACCCAACCTTCACACCATCAAGAATGGTACTCAAATCTCCTTTTATATACCACAAATACCCAGCAAATGACCTCCTAATAACCCTCAAAACAGTATGAGCAGTTCTACCAGGTCTAAATGCATACGACTTCTGCGAAAACCGAGCCTCATAAATGGGCTCTAAAATCATAAACAAAACCTCTTGCACAATCCTATCTTGATACGGTGCTGGTTGCGTGGTGGTTAATATCGTCTTAATCTTCCTTTTCGATAAAGAATCATACTCAGTCTTATCCCTAGGTGACTTGATATAAAAGTTCAACCTAGCACCCCATTTAAACCTTTCATCAAGAACTGCATTCCTAAGAGCCAACAAATCCTCCAAGGCCGACCTTTGTATCGAATGTCGAGGCAAATAAGAACCAGTTTCATCAGCATACACCTTCTGATATGCCAATACCCACAACTCAAATTTCCTAAGATATGAAGTCAAATTGCTAACACTCTTTTCGGGTTCGCGAAAATTCTCAATCCACAAATGTGAGCAAACTGCAACCCCATCTTCCTTCATTAAGCTTAAAGGGTCATCCGGGTCAGGTTTTCTCCTATTATCATGAAACCCAGAAAATGCCCTAAATAATGAAAAACCAATTGACCTATGATTGTAATCAATGAAATTGTTGCATAAAATTGAGGGTTTTAAGGTTTGATTAACTGACCCAGCTAAAACCCTATATCCTGTTATTGCAAGACTTCGACGCATTTCGAAAATTTGACAGAAGTATAATAAGTAACTGTATCACAGTATGCGAAAAACAAACCTCAATGAAATGAAGAGAGTGAAACAGAACTACCCCATGAAATTTTCCAAAAAAAAGCTTCCTCCACCATCAATGGCCAGCTTTAATGGCGGAAACAGGAAATGGGCCATTCGTATTCGATGGATGAAATGATGGGTTTCCTTGGGTTGCTCAGGTTGGTGGTAATGAAACCTTGAATTTGAATCGTTGTTGAAACCTAAAATGCTAGTACAAGGAAACGGCGGTGCTTCTACTCGGTTGACGAGGAAATGATACTGTTAATTTTAATTATTATTGTTTTTTTTTAAATTAAAAGAGGTAAGCCTTAAGGAATGAAAAAGACAAAATACATGTTAATATGCCATATTAACAATTTTTGTTAATATAGGGTACAGTAGTCTTTTTATCTATTTAGCAAGGCTAGTGGAGTAAATTCACTACCAAGAACTGTAGAACAGTACTACCTCAAAATTGCATCGTTAACTCCTTCATTTCCACTTCTTCATTCAAAATTGAAACAATAAATGGAGAAATCGGCAGCTGCGATGTACAAATCAAAGGTGATGACAAATTTCTACCCTTTGGGTTTAACCATGCCCTTTGTTTCACCATTTATCCTTAGGGTTTTCGTTTATTTTGGCGGCAAAGCCACTAGAAAGTGGTGGCGGTGGACATGCTTAAGCATATTAAATGGAGGACGAAAGCTTGGGCATCTTCAATGGTGGACGAAAGCTTTGGGTTGGGTTAGGTGGTACTAGAAAAATAATAAAATAATACATTTCACTCCTCATATTTGCAAAATTGCCACCATATTAACATGTTTTGTTAATATGGCATATTAACTAGGCTCTCCTCAATGAAAAAAGGAAAATTTATACTTTGGTGTCCCAACGTTCAAGTAATTCCACTTTTTTTGTTTTTTTTTTTTTTTACCGGCACTTTAGCGACTCATGGTTTTAGTATTTCCACTTTAGTGTTCTGTCAGTAGATAATTGCTCAATATTAGTACCTAATAGTTAACGGTGTTACATTCTCCGTTAACAAAAAAAAAAAAAAAAAAAAAAAAAAAAAAAAAAAAAAAAAAAAACTGAAATATTTTCATAATTCTTCACAAACTAAGTATCTCCTCTAATCAAATAAATTTGTCTCATTGGTGAAAATAATGCCGCAATCGTAAGACTCAATTGCTCAATATTAGTATCTAATAGTTAACGGTGTTACATTCTCCGTTAACAAAAAAAAAACTGAAATATTTTCATAATTCTTCACAAACTAAGTATCTCCTCTAATCAAATAAATTTGTCTCACTGGTGAAAATAATGTCGCAATCGTAAGACTCAATCCAAGCAAACAAGCAATTTGGTAATTGCGGTGCAAATATAATTTTTTTTTGGTGTTTTGAGAAAGCCACAAGGGCGGGGGTGAGAATCGATCCCAGGACCTCCTAGGATCGGGAAGGAAGCTCTAACCACTTGAGCTATCCCTCACTCTCTGTGGTGCAAATATAATGAAGGTAATATTTGTTAAATTATTAAATAAAGTAGATTTAAGGTTGGTATCTTTTAGTGGAATTTGTCATAATTTATCAATTACACAAGTGTTGATATCATGAATTTGTATGGGAACTTCAATTTGTGAGTTTAAAAATATATTTATATGTGTGTAGAAAACAAATTTGATAGTTTGAAGTGATCGATATTATTGGCAAAATTAAAGTAAAAATGTAATTTATGGTATTAATCCATGTCATCAATTGATGTTTAATTTGTTTATGCATGATAGCATGTTTGATTATTTATTTAATACTTTGCTTTGTACATTGCAACAACATAAATTTTTGTGTTGATATTACGAGAATTGTTTTGTCATACAAGGAGTGGATTTCGATAAATATTCAGTTATGGATTTGCTTATTGATGTTTGGATACAAGCAGCTAACCAAATTGGGCAAGATCCAAAGCTTCCAAAAGTTATTTTTAAACAAGGGATTGACAATTATGTGACAATAGATTGTGATGAAAATTTGATGATGGTGTTTAGCTTGTGTGAAAATAAAGAAGAAATTGACCTGATTATAGAGGAGAGTGAGCCATCTTCATTATATTATGAAGGAGCAAGAAGGGTTTATGAGGAATGGAAGAAAAACCGGGATAATGAGAAGCAACCATGTTCGTGATAATGGGCCCTAGGCATAATGTTAAAAACGGATCCCTGATGGCCTCACATAATTAATCTTTTTCTTTAAATATCTTGCATATCTTTCTCAATTGACCAGCATTGCCAAACCATAAACATTAACATTGGAAGCAATTTAACCATAATAATGTAGTCAAATCAAATAATAATAAACCTAATCAGGAATTCAGGATACTAGCAATATAAAATAATAATAAGAGTACTTAAAAGAATTAATTACTTGCGTTCCGAGCTTCTTTAAATCACTACATCATGAATAAATTGTTAGTAACTTCAATAAAAATATAAATTGAATTGAAATTAAATTAAATAAAAATATAGCTGATTTGGGGCCAAAACCTCAATCAGTTCTACCTTTCACGTCTTGGTTTAAGTATGAAACTTCAGGTCAAGTATGAACTCTTTGGAGTGTTTAAGGAAGGAATGATGTAATTCGGAATATAGATTTAAGGCTTAGAATAAGAGAGGAAGAGAGAATGATTTTTGGTGCATAAGAGAGGAATAGAGAATGATTTTTGGTGCCCCAAAACTATGAAAATTAGCTTCATATTTATAGAGAAAATACAAAGGGTGAAGCACGGAACCCTAGAAAGGAAGCACCGCAAAGAAATAAGCCCTTTATAATGTCGTTTCACGGCGTAAATGCCGTCACACGGTAGAATTTTCCATGTCACGATGAATTGTGACGTGGTGCGGCGTATTCCAGTTTCTATGCGTTTTTAAAACTATGATAACTTTTGATCTGTAAATCAGAATAAGGCATATAATATATTGTTTGAAATCTTATCAAGCCTATTTTCCATCCCAATTAAAATCAGGTCAAAATTGAGTTACGGATCAAAAGTTATCATAGTTTTAAAAATGCATAGAAACTGGAAATATTTTGCAGATTTTACGATATAGATGTTTTAGTGAAAGGGTGTCTACTTTGGGCCATGTTTAGTATTTTGCTCATACCTTCTTCGTTTTTAAATCGAAATTGGGCTTATGATATACCATTGGAAAGCTTATTTCAAGACCTATCCAACCAAATAATATTTGGATCAAAATTAAAGGGCCACAAAATCAGTTTAGCTCGGTTTTGTTATGTGGATACGAAAAATTGAAAATAAGTTATAGTTTGGGAAAATAGGCTAAGAATTGGGTTGATTTGTGAAATGTATTGGATTGAATATGAATTTAACCACTCCAAAGATTAAATACTTAACCCGATCAATAATGGCGGTGAAAGGTTGTTCATTATCGGGTTTGGTTTTGAGGAGACATTTTTAGGTTTCTACACTTATGCATTTTTCTAATTATCATTGTTCTCTATTTCATATCCTTAAAGATGGTGATTCATTCATGAGGTATAACTAACCATCAAATCATGTATAATATGTCTCAAACTCAATTGCGGTTGATCAAATTGTATTTGGTTTTTAAATGAGGAAGTGCCTTGGTGAGTACGGTTATGGAACATGCAAAGGTAGATTAGTTAGTAAATGTATATAAAAATAATTGGAAATCACAAATGAAAAGAATGAGAATATTACCTTTGGTTTTGAGTAGCTATTTTGAGAAAGAGTTAAGTATGGCCAAGAAGCTCTTCTACTAGGTTTTTTTTTTTTTTTTTTTTTTTTTTTTTTTAATTTACTTAATTTTCCTTACTTTGAAATAATTTTTTTTATATAGATTACTTTTTTTTGTACATCTACAAAAAGACAATAACAATACTTGAATAATTTGCACTTCCTTAAGAGATGTTTTTTTTATCCCAAAATTCTCCCTTTTCTTTGTGAAGGGTGAGTTGTATTTATAGGAGTAAATGAAGCTAAAGTATAAATTATAAAAAAAACCATTGGTTATACAAAATAAATACGGATGAATACTAGACTTTGGTAAATTTATATTGTAATAAAATTTGTCTTATTTGATAATTTGATAAATAAAATTCAAATTGATAAAAAATGGATTGATTTATCCTAAACAAAGACCATGAGTTTGCCTGTCCCATTTATTTATATGACGAATTCATATAGTAAATTAAGATAAACAACAAAAACTAAGCTGCAATGGTTAATTCTTCTTCAAAAAAAAAAGAAAAGAAAAAAGATGCAATGGTTAATCAAATTAAACATATTAAAAAGGTCACAAATTTTTAATATGGCATGATTTTTTATACCGATTTGGCCAACAAGGAATAACAATAATCATTCATAATTAAACCAAATCTATAACGAAATCAACTATATGTCTTAAAAATGCTTATAGTCAAATTAAGAGAAATCCCTACCTTATAAAAAGTACTCCGTAGAAGATAACTCTTATGAATAATGTACTACCAACTATACCCTAAAAAATATGTACAAAAATGTGTATTCACTTTGTTGCCCTCATTTATATATTTACTCTCATTAATATATATATATATATATATATCATTTTTTTTCATTAAACATATATATCAAAAATTATACTTCATATGTTATTATTATTATTTAAAAGACAAAAAAAAATTGTATGAATGAAGAGTCTGTTTTGTATGTTTAATTTTACTCCTTCGTGGTTGTTTTTCTTATTTACAATCTTGTCGTCCTTTAATTGCAACTATTTTTAAGGTTTATTAGCTTTAGAATTGTACATTGTGTGATGGCACATACAATGGGATTCATATGAAATAGTGATATTTGAACAGATGTTATCAAGAGGTATAAAGAAATTTTAAATCCTAAAATCAAGTGAAATTGATGATACCAAAAAAAAAAAAAAGGAAAAAAAGTGGTATTAATTGTGGAGAGAATTTAAGAGGAAAAATATAACTAAGAGGTTATTACAAGATATTAGATGGTCGTAGAACATTAAAGAACTTACATTATTAAGTTTTTAGCTACAACAAACATTTCACATATTATTACTGTAGACACCCATTTGTGTCTCCCCAAAACCAAATCCGGTGATGAGTACCTTTCACGTCGAATCGTAATCGAATGAAGTGAAAGTGTGGAAAGTCTAGTGTTGCGGAAAGTTTTAATTCTTTTCTCTTCTCTTTGTTTTTGAAAACTTATTTTAAGAAAACAGCCAATCCAGTTTGGTTGGTCCATGATATGGGTCCAATATTAGTGTAGTTGGATGGGGCTTGCAAAGACCTTTCCAACGATATATTATAAGCCCAATTCCGATGAATATTGAGGAAGTTATGGCCAATTTACTAAATTGGGCCCGGTTTGAGCTTTATATACGGCCCAATGATCTAGGGGAGGGCCTAATATGATTTATCATTCCTAATGCAATTAGGAATGGTTTTGGTCTTCTAGATTCTTCTAGAAGGTTCTTTTCATTCCTAATTCAATTAGCATTGATAAATTGACTTTTGACTTTTCAGAGTTTTAATCAAAATCAAATAGCATTTTCGAGGAAATTATATGATTTTATCCTCCAGTACGGTAAATTTATCTGATTTTCGAAAACGCGTTAAAATCAGGCTTGGCGCCTAACCCCAGGCCTTGGCGCCTGGAACCAGGCCTGGCGCTAGTGTTGGTGCCTGGCGCCAGTTAGCCAAGGGTGGCGCCAGCTCTGTTTTCTGTGCGTCAGACTCTGTTTTGTTTATTTTATCTTTTTGGCTGATTTTCTCTATAAATATCGTATTAAAAACTCCGTTTTCATTCATCATCTACATCCATCATTCACCTACAATCAGTTTTCATTCGCAATCATCAATTCTTATTTTATACACCAATTCTCATCAAGTTTTCTTGATTATTCTCTCTCTCTTTCTTTCTTTCTTTAAACTTTGCTTTTTCATACAAAATTTCGCATTCACAAGATCTAGAAACACCTAGCCATATTCGAAGTTGCCTTCGCCCTAGACGTGAAAGGTTTTAATTTCTGAGGGTTTGGTCCCAAATCTCTATTTCAATTATTTAATTTAATTATTTTGTTTATTATTTTCCTTGAAGTTACTAACGTGTGTATTTTGTTATTAGAAAGAGGTACGAGGCATCAAAGTAAGTACTTTAATGATTTTATTGATGTTATGATGTAGAAATCATGTTTACATTGTTATTATGATATTCCTAGTATCATGTCTAGGGTAATTTTAATATTAAATATGATTCCTGCGATGCTTCCTATGTTCTTCCTAATATTTATGATTGTTAGTATCATGTTAGGGTTAAAGATTTGATTTTTATTGCTTAGTGACATGCTAGGGTTTGTTATTAATCTTGTTAGTATCATGCCTAGGATCTTGCTATTATTATGCTTTAATATTAACATGAACATGATTATGATTATAATTATTATTATTATGATGATTATGATTATTTTTATTATTATTATTATTATAATTATTATTCATGATATTGATGGTTTATTATGTTGCTTGATTATATTTATTGTTATTGCTTGATCACACCTTTTATGCATGTTTAAAGGGAATTTGGTACTTGTAATCACGCTTAATAAGATATTTAATAATCTTGTTAGGGTTAATATGATTATAATGCAAGTGATCGCCAATAATAGATTTGTTTGTGCATTAAATTCAACCAACATAGATAAACAGGTTTAGGTTAATCCTATTGATTGCATGTTAATAAAAAAGCACACATGAATACGATCAGAATAAAGTAGAGGCCTATTATTAGGGCAGTTTCAATCTCTTTTAGGTTGGATTTGTACCTTCATCCCCGAACCCTTATTTGGTTCTAGACCTTATGGAGTTGAAGATCTCTTGGATCGTTAAGGGGTGTAACCTTCACCCTGTGAACGGTTTACAAGTTCCTAAAACTTGTTGGCGACTCTTTTGATCTATCTTCTTCCCTTTTGGACGCCACCGTACTTTAGTGTATGATCACAGTGGGGTTCAAGCTAGTGGGATTTAAAAGCTTGAAATTATTCCCTACTGTTGTTGGCGACTCCACTGGGGAGGATTTCTATTTTAATTCTTGAATTTGTTTCGGCAATGATTTAGAATGAGTGGATGAGACTCGAAACGTTCTAAGTATTTCATGTGCGTAATTTTGATTAACATTATTGTCATATGCATAAAAAAGATCTCATTGGAAAGACCATCCGTAATGAGTTAAAAACATAGGATTTTACACGTTGGAAATTTGAGAAACGTCTTTCACAACTAGGACTGAAATAACACCGCGCGAAACTTGAAAATTTTATCGAGCACAGAAAGCTGCTGAGGCATGTGGGAAGTAGCGTCAGGGGCCAGAGCTTGGCGCCAGTGTTTTAGTTGTAGCACCAGACGCCAGTATTGGCGCCAGGCGCTACAGTTAAAATCTGGCGCCAGTCACTGATTGCTGGCGCCAATTTCCCCCAATACCGAGCCAGAAATATGCGTTCTAATTTCGACCGGTTTTTCGTATTGTTTGCTCGATCCTACTTCCTGATTGAATTTTTTTTCTCACTTTTTCTGAAACCCATATGTGTTCTACATATGGACGTAACCCTCTGGGAATTCATGCTCCATCTACCCGATTGAACGCTCCGTGCAACAAAGGGTACATCCGAGATTTTTGAATTCACCAAACCATGGAAGCAAGTTTTTTCTAAAACTCGCGGTGTCCCATCCACTCGCGCCAACCCTTCACGGTTAGGCTTCCGCGCGGTGCATTCGGACAATTAACCATGGCCCTCTATTGACTAAACCATATCCCGAACTTTAGAGAACTAGAGCCATGGTTAGGTTGTGAACTCATTGCATCATATTGTGCCTACTTGACTAAGTGTGCATTATTTGTTGTGCATATATATTCTATGTTTTATCTTAACCGTTTGTTGACTTGTGTTGAGACTAAAAAATTAATGACTTAAAAAACTTTGCCTATCTATTTAAATAATTAATTAATTTGAGTCATTAAAGTCTAATATTTTAATCGGAATTGACCTAGTACGACTTAAGGCATACCCCAATTGACTAATAACACCGAAAACAGTCCCAGATCGAAGCTCCAATATTGGCGCCAAGGTCTGAGCTGTAGCGCCACACTATGAAGTGTAGCGCCTGACGACGGCTCTGTCGTCTGGCGCCAAGCTCCATGGTGTGACGCCATTCCTGTCGTTTGGCCAACAGTTCGGATTATTGGTCAAGTCATCACCTAGTGTCTATTTAACCAATTTGCTAATTAATTCGGTTAATTTTCGCTGTCAATAAAACCTTGTCGAGTCATTAATCGAGTCTTAGTCACATAGTCTAGCCACATGATCATGACACGAGTCTCAACATGTCACCTACACTCACTAGTCTTAGCACACACTTTGAGTATATGTCACCTTGACCATGTCTTAGGTTCATGCATGAGTCGGTCTTTCCGTCATTTGAGTTGGGGGTATATTCTACTCCTAATTCTTCATATCCCTCCATCTAAATCTTCTTCACATTCTATTCCAATCTTTCTTCACTTCCTCCATCTATTGCATGTTGAATAAAGTTTGAGTCAAATAATTAACAATAAGTATCCCCAAATTCCTTTTCCACAGTACTTGGTCAAGGAGAGAAGGGCGATTAATCAAGGACAACCTCTTTATTCAGGTCTCGCTTTTTGATAAACCGATTTGTCAAAAGAGGAAGGCTAAGAAGATAATGGCAACTCAAGAAGAAGTCAATGATCTTAAGAACCAACTGGCTACTGTGACTGAGACACTGAAGCTTCTCGCACTTAATATCGATGATCCTGTGAAGCAACAACAGATGGATCTCATGCAAGAGAGCCTAAGAAAGTTATCTAGCGATTACAAGTTTCAAGAGCTTACATCACAAGGGGTCTCGGTGGACAAAGATCTTCTTCCGCAGAAGTTCAATGCCAACGACATCCCAAAATTCAAGGCAACGGATAATCCTTACTTTCATCTAAGAGCTTTTGAAACCATAATGAGTATTAAGGGTATCGATAAGAAGGTTTTTCCCTCTCTGTTCTCTCTATCTCTTGTAATCGTTTGCCAACAATGGTACTTCTCCCTTGACAAAGAGAAAACCTCTACCTGGGAATCGATAGTAAACGCTTTCATTGATAGGTATAAGTGCAATATTCAAGTTGAAACCGATCATAGACAACTTGAGATGCTAAGACAAAAAGAGAATGAAGGCTTTACTTCTTTCTTTAATAAATGGAGGGAAACTTCCGCCAAGATGATTGAGGTCCCCACCGAAAAGGAGTCTGTGAGGATGTTTATCAAGAATCTCCAAGAAAAGTATTCAAAGCACTTAAAATATCAACACAACTTGAATACTTTCAAGGCCGTTTATGACATCGGAATTGAAATCGAAGACGACCTCGCAAAGAAAAAAGCTACTAATAATAGTAACCACGGTGGCTGGAAAGGAAAGAAGAACGACAATCCGTCTTCTTCCGAAAACGCCCGCTCTAGTAATAATGTTAGTACCTTTTACCATAATGATGTCTTAGCCATGGAAAATCAAGGATCTAAAAGGAAACCCAGGCGAGAGTTCACATCCATTGGAATGACCTACGATGCTGCTTTCGACCGTCTTTATGATCGAGGATTAATGAAACCTATTGGCCCTACCGAGGATCCAACACCAGAAAATCGATCTTCGAGATGGAATCCAAACTCCTATTGCAAGTAACATCGAGGACGTGGTCATACTACTGATGAATGCTACAGGTTTCAAAACCTCATTCAAGATCTCATAGAGGCAAATAAGATCCCATTGCCTCTAGCTAGCGAGAAGACTGGATGATGTCGGAGCAAACAACACAAGATAGAGGCGAGCTTCAACGACAAGATTTCATGACCTCTTTTTCTATTTCTTTTTCATTTTTTCCTTCCCCAATAAGTCTAGCATAGGCACCTTTCTTTTCCTTTAGATTATTTTTGTAGATTCTTTATTTCTTTTCTTTTAATAAAATGAGCATTTATTTCCTTGCATATAATCATTGCATTGCATTAAAAAAAAAAAATCCACGTCGAACTAAGCACAAGGTATACCAATGATTTAAGGCACCCCTTGTAGCCACATTCTATTACCTTTCACCCTTCAATTATACAATCCTTTCTTCATAAACCACTTTAAGCCTCGTCTAACGATAGACCTTTCTTTTTTCAACCTACATTTACCTAATCTTGGGATGGGATGGTGTGTAACTTATGCAATTCTAAAAAGCTTGAGTGATTTCAAAAGATCAAAATAAATAGCAAAAATAAGCATAAGCAAAAAATAAATAAAAGTGTACAAAAGGGCAAGTGTTCCAATGTCTTTGATATGAAAATATCTTCGATAAGAACACGTCTTAGATTGCGTCTCTTATCGAGTGCTCGGTACCGCGCCTGAGAAACATGAATTCCAAGTGAGTGATAGACCGCATAATCGAGATTCCCCACAGTTATAAAAATAAAATAGATGCTAAAGCAAAAGATAAAAGAGAGCTAAAAAAAAGAGTAGAAACTCAAGCATTCAAAAGCAAGGTTGCACACCTTGGGGGCTTATCTAGGGTCTTGAGCCTTTATCCCCTTCTTCTTCAAACCTTTAGCCTAACCACGTTACAACCCTTAAAAAGACCTTTTTGAGGTGTACACACTTGTGCGAGGTTCGGCTAGAGCTACGTTCGGCCTGATTCCTAACGGATACGTAGGCAACCTCACATCGAGGTGCGGCCGTAATAAAAACGCATTCATATTCACATTCACACATTACACCATGATCATATCAAGGGATATCCTACGCTCATCCCTATTCATTTAGAGCTAGACTTGGGGGCTTGATCCCTACATCATTAGCTTACCTAGCCTAGGAGTCACCATCATTTGACTCTTCTTGAAATAATATTCTTTCCACACACTTAGCTCTTGCGGCCTAAATTTAGTGTCACTTTCACACACTGCACAAACACATGACCAAATATATTTCCCTTAGGAACCCTTTGTCATGAAATCACAACGTTGAAGCATGCCTTGTCATATCAACATCGCTCATCAGTCATATTTGTCATTGCATCACGAAGTATGAAGTACTTAGCCTCCGTGCCTAAGTTACCGAAATACTTTCATCATGGAGTCAACCATTGAGATAGCCTAGGATGGACTAATCCTTGCACCTTGAGAGATAGTATCAAACAACATTTGACTAAGCTCATTCAACATGCATTCGAAAACTTCGATTCTTTTTTGCGTCTTTCTTTTTCGGGAGAAAGTCGGTACCCTCCACAAAAATGACGGAAATTTTTGCTTTTTGCATTTTCGAGTCGCACGTTCACGTTACTATGCACACACGGGTCATGAGTCACACGTGTCATTTCACTTTGAGTCGAGTCAACCTCGAGTCAGTCAATCAGCGAGTCAAGTTTATACCTTGAGTCGTGTCAAGTAAATGAGTCAAGCAATGCTAAACCTTTTGTCAACCTTAAGATAATTAAAAAGATTGGCGAAGTTCTATAGTAAAAAATAAATACAGGTGCAGCAGAATAGGGAGGACCCTACTCTAATTCCTGGCGCTAAATCTTTTCAGCAACGACAGAGCTCGAAGCCTCTCAGAAAGGTGATTTCGACCTCATACAACAATTTCGGGTTCCTTGGTACGCCAGTTAGCCCCTATAAGCAATTTGACATGATTAAGTAGTCGGTTTGATTACAATTGCAATAAGTGATCGACCTAATAAAAGATCGTCTCACTTAGATTAAACGCCTAAAACACTCATTACAATCGGTTCAAAAGCAAGCACTTAAACGACAATATTTCCAAGTATGAATTGTTGCGCATTCTTATTAAACGACAAAGTATTCCAAAATTGGATTGTCATCCCCAACTGACAATATTTCCAAAAATGGATTGTCGTGCATCTTCTTCAACGACAATTTTTCCAAGATTGGATTGTCATTTCTGGCAAAGTTTCCAAGCGTGGATTGTCGTGCTCCTTCTTTGTTTGGCAAGTTTTTCCAAGTTCGGATTGTCATACATTCATAGATCACTGGCAAGTTTTCCGAGATTGGATTGTCATACACCCAGTTCCCTATGGAAAAATTTCCCAAAGGATTGTCATAGGTCTCTACTCATCATAAATTTCGGCAAAAGTTCCTCAACGTGGATTGTCTTCAGCAAGTGGCAAATTTTCCCGAAGTGGATTGTCGGTTGACTCTTTTTTTGCAAATGTTCCAAAATGCGGATTGTCAATCGTGGCAATATTTTCATAAGAGGATTGTCGCATAGCGTTGGCAAATTTCCAAGATGGATTGCTTTCAAGAGTTATATTCCAAGATATGGATTGTCGATCGTAGCAAAGTTCTTATGAAAGATTGTTACGAAGCATTGGCAACTTTTCCAAAGATTGGATTTTTGGCAAATTTTCCGAGATCCGGATTGTCGCTTCATCGTGGCAACATTTCCAAGGATGGATTGTTACGTGGCATTGACAACTTTCCCTAAATCGGATTGTCATACATTACACAAGAGTTGTGTTGGCAACTATTCCCAAATAAAATAGGATTGTCGACATACTGGTTCACAAGCAGCAAAGCGCCGACGTACTGGCATAGCAAACATTAAGAAGCAGTGATCTTTTCGAAGACTATCACAGCGGAAATTGGAGTCATATAAAAAAGAAGCTCTTTGTTCAGAGACGAGTGAACATCGAAACAGCAAGGTGGCATTCCCTAGATTGTGGAGAGTTGTCACAAACAACTGAGGATTGTTTCAAGAGAAGCAATCTTTGATAGTATTCCCTTGGACGTGAAATATTGTCAATGCGGAGGAGGATCGTTTCGGGCGAAGCAGTCTTCTATATTGGAAGCAGTTACGGGCGTAGCGGTTTTCAAACGGGATGGCATTCTCTAGCTTGCAGGAGGTCATCAAAACAGATCGGTTACTTTCAGAGACATGTGCTCGACGGTGCAAGATACGCGTTTCTTAACTATTTTATCTGTTTAGCTAACGTTAGTTTGCAGGTATCGGCGTTGCAAGATTGATTTAGGATCGCAGAACGTTCTGAATCATTCTCCTTCCCTATCGATACTTTGACTTTTGTTTTCGAAACTTGCGTTTCTCCAAACTCAGTCAAAGTGGGGGTTTCTGTAGACACCCATTTGTGTCTCCCCAAAACCAAACCCGGTGATGAGTACCTTTCACGTCGAATCGTAATCGAATGAAGTGAAAGTGTGGAAAGTCTAGTGTTGCGGAAAGTTGTTATTCTTTTCTCTTCTCTCTGTTTTTGAAAACTTATTTTAAGAAAACAGTCAATCCAGTTTGGTTGGTCCATGATATGGGTACAATAGTAGTGTAGTTGGATGAGGTTTGCAAAGACCTTTCCAACGATATATTATAAGCCCAATTCCGATGAATATTGAGGAAGTTATGGCCAATTTACTAAATTGGGCCCGGTTTGAGCTTTATATACGGCCCAATGATCTAGGGGAGGGCCTAATATGATTTATCATTCCTAATGCAATTAGGAATGGTTTTGGTCTTCTAGATTCTTCTAGAAGGTTCTTTTCATTCCTAATTCAATTAGCATTGATAAATTGACTTTTGACTTTTCAGAGTTTTAATCAAAATCAAATAGCATTTTCGAGGAAATTATATGATTTTATCCTCCAGTACGGTAAATTTATCTGATTTTCGAAAACGCGTTAAAATCAGGCTTGGCGCCTAACCCCAGGCCTTGGCGCCTGGAACCAGGCCTGGCGCCTGGCGCTAGTGTTGGTGCCTGGCGCCAGTTAGCCAAGGGTGGCGCCAGCTCTGTTTTCTGTGCGTCAGACTCTGTTTTGTTTATTTTATCTTTTTGGCTGATTTTCTCTATAAATATCGTATTAAAAACTCCGTTTTCATTCATCATCTACATCCATCATTCACCTACAATCAGTTTTCATTCGCAATCATCAATTCTTATTTTATACACCAATTCTCATCAAGTTTTCTTGATTATTCTCTCTCTCTTTCTTTCTTTCTTTAAACTTTGCTTTTTCATACAAAATTTCGCATTCACAAGATCTAGAAACACCTAGCCATATTCGAAGTTGCCTTCGCCCTAGACGTGAAAGGTTTTAATTTCTGAGGGTTTGGTCCCAAATCTCTATTTCAATTATTTAATTTAATTATTTTGTTTATTATTTTCCTTGAAGTTACTAACGTGTGTATTTTGTTATTAGAAAGAGGTACGAGGCATCAAAGTAAGTACTTTAATGATTTTATTGATGTTATGATGTAGAAATCATGTTTACATTGTTATTATGATATTCCTAGTATCATGTCTAGGGTAATTTTAATATTAAATATGATTCCTGCGATGCTTCCTATGTTCTTCCTAATATTTATGATTGTTAGTATCATGTTAGGGTTAAAGATTTGATTTTTATTGCTTAGTGACATGCTAGGGTTTGTTATTAATCTTGTTAGTATCATGCCTAGGATCTTGCTATTATTATGCTTTAATATTAACATGAACATGATTATGATTATAATTATTATTATTATGATGATTATGATTATTTTTATTATTATTATTATTATAATTATTATTCATGATATTGATGGTTTATTATGTTGCTTGATTATATTTATTGTTATTGCTTGATCACACCTTTTATGCATGTTTAAAGGGAATTTGGTACTTGTAATCACGCTTAATAAGATATTTAATAATCTTGTTAGGGTTAATATGATTATAATGCAAGTGATCGCCAATAATAGATTTGTTTGTGCATTAAATTCAACCAACATAGATAAACAGGTTTAGGTTAATCCTATTGATTGCATGTTAATAAAAAAGCACACATGAATACGATCAGAATAAAGTAGAGGCCTATTATTAGGGCAGTTTCAATCTCTTTTAGGTTGGATTTGTACCTTCATCCCCGAACCCTTATTTGGTTCTAGACCTTATGGAGTTGACGATCTCTTGGATCGTTAAGGGGTGTAACCTTCACCCTGTGAACGGTTTACAAGTTCCTAAAACTTGTTGGCGACTCTTTTGATCTATCTTCTTCCCTTTTGGACGCCACCGTACTTTAGTGTATGATCACAGTGGGGTTCAAGCTAGTGGGATTTAAAAGCTTGAAATTATTCCCTACAATTACCCATAGACCAAAGCTCACAAAAAAAATACAGTTGAAGAATTACACACTAGGTATTATTGAATCATGCAAATCAATTAAGAGTTCTAAACTAACAATAGCTTAAGATATGAAGGGATGCAAACCAATTAAATATTATTTAATAATAATTTTGAAATAACACTGTCAAACTTTTGAGGATTTTCAAAAATAATTGTCATAAAATATTTTGGTGACTTTCTTATACTTTGACAAAGCCACCACATAGGCACATAAAACAAACTAGTTTTAGGCCCGGGCGATGCCCCGATCATTTTTTGTATATAAAAAATTATAATAAATTAAAGTGAAATCTATTGGTGGTTTTATAATTTAAAAAAGAAATCATTTTTTTTAAATATTATTAAACATCTTTTTTTAAATATTATTAAACATCATTAAAATTAATTAGGAAATTTGCAGTAATCTAAATTTTATAATTCATATTAGTTTGTTTTATTTGTTAAAGGAATTTTTATCTACCATTAAAAATTTATTCAAGGTAAACACATGTTGCTATGTATTTTTGTGTTACATATTTTAAATACATATAACCTATATGAATTATGGATGAGTAAACGAAAGAATGAGATTATATTGAAGTATATATTTAAGTTCAATTAAAAATTTAGAATTTATGAACATTAAATTTTTGTGAGGAAACATTGATATATGTTTTAATATGACATGACCCTACATCATTTATCAAGTCACGAGTCATGATGACACGTGACAAAAATTATGACACGTGGCATGATTATAATTCTTCCCATGACTTTTAATATATATATATATATATATATATATATATATAGATAGATAGATAGATAGTACGTATTAAAACTAACAGGTTTACCACCCAAATCAAAGGTGTAAAGACACGCTAATACAACTTCTCTACAAGAGCTAGTCCTTTCGCATGCGTAGGCCACCCTAGTAAATTAAAATATTAAGATTGAACCCTCCATCACCCATACATCTTAATTAATGAGAAGAAAATAAATTTAGCACACTACTACTAGTTGCAGATCCATAAATTTTTTTTCTTATGGGTTTGGACTGTTTGGAGTTGCTAAACACATATATATTTTGTAGATTAATGAAATCAAATAATAGAATTCAAAATACAGTACAATTGATAATTCAAATATGCACATTTGTTAAATGTAATACAAAAAAAAACCAAAGAAAAAAAAAAACAGTTAAACTGATGAGTTTTCAAATTTTGAAATAATCTTTTGCATTATTCAATATCTTTGGTAGTGATTGTAGAAAGATAATCTTTCTATATATACAACAAAGATTATATCTCTACATATAATTTTAACTAGAAAAAATAAAAACTTGCTCAATGTGATTAAACTTTCATGGTTAAGTATTCTAGGTATTTTAGATGATGGATAATTGGGATACCAAGTGTCTAAGTATGTAAAAGCCAAAAAAAATAAAAAAAAAATAAAATAAAATAAAGAAAGAAAAAATCCAAACAAAACGGAGAAAGAAAGAAAGCCTATGTTTAAATTTAATGGGCTCCTACCACCGAGCCACATGGGAAGTTCAATATGTAATGTTGCATTGTATTTTATTTATCTGAATTTTATAGCAAAGAAATCTATTCGGAAATTTTTGGAGTCAGTAGAAACCCACTGATCCTATCTAGATACGCCACTAAATTGACTGAATTATTAATGACTAAAATTAAGGTGACTAACTAAATACTTACAAATACTAGTATAACTTTAACACAATTATTTGAAGAGTGTATTATCTCATACCTAGCTACCTTTCGTATTTTGATTCGCCATAGCCAAATTCGACAACACAGAAATCCATTAATCAAAAAATAACAAAGAGAAAAATGTTGCTTTCCATTGAATATGGGTAGTCATATCATCTTACTATATGGGAAGATAAACACAACTTAAGGATATAATGTATTATCATATCACATCAGAGTGCATATAGGCGCATATCTGTAGAGCTGTCAATTCGGGTAAATGGGTCGGGTCATCTCGGGTCGGGTCAGTACGGGTTAATGTCGGGACCTATGTGGGTCGGGTTCGGGTTGGGTCATGCTTGAGTCGGGTCACGTCGGGTCATACATCTTATCGGGTTTGGGTCGGGTTTAGGTCGGGTCAAATAAAAGGTTGGGTTACATTCGGGTCGAGTGAAAAACAGGTCGGGTTACATTCGGGATTTTACGGGTTTAAACGAGTTAGGGTCCTGTTCGGGTTCGAGTCGGGTCAATTATTTGCGGGTTATAATCAGGTTGGGTCATTATCGGGTTCGGTTCAAGTCAATAATTTGCGGGTTATAATCACGTCGGGTCATTTCCTAGTCGGGTCATTCTCGGGTTCGGTTCAAGTCAATAATTTTTTTAATTTATTTTTTAAAGCTCCAAATCAAATTGCATAATTTAAAATTTAAAAAAATATTAAAATAAACAAGTGAATACTAAAATTTGAAAAAACGGATCAATAAAAGGATTATAAGTAGTTATATGGAAGTTTATTTTGAAGATAAATTTAGAAAAAAAAACATTTGGCTGATTTAATTAGACAAAATCACTATCATCGATTCACCTCACTCACCTCATATAGCTTCAAATACGTTTAAATTCGGGTTAGTAATAGGTCGAGTTTAAATTCGAGTCGGGGCAATGACAAGTCGGGTTGAATTTGGGCCGGATCAATAACAAGTCGGATTGATTTCGGGTTGGGTTTGTAACAGGTCGGGTTTAAATTCGAGTCGGGTTAGGAACGGGTCGGGTTAGTAACAGATCGGGTTGAATTCGGGTTTTGACGGGTTAAATCGGGTTTGGGTCATTCTCGGGTTCGAGTCGGGTTCGGTTCAGGTCAATAATTTATGGGTCACATTCGGGTCGGGTCCTCTCTATGTCGGGTTATGGTCGGGTTCGGGTCTCAAATACTCGGGTCAACTCGGGTCTAGGGTTGGTTTCAGGTCGGGTTAGGTCGGGTTCGGGTCACCATTTTTTTTTTTTTGGTTCAGACGGGTTAGGGTTAGGGTCGGGTTAGGGTCGGTATTTCGGGTCGAGTCAGCTTTTGGTAGCTCTACATATCTGCTATATGCATGCTATGCATATAGGAGGACAAAAGCGGAAAAAACCAATCTTTGGTGGAATTAAAAAACAGGTGACTTGCACGTGACCCCATTATTTTTTGAATTGTAACGGATCCTCGTTTTTGGCAATTTGAATATTGAATTGTTTCATTTTGTCTTTCACATTAAGTCAAATATTATTTTCTCTCTGTTCATCTCTCCTCTTCATCTCCCTGTCTTGTCATCTTCTCCAGTCTGACGAAGGGCGATCGATGGGTTTTTGTGCTAAATTAACCGGCAGCGAAGTTTGGTTGTTTTCGGACAAAGAAATTCCCAAGTCAGAATTTATTTGCGTTGTTTTGTTAAAAGGTATAAGCAAAATTTTATTACTTGAATGACGACGGATTATATGTGTTTGTAGATGTAATTAGTGTTGGGTTTCAGTGAGTCCCACTCATCGCGGAAGGAAATCCGAGCCAAGACCACACTCACAATAATTATAACCATAAAGCATAATTAACAATAAGATTAAGAAAGAGATTAATTCCTTTGGCGCGTGCTTTGCTCACTAATAGAGCTCTTACTTTGAAAGCTCTAAGCTCCGCTCACACGAGGATCTCCAACGAAGTCCACCCGCAAATCAAGCACCTAAAATGGTCTATTGCTAAGGGGTTAGCTAAGCCCGACCTAAATCCGAGTAATTAATTGTGTTCAAAGGTTTTCACGATGGCGATGCCTTTTTCAACACTTACTCAAGTGCTTTTCCCAATTCCCAAAGTTGGGTATTTATAGGGAAAAGTAAAAGTGAGAAAAGCTCTCCCATCAATTTGAGAGATTTGATTTTTCCATTTTATTTTAAATCAAAAATAAAATTAATAATCAGGCTACTAATAAATCAACAAGTGGCATGCTCATAAGAGAGGTTAGGTGAGGACCATTTGGAGAAGGGGGGGGGGGGGACCAAACTTGCTCCCCACTCGTCTCCCATAGCCGGCCAACACATTCCCTCATGCCAATCAAAGCGTGCCATGTGGCACCCCCCCCCCCCACTTGGGCACTAAGGCACCCAAGTGTGGGCTGCCAGCCGCTGCTATGCCCTTTGGCCCAGCAGGCCATGCACCAAGTGTGCAGGCTGCTTGGCCGAGGACTGTGTAGACACCCAAATGTGTCTTCCCAAAACCAAACCCAGTGATGAGTACCTTTCACCTCGAATCATAATCGAATGAAGTGAAAGTGTGGAAAGTCTAGTGTTGTGGATAATTTTAATTTCTTTTCTTTTCTCTCTATTTTTGAAAATCTATTTTAAGAAAACAGCCAATCCAGTTTTTTTGGTCCATAATAAGGGTCCAATAATAGTGTAGTTGGATGGGGCTTGAAAAAAGATTTCCAACGATATATTATAAGCCCAATTCCGATGAATAATGAGGAAGTTATGGCCAAATTACTAAACTGGGCCCGGTTTGAGCCTTATATGCGGCCCAATGATCTAGAGGAGGGCCTAATATGGATTTATCATTCCTAATGCAATTAGGAATGGTTTTAGTTTTCTAGATTCTTCTAGAAGGTTATTTTCATTCCTAATTCAATTAGCATTGATAAATTGACTTTTGTTGACTTTTTGGAGTTTTAATCAGAATAAAAGAGTGTTTTTAAGGAAAATACAATTTTGTCCTTCTGTACGGTTAAATTTTATCTGAATTTAGAAAACGCGTGAAAGAATTAATTAGCGCTTAACGCCAGACATTAGCGCCTGGCGCTAGCGTTAGCGCCTGGCGCTAATGGTCAGCGCCTGACGCTAACTTGTTTTTTCCTCGTCGAAACTCTGATTTGTTTTTCTATCTTTTTGGCTGATTTTCTCTATAAATAGCCTCCTAAAATCTCCATTTTTCATCACTAACTCTCTAATTCTCTTCTCTCTCTAAGCTAAAGTTATTCTCTCTCTTTTTTCTAAACCAACCTTTTTATACAAAATTCCGCATTCACAAGACCAAGAAAATACCTAGCATTGTTCGAAGTTACCTTCGCCCTAGACGTGAAAGGTTTTAATTTCTGAGGGTTTGGTCCCAAATCTCTCTTTCAATTATTTAATTTAATTGTTGTTTATTATTTTCCTTGAAGTTACTAACGTGTGTATTTTGTTATTAGAAAGAGATACGAGGCATCCAAGTAAATGGTTTAATTGATTTTAATTGATATTATGATGTAGAAATCATGCTTAGGTTGTTATTATGATTTCTAGCGTCATGTTAGGGTGTTTTGATCTTCCTAGTATCATGTTTAGGGTAATAACTAAAAAATGCTAATATCAAGTATGATTAAAAGTATGATGCCTTTTATATTCTTCCTAATATTTATGGTTGTTAGTATCATGTTAGGGCTAAAGGTTTGATTTTTATTGCTTAGTGACATGCTAGGGTTTGTTATTAATCTTGTTAGTATCATGCCTAGGATCTTACTCTTATTATGCTTTAACGTGATTATGATATATGATTATTTTTGTGATTTATGATTATTATTATGTGTAGGGAATAATTTCAAGCGTTAACCCCCTAGCTTGAACCCCACTGTGATCATACACTAAAGTATGGTGGTGTCCAAAAGGGAAGAAGATAGAGCAAAAGAGTTGCCAACAAGTTTTAGGAACTTGTAAACCATTCAGAGGGTGAAGGTTACACCCCTTAACGATCCAAGAGATCGTCAACTCCATAAGGTCTAGAACCAAATAAGGGTTCGAGGATGAAGGTACAAATCCAACCTAAAAGAGATTGAACCTGCCCTAATAATAGGCCTCTACTTTATTCTGATCGTATTCATGTGCACTTTTTGACTAACATGCAATGAATAGGATTAACCCTAAACCTGTTTATCTATGTTGGTTGAACATAATGCACAAATAAAACTATTATTAGCGATCACTTAAATTATAATCATATTAACCCTAAACAAGATTATTAATTATCTTATTAAGCGTGATTACAAGTACAAATTCCCTTTAAGCATGCAATAAAAGGTGTGATCAAGCAATAAATAATAAATATAATATCAATCAATATAATAATAATCACAATAATATTATAATAATTATAATCATAATCATGTTCATGTTAATATTAAAGCATAATAAAAATAGCAAGATCCTAAGCATGATACTAACAAGATTAATAACAAATCCTAGCATGTCACTAAGCAATAAAAATCAAATCTTTAACCCTAACATGATACTAACAATCATGAATATTAGGCAGAACATAGGAAGCACCGTAACAATCATATATAATATTAAAATTACCCTAGACATGATACTAGGAATACCATAACAACAATATAAACATGATTTCTACATCATAACATCAATAAAAACCATTAGAGCACTTACTTTGATGCCTCGTACCTCTTTCTAATAACAAAATACACACGTTAGTAACTTCAAGGAAAATAATAATCAAACAATTAAAATAAATAATTGAAAGAGAGATTTGGGACCAAACCCTCAGAAATTAAACCTTTCACGTCTAGGGCGAAGGCAACTTCGAATATGGCTAGGTGTTTCTAGATCTTGTGAATGCGGAATTTTGTATGTAAAAGCAAGGTTTAGAAAAGAGAGAGATGGAGAATGAAAGAATAAGAATTGAAGAGAATGAGACAGAATTGAAAACTGATTGTAGGTGATTATAATTGAAAATCTGGTTGTTGATGAATGAAAACGGAGTTTTTAATACGTTATTTATAGAGAAAATCAGCCAAAAAGATAAAATTAACAGAACAGAGTTCTGGCGCAACTGAAACAGAGCTGGCGCCAACCCTGGCTAACTGGCGCCAGACCTAGCTCCAGGCGCCAATGCCTGGAGTTAGGCACCGGGCCTGTTTTTAACGCGTTTTCGAAAATCAGATAAATTTTCCGTACTGGAAGATAAAATCGTATCTTTTCCTCAAAAATGCTTTTTGATTTTAATTAAAACTCTGAAAAGTCAACAAAAGTCAATTTATCAATGCTAATTGAATTAGGAATGAAAAAAAACTTCTAGAAGAATCTAGAAGACTAAAACCATTCCTAATTGCATTAGGAATGATAAATCATATTAGGTCCTTCTCTAGATCATTGGGCCGCCCATAAGGCTCAAATAGGGCCCAATTTAGTAAATTGGCCATAACTTTCTCAATATTCATCGGAATTGGGCTTATAATATATCGTTGGAAAGCTCTTGTCAAGCCCCATCCAACTAAACTACTATTGAACCCATATCATGGACCAACCAAACTGGATTGGCTGTTTTCTTAAAATAAGTTTTCAAAAATAGAGAGAAGAGAAAAGAAATTAAAACTATCCGCAACACTAAACTTTCCACACTTTCGCTTCATTCGATTATGATTTGACGTGAAAGGTACTCATCACTGAGTTTGGTTTTGGGGAGACACAAATGGGTGTCTACAAAAGCCCCCACTTTGACTGAGTTTGGAGAAATGCGAGTTTCGAAAACAAAAGTTAAAGTATCGATAAGGACGGAGAATGATTCAGAACTTTCTGCGATCCTAAATCACTCTTGTAACGCCGATACCTGCAAACTAGCGTTAGTTAAACAGATAAAAGAGTTAAGAAATGCGTATCTTGCACCATCGAGCACACGTCTCTGAAAGTAACCGATTGTTTTGATGACCTCCTGCAAGCTAGAGAATGCCATCCCTCTTGAAAACCGCTACGCCTGTAACTGCTTCCAAATTAGAAGATTGCTTCGCCTGAAACAAGCCTTCTCCGCATTGATAATATTCCACATCCAAGGGAATACCATCGAAGATTGCTTCTTTTGAAACAATCCTCATCCGCATTGATAATATTCCACGTCCAAGGGAATACTATCGAAGATTTCTTCTCTTGAAACAATCCTCAGTCGTTTGTGGCAACTCTCCACAATCTAGGGAACGCCACCTTGTTGTTCCGATGTTCACTCGTGTCTGAACAAAGAGCTTCTTTTTTATATGTTCACGCGTCTCTGAACAAAGAGCTTCTTTTGATATGACTCCAATTTCCGCTGTGATAGTCTTCGAAAAGATCACTGCTTTTTAATCCTTAATGCTGCCATGCCAGTATGTCGGCGCTTTGCTGCTTGTGAACCAGTATGTCGACAATCCTCTTTTATTTGGGAATAGTTTCCAACACAACTCTTGTATGATGTATGACAATCTGATTTAGGGAAAGTTGTCAATGCCACGTAATAATCCATCCTTGGAAATGTTGCCACGATGAAGCAACAATCCGTATCTCGGAAAATTTGCCAAAATCCAATTTTCGGAAAAGTTGCCAATGCTTCGTAACAATCTTTCATAAGAACTTTGCTACGATCGAAAATCCACATCTTGGAATATAACTCTTGAAAGCAATCTACCTTGGAAATTTGTCAACGCTATGCGACAATCCTTTTGGGAAAATATTGTCACTATTAACAATCCGCGTCTTGGAACATTTGCAAAAAAGAGTCGACCGACAATCCACTTCGGGAAAATTTGCCACTTACTAAAATGAATGACAATCCACGTTGAGGAACCTTTGCCGATATTTATGATGAATAGAAACCTACAACAATCCTTTGGGAAATTTTGCCATAGGGAACTGGGTGTATGACAATCCAATCTCGGAAAACTTATCAGCAATTTATGTATGTATGACAATCCGAACTTGGAAAAACTTGCCAAACAAAGAAGGAGCAAGACAATCCACGCTCGGAAACTTTGCCAGAGATGAAAATCCAATCTTGGAAAAATTGTCGTTGAAGAAGATGCACGACAACCCATTTTTGGAAATATTGTCAGCTGGGGATGACAATCCAATTTTTGGAAAACTTTGTCGTTTCATAAGAATACGCGACAATCCATATTTGGAAATATTGTCGTTTAAGTGCTTGCTTTTGAATTGATTGTAATGAGCCAGTGTTTTAGGAGCTTAAGCTAAGTGAGACGATTTTTTGTCAGGTCAATCACTTACTACGATTGTAATCGAGCCGACTACTAATCATGTCAAATTGCTTATAGGGGCTAAGTGGCGTACTAAGGAACCCGAAATTGCTGCATGAGGTCGAAATCACCTTTCTGAGAGGCTTCAAGCTCTGTCGCTGCTGAAATATCTCTGGCGCCAAGAATTGGAGTAGGGTCTTCCCTATTCTGCTGCACCAGTATTTATTTTTGACTATAGAACTTTGCCAATCTTTTTAATTATCTTAGGGTTGACGTAAGGTTTAGCGTTGCTTGACTCATCGACTTGACACGACTCAAGGCATAATCTTGACTCGCTGTGATTGACTCGAGGTTGACTCGACTCAAAGTAAAACGACACGTGTGACTCGTGACCCGTGTGTGCATTGTATTATGATCGTGCGACTCGAAAATGCAAAAAAGAAAAAAATTTCCGTCATTTTTGTGGAGGGTACCGACTTTTTCCCGAAAAAGAAAAACGCGAAAAAGAATCGAAAGTTTGAAGATGCATGTTGAATGAGCTTAGTCAAATGTTGTTTGATACTATCTCTCAAGGTGCAAGGATTCATTCATCCTAGGCTATCTCAACTGTTGACTCCATGATGAAAGTATTTGGGTAACTTAGGCACGGAGGCTAAGCACTTCATACTTCGTGATGCAATGACAATTATGACTGATGAGTGATGTTGATATGACAAGACATGCTTCAGCGTTATGTTAAGATTCCATGACAAAGGGTTCCTAAGGGAAATATAATCGGTCATGTATCTGTGCAGTGTGTGAAAGTGACACTAAGGTTAGGTCGCAAAGGCTAAGTGTGTGGAGAAAATATTATTAAAAACAGTCAAATGGTGGTGACTCTTAGGCTAGGTAAGCTAATGATGTAGGGATCAAGTCCCCAAGTCTAGCTCTAAATGAAAAGGGATGAGCACAGGAGATCCCTTGATATGATCATGGTGCAAGTGTGTGAATGTGATATGAATGCATGTTTATTACGGTCGCACCTCGATGTGAGGTTGCCTACGTATCCGTTAGGAATCAGGCCGAACGTAGCTCTAGCCGAATCTCGCACAAGTGTGTATACCTCAAAAGGGTCTTTTTAAGGGTTGTAACGTGGTTAGGTTAAAGGTTTGAAGAAGAAGGGGTTAAAGGCTCAAGACCCTAGATAAGCCCCCAAGGTGTGCAACCTCGCTTTTGAATCTTTATATTTTTATGCTTGAGTTTCTACTTTCTTTTATCTTTTTCTTTAGCATCTATTTTATTTTTATAAGCGCGGGCATTCCCGATCACGCGGTCTATCACTCACTTGGCATTCATGTTTCTCAGACACGGTACTGAGCACTCGATAAGAGACGCAATCTGAGACGTGTTCTTATCGAAGATATTTTCATATCAAAGACATTGGAACACTTGCCCTTTTGTACACTTTTTTTTTTTTTTTTTTTTGCTTTTGCTTATTTTTGCTATTTTAATTTTTTGAATCACTCAAGCCTTTTGAAATTGCATAAGTTACACACCATCCCATCCCAAGGTTAGGTAGTTGTAGGTTGAAAAAAGAAAGGTCTATTGTTAGACGAGGCTCAAAGTGGTTTATGAAGAAAGGATTGTAAATTAGAAAGGTAAAAAGGAGATATGATGTGGCTACAAGTGGTGCCTTAAGTCATTGGTATACCTTGTGCTTAATTCGACATAGATTTTTTTTTTTTTTTCATTTTTAATGCAATATAATGAAATGATCATATATAAGGAAATAAATGCTCATTTTATTAGAAAAGGGAAAAGAAAGAATCTACAAAATTAATCTAAGGGAAAAGAAAAGGTGCCTATTCTAGACTTATTGGGGAAGGAGTAAATAAAAAAGAAATAGAAAAAACAGGTCACGAAATCTTGTCGTTGAAGCTTGCCTCTTGTCTTGCGTCATTTGTCTCATCATCACCCAGTCTTCTCGCTAGCTAGAGGCAATGGGATCTTATTTGCCTCTATGAGATCTTGAATGAGGTTTTGAAACCTGTAGCATTCATCAGTGTTATGACCATTTCCTCGATGGTACTTGCAATAGGAGTTTGGATTCCATCTCGAAGACCAATTTTTTGGTGTTGGATCCTCGGTAGGGCCAATAGGTTTGATTAATCCTCGATCATAGAGACGATCAAAAGCAGCATCATAAGTCATTCTAATGGGTGTGAACTCTCGCCTGGGTTTCCTTTTAGATCCTTGATTATCCATGGCTAAGACACCATTATGGTCAAAGGTACTAACATTATTACTAGAGTGGACGTTTTCGGAAGAAGAAGGATTGTCGTTCTTCTTTCCTTTCCATCCACCGTGGTTACTATTGTTAGTAGCTTTTTGCTTTGCAAGGTCGTCTTCAATCTCGATACCTATGTCATAGATGGCTCTGAAACAAGTTGTGTTGATATTTTAAATGCTTTGAATACTTTTCTTGGAGATTCTTGATAAACATCCTCACAGACTCCTTTTTGGTGGGGACTTCGATCATCTTGGCGAAAGTTTCCCTCCATTTATTAAAGATAGAAGTAAAGACTTCATTCTCTTTTTGTCTTAGCATCTCAAGTTGTCTATGATCGGTTTCAACTTGAATATTGCACTTGTATCTATCAACGAAAGCGTTTACTATCGATTCCCAGGTAGAGGTTTTCTCTTTGTCAAGAAGAAGTACCATTTTGGCAAACGGTTTCAAGAGATAGTGAGAACAGAGAGGGGAAAACCTTCTTATTGATACCCTTAATGTTCATTATAGTTTCGAAAGCTCTTAGATGGAAGTAAGGGTTATCTGTTGCCTTGAATTTTGGGATGTCAGTGGCGTTGAACTTATGCGTAAGAAGTTCCTTATCCAGCGAGACCCCTTGTGAACTCATGCCCTAAAATTTATAGTCACTAGATAGCTTGCTCAAACTTTCTTGCATAAGGTTTATTTGTTGTTGCTTCACGGGATCATCGATCTTGAGTGTGAGTAGCTTCAGTGTCTCAGTCACAGTAACCAATTGGTTCCTACTCTCATTGACTTCCTCTTGAGTTTCCATTATCTTCTTAGCCTTCCTCTTTTGACGAATCGGTTTATCAAAAAGTGAGACTTGAATAAAGAGGTTGTCCTTGATTATCGCCCTTCTCTCCTCGACCAAGTATTGTGGAAAAGGAATTTGGGGATATTTATTGTTAATTATTTGACTCAAACTTTATTCAACATGCGATGGATAGAGGAAGCAAAAAAAGATGGAATAGAATGTGAAGAAGAATGATGGAGGTGGAAGGATATGAAGAATTAGGAATAGAACGTACCCCTCGACTCAAATGACGGAAAAGACCGACTCATACGTGAAACTAATACATGGTCATGGTGACATATACTCAAAGTGCGTGCTAAGACTAGTGAGTGTAGGTGGTACGTTAAGACTCGTGTCATGACCATGTGGCTAGAATATGTGACTCGACTCAATTAACGACTCGACAAGGTGTTATTGACAACGAAAATTAACCGAATTAATTAGCAAACTGGTTAACTAGACTCTAGGTGATGACTCGACCAATAATCCGAACTGTCGGCCAAACGACAGAACTGGCGTCACACTGTGTAGCTTGGCGCCAGACGACAGGGCTGTCGCCAGGCGCCACACTCCACAGTGTGGCGCTAGAGCTCAGACTTTGGCGCCAATATTGGAGCTTTGTTTTCGGTGTTATTAGTCAACTGGGGTATGCCTAAAGTCGTACTAGGTCAATTCCGATTAAAATATTAGACTTTATTTACTCAAATTAATTAATTAGGCAAAGTTCATTAAGTCATTAATTTATTTAATCTCAACACAAGTCAACAAACGGTTAAGAGAAACATAGAATATATGCATAACAAATAATGCACAATTAGTCAAGTAGGCATAATATGATGCAATGCGTTTGCAACCTAACCATGGCTCTAGTTCTCTAAAGTTCGGGATATGGTTCAGTCAATAGAGGGTCCATGGTTTGGTGAATTCAACATTCTCGGATGTACCCTTTGTTGCACAGAGCGTTCAATTGGGTAGATGGAGCATGAATTCCCAGAGGGTTATGTCCATATGTAGAACACATATGGGTTTCAGAAAAGTGAGAAAAAATTCAATCAGGAAGTAGGATCGAGCAAACAATACGAAAAACCGGTCGAAATTAGAACGCATATTTCTGGCTCGGTATTGGGGGAAATTGGCGCCAGCAATCAGAGACTGGCGCCAGATTTTAACTGTAGCGCCTGGCGCCAATACTGGCGTTTGGCGCTATAACTAAAACACTGGCGCCAAGCTCTAGCCCCTGATGCTACTTCCCACATGCCTCAGCAGCTTTCTGTGCTCGATAAAATTTTCCAGTTTCGCGCGGTGTTATTTCAGTCCTAGTTGTGAAAGACGTTTCTCAAATTTCCTACGTGTAAAATCCTATGTTTTTAACTCATTACGGATGGTCTTTCCAATGAGATCTTTTTTATGCATATGACAATAATGTTAATCAAAATTACGCACATGAAATACTTAGAACGTTTCGAGTCTCATCCACTCATTCTAAATCATTGCCGAAATAAATTCAGGAATTAAAATAGAAATCCTCCCCAGTGGAGTCGCCAAAAACTGTAGGGAATAATTTCAAGCTTTTAAATACCACTAGCTTGAACCCCACTGTGATCATACACTAAAGTACGGTGGCATCCAAAAGGGAAGAAGATAGAGCAAAAGAGTCGCCAACAAGTTTTAGGAACTTGTAAGCCGTTCACAGGGTGAAGGTTACACCCCTTAACAATCCAAGAGATCGTCAACTCCATAAGGTCTAGAACCAAATAAGGGTTCGGGGATGAAGGTACAAATCCAACCTAAAAGAGATTGAACCTGCCCTAATAATAGGCCTCTACTTTATTCTGATCGTATTCATGTGCGCTTTTTGACTAACATGCATTGAATAGGATTAACTCTAAACCTGTTTATCTATGTTGGTTGAACATAATGCACAAATAAAACTATTATTGGCGATCTCTTGAATTATAATCATATTAACCCTAAACAAGATTATTAATTATCTTAGTAAGCGTGATTACAAGTACAAATTCCCTTTAAGCATGCAATAAAAGGTGTGATCAAGCAATAAATAATAAATATAATATCAAGCAATAAATAATAAATATAATATTATAATAATTATAATCATAATCATGTTCATGTTAATATTAAAGCATAATAAAAATAGCAAGATCCCTAAGCATGATACTAACAAGATTAATAACAAATCCTAGCATGTCACTAAGCAATAAAAATCAAATCTTTAACCCTAACATGATACTAACAATCATGAATATTAGGAAGAACATAGGAAGCACCGTAACAATCATATATAATACTAAAATTACCCTAGACATGATACTAGGAATATCATAATAACAATATAAACATGATTTCTACATCATAACATCAATAAAAACCATTAGAGCACTTACTTTGATGCCTCGTACCTCTTTCTAATAACAAAATTCACACGTTAGTAACTTCAAGGAAAATAATAATCAAACAATTAAGTTAAATAATTGAAAGAGAGATTTGGGACCAAACCCTCAGAAATTAAACCTTTCACGTCTAGGGCGAAGGCAACTTCGAATATGGCTGGAGTCAGGCGCCAATGCCTGGAGTCAGGCGCTAGGCCTGTTTTTAACGCGTTTTTGAAAATCAGATAAATTTGCCGTACTGGAAGATAAAATCATATCTTTTCCTCGAAAATGCTTTTTGATTTTAATTAAAACTCTGAAAAGTCAACAAAAGTCAATTTATCAATGCTAATTGAATTAGGAATGAAAAGAACCTTCTAGAAGAATCTAGAAGACTAAAACCATTCCTAATTGCATTAGGAATGATAAATCATATTAGGCCCTCCTCTAGATCATTGGGCCGCCCATAAGGCTCAAACAGGGCCCAATTTAGTAAATTGGCCATAACTTTCTCAATATTCATCGGAATTGGGCTTATAATATATCGTTGGAAAGCTCTTGTCAAGCCCTATCCAACTACACTACTATAGAACCCATATCATGGACCAACCAAACTGGATTGGCTGTTTTTTTAAAATAAGTTTTCAAAAATAGAGAGAAGAGAAAAGAAATTAAAACTATCCGCAACACTAAACTTTCCACACTTTCGCTTCATTCGATTATGATTTGACGTGAAAGGTACTCATCACTGGGTTTGGTTTTGGGGAGACACAAATGGGTGTCTACATTATGTTTCTTGATGATATTTATTATTGCTTGATCACGCCTTTTATGCATGTTTAAAGGGAATTGGTACTTATAATCACGCTTAATAAGATAATTAATAATCTTGTTTAGGGTTAATTTGATTATAATTCAAGTGATCTCCAATAATAGTTTGTTTGTGCATTAATATTCAACCAACATAGATTAAACAGGTTTAGGGTAATCCTATTGATTGAATGTTAGTCAGAAAGCGCACATGATTACGATCAGAATAAAGTAGAGGCCTATTATTAGGGCGTGTTCAATCTCTTTTAGGTTGGATTTGTACCTTCATCCCCGAACTACCAGTCATGGTTCCAGACCTATTAGAGTTGATGATCTCCTAGCTCGTTAAGGGCTGTAACCTTCACCCTGTGAACGGTTTACAAGTTCCTAAAATTTATTGGCGACTCTTTTGCTCTATCTTCTTTCCCTTTGGACGCCACCGTACTTTAGTGTGTGATCACAGTGGGGTTCAAGCTTGGGGTAATGCTTGAAATATTCGCTACAGTTTTGTGGCGACTCCACTGGGTGGATTTCTATTTTAATTCCTAAAATTTATTTTGGCAATGATTTAGAATGAGTGGATGAGACTCGAAAAGTTCTAAGTATTTCATGTGCGTAATTTTTATTAACATTATTGTCATATGCATAAAAAAGATCTCATTGGAAAGACCATCCGTAATGAGTTAAAACATAGGATTTTACACGTAGGAAATTCGAGGAATATCTTTCACAACTAGGATCGAAATAACGCTGCGCGAAACTGGAAAATTTTATTGAGCATAGAAAGATGCTGAGGCATGAAGGAACTAGCTTCAGCGAATAAAGTCTAGCGCCAACAATTAGACATTAGCGCCAGGCAACAGCTTCTGTCGCCAGGCGCTAAAGCCAAATGGTGGCGCTGGCCTCTGTTTGCTGGCGCCAAGTTTTTCCAATACCGAGCCAGAAATATGCCTTCTAATTTTGACTAGTTTTTAGAAATGTTTGCTCGATCCTACTTCCTGATTGAGTTTTTCTCGCTTTTCTGAAACCCATATGTGTTCTACATATGGACATAACCCTCTGGGAATTCATGCTCTATCTACCTGATTGAACGCTCTGAGCAACAAAGGGTACATCCGAGAATTTTGAATTCACCATACCATGGATGCGAGTTTTTCTAAACTCGCGGTGTCCCATCCACTCGCGCCAACCCTTCACGATTAGGCTTCCACGCGGTGCATCCGGATAATTAACCATGGACCCTCTATTGACTAACCCATATCCCGAATTTTAGAGAACTAGAGCCATGGTTAGGTTGCAAACTCATTGCATCATGTTGTGCCTACTTGACTAATTGTGCATTATTGGTTGTGCATCCTCTATGTGTTTTTCCTAACCATTTATTTGACTTGTGCTAAGATTAAATAAACTGATTTATGACTAAAAGAACTTTTCCTAATTAATTAATTAATTAATTAATTTGAGTAATTAAAGTTTAATAATTTAAATAGAATTAACTTAGTACAACTTTTGGCATACCCTATAGAGTAATAATATCGAAAGCAGTTTCAGATCGACGTTCCAGCAATGGCGCCAAGATCTAAACTGCAGCGCCTGGCGACAGTCCTGTCTTCTGGCGCTACACTGCAAAGAGAGGCGCCAGTCCTGTCGTTTTGGCGACAGTTCGGTTTATTGCTCGAGTCATCACCTTATGTCTAATTGAACAGTTTTCTAGTCAAATCAGTTAATTTTTACTAGTAATAATATCTTGTCAAGTCATTAATCAAGTCTAAGCACTAAGTCCCATGGTCTTACACAAGAGTCAAAGCATGTCACTTACACTCACCACATAAAACACACACTAATGTACACTTTGACCATGTCTAAGGGAGTCTTGTATGCGCGTATTTTCCGTCATTTTTTTTAGGGGGGTAAGTCGGATATTAATCCTCCAATTAAACCACTTGTTTGAACCCTATATTTAAGTCCCAAAAATATATACCTTATTTTTGCCAAAAATATGCACCTATTTTTGCTTTTTTTCTTTTTCAAACCGTAAAGTCAAGGTCAATTTGAGTCAAGTAATTAAAACAAAAATGGTTTAATTTACAACGCGTGGTCAAGAAAGGAAGGGAGTTTGATCAAAGACAACCTTTTTATTCAAGTCCAACTTTTCGACAAACCCATTGCTCGTAAAAGGAAAGCTAAGACAATAATGGCAACTCAAGAGGAAGTTAATGAGCTCAGGAACCAATTGATTACTGTGACTGAGGCGTTAAAGGTTCTAACCCTCAAGATTGATGATCCTGTGAAACAACAACAGATGGACCTCATGTAAGATAGTCTGAGAAAACTGTCTAGTGACTATAAGTTTTAAGGAATTAGCTCACAAGGGGTCTCGGTGGACAAGGATCTTCTTCCGCAGAAGTTCAATGCCAACGACATCCCGAAATTTAAAGCGACTGACAACCCTTGCTTTCATATAAGAGCCTTCGAAACAATAATGAGTATTAAGGGTATTGTCAAGAAGGTGTTTCCCTCTTTATTCTCACTATCTCTCGAAACCGTTTGCCAACAATGGTTCTTTTATCTTGAGAAAGAAAGAACCTCTACTTGGGAGTCTATAATAAACGCTTTCATTGATAGATACAAATGCAATATTCAAGTTAAGACTGACTATAGGGAACTTGAAATCCTCAAGCAGAAAGAGAATGAAGGCTTTACCTCTTTCTTCAACAAATGGAGAGAAACTTCAACTAAGATGATCGAGGTGCTAAGCGAAAAAGAATATGTGAGGTTATTCATCAAGAACCTTCAAGAGAAGTATTCCAAGCATCTCAAATACCAGAATAATCTCCATACCTTCAAGACCGTCTATGACATTGGAATCAATATTGAAGACGACCTGGCTAAGTTGAAAGCTGCTAACAGTAACTCCAACAGTGGCTGGAAAGGCAAGAAGAATGACAATCCTTCTTCTTCCAAAACCACTCACTCAAACAATGTTAGTACCTTTAACTTAAGTGATGTCCTTGCTATGAATCAAGGACAAAAGAAATCATTTAGGAGGAACTTTAGTCCTATATGTATGAGTTATGACACCGCATTTGACCGATTAAATGCAAAAGGTCTTAGAACTCCTATTGGACCATTTGGGGACCCACCGGTCGAGAAGAGAACGGGTAATTGGAACCCCAATGCACATTGTAAGTACCACCAAGGTAGGGGCCATCTTACCGAGAATTGTTAGAAGCTTAAGGAAGCTATCCAAGATTTAATCGACAACAACAAACTGCCAATGCCTCATGCCAGTAAGAAGCCGAATATTGATAATGCACCTCTCGCTCACTCCTTGGCCATTTTTGATGAGGAAAACGAGGTTGATCCCTCATCTCTCATCAAACCTATTGAAGAAATCCATGCTATTGAAGAAGAGGAGGAGATCTTTTTCGATGCCATGGATGACTTTCCTGAACTAGCAAGTAAATAGGACGTACAGTTGCTTACACTGTCCATGTTGGAAGGATCAAACTTGCTGCACGAAGCCCTCGAAGTTGCGAAGAAACAATTAGAGGAGCTTTAGAAAAAGGGTGACAAAATTCCATCCAGAAAGAAGAAACCCTTCTCTCTGCAAGTAATCGATAAACCCAAGAAGAGTAATAGACTCTATACTCCAATTAGGATTCCATATGCTCAAATGTTCAAAATTCTCCCCGAGAGTGGCGAGGTCAAACCTCTTAAACCGAGACCATTTGAATCGCTAAAAAGGACAGATAGGTTTTATGTCAATACCATCAATCAGGGGGTCATACTATTGAAAACTGTTTTAAATTTAAGGAATTAATTCAGAAAATGATTGATGACAAAAGACTAGTCCAAATTCCACAAGAGGAAGACATAAGTATTAATGGAGTTTGGGACAGTGATGAAGAAGAAGTTTACTTAAAAGACATGGTAGGACATCCACCTTCGGTGTCATATGCCATGGATGACTTCTGGGTTGAAGAAGATTCATCAATAGAGGTCCTCACAAGATTCAGGAGAATGCAACCTCCTATTTCGACACAACCTATTCCAACCACGCAGCAAGTTCCCATACCTATCATAGAAGACAATGATATTGTCAAACAGTTCAAGAAAACCAAGGTTGAAATGAACGTATGGAAGCTTCCAGCAACATCTCGTGAACATAGGTTGGTAGTAATGAATGCCCTGGATAAGATAGGGATAGATTCTGACACCACTCCTGAAGGGTTGGCTAAATTCCTCATGAGTGATCTCCCTAGTCCTATCAACTTGATTACTTTTCCGACAAGGACTTACCCCCAGAAGGTGACAAGCATTATAAGGCGTTAAACCTCACAGTGGTTTGCAAGAGAATGAACGTCCCTATGACTCTTGTAGACAATGGATCGGCCATTAATGTATGTTCACTCAGAACTGCGAGGATGCTAGGCATAAGAGATGAAGACCTAACCTCGTCAACACAAGGAATAAAAGCTTACGACAACACTCGTCGTCAAGCTCTTGGTAAAATTACTATGAATATAACGGCGGGAGAAATAGAACAGGCTACTACATTCCAAGTAGTAAATATTAAGGCTTCATTTAATCTATTATTGGGACGCCCTTGGCTTCATGACCTAAAGGTCGTCCCTTCATCTCTCCACCAACAGGGTAAGGCCAAAGTTAGAGGAATTCCCATTACAATCGATGCTTCACCCATGAGGATTAGAGCTATAGAAAATCCAATAATTAATGTGGAGCACGATGAAGATGATGAAGATTTATGGGGCTTTAATGAAGAGGTCTCCTTAATCGAGGAGGATGAAAGGACCCCTCTCTGCCACGACCCCCACTCTAATCTGATAGTGAACGCTATTATGAAGAAACAAGGACATTTTCCTGGGATGACCCTAGGAAAGAAGAAAGGAATAGCAAAACCGCTGGAATCACCTGGCCTCCCTAAATTAGACACTTTCGGACTTGGTTTCGAACCGACTCGAAAAGATTTCAAGCGAGCCTCGGAAAAGTCAAACGCATGTAGGGACGTTCGCATACAAAAGAAAGCAATCTCAATGGATCAATATCCTCTTACCCTCAATGGACAATTTGTAAAAGAAGGATAGGACTATCCATGCTACGAATTTCCTGAACCATTTGTCGTAAATGGCATAAGACAACCGGGATTCGAAATTTTACAAGATTGCTATTTTATAGATGAAATCCCAACTCCTATTCATAAGGAGAAAGCACCCCCATGCTTCGACTTTAATGTCATGGGATTACTATTTGGGCTAGAAAAAGATGAGCCAACATACAAAGAGGATAACTCCTCGCTCATCCAAACGGTCCTACAAAGCGAAAGCTTTGATCCCTCAAAGCTCATCACTCCAGCGGAAGGATCACTACAAGGGTGGCGCAAGACCGTCAAGGTAACTAATCCAAGCGGAAGGAAAATCTCCATCACAACGGGGAAAGGGCCACCAACGTTGATGTTCAAAGAGTCGTCAGAGTCAGAGTCTCTCCCTATAGAGTCATATAAGTCTTTAGTTGTAGCACCCCCTCCTTCTATCTCTTCCCCTAGAATAGTTAGCGATCAAGTCCCTGAGGACATATCCCTCTTCGATGTAATGATTTCTGAATTTAATAACATGTCTTCTTCTTCTTACTCCTTGTGTTCTTCTTTAACCCAAGATGACGAGCATTTCTTAACTAACAATGAAAATGACAAAGAACTTATTAAAGCAATCGAAACACATGAAAAGAAAACACCGATAATTGAGGAAACTAAGATGGTTGATATCTTAAACGATTCAACCAATAAAAGATAAGTTAAAATTGGTTTAACACTTAATGAACAAGAAAGAACCGATTTAATCAACTTGCTTATAGAATTTTTATCGATGTATTCGCTTGGTCATATGAAGATATGCCAGACATTAATAGAGAAATAGCTCAACACACCATACCACTAATTCCAGGAATGAAACCTGTAAAACAAAAGTTGCGTCGAATGAAACCCGACGTAGCTCTTAAATAAAAGAAGAAGTTCAAAAACAAATAACTGCAGGTTTTATCAAGGTATCCAAATACCCTGAATGGGCCACCAACGTCGTCCCAATTCAGAAAAAGGATGGAAGGGTAAGAATGTGTGTCGACTATCGAGATCTGAATAAGGAAAGTCCAAAGGACGACTTACCTTTACCACACATCGATATTCTGGTAGATAACACAACGAATCATGCACTTTTCTCGTTCATGGACGAATACGCGGGCTATAATCAAATTCTCATGGCGGAAGAATACATGGAGAAAACAACCTTCATAACACCATGGGGTACTTACTGCTACATTGTAATGCCATTCGGGTTGAAAAACGCGGGTGCTACTTACCAACGAGCAGCGACTGCCTTGCTCCATGACATGATGCATAAAGAAGTTGAGGTATATGTGGACGATATGATTGTGAAATCAAAAGATCGCCCAGGCCATCAAATAGCCTTGAGAAAATTCTTTGAAAGGCTAAGAAAATACAACATGAGGTTGAATCCATCTAAGTGTGCTATTGGAGTCACCTCAGGCAAGCTTTTGGGTTATGTCATAAGCTCTAGAGGAATAGAGAGAGACCCAACCAAGATCAAGGCAATCATGTCAATGCCACCGCCCAAAACCGAGAAGCAAATTCGAGGATTTATTGGCCGGTTGCAATACATAAGCAGGTTCATATCAAAATTGACAACAATATGTGAACCAATCTTCAAAAAGCTAAAAAAGAATGTACCAGTAATATGTGATGAAGAGTGTCAAAAAGCCTTTGAAAATATCAAAGTCTATCTCGCAAATCCTCCCGTATTAGCACCAGCACTTCTAGGAATACCTCTGAGGTTGTACTTAACAGTCACCAAAGTGACAATAGGAGCCATGCTAGCGCAAGAAGTAGAAGGCAAAGAAAATGCAATCTACTATCTAAGCAAAAAGATGCTCGAGTATGAAGTACGATGTACCACTTGAGAAATTGTGCCTCGCATTGGGGTGGGCCACAACCAAGTTAAGACATTACATGCTTGTGCATACAGTCTTTGTAGTTTCCTGATTAGATCCACTCAAGTATTTATTCGAGAAATCTACACTCAATGGGCGCATATCAAGATGGATAGTCAACTTAGCCCAGTTCGATGTAAAGTTCATGCCACAAAAAGCTATCAAAGGATCTGTTGTTTTTTATTTTCTAGCAGACTTTCCAGTAGAAGATTCGACTCCAATACACGACAATGAATTTCAGACGAAGACTTGATGGTCACGGAAGATGATACTTGGACCTTGTACTTCGATGGAGCCTCAAACCAAAAGGGATGTGGCGTTGGATTATTTCTAGTATCACCTAAAGAAGATCATGTTCAAATCTCTATAAAGCTTGATTTCGACGTTACCAACAACACTGCTGAATACGAAGCATGCGTGGTAGGCCTTGAAACAGCTTTGGCATTGGGAGTAAAAAAATTACGAATATTCGGAGACTCTTCATTGATCATCAATCAAATCTCTAAAAGATGGAAAGTAAGGAGCGAAATTCTAGCCCCTTACCAAACTTATCTGGAAACTCTCATAATCAGTTAGAGAAAGTGGAATACACATATCTACCTAGAGAAGAAAATTAATTTGCTGATGCCTTGGCAAGACTAGCCTCAATGGTTAGGATTCCTACGGAAATCGAGCAAATGCCTCTAACTATAGAAAAAAGGCATAAACCGGCTTACATTTAAGCTATAGAAGAGGATGAAGTGATCCAAGAAGAAGAAGAAGAAGAAGAAGAAGAAGAAGAACCGTGGTATACGGATATACTCAACTATGTCACCAAAGGAGAATACCCTCCCCATGCTGACAAAAGAGAAAAACGAGCATTAAGACTCTTGGCTTCCTAATACGTACTCATAGACAACGAGTTACACAAAAGGGTACCTAAGGGCCGAGCTCTCTTATGTGTGGGAAAAAGGATTCTCAAAGAGCAATGAGGATAGTCCACGAAGGAATTTGTGGAACTCACGTAAATGGCAAAATGCTAGTCCAAAAGATAATGCGAGAAGGATACTATTGGACTACCATGAATAGGGATTGTCACCAATACGTAAAAAGATGCCCTAAGTGCCAAATCTATGCCAATTTACAACATGTTCCTCCATCTCTACTCTATACCTACACTTTGCCATGGCCATTCTCTACATGGGGAATTGACATCATTGGCAAAATCACTCCCCCACAAACAGGAGGTCACGAATACATCTTAGTGCCAATTGATTACTTCACAAAGTGGGTCGAAGCACAATAATATGCTAAATTCACTACAAAACATGTAACACTCTTTATCGAAAGAAATATTATTTGTCGATATGGAGTCCCACATGAAATGATAAGTGATAATGGAACTCACTTTCAAGCCAAGTGTGAAGAATTGCTACAAAAATATGGTATTCAACATCATCATTCTTCTCCTTATAGACCTCAGGCAAATGGAGCAGTCGAAGCGGCTAATAAAAATTTAAATACTATCATCGAGAAAGTGACGGACAATTACAAGGATTGGCATGACAAACTCCACTTCGCATTGTGGGGTTATCGCACGTCAATTCGCACATCAACAGGAAATACGCCATTTTCCTTGGTTTATGGAATGGATGTCGTACAACCTGTAGAGCTAGAGATACCATCTCTACGCATTGCATTAGAAAGTAAACTCGATGAAGTTTAATGGACTAGAGCGAGATATGAAGAGCTAATTCTACTTGATGAAAAACGACTAGAAGCTCTACATCATACTCAATGCTACCAAACTCGTATGGTTAGGCATTTTAATAAGAAGGTCAAGACAAGAAACATCAAAGTAGGAGACTTAGTGTTAAAAGCATTAAGGAAAAATGTTTTAGATCCAAGGGGAAAATTTAGGCCTAATTGGTCTGGACCCTATATTGTCAAAACAATCCTGTCAGGAGGTGTAGCAAAATTAAATAATATGGATGGCAATGAGTTCTCAAACATGACAAATCTTGACCAACTTAAAAAGTACTACCCATAATTACTTGAGTAGGACACTCAAGAGAGCTACGTTTGGCTTGATTCCTTAAGAAAGGATACGTAGGCAACTCTTTACGGGTGCGGCCACTTTATTTTTTTTAAACCTCGCATCCTAGACTTAATAAAAAAATTGACAGAAGATCGACGAAACATCGGCGTCACAGAAAAAAATCCTGGCGCCAGCCGATGAACCTTAGCGTTAGACGACTACACCTGTCGCCTGACGCCAGATTGCCGCAGCTGGTGCCAGTCTCGGCGCCAGTTTTATGGAATGTACCTGGTAATATTTCGGTGTTTTTCGGAAAATTTTCGACTTCCGTACTCGAAAAAATTTCTGGAAAATTAAATTTTCAGTTTTCATTGCTTTAATAAATTAATTTAAAGGAGATAATTTAATTAAAAAGCTGCAATTTCATTAATAAAATAAATTAACAATTACATTATTCATGGAATTTAAATAAAGCTTAAATAAATTAACTTTGAATTTAACACTAAGTCTAATAATTGAAAGTTAAGCAATGCTTTAATCTTTTTTCTCTTTCTTTGTTCTCTTCCAATTTTTATCCGCGTCCTCTTCTTCATCCGTAACTTTAGCTAGTAGGCATCCTTTAGAGGACCTACATTCAATCTTGGAGTAAATAGTTTCTCCTTTAGCTAGGACCCCATGTTTCTTCTCTGCCCAAGCCTTCTTCTCTGTAGTGTCAGCTTTTCTTTTTCCCTTATCCTTTGTAGAGCTTTTCTTCTTAGGCATTGTAGGAGTCTTGAACTCAACTCTTTCACCCAAGCGTTCCTTAATAGGAATCACTTTGTCACCTAGACGACTCTTCACACCAGTTTTACTCTGATTTTTCTTCATGTCCTTTGAAGGTTTCTTCAGAAGCCACTTCTTCACATCATTGGGCAAGGAAGGAGGAACCTTTTGGGTGATCACTTCCCATAGAGGTCTAGCGCTCCAATAAGCATCAAATTTGTCTACTTCTTGAGAGACAGGAAATTCATAGGGACGACAAAGATCCCCGGAAGGAATTATTTGCAATAGGCCATACTGTCTTTTTACCTTGCAGGGATAATAAAAAGTCATCCTGGACAAGCTTGAAAGACGGCAGAAAGGTTGCTTGTTGACACCAACCATATTTTCTATTTTCCACCAAGGGATGACCCACTTGATAGTAAAATTGCAAGATCCGAAGACCTTCTTCTATTCAGGGCGCCCCATCTTAGAGAAGCGTTTCTTCCTTCTCACAAAGCAGTTTGGAGTGTACTTTTCAATGTTGTCTAGAGGACTAATTAATTCTATTCTTTCCATTAGCCACATCTGTAAAAATATTCAATGCAAATAATTTAATATTACTATACAAAAATATGTTTTTGATTTCTGTAATTAAAAATATTATTTTTCTACCTGTAATAAAATTGGAGAGCCCCGAAAAGGCGCTTTTGGATTCTTATTTAATTCATCAAGACTAAGCATAGTCTCTCCAACAATTAAAGGCATTGGATTTCTCCCAGATTCAATCTGCTCCAAAACAGTTGATATGATTGCTTGACCCTCATTAGTTCTACCACTAGTGAGAAGATATTGATTAAGCATGCAATAAAGAAAAGCCCTTCTTCTATAAACATGAAAAGACTTAAAATAAGGTCTATCAAAATAATGGCGAGCAAATTTTTTCAAATTAACTATGCTACCATCTGCTATATTTGTTAGATCTTTGTCTTTTAAATTAAAGAAGCGCTCAAAATCCTTATAATAATATTCATTTATTCTAGGGATTATTACAAGATCTAATGCAGGGAAGCCTAAGATGGCACCGAATTCTTCCGACAAAGGGCTAATTTCATCATACCCTAATCTTAAACAATGAGTATCCACATCCCAATATTCCAAGGCGGTATGAATAAAGTCTACATCAAGATCTACCCCTTTGACACCATAAATACCCCCCATATGAAAAACATCTAACTCTTTTCTCTCCTTGGTAGTTAGACACCGACACCATTCATGAGTGAAGTTGGTAAAACTTTTAGAGACTAGAGACATGATTATTATTTTCAAGAGCTAAAGTTATATGTAATCTGCTGAAATTATGAAGAAAATCGGCTAGGCAGGGGCTATTTATGCACAAAATCGGCGCAGTTTTAATCCAGAAAGGCTTCAGAGTCAGCGCTCATCAGCGCTAGACGCCAGACATTGGCGCCAGACGCCAGAGCCTGGCGCCAAGCGCTAAGAGTAAGCGTCTGGCGCTAACTCAAAACGTGTGGTGCTAGATGGCGCTAACGTGTCTTATCATATGAGCTTTTCAAAACCGCGTTTTTTGCCTGATTCGAGTCTGACCAATGGCTTTACGGTCTTTTATTCTTTTATTCTTTTTATCCTTTTTCTAATTATATTTTTTCCTTCTTCTTAATTAATATATCAATCATATTAATTATATTATTTTTTGGATTTTATTTAGACCTAACTTTCAAGTTTTTATAAATCCAATACTTTTACTTTCATTTTTTCATTTTTTCTTTTTGGGGGAGAAAGTCGGATACCCTCCATCAATAATAAAAATGACGGAATTTTTGGGCAAAATCAATTCTTTGCACACACAAACATGTACATAAAAATAAAATGAAAAAATTAAAAAAGTAAATTTTAAATAAACTCATAGTAATATATATATACAAATATGTCTAAATAATGAGTCTAAATAAAGGCAAAGTTCTATACAAAGTCAAATAAAATAAATAAAAAGCACAGGAATAAACTACGGTGCTGGAGGACGTACACCCATCATCTCATAAAACTGCGCCGTACGAGGAGTAACCTCTCCACCAGCTCCAGCACCGGTCTCCTTGGGAGGTGGAAAACTCAGCACAGGACCTCTCCACCCAAGATCAACCTGAGGCTGAGGCTGCGGAGGCTACTGCGATGACGAGCCGACCTCGTACATCCCACCACCTCTAAGAGCCGAGGTAGCCTCTCCCTGGCCTACCGGCGCAGCGTGTGCACCCTCAGATGAAGAGCCTGAGCCCTCTACCGCCTCGGTGCGGGCAGCCTCAAAACGACCACCCCGACCGCCATAACCAGTACGACGTCGTCTCGAGCTAGACCTCGTCGGCTCCCTCCGCACCTCAGGTCTCGTACGGGTACGAGAAGGAATGGGCTGACCCTACAAGAAGTAATTAAGTCAGAAACAAGCAAAAATAGAAGCAGTAATGCAAAAATAACAAAGCAAACTACCTCCTGAACGGCGTCGTCGCGACGACATGTAGCTACATTCCTCATCCGAACGAGCTGGCTCCGAAAGGCATCTATGAACCGTGCAATCACCGTGACCACCTCGCGTTAGAACTGTCAAGGAAATAAAGTCAGTAATAATGCATAACATATATGGACAAAAGTTGCAAATAAATATGAAAGGAATGGTGTCCTTCGAACAAGTGTATTATTTTGATAGCGGGTTCAGAACTATTAGAAAGCTAATATATTAAGCAAGGTCAAGTGATCAGAATGCCTGGGTGGAGGCCGCTTCCGATTAGTAATATTAATGTATAATTAATATTACAACTTAATCTTGACTGAACCCTTCGGGTTACACCCTAGCAAATATACGAACTGACTCGACGAATTAAATCGGATTAAATTAATTCGTCGCCCGAGTATTAAATATTTAGACGTCAAAAATTCGAGCTCGGAGCGTTAAAACCGAACGTCGGTAGTCGAGTCAAAATAATAAAAGACGAGACACGAAAATAATAAATCAACAACACAAAAATACCCCTAGCATCGGAATGCCCCAAGCAAACCGAGTGCTAAGGGCATTTGGTGTAGCATGGTGGCTAGCATGCGCACCAAGCCTAGCCTAGGCTGGCTGGTGCGTGTTAGCGCACCAATGCTAGCACAACATGTTAGCTATGCTGGGCAAACGCGCGCAAGGTGCAAGGCACTCAGCTAGCAGCCCGCATAATTGATGCGCGGCTTGCTGGCCGAGTGCGCCTAGCAGCTCGCACAAGCAAGTGCTGAGTGTGCTAGGCCAGCAGTGCCAAGAAGCCCGCATAAGCAAGTGCTGGGCGTGCTAGGCCAGCAGTGCCAAGCAACCCACACGCTTGTGCTGGGCCTGCTGGCAGCCGCACATGGTAGCCCACCTTGGGTTGCCTTGGTGCCCAAGTGTGATGCCATGTGGAGCATTGTGAAGCGTAGCTTGAGGCATGAGGTGGCGGTTTTTGGAGAGGGAGTGGGGAGCAAGTTTGGTCCCCCCTTCCTCCAAATGGTCCTCACCTAACCTCTCTCATGAGCTTTCCACTTGTTGATTTATTACTAGTTTGATTATTTATTTTATTTTAGCTTTAAAATAAAATGGAAAAATCAAATTCTCCCACATTAGTGGGAGAGATTTTTCACTCTCTTGATTTCCCTATAAATACCCAAGTTGGGGTATTGGGAAAATCACTTGAGTGTGAGTTGAAAAAGGCATCACCATTGTGAAAACCTTTGAACTCATTTAATCACTCGGGTTTTTGTTGTACCTTGCTAACTCCAAGGTAGCGGACCTAAAAAGTCGGTGTTCGTCCTTTGTGGATGGATACCGTTGGAGGCTCTCGTGTGAGCGGGGCTAAAGCTTTAAAGTAAGAGCCCGCCTTTGAGGGCGAAGCACGCGTCAAAGGAAAATTACGATTCTATCATTTTATGTTTATTTGTTATGCTTTATGTTTATGCTTTATGGTTTTATTAATTGCGAGTGGTTCTTTGGGTCGGGGTTGTTTCCGCGGTAAGTTGGACTTACCAAACCCCAACAATGGTTTAAGAGCCCCGCTCGTTTATTTTTAAAATCATAATATTTTTCAAGGTGATTTTTATGGCTTATTTTTTCTGGTTTAAGTTTCTAATTAGATTAGTAGCTCGTATTATCTATTTTGACGTCGTATTTAAGCTACCTTCAGCCTCGAACCCATATTACGACTCAAAAATAGTGAATTTTGGGTGGAAAATGTGTTCTGTAAATGGACTCAAAAATAGGACGCGGTTTTTAGCCAAAAAACGACCAGAAATGCTATTTTCGAGGGTTTTTTCGTTTTTACGAAAAATTTTAAGTCTTTCTAACCTTGAAAATTAATTGCATATTTATGGTGGTTATGTAATTGGTTCAATACATATTTTATATGCAATTTTAAACCTCTTTAGGCATGATTACTTGGTAGTATTTTGTGCTTGAATGCTTGGTTTTATTTTTCACATAATTGCAAACTAATTGCATTAAGTGTGAAATTGTTGTTCCAAGTATTAAAGATTCAATCTTTAATTATGTTAAGTGATTGAAACTTTATATTACTAAATTCCATGAATTTTTTGTTAAACTTTATTGATTTAATCATTTTTTAGTTGATTGGAATCATAAAGTTTGAAACTTTGTGATAGAAAAATTGTTTATCTTCATATTGGAAGATATAATTTTTCAAGGATTTACAAGTATTAAAGTTGGAATCTTTATTGAGTTTATGTTAATTTTTCCAACTTTCTCTTATTTTGTCAAAACTCAAATTTAATTTAAATAAATTAAATTAATAGTGAGTATTTGCCCTATTATTTTTATTGCACCAAGTTAAACTAATTTAATTAAAGAATGGTTCTTGGGAATTATTTTGGTTACATGCACTTTAAAATTTTTATTTAAGTTAGACTTGTTTAAATTATTAATTTAGCTCAATAAATTAATTCTAAAATTAATTTAGAATTGATTATAGATCTCACACAAAATCGGGAATTAATCCCGAGGCAAAAGCACGCAAACCAAGGCACAATAGCCATGTGCGTCCCTCAGCCAGCTGGGCTGCTCACACAGCCCGCATGTGGCTGCCGAGGGACCAGGCTGTTGCGCTTGGTGCGTGTGGTGCTAGGTGTGTGCGAAGAGCTATGTGCTGATTTGGTGCATAAAGGGCATGCGAGATGATGCTAGGCGTAGCAGCAGTGCTAGGAAGCTACAGCTAGACACGCATCGAGTGCGCGCTGCCAAGCAACGCCCAGCAGCATCACAACACGCAAGGCCGAGGCTACTAGGCAAGCGCTCAGCACTTGCGTGCGTGTGAGTGCTCAAGGGTGCTAGCCTTGGGTAGTCGATGCATTTTTCTCTTGGTTTTAATTTTTCTTTTTGGCCGTTTTTTTTATTTTAATTTATTTAATTATTTTATAATTTTAATTAAAATTTTGGAGGCTAGGCCTCGGGTTTTGAGCGGCATTGGCAAAATTTTTTTTTTTGACAAATTTTGGGATTTACTGGCTTAATAAATTGGATTAATTAAGTTGGATGCGGAATTTAGTGGGAGTTTCACATGTTAATTACGCTTATTTACATAACCGGTTAAAAGAACTTTGACTAGTTTTAATTAGGCGTGTTAATTGGATTAACCACCTAGATTAGTTACTAGTTCACGCGTTTTTTTTTGCATTGTTACTTGTTTATCGTTGTAAAATGAATGGGCCATTCAGAAATAGTGAATGGATGAATGGAATGTATATTCTCTCACAGGTTTTATGAAATGGCAACTAGTGGGGCCCGATTAGGATAGAAAATATGGACTGCGATCCGTGATGTATTTTTGTAAATCTAAATACGGTCTGCGTACCGTTGAGTATTTTTGTACCTTAATATTTAGATTAGTCCTAATCGTAGATACTAGTAATTGCATTTAATTATGGTCAAGTCTTGAAGATGGAGGTTCTTGGAAGACGTAGCCATGAAGTTGCAAATGAAGACCTTTTGAAGATTTGAAGATCTCAAGGGGTCATGCTAGTTGCCAAATGCATCTCTATTTATGTTTTTCGATATACATATATGTTTATGTATATGAATTATATGTTAGATGCATGTTTAGGATTTCGAATATTGTGATGATTTATTAAGTTCACTTAAATCAACCAACATAGAAACCCTAGGTCCCCAAATATTGAGTAAAAATTTGCCATTCCAAAACAACACTTACCGGCCGAACGAGGGTAGTGGTGGGCTACGCCAAAGTGAGGCATCACTACCTCTCCTAGGAAGTAAGGCATACCGGGTATGCGAGTTGGTTTTGGTTGTACTCAACGATATGAGTGATGGAGTCCTAACATGTCGTGGCAAAGTGAATAAATTGTTGAGAGAGCATTAGATGCGACGATTTATTCAACCAAGAGTGGCTTGGAGCCATTAGCAAAGCGTTGCTTACCTTAGGAGATTGAGTGTTAAGACAAGCCAAAGCATGCTTAACCACTCTTTGTTTCTTCGGATCTTGGAATCGACTTATTCTCGCTACATGGGGACAATTTTAATGCGTGGATAAGACGTTTAATAATATTGAAAATTTTCATGAATACCTTTTAACTTTCAAACTTATTATGTTTTTACTTGATAAATGGTTATACTTTGCACTTATATTTGTAGAATCCAAATCAAACTATATTGCTTTCCATGATTGGTAAAGGAAATCTTTGAGAATGGTTCTCAAAGAAAAGTAAAGCATTTTTAAAATACAATTCTCATAAATCACTTTTATAACAAAGTCCGAAAGGACGGTTGGACATCATGTATTCAAAATACTAGGTAGTTTTGATAAAACATGAAGTATTGAGTTGCAAACTCAAAATTGTCAACATTGACAACCAACATATCTTTTCGCTTAATACATAGATGAGTAGGGCTCATTGATTTAGTAATTCAAGCGTGAATTAAAGGAAAAGATGGAACTTTGTTTTACGGCGCATTAGATGCTTAATTATGCCTAACAAAGTATAAAAGTCAAAGACTCTTAAAGAAATGGTTCTTAAAATATTATGAGATAAAGTATGATAAGAAATATAGGAAACGAGGAACGAAGAAAAGGAAAAAGATTCCATTTCAACCCATGAGTTCATATTATTGTAATTAACTTAGCAATTCGTTATCTTCAAAAGTATCGGATACTGCTTGAGTATTCCACTTTGAAAGTGACCTCAAACTATTGAAGATAAGCTAAGTTATCGACTTACAAGCTAAGAATGAAGCAAGTGGTGCTACATCAGTTGTAAGGTCATATGCTTTGTTTAAAGACCTTTATGCTAAGGCTGGAACAAATAAATGATTATTGTGTTCCATAATCAGCAATTGATCCGTTTACACATGGAAAAACTCACATTCAAAGCAATGAGCAATAGTTGCAAATTTATTTGAATGGCATGGTTGTCTAAACCATGAGTCAAGAATGCTTGATTATAAACAAACATTATCTTAACATGATAAACTAGCAAAAGCTCAAAGTCATGGGAACGATTTGCGTTCCGAACATCTTTAGCAATGTCACATCGACAAAGGCTCTATTAGATAGGCTCTTGATAGTTGATCAATTCGGAATCGTTCTAAGACAAGTAAGTCTTACTTGTTGAACCGACAAAGTAAAGAGCTATTGTTCTTGGTATAGACAATTGACTCTAAAAGCTAAAGAGGATTCATTTACTTCAACGTTTCACAAAGAATTTGAAATAATATGGCTATATTCATCAAATGTGAAAAAAACTTGACCTTGAATAGTTCAAGAGTTCAGTGAAGTACAGAATCGATTTGGCAAGATATCAAAACGTCTAGATTAGGTCGAGCGATGTTTGCTTGAGCCAAGCGTGACCATCACAAAGTTATGAAATTGAAATTTTCATAAATAACTCCATAAAGAACATAGTGTGTCTTCATGGTGACCTCGATGCCATTTAAAAATGACTCGAACAATGATGGATCACATCCTTTCCTATAAAGTTCTTAAGATTTGCATGAAGGACTAATGTTACACTAAACAAAATGTCGAAGCTAAGAAAGGACGCCATATTCAGTTATGGGTAGAATTATCTTCTAAATGTCTTTTCAAGTATATGTCTAAAACTCTTAGCCATAGTGCGAGTTCATTGGCTCAGTGGGAGCTAAGTGACTCAGTGGGAGCTCACCAGCTTAGCAAGAGCTAGGTGGTTGAATGGGAGTTTAATGGCTCATTAAAGGCTAAGATAGCTCAAGTGGGAGCTAACTGTTTATTTTACAACGAACTTTTACCCAAAGACAATATACATTTCTTTTTGTAAGCATTCAAGTGAGACCATAGGCATTAGCTCCAAAACCTAATTGAGAACATAGTGTTTGTTGCTCTAAGTGGTGTCTTTCTGGAAAGTAACACGTTTCCAAAACGACAAGTGGGAGGAAAATGAACTCGATGACCATCGAGCTTAGCAACAAACTAGAACTGAGAATCTCAGAAGACCTTAAAAGGACTTCGTGAGAATGCTTGATCAAGAAAACTCAAAAGGACTTTACAAGTGCCTTAAAAGAGAATTCATTACTCACAAAACATCAGAAATGTTGGAGTAAGATCAACATAATAAAAGGGCTTTGGAAGCTCCTTGAAACTTAGTGGTTGATGCAATTGCCCCGTATAGGTATAGAATTCACCAAAGGCTTGGATTGAATCCTATAAATTTCTATTAAGTTAGAAATAAACCTAAGACTTACAAGCATACTATTTACTATTAGATAGTAAAGGAATAATGTCTTGTAAGATAGTTACGACAAATCCAAATTCCGAATAATGGTTAGAGGCTATGAACATCCGAAACAGACCCCATGTTTGATAATCATGTTTGAAACTTGACTAATTTGCATAAAGGGTGAAAGACCCATCGATTGCAAATAGGTTTTCAATGAGAAAACTAACAAATGTGGAAATGTATATGCATACATAGCTAGATTGGATGAAAAGGATACAATTAAATTCACGGAGTTGATTTTAATAAAAACCTATTCACCAATCGGAATGCTAAAGTCTTTTCGTGATTGTTTTAGCAAAATTGCTCATATGAAATATGGCAAAATAGATACCAAAACTGCCTTCCCAAAATAGGATTTTGGAAGTGACTATGGAATAGTCTAAGGGTTTTGAAAATCTAAATAATGCTAGATTTGAAAGCAAGCTCAAGGAATTCGTTATGGGATTTAAGGAAGCATTGCATATAGGAATTGGAACGTGTTTTCTCATAAAGTTAATAAGAGGATTGGCTTATGGAGAAACATAGAAATTATGGTGAATAAGAAGTTTAGTGGGAGAAAAAGTAAAGGTCCATCAAGAAGTTTACAAACTCTATTGTGAAATAACTATCAAATGCTGAATGCTTAGATTTGAAAGTATTTTCGACAATGGACCAAGCAAAAGACGATACTTATTACGTATTGGTTATTAAGTTCTATTGTATAGACTGAATAAAATGTTTGAACGTGTAAAGGAGTTTACCGTGTTAAACATGAATTGAAGGACTTTGAAAGACTTTTGACCCATATGTATAAAACTAAGTAAATGTTTGAACTAAGTATAAGCTAGGCTAAATACTAAGTCAACCATGAAAGACTCTAATAGAGACTTTCAACCATATCACATAGCAAACAATTTAGCAAAGACTCGGTGAAGCTGAATGAGCTAAAATGACAAATTGATGGAATAAGATTGAGAATTACTCTGCAATTTAATCCATCATGTACGCTGTGATATGGAATCGTCACACGACTTGCTTGCTTAGAGCATCTAAAGTATGTAGTACCAATCAACCTGAATCTATGTAATAGATCGTTTGATTATGGCCAAGAACATCCAATGTACTTGGATAAGTAACAGGATGAGTTCTTAACTTGTGGAAACAAATACAATTTGAGAATTGATGTTGCAAGCACAAGGAAGCCGTTTATAAGCACGAGCTAACAATAAGTCGTGGCTTGAGAATGGTAACATAAATGTGGATCCATGTGTAATGTGCAGGAATTTAAGGAAAATTTCCATGATCACAAGTGATTAGGGTATCCCAAATCATTGTGAACCGATTGGAGTGAAACCCAAGCAAAGCATCATCAGTAAGTCTACTTAAATATATGTTGAGAATATTATTGCCTTAATGGCGATAATAAAGAAGATGTTCTATGGAAAGTTCGTTGCTGAACATTAATGATTGTAGGTTGTCAAGTTGAAGGTTTCAATCATGAAAATGAGTGGGAGCCATCACTTGGACAATAAATCCTAAATCACATATAATCCATGACACTCTCAAATTTTATTATCTTATTATGAAAGTGATCAGTAATGAAGATGCTAAGATTAGCAAAGTAGTTATAACTAAACCTATGCAATAAGTGAACGACAACATTCACAATTGCATGAAAGAAATCAAGCATATTAGATATGGGTGTGATTTCTTAGATGTTTTATAAAGAGTGATACTCTTAAAATATTCGGAAAAACCATTTATCATAAGATGAACCATTCAGGTTTTGGAGTAATTTAAAATTTCATCACTCAGTTTGCTATTTAATTGTGGTTTAGAATTAAGTAATGAGTCCATTCGATTCTTTGAATATTCAAAATAGGGTATCAAGACCAGTCTTGATAAGGAAACACCTATTAAGTGAACATTGAATATTATAATCGAAAATTGTCCCTAATCGAGGTCATTTAAACGATGGACGATTAATGACCAATTAAGATTGTAGGCGTCGTTTGAAGTGCGCCTATGTTAAAGCATGTGGTGAATATGCTTGGCGCTCATAGGAAGTGGGAATTGACATTACGATTAGGGACAAGGAAAGTAGGGAGCCGCCAACAAGTTTTTAAGAAAGTTGTAAACCGTTCACGGATCATTTAAGGCAACCACAATAAGGGACAACGAGAGGCAACAACGATTGACTCGTGAAGGTTACACCCCATTCATAATCCATGAGATTACTAACTCCATATGGTTCAGAACCACGAAAGGAGGATCGTGTTAGGGTATGGTGAGTCTGACTCACCGCGGAAACAACCCCGACCCAAGGAACCACTCGTAATTAATAAAACCATAAAGCATAAATAAGTAAACACAAGAAAAGGAAGAACGAATCATACCCTTGAAGCGAGCTTTTCCCTCTTAAAAACAGGCTCTTACTTGAAAGTCTTGAGCACCGCAAATTCCGTGCCTCCAACGGTATCCACCCACAAAGGACGAACAAGACTTTTTAAGTCCGCTACCTTGGAGTTAGAAAGGTCCGACCAAAACCCAAGTGTTAATAGAGTTTAAGAGTTTTTCCAAAATATGGAATGCTCTTTCTAACTCCCACTCAAGCCCTTTACTCCAAATCCCAAGGTTGGTATTTATAGAGGAAAGTATGAGTGGGAACTTCTATCCCATCAATGTGGGATTCATGAAATTCCACAAATTAATTGAAAGCTAAATTAAATTAAATATATAAGCAAGTAATAAATCAACAAGTGTCATAGTCATATGTAAAGAGGAGTATGGACCACTTGGAGAGGAGGGGACCATACTTGCTCCCCACTCCTTCCTCTCCTTGTGACACTTGTCCACACCAAAAAGCAAGCATACTTACTAGCTTCCCCTTTCTACCCGACCTAGGCCCACGACCCAGCTAGCCTCGCACCGTGCGGGCTGCTAGCTGCTTCTAACTCGGCCCAGCACGCCTTCGCACATCAGTGCGGGCTGCTAATGCCGAGGGCGCTGCTAGCTAGCCACGCACATGTGCGGGCTGCTAGCAGCAGCGCACGCCAGCACGCCACACACTGCTTGCGGGCTGCTGACCGTGCTGTGCTAGCATGCCTCGCACATGGTGCGGGCTGCTAGCCACGCCTTGCTAGCATGTCTCGCACATGGTGCGGGCTGCTAGCTCGGCTAATCCCCTAGCACTCGGGATTCCGATGCTAGGGGTATTTTGGTCATTGTTGATTTATTACTAATTTGCCTTCTCGTCTTTTTATTATTTTTGACTTGACTTCCGTGGCTCGGTTTCGACGCTCTAAGCTCGAATTTCCGACGTCTAAATAGTTAACACTCGGGCAACGAATTAATTTCTTCCGAATTAATTCATCGAGTCGGTTCGTATATTTTGCTTGGGTGTGACCCGAAGGGTTCAGTCAAGATTAAGCTGTAATATTAATTATATTAATATTACTGATCGGAAGCGGCCTCCACCCAGGCATTCCGATCACTTGACCTTATTGAATATATTAACTTTCTAATAATTCTGAACCCGCCATCAGAATAATACACTTGTTCGAAGGACACCATTCCTTTCAGATCGGAGATGATGGTACGAAGTGAGTCATGGAGTCACATTCGCCCGTATTGGCCTCTACTCGATTCTTATAGTGAAAAACATTCCTGCAATCTCAAAGGCATACAAACAAAATATTCAATTCGCTCCAAACTATTATTAAGCTAAATTGGTTGAATATTAATGCAACATATAATTCTAAAATATTAGTGATCACTTGATTAAACAATAAGATTAAAAAGGAACCTAAACCGGTTGTCCAAATTATCTTATTTGGCGTGATTTTCAATTACATATTCCCTTTAACATGCAATATGGTGATCATAAAATATAATAGAACAAACATCAACATTGGAAGCAATTCAACAATAATTCTAACAATACAAATCGTTAGAAAAATAATAGAAATAAAAGGAACATAATTCTTACTTTGTTTCTGTTTGTTTGCAACTACAAAATAATAAACGAGTTAGTAACTTCAAGGAAATAATAATAAAACAATAATTAAATTAAATTAAATTAAGTAGAGTTGATTTGGGGCCAAACCCTCAAACAGTTCTACCTTTCACGCCTTGGCTTAAGGACAGAACCACGAGTAAAGTATGGACTTCTAGGAGTGCTTGAAGAAGGAATTTTGAAAGAATGTTTCCCGTGACACGGTGGTCTGTTGCCGTGACGCGGGAGATTTCAGTCCGTTTTTCCGTTTAAATTCATTTTAAACCCTAATTTTGTTCAGCATTTTAAGTGCCGATTGATAATTTCGGGCAATTTTCTGATTTTATTATTATTTGGGCTAAAATAAGAAAATATTTAAATAAAATAAATAAAATGTTTGGGCTAAAATAAATAATAAGTTTGTGCTGAAATTAAAACTATGCTTTGACCAAACATCAAGACTAATCCATGGACTATTCAAAAATACAAATTTAATTAAATACAATTTTTTAAGCACTCTCGGGATTAAATACTGAACCCGACCAATAGTGGCGGTGAAAGGTTGTTCATCATCGGGTTTGGTTTTGGGGAGACATTTTTAGGTGTCTACAGAGATTAGTGTGTAGTTTGATTTATAGCACTATTTCTTGTCCTACGAGGACATGGTTGTCATAAATCATTTGCACAGGTATTGGTTTAGAACCGTACTAGATCGACCTATGAGAATACTTTAAGAGATTAAAAATCGTCATAAGTATATTTCTCATTATGGCTATCGGAACCTATTTCCTTGACTATGAGTATTATGAGTTCCCTTGTTTAAGTACTAGACCGTTTTGATGTTGTCAAACGTCTGCCGTAATAGGAGATTATAACGGCAACACTCGGGTGGCTAGGTACTCTCAGTAAGAGGAGCTACATTACAAGACTGGGAATGTCCCCCTACTAAAATAGGGAAGATGTCTTTGTTGTATACAAGGCCTCTCGTAGAGCGAGACTATAAAATGCATGGCCGTGCTCGGATGGTTTTTAGAAATCATTTGTTTATTGACAGTCGGACTTGGAATCGAGAAACACTTCTGGACGTAATAAGGATGACATAATAATCTTACCTTATAGTTCATGAAGAGACATTAAGCGACATAGGAAAAAGGGTATACACTAAATACGCACTTGTCCGGAAGGACAAGTGGGAAATTGAAAGGAATGGTGTCCTTCGAACAAGTGTATTATTCTGATAGCGGGTTTAGAATTATTAGAAAGCTAATATATTCAGCAAGATCAAGTGATCGGAATGCCTGGGTGGAGGCCGCTTCCGACTAGTAATATTAATGTATAATATTACAGCTTAATCTTGACTGAACCCTTCGGATCACACCCTAGAAAATATACGAACCGACTCAACGAATTAATTCGGAAGAAATTAATTCGTCGCCCGAGTATTAAATATTTAGACGTCGGAAATTCGAGCTTGGAGCGTCGAAACCGAACGTCGGAAGTCGAGTCAAAATAATAAAAGTCGAGACATGAAAATAATAAATCAACAAGACCAAAATACCCCTTGCATCGGAATGCCCCGAGCAAACTGAGTGCTAGGGGCATTTGGTATAGCATGGTGGCTAGCATGCGCATCAAGCCGAGCCTAGGCTGGCTGGTGCGTGCTAGCGCACCAATGCTAGCATAGCATGCTAGCTATGCTAGGCCAAAGCGTGCAAAGTGATGGCCGAGTGCGCCAAGCAGCCCGCACAAGCAAGCGTGGGCGTGCTAGGCCAGCAGCGCTAAGCAGCTCACACGTTTGTGTGGGCCTGCTGGCAGTTGCACATGGCAGCCCACCTTGAGTTGCCTTGGTGCCTAAGTGTGGTGCGATATGGATCATTGTGAGGGGTAGCTTGAGGCATGAGGTGGCGTTTTTTGGAGAGGGAGTGGGGAGCAAGTTTGGTCCCCCCTTCCTCCAAATGGTCCTAACCTAACCTCTGTCATGAGCTTGCCACTTGTTGATTTATTACTAGTTTGATTATTTATTTTATTTTAACTTTAAAATAAAATGGAAAAAATCAAATTCTCCCACATTGGTGGGAGAGCTTTTTCACTCTCTTGATTTCCCTATAAATACCCAAGTTGGGGTATTGGGAAAATCACTTAAGTGTGAGTTGAAAAAGGCATCACCATTGTGAAAACCTTTAAACTCATTTAAACACTCGGGTTTTGGTCGGACCTTGCTAACTCCAAGGTAGCGGACCTAAAAAGTCGGTGTTCGTCCTTTGTGGGTGGATACCGTTGGAGGCTCTCGTGTAAGCAGGGCTAAAGCTTTAAAGTAAGAGCTCGTCTTTGAGGGCGAAGCACGCGTCAAAGGTAAATTACGATTCTATCCTTTTATGTTTATTTGTTATGCTTTATGTTTATGCTTTATGGTTTTATTCATTGTGAGTGGTTCTTTGGGTCGGGGTCGTTTCCGCGGTAAGTTGGACTTACCAAACCCCAACAAAATAAGCTTACCTGAGTTTGGTGATGAGGGATCGACCACTCCACGAAGCGCTCACCCTCAGGAGCCGGAGGAATCATCTCCTCGATTTGCTCGTATGTCCCGTGATAATGGATGGACATACAAGGTGGCATGAACTCAGTAGGTCCAGCCTGACAAAAGCAAATCAAAGTCAGTAAAACATTGCTTGGGGGCTACTTAACGAAAGGTAAAAGATGAAAATCATACCGCCACCTCCTCAGCCAGTACAGGGACTGGAGCTAACAACGGTAGTAGCTCCTCCTCATAGCTCTGCCCAGGGATCGTATAAGATTGCCAAGGGGTATCAGCTCTCTCTGACATGCTCACCAACCTCGCGGCATTGAACATGTGACACGGTGGAGGAGCAGGAACGACAAAAGTGTCTGAGGAATGATGAATAGCAACCCTTTCTCCAAGGTATGCAATCGCTCCATTTGTCCCCAAGAAGTAGCGACGCTCAGCAGTATACTGCGCGGCTAACCAAGGGACAACCAAGCCGACTCACGGCTGGTACAACACGTTAGGCTCTTGCAAAGAATGCCTATCAGATAAGAATCCATCGAAGGTAATGCGAAAATGTTCAAATATATAAAAGAACCATACCGAGATGATCCAATCTCGGACATATGCAGTAGACATCCCAGCGCGGCGGCTTCCCCAGGAGGCACTCACTGGAAACCTGCGCGGCGATGGTCTCGCTGGTGCAACCGAGGGAAAGTACTCGTAGAACTAGATCTACAAAAGGCAAAAATAATCAGCAAGTGCTAATCGAAGCTTAGAGCTAAACTTTTATGGGAGATAAGGTATACCTCTACGACCTTCCAAAAACCAGACAGAGCGACGTTCCCCGTGAAGGACCGGTGTTGACACGAATCTCGTAACGCTCGAATGAAGTCAGCATAGGCCAAGCTGGCCCAGTCATAAGTCCCGATCAAGTGTAGATCATGGACCGCAGGTAGGTAGTAGAGCAGCACTCTACTACCCTTGTCAGGGGAGAACGTCCCTGACAGCAAAATAAGCACAAAGATGCGCACCCTCTACTCTCGGGTGGTCGTATCGTCATCGAAAGTCGCCGCTAGAGTCAAACGACGAATCCCCTTGGCGCTGAACTGAGTTGACTCCACCTTAGCACGAGCCCGAACAACAATCGGACCCAATAGCTCCTCGACCTCAGGGGAAAAGACGCTGATCTCGTTGTCAAACGGCAGTGCAACAGAGCTAAACTTTAGTCCCGTAATGAGACTGAAGTCGGTCGGGGTGACCATCATCTCACCCCAAGGAAAGTGGAAAGTGTTAGTGGTGTCCCAAAAGAACTCCACTAGAGCACGAACCACGTGATGATCCCCGCTAGAGGCAATCATGGCCTCTGAGGTCTTGAAAAGAGCAACTAGTCCGCAAGACTCCCAGAGAAGTCTCACCCCTCCGTCATTGCAAATATACATCTTGTACAGGTCGCTCAAGGTATTGCAACATGAACCGTGGCAGCGCGTCCTACCAACCGTGATCCCACGTTGCACCCTCTCAAAAATGTGGTGGACGGGGAAGAACTACAAAGTCCGCTCATCCCACTCTGGGAGAGGACCGAGAGAAGTGGACGGATCGGCGTCGTCCTCTACGGGATCGTGCTCCCGTCGTACGTCTCGGGACCGTGAACCCGAACCTCGCTGTCTAGCCATGCTACATTGTGCAGAATCATCATGAATTAAGATTCTATAGTATCTAAGGCTCGCCTAGCCACATGATACTATGTTCGAAAAAAACAGAGTATGTCGTACTAAAACAGAGCACAAATTTGAATTGAGCATATACGACATTTTTCAAGCATTCAAACAATTTCTTGCAATACTATAGTAATTATTGTGACAAATTGGACAAGAATTGCTAGCAAAAACGTCAAGAACAAGCCACATTGTATTCCCGACCTTAAGAGGTCCAACAATGGTGATTTGTTTGTTTCTTCACCAAATTGAGTCAAACAAGTCTCAAATTACTCCCAAGGCAATATATAAACATAATCAAGCAATTTCATGGCATAAAATTTGACAAACAAAGAGAATTAAGCAATTTAAGTTTTGAATTTTCAAGAAATTCGTGAACAAACATATGCAAAATTCATTAAAATCGGAGTGAGTTTGAAGAAATCTTACATAGATCGGGAAAATGGATGGAATAAGCTTTGATTTGCAACAAATTTGGGTGAATTCGGTAGAGAAACGAGCAAGAACGAGTAAATTGAAGTTCTAAGCGAATTCTCGAGCAAAAAACGAGCAGCAACAATGGAAATGAAGAAGAAAGGGGTATAAATGGAAAATTCGACTCTAGCGCCAAACAACAGGCCTTGGCGCCAGATGATAAGGCTTAGCGCCTGGCGCTAGTGCCAGCGTCTGGCGCTAAAGTTGTGTGGCACCAGCATTATTTCAGCGACGACAGACTGCTTAGCCACTCAGTGCGGTTGTTCCAACCACTTGCAATACATTTTAGGTTCCTTGGTACGCCAGTTAGCCCCTCTAAGAAATTTGATATGATTTAGTAATCGGCTTGATTACAATTACATAAAGTGATTGACTTGATGAATGATCGTCTCACTTAGCTTAAAGCGCATAAGCATTGGCTCATCGCAAAACACCGACATACTGGTTCAGAATTCAGTAAAAGGCACCAACATACAGGTTCAAGCAGCAAAAGCGCCGACTTACAGGCACATCGGAAGCAAAGTTCAAGCGAGCTTTTAAAGATCGACAAGCGTGGGTCTTCGGTAATTTTTCTCGGAATATTATCGCAACTAATGAGGATAGCTTCAAGCGAGGATATCTTCGGCAGTGTTCCCTAGCTTGCGGGGAGTTGTCATAAACAAATGAAGGTGATTTAAAGCGAAGTTGTCTTGGATCGTGTTCCCTGGCTTGCGGAAGATGGTCATAAAGTGCTAGAAGGTGGTTTCAAGCGAAGAAATCTTCGATGGGGTTCTCTAGCTTGCAGAAGTCTATCAAGGCGAAATTGGAGGCAGTTACAAGCGTAGCAGTCTTCAGGCGGCATTCTCTAGCTTGCAGGAGGTCGTCACAAATACAAAAATACAGCAATGCAGCAGCAAATCGGTCACCAGCAGAGACGTGTGCTCGACGGTGCAAGATACGCGTTTCTTAACTCTTTTATATGTTTGACTAGCTAGTTTGCAGGTATCAGCGTTATAAGAGTGGTTTAGGATCGTAGAACGTTCTGAATCATTCTCCGTCCCTATCGATACTTTGACTTTTGTTTTCGAAACTTACGTTTCTCCAAACTCAATCAAAGTGGGGGCTTTTGTAGACACCCAAATGTGTCTCCCCAAAACTAAACCCAGTGATGAGTACCTTTCATGTCAAATCATAATTGATTGAAGTGAAAGTGTGGAAAGTCTAGTGTTGCGGATAGTTTTAATTTCTTTTCTGTTCTCTCTGTTTTTGAAAACCTATTTTAAGAAAACAGACAATCCAGTTTGTTTGGTCCATAATAAGGGTCCAATAATAGTGTAGTTGGATGGGGCTTGAAAAGAGCTTTCCAACGATATATTATAAGCCCAATTCCGATGAATAATGAGGAAGTTATGGCCAAATTACTAAACTAGGCCCGATTTGAGCCTTATATGCGGCCCAATGATCTAGAGGAGGGCCTAATATGGATTTATCATTCCTAATGCAATTAGGATTGGTTTTAGTCTTCTAGATTCTTCTGGATGGTTCTTTTCATTCCTAATTCAATTAGCATTGATAAATTGACTTTTCTTGACTTTTTGGAGTTTTATCAGAATAAAAGAGTGTTTTTAAGGAAAATACAATTTTATCCTTTTGTACGGTTAAATTTTATGTGAATTTAGAAAACGCGTGAAAGAATTAATTAGCGCCTAACGCCAGACATTAGCGCCTGGCGCTAATGGTCAGCACCTGGCGCTAACTTGTTTTTTCCTCGTTGAAACTCTGATTTGTTTTTCTATCTTTTTGGCTGATTTTCTCTATAAATAGCCTCTTAAAATCTCCGTTTTTCTTCACTAACTCTCTAATTCTCTTCTCTCTCTAAGCTAAAGCTTATTCTCTCTCTTTTTTTCTAAACCAACCTTTTTATACAAAATTCCGCATTCACAAGTCCAAGAAACACCTAGCATTGTTCGAAGTTTCCTTCGCCCTAGACGTGAAAGGTTTTAATTTCTGAGGGTTTGGTCCCAAATCTCTCTTTCAATTATTTAATTTAATTGTTGTTTATTATTTTCCTTGAAGTTACTAACGTGTGTATTTTGTTATTAGAAAGAGATACGAGGCATCCAAGTAAGTGCTTTAATTGATTTTAATTGATATTATGATGTAGAAATCATGCTTAGGTTGTTATTATGATTTCTAGCGTCATGTTAGGGTGTTTTGATCTTCCTAGTATCATGTTTAGGGTAACAACTAAAAAATGCTAATATCAAGTATGATTAAAAGTATGATGCCTTTTATATTCTTCGTAATATTTATGGTTGTTAGTATCATGTTAGGGCTAAAGATTTGATTTTTATTGGTAAGTGACATGCTAGGGTTTGTTATTAATCTTGTTAGTATCATTCCTAGGATCTTACTCTTATTATTCTTTAACGTGATTATGATTTATGATTATTTTTGTGATTTATGATTATTATTATGTTGCTTGATGATATTTATTATTGCTTGATCATTCCTTTTATGCATGTTTAAAGAGAATTGGTACTTGATGCGGGATGCTAGTTGCAGCGTGCTTGCAAGCCTCGCACTTGGTGCGGGCTGCTAGCCTCGGCTTGCTGGCATGCCACGCACTTGGTGCGGGCTGCCAGCCTCGGCCAGCTACTAGCATGCCTCGCACATGGTGCGGGCTGCTAGTTGGCCTTGCTAGCCAAGGTGCGTTAGCACGCATTGCTAGCCACCTTGCTAGGCCATATGCCCCTAGCACTCGATTTGCTCGGGGAATTCCGATGCTAGGGGTATTTTGGTAATTTTGTTGATTTATTAGCAATTTTCTCGTCTCGTCTTTTATTATTTTCAACTCGAATTCCGACGCTCGGTTTCGACGCTCTAATCTCGAATTTCCGACGTCTAAATATTAATTACTCAGGCGACTCATTAATTCCTTCCGAATTAATTTGTTGCGTCGGTTCGTTAGTTGCTTGGGTGTGGCCTGAAGGGTTCAGTCAAGATTAAGCTGTAATATAAATTATATATTAATATTACTGATCGGAAGTGGCCTCCACCCAGGCATTCCGATCACTTGACCTCACTTAATAATTAGCTTTCTAATACCGAACCCTCTATCGAAATAATACACTTGTTTAGAAGGACACCATTCCTTTCAATCTGCCACTTGTCCTTCCGAAACAAGTGCGTTTTTAGTGTATATCCTTTTTCCTATGTCGCTTAATGTTTATTCATGAACTATAAGGTAAGATTTATTCGTCATCCTTATTATGTCCAAAAGTGTTTCTCGATCTCGAGCCCGACTGTCAATAAACATATGATTTCTAAAATATATCCGAGCACAACCATGAATTTTACAGTCTCACTCTTCGAGAGGCCTTGTAAACAACAAAGACATCTTCCCTATTTTTTAGTAGGGGGACAATCCCAGTCTTTTAATGTAGCCTCTCTTACTGAGAGGACCTAGCCGCCCGAGTGTTGCCATTATAATCTCCTTTTACGGCAGATGTTTGACAACATCAAAGCGGATTAGTACTCAAACAAGAGAACTCATAATACTCATGGTCGAGGAAACAGGTTCCGATAGCCATAATGAGCAGTATACTTATGACGATTTTTTAATCTCTTAAATTATTCTCATAGGTCAATCCAGTGTGGTTCTAAACCATTACATGTGTAAATTATTTATGACAATCATGTCCTTGTAGCAAAAGAAACGGTGCTATAAATTAAACAACACACTAATCTCAAGTTGACATTAATCATCTATCGTTTAAATGACCTTGATTAGGGATAATTCTTAATTATAATATTCAATGTTCACTTAATAGGTGTTTCCTTACCAAGACTGGTCTTGATACCCTGTTTTGAAAATTCTGATAATCGAATGGACTCACTATTTAATCCTAAACCACAATTAAATAGCAAATGGAGTGATAAAATATTGCATGAAATTTAAATTACTCCAAAACAGGAATGGTTTTTCTTAGTGTCTTACGTTAAATGTTTAAAATTTAACTAAAACACTAAACAGTGAAATCAAATCCAGTCTCTAACGTGCCTGATTCCCATTGCCTCAATGAGCTTGTTGTGCTTCACTTGAGGCAAAGGTTTAGTAAGTGGATCGACTACATTATCATCTGTTCCAACTTTGCAAATTCTGATTTCACCTTCTGATTTCCATTCTTGAATCGTGTGAAACCGCCGCTTGACATGTTTGACCTTATGATGTTCCCTTGGCTCTCTAGCCTGGGAAATGGCTCCATTGTTGTCATAATAGAGGGATATCGGTCCCTTGATTGAGGGTACAACATCAAGTTCACCAACGAACTTACGAATCCAAACAGCCTCCTTAGCCGTTTCAGCAACTGCGAAGTATTCGACTTCAGTTGTAGAATCTGCAGTTGTGCTCTGCTTGGCACTCTTCCAACTAAACGCTCCTCCATTTAGACAGAAAACATATCCAGATTGTAATTTGAAACTGTCTCTGTTTGTCTGGAAGCTCACGTCGGTATATCGTTCAACAACTAAATCCTCTGAACCACCATACACCAGGAATTTATCCTTGTTCTTTTTCAGGTACTTTAGGATATTCTTGGCCTCAGTCCAATGGGCCTCTCCTGGGTCTGATTGGTAACGACTCCTTGCACTCAAGGCATACGATACATCTAACCTAGTTATATCATGGCATACATGAACAATCTAATAAGCGAAGCATACGGAATCTGATTTATCCTTTCCCGCTCATCAGGTGTCTGTGGACACTGCTTCTTGCTTAGGGTTATGCCATGTGACATGGGTAGGTGACCTCTCTTGGCCTCCTCCATGCCGAATCGAGCTAATACCTTATCAATATAGGTACTTTGGCTCAATTAAATCATCCTTTTCGATTTATCCCCATATATCTTGATGCCTAGTATGTACTGAGCCTCTCCCAAGTCTTTCATTGAAAAACACTTTTCGAGCCAGGCCTTTACATACTCTAACAACGGAATGTTGTTTCCAATGATCAAAATGTCATCGACATATAAGATTAGGAATTCGATGTCACTCCCACTGACCTTCTTGAAAACACAAGATTCATCTGGATTCTTGATAAAATCAAACTTACTGATTGCTTCATCGAATCGCAGATTCCAACTCCTACTAGCTTGCTTTAGCCCATAAATGGACTTTTTAAGCTTACAAACTTTCCAAGCATTGTTTTGGTCGATAAAACCTTTCGGTTGCGTCATATACACAATTTCTTCCAAAATAACATTGAGGAAGGCGGTTTTGACGTCCATCTTCCATATTTCATAGTTGTAATATGCATTAATTGCATGGAGGATCCAAACAGATTTAAGCATTGCGACTGGAGAAAAGGTTTCATCGTAATTAATACCATGAACTTGTCTGTAACCTTTATCTACCAATCTAGCTTTGTAAATGAATACATTTCCATCTTTGTCGGTTTTCAACTTGAAAATCCACTTACATCCGATAGGTGTGTAACCTTCGGGCAAGTCATCCAAGTCCTAGACTTGATTTTCAAACATGGAATCCATTTCAAATATCATGGCCTCTTGCCATTTAGTAAAGTCGGTGCTTGCCATCGCTTGCTTGTAGGTTGCCGGTTCATCAACAGCCATAAACAGGATGTCCTGATTCTCAGTTAATACTATATCAAGATATCTATTAGGTTGAGATCTCGGCCTTTGAGACCTATGTAGGGTAATGTACTAGCGTTTGCATAGTCGGTTTGACTTTGCACATTTTAATCATTTTGACCTGCGTCAACAGATGATGTTTAAGAACTTTGACTGTCATTCTAATTTTGTTGCTCGTCCTCTCGAACTTCGTCGAGTTCGATTTTCCTCCCACTTGTAATTTTGGAAATGTGCTCCTTCTCCAAAAAGACACCATCGCGAGCAACGAACACTTTGTTCTCCGATTTATTGTAAAATTAATACCCTTTGGTTTCTTTTGTATAGCCCACATAGTAAACCTTGTCAGATTTGGAATGAAATTTGTCAGAAATAAATTTCTTGACATACGCTTCGCATCCCCATATCTTTAGAAAAGACCACCTAGGATGTTTCTTCATCCATAGTTCGTTTGAAGTCTTTTCTACAGCTTTTGATGGAGCACGGTTCAGTGTTAGTGTCGCATTTAGAAGTGCGTGTCCACAGAATGAGATAGGAAGATCACTAAGACCCAATATAGATTGTACCATGTCTGACAAGGTTCGATTTCTCCTTTCGGATACTCCGTTCCATTATGAAGTTCCCGGAGGTGTCAATTTTGAAAGTATACCCTTTTCTTTCTGATGGTCATCGAATTCTTAGCTCAAGTATTCACCACCTAAATCTGATCGAAGGGATTTGATTTTCTTGCCAAGCTGATTTTTAACTTCAATATGAAATTCTTTTTTCAAACGATTCAGATTTATGTGACATGAGGTTGACATAGCCATATCTACTATAGTTGTATATGAAGGTGATAAAATATCGATGTCCGTTTCTTGTGGCGGAGCTCATTGGTCCACATACATCGGTGTGTATTAGTCCTAATAAGTCTCCTACCCTCTCCCAACTTGGAGAATGGCTATTTAATCATCTTTCCTAATAAACATCCTTCGCAATTCTCAAATGATTCTAAATCAAAAGAGTCAAGAACACCTTCCTGTAGAAGTTTCTAGATGCGTTTGATGTTAATGTGGCCAAGACGACAATGCCACAAGTACGTCTAATTTGACTTCATGGTCGTAGCCCTTTTGGTGGTATTATTCACATTATAAACTTGTTTTTCTAATGAAAGCACATAAAGACCATTTTCAAAATGTGCAATACCATATACAACATTATCGAGATAAAATGAACATTCATTGTCCTTTACTCAAAATTCAAAACCTTATCCAATGCTGAAATTGAAATGATGTTTTTGGTAATGTTAGGAACATAATAACAGTTTTCAAGTTCCAAAACAATCCTAGAGGGAAAAGACAAACTAAGAGTTCCTACGGATACGGCTACAATTCTGGCTCCATTGCCGACCCGGAGTTCAACCTCTCCCTTTGCTAGCTTCCTAATGTTCCTTAGACCCTGAGAATTGGAACCATATTCGGTATCTAATACCCATGATGTTGAGCTAGTGAAGTTTAAGTTTATAACATATATACATGATCCAGAAGCAACGATTCCGTTCTTCTTATCTTCCTTGAAATTAAGGCGATCTCTCTTCCAATGTTCTTTCTTCTTGCAATAGAAGCATTCAGAATAAGATTTAGAAGACACTATCTTCTTCTCCTTGTTATCCTTGGTAGCTTTAGACTTAGGCGGATATGTCTTATTCTTAACCTTCCCCTTAAATCCTTTCTTCTTCTTGCCTTAGAATTTGAACGGCTTGCCTTTTTTGAGCATGAGCATATCATGCTTCCCCTCATCCTTGAGCGTTTTCTCGGCTTGCTTCAACATACCAAGAAGCTAAATGAGGGTTTTCTCCATGCTGTGCATATTATAGTTCATCTTGAAATGATCATAGCCTTTGTGCAACGAGTGGAGAATGATGTCAATTGCCATCTCAGTTGAATACCCTGCATCAAGCCTTCCCATGTTCTCAAACAATCCTATCATTTTAAGTACATGTGGGCTAACCGACTCTCCTTTCTTGAGCTTGCTCTCATTGATCTGCCCGTGGGTTTCAAACCTCTCACTTTGGGCCTGCTCTTGGAACATATTCTGCAGCTCAAAAATGATCTTGTAGACGTCGTTCGAAGTGCGCCTATGTTAAAGCATGTTGTGAATATGCTTGGCACTCATAGGAAGTGGGAATTGACATAATACGATTAGGGACAAGGAAAGTAGGGATCCGCTAAAAAGTTTTTTTAGGAACTTGTAAACCGTTCACGGATCATTTAAGGCATCCACAAATAAGGGACAACGAAGGAAACAACGATTAACCCGTGAAGGTTACACCCCATTCATAATCCATGAGATTACTAACTCCATATGGTTCAGATTCACAAAAGGAGGATCGGGAATGATGGTACGAAGTAAGTCATGGAGTCACATTCGCCCGTATTGGCCTCTACTTGATTCTTATTGTAAAAAGTGATTCCTGAGATCTCAAAGGCATGTAAACAAAGATTCAGTTTGCTCCAAACTATTATTAAGCTAAATTGGTTGAATATTAATGCAACATATAATTATAAAATATTAGTGATCAATTTAATTAACAACAAGATTAAAAAGGAACCTAAATCAGTTGTCCAAATTATCTTATTAGGCGTGATTTTAAATTACATATTCCCTTTAAACATGCAATATGGTGATAAAAAATATAATAAAAATAAACATTAATACTGGAAGCAATTCAACAATAATAGAGTTAGTCAAATCAAATAATAATTAACCTAATCATGATACTAGCAACATTAAAAATAAAATAAGAGCAATTAAATTAATTAATTACTCACATTCCGCGCGTTCCTTTAAATTGCTACATCATGAATAAATTGTTAGTAACTTCATAAAAAATATAAATCAAATTGAAACAATTAAATTAAATTAAATAAAAAGTAGAGTTGATTTGGTCCAAACCCTTAGTTATGTGTACCTTTCACGCCTTGGTTTAAGGACGGAACCTCGGGTTAAGTATGGACTCCTTGGAGTGATTAGGGGAAGAATGGTGTAACTAGGAATATAGGTTTAAGGCATAGAATATGAGAGAGAGAGAAGAGAATGATTTTGGTGTAAAAGAGAGAAAGAGAGAAGGATTTGATTCCCCGAACTGCAGAAATGAGGGTCTTATTTATAGGGAAAATGAGTAGAGGGAACACACGGAACCCTAAAAAGATAAAACCCTAAAACTTTACACCGCGACACGGCAGAGAACACCGTGACATGGTGCCAGGCACCGTTACGCGGGGGAAAATCCCGTGACGCAGAAAAAATTGGAGTGACGCGGGACATATTTGACCTACGGAGAGTGAAAACGCGTGAAGGGTTTACGCGAAAAAGACAGGAGAAAATTCCGTGACACGGCACACGTACCATGACACGGAAGTGTCCACCGTGGCACGGTATTGTACACCGTGTCACGTTATGGGAAAACGCGGAAATTACACGGAAAAAGCACCGTGATACGGTGAGAAATACCGTGTCATGGCATCAGGTACCGTGCCACGGTGGATTTTCACGCAAAAAAGCTTTGAAAATAGCACCGTGACACGATGTAAACTACCGTGTCATGACACTAGGCACCGTGCCACGTCATCAGGCGCTGTGACATGGTGCTTTTATATTGTGCGCGGTAATTCCAGTTTTTTTACCCGTTTTTAAAATCCTCATAACTTTTGATTCGTAACTTGGAATAAGAGATATAATATATCATTGGAAAGATTATCAAGTCTACTTTATAACCCATTTATAATCAGGTCAAAAAAAATTTAGATTTTAAGATATGGTCGTTTTAGTGGAAGGGTGTTGGTTTTGGGCCGAGTTTAGTGTCTTGCTCATATCTTTTTCGTTATAGCTCTGAATTGGGCTTATGATATATGTTTGGAAATCTTTTTCAAGGACTATCCAACCAAATAATAATTGGATCAAAATTATAAGATTAAAAAAATCAGTTTCTCTCGGTTTTGCGATGTGGACACGAAAAGTGGATAACAAGTTATGGTTTAGGGAAATGAGATAGGAAATTGGTTTATGAAATGTATTGGATAGAAAATAGATTTAAGCACTCCAAAGATTAAATACTCAACCCAACCGATAATTGCGGTGAAGGTGTTCATCATCGGGTTTGGTTTTAGGGAGACATTTTTAGGTGTCTACAGAAGCCTCCACTTTGACTGAGTTTGTAGAAACGTTAGTGTCGAAAACGATAGTCAAAGTAGTCGATAGGGGCAGAGAATTATTTAAGACGTTCTCCGATCTTAAATCACTTTGTATATGCCGATACATGCAGAAAAGTGTTTGTTCCACATATAAAAGAGTAAATGGATAGAATGCTTCCAATGCTCGAAGAATCCACTGGATGGCGTTTTGTTGAAATAGTTTCCTTGCCTGAGGAAAGTCGACTGATGAGTTTGGTAGCTTTCTAAGCCTGAAGAAACCTACCGAATGATACTTTCCATGCTTGAGGAAAGTCGACATATGAACTTGGTGTTTTTCTATGCATGAAGAAACCCACCGACAATACTTTCCATGCTTGAGGAAAGCCGACAAAGGAATTTGGCGATTTTCTATGCTTGAAGAAACCCACCGATAATACTTTCCATGCTTGTGGAAAGTCGACTGATGATTTTGGCAGCTTTCTATGCTTGAAGAAATCAACCGGATGACACTTTCCATGATTGAGGAAAGTCGACAGATGATTTTGGCAAGTTTCTATGCTTGAAGAAATCCACCGGATAATACTTTCCATGCTTAAGGAAATTCGACAGATGATGAGATTGCAAGTCTCTATGTATCGAGAACCTTGGGCCATGAAATGATGGTGGTTCGATTGTCCCTAAACGTGGGCTGTAGTTGGTTCGTTTGTCCCCGAACGTGGGCTGTAGATGGTCCGCTTGTCCCCGAACGTGGGCTGTAGATGGTCCGCTTGTCCTTGGACGTGGGCTGTAGATGGTCCGCTTGTCCCCGGACGTGGGGTGCAATTAAGACCTGCAAAATAAAAATTGCCAAGGGACTCGTATAGACTATGATTAACTTGACCAATCGACTTGACCAAGCTTGACATGACATGAGATGACATGTGTATGACTTGTGATTGTGTGTATGTGTGCACAAATAACCAAAAATGCAAAAGCAAAAATTTTCTGTCATTTTTGTCATGAGACGAGTGGAGGGTACCGACTTTCTCCCAAAAACGAAAGACGTGAAAACTGAAATTTTATTTTCGAACATCCCTCGATGAGAAAATTTTGAAAAAGTTTTTTGAGCTTCCCCAAAAGAAAAGACATGAAAAAGGGAAGAAGGTTTGAACTTCCTCGTTCAGCAAGACGAAATGAATTGCATGGATTGAATTGGTTTTCTTGAAGATAATATATGCATGATGCATGTTCTTAGGCCAGAAGGCTAAGGACAATTACATCATGTGACACGATTGATGAATGAACTTAAGTCATGGAGCTAAGCATCATATATGATGTAAAGAAACGATCATAAACATCACTTAGGACTAGAAGCTAAGTACTTATATAGATGAAGTGATTGATGAGTATTCCATAATGAATGTTTCTTAGGTCAAGGAGCTAAGCACGATATGCGATGCGTGAAACAATGAATATTGCTCAGGTCAGGAAGCTAAGCAGGTATACAATGTTTCTTCCAATGAATGTTGTCTTGAAACATGCACAGTGGGGAAACAAGATTTCACAATAAAGGGTTCCTAAGGGAAAGATGATATGGCTATGTATGTATGCATGCAAAAAGTGTGTGAAAGTGATACTAAGGTGAGGCTGCAAAGGCTATGGTGAGGGAAATTTATGTGAGAAGAGTCGAGATGGTGACTCTTTAGGATAGGTAGGCTAAATGATGTGGGTTCAAGCTTCAAAGTCTAGCTCTAGATAGGTAGGGGTAAACATTGGATATTCTTTGACTCGATCAAGCATATGAATGTAAATATGGCCGCACCTAGATGTGAGGTTGCCTACGTATCCGTTAGGGATCAGGCCGAACGTAGCTCTAACCAAACTTTGCACAAGTGTATGTACACCTCAAAGAGGTCTTTCAAGGGTTGTAATATGCTTAAGTTGATGGTTTAAGGAAGAAAAGGGTAAAAGGATCAAGACCCATGAGAAGCCCCCAAGATATGCAATTATGTATTAGACTTTGCAAGTTTTATTTTTCATATATTTTTTTGTTTTGAATTTTTTTTCTTTTTTTTTTCATTCTCTTGAATCAATGTAGGCAATATCAGATCATGCGGTCTATCACTCACTTAGCATTCATGTTTCTCAGGCACGGTACCAAGCACTCAATGAGAGACGCAATTTGAGACGTGTTCATACAAAGACATTGGAACACTTGCCCTTAGACATTGTTTTATTGTTGCTTTGCTGCTCTTTTTTTTTTTACTTGCTTTTTAAATGTTATACAATTATGAATCTTCTAATCACAAGGTTAAGTGAATGTGTGTTGAATAAATGAAGGCCAAACGTTAGACGAGGCTCAAATGGTTTATGAAGAAATGGAATGTGATTGAACAGTTAATAGGGAATGACAGGGTTGCAAAGGTGCCTCAAGTCATTGGTGTATCTTGTGTTTAGTTTGGTAATTGATATTTTTTTTTTGAGAATGAGCGAATGAAAAATGCTATGATCGAGATGTAGAGGAAATTTGCTCATTTTATTCATGGAAAAGGTGAACGAAACACATGAAACATATAAAAATTTGAAATGGAAAACCTATGCTAGACATGAATGGGGGAATGGAGATGAATGATAAAAAAAAAGAAATCATGAAATCTTGCACAAAGGATCTGTTGTGCGCCTTGTGTTCATTACTTCGTGCCGTCCGGAGGGCAGGAAGTTTGTTTGAATCCACCAAGTCTTGAATGACGTCCTTCAAATTCCAACATTGCTCCGTAGTGTGGCCCTTTCCTTGATGGTACTTGCAATGGGCATTGGGATTCCATTTGGCGCTCCTTTCTTCAGGTTTTTGCTCTGGAAATGGCCCAATAGGTGTGATCAAGCCTTGACCGTAAAGGCGATCAAAGGCCGCATCATAAGTCATTCCTAAAGGAGTGTAAGTTCTTTTTTTCTTGGGTAATGGAGCATCAAGAGCTAACACTTCATTGAGATCAATTTGGCTTATATTGTTGGTAGTATTTTCGTGCTTAGAAGACGAAGAAGAAGGATGGTCGTTCTTCTTGCTTTTTCAAGTGTTATTATTGTTACTACCAACAGTCTTTATTAGCTCATCCTCGATATTGATGACGGTGTCATATACAGCTTCGAAAGTGTTTAGTGGAAGAAATTTCAGATGTTCCTTATATTTGTGAGTCAGATTTTGAATAAAGAGGCAAACCCTCTATCTTTGGGGGGATCTACCAAGAGTGAAGCCGTTTCCCTTCACCTGTTCAGATAAGCGGTGAAGCCTTCATTCTCTTTTTGTTTTAGAATGGAGAGTTCACGTTCAGAAGTTTTAGTTTTAATGTTACACTTGTAACGATTCATGAAACTGTCGGTGGCATCTTTCCAAGTCGTAGTACGCTTGGCATCTAGGGAATAAAACTATTGTTGGCAAGCATGTTCTAAGTACAGAGGGAACACTGTAGGGAAAGAGTGTTATGTCCAATCCCTTAAGAGCCATGGTTGCAGAGAACGCCTTCAAATGGAATATTGGATTGTCAGTAGGCTTGAACTTTGGAATATCATCAGTGGTGAACTTTTCAGGGAGCCTGTCTTTCACATCCAAAGGAGCGGGAGGCTGTTCCACATAAGTGAAATCCTCAGAAATCTTACTCATTTGTTCCTTCAATTTGTCAAGGGTGGAAATAGTGACCTTGTTTTGTTCCATGGTAGTGACCCTAGTGGTAAGGGTTTCCATCATGGCAGACAGTGCCTTGATGGATTTGTTGATGTTCTCAATATCTTCCTTAGTGGCCATTGATAGGTGATAATTAATGTGGAGGATGGCGAAGTTCTCTTTGAACCCTCTTGGATTTAAGAGATTGTTGCGGTAATGACTCAAACTGTATTAATCTACCCCTGCTCCTTGACCAAGTACTATGAAATAAAACAATTCACTTAATTGTTGGACTCAATGCTCAAGATCGGAAAGGAAGAGAAAAAATAGACATTTGAAAACAGGTGAGAATAAACTCCACTCAATTTTTAGTATGACGAAAAAAAGGTGCATGAACCTAGTATACGATCATAAACGACATGGTGCACGACTCAAGTCGGAACATGAAGAAAGTGTGTGGACTAAACTTGACTTGTGAGTGATTAAGTGATGTTATAAGACTCGTGTTATGATCGTATGGCTAGACATGTGAACAATAACCAAAATGACTGACACGTGGACCAACTTAGCACGGAAGACCAAAATAGGGGCTAACTGGACTTAAACTTGGGCACCGTGTCGCGGCGCAACAGTCGTGTCACGGTAAACCTGCACCGTGGAGTGGTACAGGCCGCCGTGAGATGGTACTGATTGCCATGATGCGGCGTTTTTTGCCGTGTCACGGTAAACAGTTCTAGTTTTTATTTTTTATTTTTTATTTTTTTATTATAAATTTTAGAGTTTGTGCTAATTACTAAGTGAGTACGGTCCATTGGCAATTGTTAGTCATAAAATAATCCACCATAGACAAAGAATGTTAAGGTTAGGATCAAAACGACCAAATATACACACATAGGACACGTAGGCACAATGATGCAAAGAATAGTTCGCAACCTAAGGTCCAGTTCTATGTTACACTATGGTCAGGTTTTATTTGGTGTCAAAAGGGTACAATGGTTAAGAGTTTGGACGCGTTAGCAAGGCAGCCTCCCCTGAGGGTGTATGCCAACGGGCGGCTCCGGGAGTTCGTAATGAAATCGAACTCGACTCCATGGTTTGGGTGGATTTAAAAACTCGGATGAACCCTTATTTCCATGAGCGTTTTTGGGTTGATAGAGCTTAAATCTCCCGGGGCTAAGACGTATGTAGAACTGTAGGGAATAAATTTCAAGCGTTAAACCCCTAGCTTGAACCCCACTGTGATCATACACTAAAGTACGGTGGCGTCCAAAAGGGAAGAAGATAGAGTAAAAGAGTCGCCAACAAGTTTTAGGAACTTGTAAACCGTTCACAGGGTGAAGGTTACACCCTTTAACAATCCAAGAGATCGTCAACTCCATAAGGTCTAGAACCAAATAAGGATTCGGGGATGAAGGTACAAATCCAACCTAAAAGAGATTGAACCTGCCCTAATTAATAGGCCTCTACTTTATTCTGATCGTATTCATGTGCGCTTTTCAATTAACATGCAATCAATAGGATTAACCTAAACCTGTTTATTTAGGTTGGTTGACTTTAATGCACAAACAAATCTATTATTGGCGATCACTTGAATTATAATCATATTAACTCTAACAAGATTATTAAATATCTTATTAAGCGTGATTACAAGTACTAAATTCCCTTTAAACATGCAATAAAGGCGTGATCAAGCAATAACAATAGATATCAAGCAACATAATAAATAATAATAAATATCATGACAATAATTATAACCATTAAAACAATAATCATCATAAATAAAATAATCATCATCAAAATAATAATAATAATCATATATTATAACAATTATAATCATAATCATGTTCATGTTAATATTAAAGCATAATAATAGCAATATCCTAGGCATGATACTAACAAGATTAATAACAAACCCTAGCATGTCACTAAGCAATAAAAATCAAATCTTTAACCCTAACATGATACTATCAATCATAAATATTAGGAAGAACATAGGAAGCATCGCAGGAATCATATTTAATATTAAAATTACCCTAGACATGATACTAGGAATATCATAATAACAATGTAAACATGATTTCTACATCATAACATCAATAAAACCATTAAATTACTTACTTTGATGCCTCGTACCTCTTTCTAATAACAAAATACACACGTTAGTAACTTCAAGGAAAATAATAATCAAAACAATTAAATTAAATAATTGAAATAGAGATTTGGGACCAAACCCTCAAAAATTAAACCTTTCACGTCTAGGGCGAAGGCAACTTCGAATATGGCTAGGTGTTTCTAGATCTTGTGAATGAGGAATTTTGTTTTGAAAACAAAGTTTAGAAATAGAGAAAGAGAGAGAGATTAATGAATTAAGAGAGAATTAGAGAATTAATGATTGCGAATGAAAACTAATTGTAGGTGAATATTCGTGAGAATTGCTGAATGAAAACGGAGTTTTTAATACGTTATTTATAGAGAAATTAGCCAAAAAGATAAAAATATCAAAACAGAGCACTTGGCACACGCAAAACGAGGTTGGCGCACGCAAAACAGAGCTGGCGCCAGCACCAGCTAATTGGCGCCAGGCGCCAATGGCTAGCACCAGGTGCCAATGGCTGGCGCCAAGCCTGGTTCCAGGCGCCAATGCCTGGATTCAGGCGCCAGGCATGTTTTTGACGCGTTTTTAAAAATCAGATAAGTTTTGCCGTACTGGAGGATAAAATAGTATCTTTTCCCCGAAAATGCTTTTTGATTTTAATTAAAACTCTAAAAAGTCAACACAAGTCAATTTATCAATGCTAATTGAATTAAGAATGAAAAGAACCTTCTAGAAGAATTTAGAAGACTAAAACCATTCCTAATTGCATTAGGAATGATAAATCATATTAGGCCCTCCCCAAGATCATTGGGCCGTATATAAAGCTCAAACCGGGTCAAGTTTAGTAAATTGGCCATATCTTCCTCAATATTCATCGGAATTGGGCTTATAATATATCGTTGGAAAGCTCTTGTCAAGACCCATCCAACTACACTACTATTGGACCCATATCAGGGACCAACCAAACTAGATTAGCTGTTTTCTTAAAATAAATTTTCAAAAACAGAGAGAAGAGAAAAGAAATTAAAACTTATCCGCAACACTAGACTTTTCACACTTTCGCTTCATTTGATTATGATTCGACGTGAAAGGTACTCATCACTGGGTTTGGTTTTGGGGAGACACAACTGAGTGTCTACAGAAGCCCCCACTTTGACTGAGTTTGGAGAAACGCAAGTTTCAAAAAACGAAAGCCAGAGTAGCGATAGGGACGGAGAATGATTCAGAACGTTCGGCGATCCTAAATCATTCTTGTAACGCTGATACCTGCAAAACTATCGTTAGTTAAAACAGATAAGAGAGTTAAGAAACGCGTATCTTGCACCGTCGAGCACACGTCTTTGAAAGTAACCGATTGTTTTGATGAGCTCCTACAAGCTAGAGAATGCCATCCCGCTTGAAAACTGCTACACCTGTAATTGCTTCCAATTCCGCCATGATAATATTCCACGTCCAAGGAAATACTATCGAAGATTATTTCTCTCGAAATTACCTCCAGTTGTTTGTGACAACTCTCCACAATCTAGGGAACGCCACCTTGCTGTTTCGATGTTCACTCGTCTCTGAACAAAGAGCTTCTTTTTGATATGTTGACGTGTCTCTGAACAAAGAGCTTCTGAATGATATGCCTCCAATTTCCGCTGTGATAGTCTTCGAAAAGATCACTCTTTTTAATCCTTAATACTATCATGCCAGTACGTCGGCGCTTTGCTGCTTGTGAACCAGTATGTCGACAATCCTCTTGTATTTGGGAATAGTTGCCAACCACAACTCTTGTACGATGTATGACAATCCGATTTAGGGAAAGTTGTCAATGCCACGTAACAATCCATCCTTGGAAATGTTGCCACGATGAAGCGACAATCCGTACCTCGGAAAATTTGCCTAAATCCAATTTTGGGAAAAAGTTGCCAATGTTTAGTAACAATCTTTCATAAGAAATTTTCTACGATCGACAATCCACATCTTGGAATATAACTCTTGAAAGCAATCCACCTTGGAAATTTGCCAACGCTATGCGACAATCCTTTTGGGAAAATATTGCCACTATTAACAATCCGCGTCTTGGAACATTTGCAAAATAGAGTTGACCGACAATCCACTTCGGGAAAATTTGCCACTTGCTGAAATGAATGACAATCCATGTTGAGGAACCTTTGCCGATATTTATGATGAATAGAGACCTACAACAATCCTTTGGGAAATTTTTCCATAGGGAAATGGGTGTATGACAATCCAATCTCGGAAAACTTGCCAACGATCTATGAATGTATGACAATCCGAACTTGGAAAAACTTGCCAAACAAAGAAGGAGCACGACAATCCACGCTTGGAAACTTTGCCAGAGATGACAATCCAATCTTGGAAAAATTGTCGTTGAAGAAGATGCACGACAATCCTTTTTTAGAAATATTGTCAGTTGGGGATGACAATCCAACTTTTGGAAAACTTTGTCGTTTAATAAGAATGCGCGACAATCCATATTTGGAAATATTATCGTTTAAGCGCTTGCTTTTGAACCGATTGTAATGAGCCAGTGTTTTAGGCGCTTAAGCTAAGTGAGACGATTTTTTGTTAGGTCAATCACTTACTACGATTGTAATCAAACTGACTACTTAATCATGTCAAATTTCTTATAGGGGCTAACTGGCGTACCAAGGAACCCGAAATTGTTGTACGAGTTGAAATCACCTTTCTGATAGGCTTCGAGCTCTGTCGCTGCTGAAATATCTCTGGCGTCAGGAATTGGAGTAGGGTCTTCCCTATTATGCTGCACCTGTATTAATTTTGACTATAGAACTTTGCCAAATTCTTTAGCCATCTTAAGGTTGACCTAAGGTTTATCATTTCTTGACTCATCGACTTGACACGACTCAAGGTATAAACTTGACTCTCTGTGATTTACTAACTCGAGGTTGACTCGACCCAAACTGCTTGACACATGTGTTAGACTCAAATCAAAGTGATATGACATGACTCAATGTGTACATGACTCATGTGTGCATTGTATTGACTGTGCGACTTGAAAATGTAAAAAAGCAAAAAATTTCCGTTATTTTTGTGGAGGGTACCGACTTTCTCCCGAAAAAGAAAGACGCGAAAAAAGAATCGAAGTGAAGTTTGAAGATGCATGTTGAATGAGCTTAGTCAAATGTCATTTGATACTATCTCTCAAGGTGCAAGGATTAACCCATCCTAGGCTATCTCAACTATTGACTCAATGATGAAAGCATTTAGGTAACTTAGGCACGGAGGCTAAGTACTTCATACTTCAATGTGCAATGACAATTATGATTGATGAGTGATGTGACAAGGCATGCTTCATCGTTATGTTAAGATTCCATGACAAAGGGTTCCTAAGGGAAGTATATTTGGTAATGTATCTGTGCAGCGTGTGAAAGTGACACTAAAGTTAGGCCGCAAAGGCTAAATGTGTGGAAAGATATTATGAAAAAAGTCAAATGGTGGTGACTCTTAGGCTAGGTAAGCTAATGATATAGGTATCAAGCCCCCAATTCTAGATCTAAGTGAATAGGGATGAGCATAGGAGATCCCTTGATATGATCATGGTGTAAGTGTGTGAATGTGAATATGAATGCATGTTTATTACGGCCGCACCTCGATGTGAGGTTGCCTACGTATCCGTTAGGAATCAGGCCGAACGTAGTTCTAGCCGAACCTCGCACAAGTGTGTATATACCTCAAAAAGGTCTTTTTAAGGGTCGTAACATGGTTAGGCTAGAGTTTATAGAAGAAGGGGATAAAGGTTCAAGACCCTCGATAAGCCCCCAAGGTGTGCAACCTCGCTTATGAATCTTTATATTTCTATACTTGAGTTTCTACTCTTTTTTTAGCTCACTTTTATCTTTTGCTTTAGCATCTATTTCATTTTTATAAGTGTGGGCAATCTCGATCATGCGGTCTATCACTCACTTGGCATTCATGTTTCTCAGGCACGGTACCGAGCACTCGATAAGAGACGCAATCTGAGACGTGTTCTTATCAAAGTCATTTTCATGTCAAAGACATTGGAACACTTGCCCTTTTGTACACTTTTATTTATTTATTTATTTTTGCTTATTTTTTCTATTTTGATCTTTTGAAGTCACTCAAGCCTTTTCAGGATTGCATAAATTACACACCATCCCATCCCAAGGTTAGGTAGATGTAGGTTGAAAAAAGAAAGGTCTATCGTTAGACGAGGCTCAAAGTGGTTTATGAAGAAAGGATTGTAAATTTGAAGGGTGAAAGGAAATATGATGTGGCTACAAGGGGTGCCTCAAATCATTGGTATACCTTGTGCTTAATTCGACATGGAATTTTTTATTTTTTTATTTTTTTATTTTTTTTAATGCAATATAATGAAATGATCATATGCAAGGAAATAAATCCTCATTTTATTAAAAGAAAAAAAATATAATGATCCTACAAAATAAATCTAAGGAGAATAAAAAGGTTCCTATGCTAGACTTATTAGGGAAAGGGTAAATAAAAAAGAATAGAAAAAAGAGGTCACGAAATCTTATCGTTGAAGCTCGCCTCTTGTCTTGTATTGTTTGCTTTATCATCACTCGCTTTTCTTGTTAATTGGAGACATGGGAAGCTTGTTGTTATCAATCAAATGTTGGATATTCTCCTTTAGCTTCCAACATCTCTCAGTAGCATGACCCCTACCTTGGTGGTACTTGCAGTGTTCGTTTGGATTCTAACTAGGCAATCTTTTCTTAAGTGGGGGATCTTGAATAGGTCCAATGGGAGTAATGATTCCCTTGGCATGGAGTCGATCGAAAGCATCATCGTAGCTAATTCCAATAGGGGTAAATTCCCTTTTCGGTTGCTTCCAATTACCCATGGCTAGGATCTCACTAAGATCGAAAGTACCAACACTATTACTAGAGTAGGTGTTTTCGGAAGAAGAAGGATACTCGTTCTTCTTCTCTTTACAACCACCGTTACTATTGTTACTAATCTTGGCCTTCTTGTCGCACGGAGGAACATGAAGGAGATTTGAATCAATGAGATCTTGAACATGATTCTTGAGGGCGAGGCACTTTTCAGTAGTGTGACCGAGACCTCTATGGTATCGACAATAGGAATTTGGATCCCAATTGGGAAAACGTTTTTCAGGTGGAGGGTCTTGACTGGGACCAATGGGGTGAATGAGACCTTGATCGTGAAGACAGTCAAAAGCTTCATTGTAAGTCATTCCTATTAGTGTGTACTCTTCAATGGTCTGTTTTGCCTGTGTCTTAGGAGCATTGAGTTCTTCATTAAACCCTTGGCGAGAATTTTGTTCGATGGTCATTACCCGATTTGCTAATCCCTCTACCACATTCAAGAGCATGGCAATGACATCTTGCAACTTTCGAACATCCTCTTTTAGACTTGACGAGTTTTCCCTGATATTATCTAAGAAAAGACTTTCATCCTCCCCGATCATGGCCACCTCATCGAGAGAGGTTATATAAGTTGTCTCGATCATGGGTTCTCCTACAGGTGTGATAAGAAGTGATGGATCGAAGGATGCTTGGTCATCTTCGATGGCTAGAATCTCGGAAGTGTCATTGTTATCGATCAGATCTTGAATAGCTTCTTTGAGTTTCCAACACTCCTCAGTGTCGTGACCCTTTCCTTGGTGATATTTGCAGTGCTTATTAGGGTCCCACTTAGGTGGCCTGGCTTCTGGAACTGGATCTTTGATGGGCCCTATGGGCATGACTAATCCTTTGTGATGTAGCTTCTCGAAAGTCGTTTCATAACTCATACCAAGTGGAGTGAACACTCTTTTTGATATTTGGATTCGTGGTTTAGAGGCGTTCGTGGCATGTACTTCATTAATGGGAGAGGAAGAAGAAGGATGGTCGCTCTTCTTTCTTCTCGCACTATTATCTTTCAGAAGGTCATCTTCAATATCAATGCCTATATTATACACAGCCTTGAAAGTATTCAAATTGTGTTGGTACTTTAAGTGCTTTAAATACTTCCCTTGGAGATTCTTGATAAACATCCTCACGGATTCTTTTTCGGTAGGAGCCTTGACCATATTAGCCGAAGTTTCCCTCCATTTGTTGAAGAAAGAAGTGAACCCTTTGTTTTCTTTTTGTTTTAACATCTCAAGTTGTCTGTGGTCTGTTTCGTCTTGGATGTTGCACTTATATCTATCTATGAAAGCGTTTACTATCGATTCCCAGGTAGAGGTTTTCTCTTTGTCAAGGGAGAAGAACCATTGTTGGCAAACTGTTTCGAGAGATAGTGGGAACAGAGAGGGGAAAACCTTCTTATCAATACCCTTAATTCTCATTATGCTTTCAAAAGCTCTTAGATGGAAGTAAGGGGTTCTGTTGCCTTGAATTTAAGGATGTCAGTGGAGTTTAACTTATGTGGAAGAAGTTCCTTGTCCAGCGAGACCCCTTGTGAACTCATGCCCTGAAATTTATAGTCACTAGATAGCTTGCTTAGACTCTCTTGCATGAGGTCCATCTGTTGTTGATTCACGGGATCATTGATCTTGAGTGTGAGGAGCTTCAGTGTCTCAGTCACGGTAACCAATTGGTTCCTAAGCTCATTGAATTCTTCTTGACTTTCCATTATCTTTTTAGCCTTCCTCTTTTGACGAATCGGTTTATCAAAAAGTGAGACATGAATAAAGAGGTTGTCCTTGATTAATCTCTCTTCTCTCCTCGACCAAGTACTGTGGAAAAGGAAATTGGGGATATTTATTGTTAATTATTTAACTCAAACTTCATTCAACATGCAATGGATGGAGGAAGTGAAGAAAGATTGGAATAGAATGTGAAAAAAGAAAAAGATGATGGAGGTGGAGGGATATGAAAAATTAGGAATAGAATGTACCCCCAACTCAAATGATGGAAAAGACCGACTCATGCATGAACCTAAGACATGGTCATGGTGACATAAACTCGAAGTGTGTGTTAAGACTAGTGAGTGTAGGTGATATGTTAAGACTCGTGTTATGACCATGTGGCTAGATTATATGACTAGACTCGATTAAAGACCAAATTAAGACCTCACGTATATGCATTAAACTGTGACTTTGATTTGGATGAAACTAAAGCCAAATTAAAGATAAAAGTCGGGGCTAGAGATCCATAGGTTGTACGACTCGTATTTCTTCATAGAACTCCGGGTATGACCAAAACAAGTTGACGTTTGTGCAGTATACGGGTATAAAAAATCCGGGTTGACTTAAAGGAACTATGACTCGATTTTAGGTATATTTATTAGCTCAAATTAATTAATTAGTCAATTAAACAAAGTCCTTTAGTCAATAATCAGTTTATTTAGTCTTAACACAAGTCAAACAAACGGTTAGGAAAAATCACATAATGTATGCACAACAAATAATGCACAATTAGTCAAGTAGACACAATATGATGCAATGAGTTTGCAACCTAACCATGGCTCTAGTTCTCTAAAGTTCCGGATATGGTTTAGTCAAATAGGGTCCATGGTTAATTGTCCGGATGCACCGCGCGGAAGCCTAACCATGAAGGGTTGGCGCGATTAGATGGGACACCGTGAGTTTAGAAAAACTCGCTTCCATGGTTTGGTGAATTCAACATCTCGGATGTACCCTTTGTTGCACGGAGCTTTCAATCGGGTATATGGAGCATGAATTCCCAGAGGGTTTTGTCCATATGTAGAACACATATGGGTTTCAGAAAAGTGAGAAAAAATTCAATCAGGAAGTAGGATCAAGCAAACAATATGAAAAACCGGTCGAAATTAGAACGCATATTTCTGGCACGAAATTGGGGGAAATTGGCGCTAGCAAACAGAGACTGGCGCCAGCTTTTAACTGTAGCGCCTGCCGCCAATACTGGCGTCTGGCGCTATGATTAAAATGCTGGCGCCAAGCTCTGGCCCCTGACGCTACTTCCCACGTGCCTCAGCAGCTTTCTGTGCTCGATAAAATTTTCCAGTTTCACGCGGTGTTATTTCGGTCCTAGTTGTGAAAGATATTTCTCAAATTTCCTACGTGTAAAATCCTATGTTTTTAACTCATTACAGATGGTCTTTCCAATGAGATCTTTTTTTTATGCATATGACAATAATGTTAATCAAAATTACGCACATAAAATACTTAGAACGTTTCGAGTCTCATCCACTCATTCTAAATCATTGCCGAAACAAATTCATGAATTAAAATAGAAATCCTCCCCAGTGGAGTCGCCAAAAACTGTAGGGAATAAATTTCAAGCGTTAAACCCCTAGCTTGAACCCCACTGTGATCATACACTAAAGTACGGTGGCGTCCAAAAGGGAAGAAGATAGAGTAAAAGAGTCGCCAACAAGTTTTAGGAACTTGTAAACCGTTCACAGGGTGAAGGTTACACCCTTTAACGATCCAAGAGATCGTCAACTCCATAAGGTCTAGAACCAAATAAGGATTCGGGGATGAAGGTAAAAATCCACCTAAAAGAGATTGAACCTGCCCTAATAAATAGGCCTCTACTTTATTCTGATCGTATTCATGTGCGCTTTTCAATTAACATGCAATCAATAGGATTAACCTAAACCTGTTTATCTAGGTTGGTTGACTTTAATGCACAAACAAATCTATTATTGGCGATCACTTGAATTATAATCATATTAACTATAACAAGATTATTAAATATCTTATTAAGCGTGATTACAAGTACTAAATTCCCTTTAAACATGCAATAAAGGCGTGATCAAGCAATAACAATAGATATCAAGCAACATAATAAATAATAATAAATATCATGACAATAATTATAACCATTACAACAATAATCATCATAAATAAAATAATCATCATCAAAATAATAATAATAATCATAAATTATAACAATTATAATCATAATCATGTTCATGTTAATATTAAAGCATAATAATAGCAAGATCCTAGGCATGATACTAACAAGATTAATAACAAACCCTAGCATGTCACTAAGCAATAAAAATCAAATCTTTAACCCTAACATGATACTAACAATCATAAATATTAGGAAGAACATAGGAAGCATCGCAGGAATCATATTTAATATTAAAATTACCCTAGACATGATACTAGGAATATCATAATAACAATGTAAACATGATTTCTACATCATAACATCAATTAAAACCATTAAAGTACTTACTTTGATGCCTCGTACCTCTTTCTAATAACAAAATACACACGTTAGTAACTTCAAGGAAAATAATAATCAAAACAATTAAATTAAATAATTGAAATAGAGATTTGGGACCAAACCCTCAGAAATTAAACCTTTCACGTCTAGGGCGAAGGCAACTTCGAATATGGCTAGGTGTTTCTAGATCTTGTGAATTCGGAATTTTGTGTTTGAAAACAAAGTTTAGAAAAAGAGAAAGAGAGAGAGATTAATGAATTAAGAGAGAATTAGAGAATTAATGATTGCGAAATGAAAATCGATTATAGGTGAATATTCGTGAGAATTGCTGAATGAAAACGGAGTTTTAATACGTTATTTATAGAGAAATCATCCAAAAAGATAAAATATCAAAACAGAGCACTTGGCGCACGCAAAACGAGGTTGACGCACGCAAAACAGAACTGGCGCCAGCACCAGCTAATTGGCGCCAGGCGCCAAGCGTGGTACCAGGCGCTAGGCCTGTTTTTGACGCGTTTTCGAAAATTAGATAAGTTTTGCCGTACCGGAGGAAAAATCGTATCTTTTCCCCGAAAATGCTTTTTGATTTTATTTAAAACTCTAAAAAGTCAACACTAGTTAATTTATCAATGCTAATTAAATTAGGAATGAAAAGAACCTTCTAGAAGAATTTAGAAGACTAAAACCATTCCTAATTGCATTAGGAATGATAAAGCATATTAGGCCCTCCCCAAGATCATTGGGCCGTATATAAAGCTTAAACCGGGCCCAGTTTAGTAAATTGGCCATAACTTCCTCAATATTCATCGGAATTGGGCTTATAATATATCGTTGAAAAGCTCTTGTCAAGCCCCATCCAACTACACTACTATTGGACCCATATCAAGGACCAACCAAAATGGATTGGCTGTTTTTTTAAAATAAGTTTTCAAAAACATAGAGAAGAGAAAAGAAATTAAAACTTATCCGCAACACTAGACTTTTCACACTTTCGCTTCATTCGATTATAATTCGACGCGAAAGGTACTCATCACTGGGTTTGGTTTCGGGGAGACACAAATGGGTGTCTACAAGAACACACATGTTTTTTCTGAAAAATCGAAGGAAGCTGACTGTGAGAAGAGAAATAAAGCCTTTGTAAAGATTTCAGGATTGCCGCGACACGGCAGAATCCACCATGTCACGGTGCTGGACCCGGCTTCACGGTGCCCTGCGCCGTGGCATGGCAAGCTCTGCCGTGGCGCGACAGTCAGGAAATCTGACTGATGCCCCTATTTACTTCGTTCACGCCAGGTTATCCAATTTTTCCTATGGGACATACCTGAAATACGACGTTAAAAAGTCTATACATATGTCAAAATGCCAATTTAATCACAAGAATATTTCCAAGAATCTTTCAAGTCTCATCCACTTACCTTAATTAAATACGCATCACTTAAATTGATAAATAACCAGGATTCCTCCGCAGTGGAGTCGCCAAATTGTAGGTGTCGCTCGAAGTGCGCCTATGTTAAAGCATGTTGTGAATATGCTTGGCACTCATAGGAAGTGGGAATTGACATAATACGATTAGGGACAAGGAAAGTAGGGATCCGATAACAAGTATTTTTAGGAACTTGTAAACCGTTCACGGATCATTTAAGGCAGCCACGAATAAGGGACAACGAAGGAAACAACGATTAACCCGTGAAGGTTACACCCCATTCGTAATCCATGAGATTACTAACTCCGTATGGTTTGGAACCACAAAAGGAGGATCGGGGATGATGGTACGAAGTGAGTCATGGAGTCACATTCGCCCGTATTGGCCTCTACTCGATTCTTATTGTGAAAAGTGATTCCTGCGATCTTAAAGGCATGCAAACAAAGATTCAATTTGCTCCAAATTATTATTAAGCTAAATTGGTTAAATATTAATGCAACATATAATTCTAAAATATTAGTGATCACTTTAATTAACAACAAGATTAAAAAGGAACCTAAATCGATTGCCCAAATTATCTTATTAGGCGTGATTTTAAATTACATATTCCCTTTAAACATGCAATATAGTGATAAAAAATATAATAAAAATCAACATTAATGCTGGAAGCAATTCAACAATAATAGCGTTAGTCAAATCAAATAATAATAAAACTAATCATGATACTAGCAACATTAAAAATAAAATAAGAGCAATTAAATTAATTAATTACTCACATTCCGCGTGTTCCTTTAAATTGCTACATCATGAATAAATTGTTAGTAACTTCAATAAAAAATATAAATCAAATAAAAACAATTAAATTAACTTAAATAAAAAGTAGGATTTGGTCCAAACCCTCAGTTATGTGTACCTTTCACGCCTTGGTTTAAGGACGAAACCTCGGGTTAAGTATGGACTCCTTGGAGTGCTTAGGGGAAGAATGGTGTAATTAGGAATATAGGTATAAGGATTAGAATATGAGGGAGAGAGAAGAGAATTATTTTTGGTGTAAAAGAGAGAAAGAGAGAAGGATTTGATTCCCCGAACTGCAGAAATGAGGGTCTTATTTATAGGGAAAATGAGTAGAGGGAACACACGGAACCCTAAAAAGATAAAAACCCTAAAAATTACACCACGACACGGCGGAGAACACTGTGACACGGTGCCAGGCACCGTTAGACGGGGGAAAATCCCGTGATGCGGGGAAAATTGGAGTGACGCGGGACATATTTGACCTACGGGGAGTGAAAACGCGTGAAGGGTTTACGCGGAAAAGACACGAGAAAATTCTGTGACACAGCACACGTACTGTGACACAGCAGTGTTAACCGTGGAATGGTATAGTACACCGTGTCACGATATGGGAAAACACGGAAATTACACGAAAAAAGCACCGTGACATGATGAGAAATACCGTGTCACGGCAGCAGGTACCGTGTCATGGCATCAGGTACCGTGCCACGGTGGATTTTCATGCGAAAAAGCTTTGAAAATAGCACCGTGACATGATATTAACTACTGTATCACAGCACCAGGCACCGTGCCACATCATCAGGCGCCGTGACACGGTGCTTTTATATTGTGCGCGGTAATTCCAATTTTTTACTGGTTTTTAAAATCATCATAACTTTTGATCTGTAACTCGGAATATGGCATATAATATTTAATTGGAAATCTTATCAAGTCTAATTTCCAACCCATTTAAAATAAGGTCAAAATCATTTTAGATTTTAAGATATGGCCGTTTTAGTGAAAGGGTGTTGGTTTTGGGCCGAGTTTAGTGTTTTACTCATATCTTTTTCGTTATAGTTCGGAATTGGGCTTATAATATATGGTTGGAAAGCTTATTTCAAGGCCTATACAAACAGATAATAATTGGATCAAAATTTTAAGACTAAAAAAATCAGTTTCTCTCGGTTTTGCAATGTGGACACGAAAAATGGATAACAAGTTATGATTTAGGGAAATGAGCTAGGAAATGGATTGGTTTATGAAATGTATTGGATAGAACATAGATTTAAGCACTCCAAAGATTAAATCCTCAACCCAAACGATAACGGGGGTGAAAGGTGTTCATCATCGGGTTTGGTTTTGGGGAGACATTTTTAGGTGTCTACAGATCTCAAAAGCTGTCTCCTTTTCAAAGAAAGCCTTTTGAAGCTCGGGAGACATTGTGGCCAACATGTTGCATTTGACATCCTGATTGACCTTTTACCAATGGTTTAGGGAAGCCTAAGTCACCTCCTTATTAGGAGTCTGGGCATTTCCTCATTAAGGACATATTCCTTTTTCTCTTGCATAAGAACTATACGCAAGTTCCTTTGCTAATTAAGAAAATTTTTTCCACTCAAATCCTCCTTGTTGAGAATTGAGCGTAACGAGAATTGGTTGTTTGAGTTATTTGAAGACATGATTATACAATTGAAAGAATTTAAAATGAAAAACCATTCATAATACTTAAATAAGATTGAAATCATGCATTTTAATTAAACTTATTTAAACGTCTTATTCACACATTAAAATTGTCCCCATTTTTTGTGAGAATAAGTTGATTCCAAGATCCAAAGAAATAAAGTGTGGTTAAGCATGATTTGGCTTGTCTTAACACTCAATCTCCTAAGGTAAGAAACACTTTGCTAATGGCTCCAAGCCACTCTTGGTTGGATAAATCGTCGCATCTAATGCTCACTTAACAACTAATCCACTTTGCCACGACATGTTAGGACTCCATCACTCATATCGTTGAGTACAACCAAAACCAACTTGCATACCCGGTATGCCTTATGTATCCTAGGGAGTAATACTGATGCTTCGCTTTGGTGTACCCCATCACTACTTTTAATAGGTCTATATGTGTTGTTTTGGAATGACAATTTCACTCAATATTTTAGAGACCTAGGGTTTCTATGTTGGTTGATTTAAGTGAACTTAATTAATCATCACAACATTTGAAATCCTAAACATGCATCTAACATATAATTCATAAATAAATACTCATGAATATATATCAAAAAACATAAATAAAGATGCATTTGGCAACTAGCATGACCCCTTGAGTCTTCAAGGGACAACTTTTGCAACTTCATGGCTTCGTCTTCCAAGAACCTCCGTCTTCAAGACATAACCATAATTATGCAAATACTAGTATATACGATTAGGACTAATCTAAATATTAAGGTACAAAAATACTCAACGGTTCGCAGACCGTATTTCGATTTACAAAAATACATCACGGATCGCTGTCCGTATTTTCTATCCTAATCGGGCCCCACTAGTTGCCATTTTATAAAACCTGTGAGAGAATATCATTTCATTCATCCATTCACTATTTGTGAATGACCCATGCATTCTACAATGACAGAACAAGTAACAATGCATAAAACTCGCGTAAACAAGTAACTAGTTTAGGTCGTTAATCCAATTAACATGCCTAATTAAAACTAGTCAAAGTTGTTTAATTGATTATGTAATATAGCGTAATTAATAATTGAAGCTCCCACTAAATTCCACATCAGTCTTAATTAACACAATTAATTGAGATGGTAAACCCAAATATTTGCCAAAATTAAATTTTGCAAATGCCGCTCAAAAACCGAGGTCTAGCCTTCGACATTTATTAAAATAATTAAAACCAAATTAAATTAATAAAATTATTAAAACGAAAAAATAAGCAAACATGAAGCCAACCGCATTCAAGTGGCTCATGCACTAAGTACGTTCCATATGCAAGCCAAGGTCGTCTAGCAACCCCTGGCTATATGGCTTGGTGCATGTGCCTCCACCACCCCACGTAGCACTAGTTAGGCCGAGCCTAGTAGCGTTTGCTACGGGTTACCTGGTGCTAGGCACACGCACTAAGGATGCTTGCCCCTTCGCACCAAGCACCAAGCAACGTACACACACCATGCTCAATGCCCGCACCCGCCATGGCTAGCCACATAGTTGCACGCATGGTGCGAGCGAACAACACCATGCTGCTGCCGCACCATACTCCTGCTCTTGGCTGCCATGGCGCACCATGATGACAGCACAAGCAGTAGCCACACACCAAAGCCGTACGCAAGTTCGGGCAGCCCACTTGGCAGCCACCCAGCTAGCCAAGTGAGGCTCTTGCCTCAATTTGTGTGCTATAGCCTCGGGTTTCCAACCTGATTTTTGCGTGACATATAATTAATTCTAAATTAATTTAAAAACTAATTCAATGAGAAAAATGAAAAATTAAACAAGTCCAACTTAAATTAAAAAATTCATTAAGGTGTATATAACCAAAATTATTTCCAAGAACCATTCTTTAATAAAATTGTTTTAACTTGGTGCTATAAAAATTATAAGAGCAATAACTCACTATTAATTTAATTAATTTAATTAAATCATGAGATTTTGACAAAATAAAAGGGAGTTGGAAATATGAATACAAAGTTCAATTTAAAGATTCCAACTTTAATACTTGTGAATCCTTGAAAAATTATATTTTCCAATGTGAAGATAAATGAAATTTCTATCACAAGATTCAAACTTTATTATTCCAATCAACTTAATACATGATTAAATCAAGAGTTCAACCAAAAATTCATGGAATTTAGTAACTCAAAGTTTCAATCACTTAAAACAATTAAAGATTGAGTCTTTAGTGCTTGGAAGCAACAAAGAACAAATTTTTCACACTTAATGCAATGGATTTGCAATTATGTGAAACTAAAAACCAAACTTTCAAGCACCAATTAATACCAACCATGCTTAAAGAGGTTTAAAATTGCATATAAATTAAGGAAAGAACCAAATACATAACCACCTATAGGCGTCGTTTGAAGTGCGCCTATGTAAAAGCATGTTTGAATATGTTTGGCACTCATAGGAAGTGGGAATCGACATAATACGATTAGGAACAAGGAAAGTAGGGAGCCGCCAACAAGTTTTTAAGGAACTTGTAAATTGTTCACGGATCATTTAAGGCAACCACGATTAAGGGACAATGAAAGGCAACAACGATTGACGACCCGTGAAGGTTACACCCCATTCATAATCCATGAGATTAATAACTCCATATGGTTCGGAACCACAAAAGGAGGATCGGGGATGATGGTACGAAGTGAGTCATGGAGTCACATTCATCTGTATTGGCCTCTACTCGATTCTTATTGTGAAAAGTGATTCCTGCGATCACAAAGGCATGCAAACAAAATATTCAATTTGCTCCAAACTATCATTAGGCTAAATTGGTTGAATATTAATGCAACAAATAATTCTAAAATATTGTCATCACTTTAATTAATAACAAGATTAAAAAGGAACCTAATCGGTTGTCCAAATTATCATATTAGGCGTGATTTTCAATTACATATACCCTTTAAACATGCAATATGGTGATCAATAATAATAGAATAAACATTAACATTGGAACCAATTTAACAATAAATTATTGGTTAAATCAAATCATAATAAACCTAATCATGAAACTAGAAACAAGAATAAAAATAAGAGTAATTAAGCGATTAATTACTCACTTTCTGCGTTTCCTTGAATTGCTACATCATGAATAAACTGCTAGTAACTTTAATAAATAATAAATCAAATGAAAATTAAATTAAATTAAAATTAGAGTTGATTTTGTTCAAACTCTCATTTAATTCTACCTTTTACACCTTGGTTTAAGGACAAAACCTCGGGTCAAGTATGGACTCCTTGGAGTGCTTAGGGGAAGTATTTTGAGAGAATAGTGAGGCTAGTGTTTAGTATAAAGAGGGAGAAGATAATGATTTTGTGATCAAAATTGTTGATGATTGAAAAAGGAGTGATATGACCTCTATTTATAATGAAAAAAGAAGGGTCGAAAAATCAAGAAAAGATCGAATTCGAATCGGAATAAAACTCTTACGATAGATAGCAGCTTTTGCGGTTTTTGTTTTTATCATATATTTTGATCTAGGAGTTGGAATAAGATAAATAATATTCTTTGGAGAGCTGTTGAAGTCTACTTTCTAAATCAATTAGAATCAGATTAAATTAGTTTGTAGAATAAAAGATATTGCCGAAATAGTGATACAGTGTCAGTTTTGGATAGAGTTTGATATTTCATTCATATCTTTTTCGTTATAGCTCCGAATTAATATTATAATATATCATTGGAAAGATAATTTCTAGGGATATCCAAACATCTAATATTTGGATAAAAATCTGGCGCACAAAAATTATATCTTACTATCTTTGAACGTCTTTCAATTTGAATAAAATTAGGACTTTCAAAAAGAGAAGTTTTCATTCAATTTCAAACTCTTTAATCTTACCTTTTCAAAAATGAAAATAGAGATCTTTTAGAAACTTATAGAAGCTTCTACTTAATCCTAATTGATTTAGGAATGGGATTAAAGCTTTTAGATCCTCCACGTGATCATTAGGTCGTAGGTAAGGTGGGCTTAGGTTTGGTTTAGGCTAAATTTAGTATTCTGACCATAACTTATTCGTTATAACTCGGATTCGGGCTTATAATATATCGTTGGAAAACTCTTTTCAATCCCCATCCAACTATCTAATCATTGGACCCAGATTATGGACCAAAATAAATCAGTCTAAACGTTTTTATTAAAAGGACTCGAAATGAATGATTTTAAGGGACACGAAATGAATTGTTTTTGGTTTAAAGGCACGAAAGAGGAAAATAAGTTATATTTTGGGAAAATGGGCTAGGAATTAGGTTGTTTTATAAAATGTATTAGGATTGAATATGGATTTAAGCGCTCCAAGATTAAATACTCAAACCGATCAATAATGGCGGTGAAAGGTTGTTCATCATCGAGTTTGGTTTTGGGGAGACATTTTTAGGTGTCTACACCACCATGAATATGCCATTAAAAATCAAGGCTAGAAAGACTAAATTTTTTTGTTAAAATAAAAAATCCCTCGAAAAAGGCATTTTGGTCGTTTTTTTGGCTAAAAACAAAGTCTTAAAAAGGGTAAAACCATTTCTAGAACACCTTTTCCACCCAAAATTCACTATTTTTGGGCAAAAATCTGGGTTCGGGGTTGAAATCAGCTATAATACAGGCTTAAAAATAATAAAACAGAGCTACTAATCTAATTAGCAACATAAAACCAGAAAAACTAAGTCCTAATAACGCCTAGAAAAATATGATTATAAAATAAATGAGCAAGGTTCCGATACCGCTGTGTTTCGGTGAGTTCGACTCACCGCGGAAGGAAATCTGAGCAAAGACCACACTCACAATAATTATACCATAAAGCATAATTAACAACAAGATTAAGAAAGAGATTAATTCCTTAGGCGCATGATTCGCTCACTAATAGAATTCTTACTTTGAAAGCTCGAAGCCCCGCTCACACGAAGACCTCCAACGAAGTCCACCCGCAATCCGAGCACCGAAAATGGTCTATTGCTTAGGAGTTAGCTAAGCCCGACCTAAACCCGATTAATTAATTGTGTTGAAAGGTTTTCACGATGGTGATGCCTTTTTCAACACTTACTCAAGTGATTTTCCCAATACCCCAAGTTGGGTATATATAGGGAAAAGAAAAAGTGAGAAAAGCTCTCCCATCAATGTGGAAGATTTGAATTTTCCATTTTATTTTAAATCAAAATTAAAATTAATAATCAAGCTGCTAATAAATCAACAAGTGGCACGCTCATAAGAGAGGTTAGGTGAAGACCATTTGGAGAAGGGGGGAGGACCAAACTTGCTCCCCATTCGTCTTCCATAGCCGGCCAACACATTCCCTCAAGTAAAAAACAGAGAGAAGAGAAAAGAAATTAAAACTATCCGCAATACTAGACTTTCCACACTTTCACTTCATTCGATTATGATTGGACGTGAAAGGTACTCATCACCGGGTTTGGTTTTGGGGATACACAAATGGGTGTCTACAGAAGCCCCCACTTTGACTGAGTTTGGAGAAACGCAAGTTTTGAAAACAAAAGTCAAAGTATCGATAGGGACGGAGAATGATTCAGAACGTTCTACGATCCTAAACCACTCTTGTAACGCCGATACCTACAAAACTAGCGTCATTTAAACAAATTAAAGAGTTAAAAAACGCGTATCTTGCACCGTCAAGCACACGTCTCTGAAAGTAACCGATTTGCTGCTGCATTGTTGTATTTCTGTATTTTCGACGACCTCCTACAAGCTAGAGAATGCCGCCTGAAGACTGCTACACTTGTAACTGCCTCCAATCCCGTTATGATAGTTTTCTGCAAGCTAGAGAACCCCATCGAAGATTGCTTCGCTTGGAACTACCAACTAAAATTTTGTGACCATCTTTCGCAAGCCAGGGAACACGATCGAAGACAACTTCGCTTGAAATCGCCTTCAGTTGTTTGTGACAACTCTCCGCAAGCTAGGGAACGCTGCCGAAGATATCCTCGCTTGAAGCTATCCTTATTTGTTGCGATAATATTCCAAGGAAAATTACCGAATACCCACGTTTGTCGATTTTTAAAAGCTCGCTTGAACTTTTCTTCCGTTATGCCAGTACGTCGACACTTTTGCTTCTTTTGAACCTGTATGTCGGTGCCTTTTGCTGAATGAACCAGTATGTCGGTGCCTTTTGCTGAATGAACAAGTATGTCGGTGCCTTTTGCTGAATGAACCAGTATGTCGGTGCCTTTTGCTGAATGAACCAGTATGTTGGTGCCTTTTGCTGAATGAACCAGTATGTCGGTGCTTTGCGATGAGCCAATGCTTAGGCGCTTTAAGCTAAGTGAGACGATCATTCATCAGGTCGATCACTTTATGTAATTGTAATCGAGCCAATTACTAAAACCATGTCAAATTTCTTAGAGGGGCTAACTGGCGTACCAAGGAACCCAAAATATATTGCAAGAGGTTGGAATAACCGCACTGAGTGGCTGGGCAATCTGTCGCCACTGAAATATTGCTGGCGCCGCATATTTGGCTGTAGCGCCAGGCGCTAAGCGTTATCAACTGGCGCTAAGGTCTGTCGCTTAGCGCTAGAGTCGAGTTTTCCATAAAGACCCTTCTCTTCTTCATTTCCGATGCTGCTGCTCGTAGTTTCACTCGAGAATCTCTCAAAACTTCATTTGGCTCGTTCTTGCCCGTTTCTTAACCGAATTCGCTCAAATTTGTTGCAAATCAAAGCTTATTCCATCCATTTTCCCGATCTATGTACGTTTTCTTCTAACTCACCCCGGTTTTAATGAATTTTGCACAATTATGTTCACGAATTTCTTGAAAATTCGAAACTTAAATTGCTTAATTCTCTTTGTTTGTCAAATGTTATGCCATGAAATTGCTTGATTATGTTTATATATTGATTTGGGAGTAATTTGAGACTTGTTTAACTCAATTTGGTGAAGAAACGAACAAATCTCCCTTGTTGGACCTCTTATGGTCGAGAAGACAATGTGGCTTGTTCTTGACGTTTTTGCTTGCAATTCTTGTCCAATTTGTCACAATAATTACCATACTATTGCTAGAATTTGTTTGAATGATAGAAAAATTCCTTATATGCTCAATTTGAATTTGTGCTCTGTTTTAATACTACGTACTCTGTTTTTTTTTCATGGTTAGACAGCGAGGTTCGGGTTCACGGTCTCGAGACGTTTGATGGGAGCACGAGCCCGTTGAGGACAATGTTGATCCGTCCACTTCTCTTGGTCGACTCCCTAAGTAGGATAAGCGAACTTTGTACTTCTCTCCCGTCCACCACATTTCTGAGAGGGTGAGACGGGGTATCACAGTTGGTAGGATGCGCTACCATGGTTCAGGTTGTGACACCTTGGGCGGCCTGTACAAGATGTACATTGCCAATGACGGAGAGGCGAGACTTCTATGGGAGTCTTGCGGACTGACTGCGCTTTAGAAGATCTCTGAGGCTATGATTGCCTCTAGCGGGGGTCACCATGTGATTCGTGCTCTGGTGGAGTTCTTTTGGGATACCACCAACACTTTCCACTTTCCTTGGGGTGAGATGATGGTCACCCCGACCGACTTCAGTCTCATTACGGGACTGTAGTTTAGCTCCATTGCGTTGTTGTTTAACAACGAGATCAGCGTCTTTTCTCCCGAGGTCGAGGAGCTCTTGGGTCCGATTGCTGTTCGGGCTCGTGCTGAGGTAGAGTTGACTCAGTTCAGCGTGAAGGGGATTCGCCGTTTGACTCTAGCAGCGGCTTTTGATGACGATGCGACCACCCGAGAGTAGCGGGTGCGCATCTTTGTACTTATCTTGCTGTTAGGGATGTTCTCCCTTGACAAGAGTAGTAGAGTGCTGCTTTACTACCTGCCTGCAGTCCTTGATCTACACTTGATCATGACTTATGATTGGGCCAGCTTAGCCTATGCTAACTTTATTTGAGCGTTACGAGATTCGTGTCAACACCGGTACTTCACGGGGAACGTCGCTCTATCCGGCTTTTGGAGTGTCGTAGAGGTATACTTTATCTCCCATAAAGTTTAGCTTTAAGCTTTGATTAGCACTTGCTGATAATTTTTGCCTTTTATAGATCTGGTTCTACGAGTACTTTCCCTCATTTACGCCGGCGAGACCGTCGCCGCGCAGGTTTCCAGTGAGTGCTTCCTAGGGAAGTCGCCGTGTTGGGATGTCCACTGCTTACGTCCGATATTGGATAATATCGGTATGGTTCTTTATATATTTGAATACTTTGTAATACCTTCGATAGATTCTTATCTGATAGGCGTTCTTTGCAGGAGTCTAACGTGTTGTATCGGCCGTGGGTTGACTTGGTCGTCCCTGGGTTAGCTGCGCAGTATACTGCTGAGCGTCGCTATTTCTTGGGGACATATGGAGCGATCGCGTATCTTGGAGAGAGGGTTGCTATTCAGCATTCCTCGGACACCTTTGTCGTTCCTGCTCCTCCACCGCGTCACATGTTCAACTCCGCGAGGTTGGTGAGCATGTCAGAGAGAGCTGGTACCCCTTGTCGATCTTATACGATCCCTGGGCGGTGCTATGAGGAGGAGCTACAGCCGTTGTTAGCTCCAGTCCCTGTACTGGCTGAGGAGGTGGCGATATGATGTTCCACTTTTACCTTTCGTTAAGTAGCCCCCAAGAAATGCTTTACTGACTGTGATTTGCTTTTGTCAGGCTGAACTTACTAAGTTTGTGCCACCTCGTAGGTCTATTCATTATCAGGGGACATACGGGCCGATTGAGGAGATGATTCCTCCAGCTCCTGAGGGTGAGAACTTCGTGGAGCGGTCGATTCCTCGCCACCAGACTCGGGTAAGCTTAATTATTTGCAACTTTTGTCCATATATGTTATGCATCTTTACTAACTTTATTTTCTTGACAGTTCTCGCGCGAGGTGGTCATAGCAATGACACGGTGCATAGATGCCTTCCGGAGTCAGCTCGTTTGGATGAGGAACGTGGCTACATGTCGTCGCGACGACGTTGTTCAGGAGGTATTTTTCCTTCTTATGTTTTTGCATTACTGCTTCTATTTTGCATGTTTCAGATTTTAGTTTCTTTTGCAGGGTCAACCCATTCCTTCTCGTACTCGTACGACACCTAAGGTACGGGGAGAGCCGACGAGGTCTAGCTCGAGACGTCGCTGCATTGGTTCTTGTGGTCGAGGCGGTCGTTCTGAGACTGCCCGCACCGAGGCGGTAGAGGGCTCAGGCTCTTTATCTGAGGGTGCACATGCTGCGCCGGTAGGCCAGGGAGAGGCTACCTCGGCTGTTAGAGGTGGTGGGATGTACGAGGTCGGCTCGTCATCGCAGCAGCCTCAGCCTCAGGTTGATCTTGGGTGGACGGGTCTTGTGTTGAGCTTTCCACCTCCTGAGGAGACTGGAGCTGGAGCTGGAGTTGGTGGAGAGGTTACTCCTCGTACGGCGCAGTTCTATTAAATGATGGGTGTACGTCCCCCGACGCCGTAGTTTGTTCCTGTGTTTTTTTTTTTATTTTGACTTTGTACAGAACTTTGCCTTTATTTAGACTCTTTTAGACATGCTTGTATATACATATTACTATGATTTTGTTCAGTATATATTATTTATTTATTATTTTTTTCATTTTTTAATGTGCATGTTTGTGTGTGCAAAGAATTGTGAAAATTAATTTTGCGCAAAAATTCCGTCATTTTTATTATTGATGGAGGGTATCTGACTTTCTCCCCCAAAAAGGAAAAATGAAAATATAAAAGTAAAAAAATATTGGATTTATAAAAACTTAGAAGTTAAGTCTAAATAAAATCTGAAAAATAATATAATTAATATAATGGTTATATTAATTAAGAAGAAGAAATAAATAAAATTTAGAAAAAAGGTACAAAAAAGAATGAAAGACCGTAAAGTCATTGGTCAAACTCGAATCAGGCCAAAAAAAACGCAGTTTTTGGAAAGCTCGCATAATAAGACACGTTAGCGCCAGCTGGCGCCACACGTTTTGGTGTAGCGCCAGGCGCTATGCTTAGCGTTTGGCGCCAGGCACTGGCGTCAGGCGCCAATGTTTGGCACTGGCGTCAGGCGCCAATGTTTGGCGTCTGGCGCTGATGAGCGCTGACTTCGAATCTTTCCCGGATTAAAACTGCGCCGATTTTGTGCATAAATAACCCCTGCCCAGCCGATTTTCTTCATAATTTCAGCAGATTCAATATATTCTTAGCTTTTGAAATAATAATCATGTCTCTAGTCTCTAAAGGTTTTACCAACTTCACTCATGAATGGTGTTAGTCTCTTACTGCCAAGGAGAGAAAAGAGTTAGATGTGTTTCACATGGGGGGTATTTATGGTCAAAGGGGTAGATCTTGATTTAGACTTTATTCATACCGCTCTAGAATATTGGGATGTGGATATCATTGCTTTAGATTAGGGTATGATGAAATTAGCCCTTTGCCGGAAGAATTCAGTGCTATTTTAGGCTTCCCTGCTTTAGATCTTGTAGTAATCCCTAAAATAAACGAATATTATTATAAGGATTTTGAGCGCTTCTTCAATTTAAAAGACAATGGTCTGACAAAAATAATAGATGGTAGCATAGTTAATTTGAAAGAATTTGCTCGCCATTATTCTGATAGACCTTATTCTAAGTCTTTTCATCTTTATAGAAGAAGAGCTTTTCTTTTTTGCATGCTTAATCAATATCTTCTCGCCAGCGGTAAAACTCGGAGAAATCCAATGCCATTAATAGTTGGAGAGACTATGCTTAGTCTTGACGAATTAAAGAAGAATCCGAAAGCGCCTTTTCGAGGCTCTCTAATTTTATTACAGGTGGAAAAATGATATTTTTAGTTATAGAAATCAAAAACATATTTTTGTATAGTAACAATAATTTATTTGCATTGAATTTTCTTACAGATGTGGCTAATGGAAAGATTAGAATTAATTAGTCCTCCAGACAATATTGAGAAGTACACTCCAAACTGCTTTGTGAGAAGGAAGAAACGTTTCTCTAAGATGGGGGGCCATGAATGGAAGAAGGTCTTCGATTCTTGTAATTTTGCCATCAAGTGGGTCATCCCTTGGTGGAAAATAAAAAAGATTGTTGGTGTCAATAAGAAACCTTTCTGTCGTCTTCCAAGCTTGTGCCGAATGACTTTTTATTAACCCTGCAGGGTAAAAAGACAGTACGACCTACTTCAAACAATTCCTTCCGGGGATCTCCGTCATCCCTATGATTTCCCTATCTCTCAAGAAGTAGACAAATTTGATACTTATTGGAGCGCTAGACCTTAATGGGAAGTGATTACCCAAAAGGTTCCACCTTCCTTGCCCAATGATGTGAAGAAGTGGCTTCTGAAGAAACCTTCAAAGGACATGAAGAAAAATCAGAGTAAAACTGATGTGAAGAGTCTTCTAGGTGATAAAGTGATTCCTGCTAAGGAATGCTTGGCTGAAAGAGTTGAGTTCAAAACATCTACAATGCCTAAAAAGAAAAGTTCTACAAAGGATAAAGAAAAGAGAAAGGCTGACATTACAGAGAAGAAGGCTTAGGTAGAGAAGAAACATGGAGTCCTAGCTAAAGGAGGAACTATTTACTCCAAAATTGAATTTAGATCTTCTAAAGGATGCCTACTAGCTAAAGTTATGGATGAGGAAGAACACGCAAATAAAAATTGGAAGAGGGCAAAGAAAGAGAAAAAAGATTAAAAGCTTTGCTTAACTTTCAATTATTAGACTTAGTTTTAAATTCAAAGTTATTTTATTTAAGCTTTATTTAAATTTCATCTGTAATGTAATTGTTAGTTTATTTTATTAATGAAATTCTAGCTTTTTAATTAAATTATCTCCTTTAAATTTAATTTATTAAAGCAATGAAAACTGAAAATTTAATTTCCAGAAATTTTTCCGAGTACGAGAGTCGAAAATTTATCGAAAAACACCGAAATATTCCAAGATACTTTACTGAAAATTGGCGCCGCGATTTTACAACTGGCGCCAGCTGCGGCAGTCTGGAGTCAGGCGACAGGGGTTGTCATCTGGCGCTAAAGTTCATCGACTGGCGCAAGAATTTTTTCTGTGACGCCGATGTTTCGTCGATCTTCTGTTGAATTTTTTATTAAGTCTGGGATGCGAGGTTTGAAAAAAAATACAGTGGCCGCACCAGTAAAGGGTTGCCTACGTATCCTTTCTTAAGGAATCAGGCTAAACGTAGCTCTGTTTAGTGTCCTACTCAAGTAATTATGGGTAGTATTTTTTAAGTTGATCAAGGTTTTTCATGTTCGAGAACTCATTGCCATCCATATCAATTAATTTCGCTGCACCTCCTGACAGGATTGTTTTGACAATGTAGGGTCCAGACCAATTACGTCTGAATTTTCCCCTTGGATCTAAAACATTTTTCCTTAATGATTTTAACTCCAAATCTCCTACTTTGATGTTTCTTGTCTTGACCTTCTTATTAAAAAGCCTAGCCATACGAGTTTTATAGTATTGAGTGTGATGTAGAGCTTCTAGTCATTTTTCATTAAGTAGAATTAGCTCCTCAAATCTTGCCCTAGTCCATTCAACTTCATCAAGTTTTCTCTCTAATGCGATGCATAGAGATGGAATCTCTAGCTCTACAGGTTGTACGTCATACATTCCATAAACCAAAGAAAATGGTGTATTTCTTGTTGACGTGCGATAACCCCACAATGCAAAGTGAAGTTTGTCAGGCCAATCCTTGTAATTTTCCGTCATTTTCTCGATGATAGTCTTTAAATTTTTATTAGCTGTTTCGACTTCTCCATTTTCCTGAGGTATATAAGGAGAAGAATGATGATGTTGAATACCATATTTTTTTAGCAATTCTTCACACTCGGCCTGAAAGTGAGTTCCATTGTCACTTATCATTTCATGTGGGACTCCATATCGACAAATAATATTGTCACTTCTTCTTTTTCTTCTTCGTCTTGGATCACTTCATCATCTTCTATAGCTTGGATGTAGGCCGGTCTATGCCTTTTCTCTATAGTTAGAGGCATTTTCTCAATTTCCGTAGGGATCCTAACCATTGAGGCTAGTCTTGCCAAGGCACTAGCAAATTGATTTTCTTCTCTAGGCAGATATGTGTATTCCACCTTCTCTAACTGATTAGTGAGGGTTTCCAGATAAGTTTGGTTAGGGGCTAGGCTTTCGCTCCTTACTTTCCATCTCTTAGAGATTTTATTGATGATCAATGATGAGTCTCCAAATATTTATAGCTTTTCACTCCCAATGCCAAAGTTGTTTCTCGGCCTACCACGCATGCTTCGTATTCAGCAGCGTTGTTGGTAACGTCGAAATCAAGCTTTATGGAGATTGGAACATGCTCTTCTTTAGGTGATACTAGTAATACTCCAACGCCACATCCCTTTTGGTTTAAGGCTCCATCGAAGTATAAGGTCCAAGTATCGTCTTCCGTGACCATAAAATCTTTGTCTGGAAATTCATTGTCGTGTATTGGCGTCGAGTATTCTATTGGAAAGTCCGCTAGAAAATACGAAACCACAGATCCTTTGATAGATTTTTGTGGCATGAACCTTACATCGAACTGGGCTAAGTTGACTATCCATCTCGATATGCGCCCATTGAGTGTAGATTTTTCGAATAAATACTTGAGTGGATCTAATCGGGAAACTACAAAGACTGTACACACGAGCATGTATTGTCTTAACTTGGTTGTGGCCCACACCTATGCGAGGCACAATTTCTCAAGTGGTGTATAGCGTGCTACATACTCGAGCATCTTTTTCTTAGATAGTAGATCGCATTTTCTTTGCCTTCTACTTCTTGTGCTAGAATGGCTCACATAGTCTCTTTGGTGACTGTTAAGTACAATCTAAGAGGTATTCCCGGAAGTGCTGGTGCTAATACGAGAGGATTTGCAAGATAGGCTTTGATCTTTTCAAAGGCTTTTTAACACTTGTCATCCCATATCAATGGTACATTCTTTTTAAGCTTTTTGAAGATTGGTTCACATATTGTTGTCAATTTTGATATGAACCTACTTATGTATTGCAACCGGCCAATAAATCCTCGAATTTGCTTCTCGGTTTTGGGCGGTGGAATTGACATGATTGTCTTGATCTTTGTTGGGTCTATCTCTATTCCTCTTGAGCTTATGACATAACCCAAAAGCTTTCCTGAGGTGACTCCAAAAGCACACTTAGATGGCTTCAACCTCATGTTGTATTTTCTCAGCCTTTCGAAGAATTTTCTCAAAGCTATTTGATGGCCTGGGCGATCTTTTGATTTTACAATCATATCTTCCACATATACTTCAAATTCTTTATGCATCATGTCATGGAGCAAGGCAGTCGCTGCTCGTTGGTAAGTAGCACCCGCGTTTTTTAACCCGAATGGCATTACCGTGTAGTAGTAAGTGCCCCATGGTGTTATGAAGGTTGATTTCTCCATGTCTTCTTCCGCCATGAGAATCTGATTATAGCCTGCGTATCCATCCATGAACGAGAGAAGTGCGTGAGTTGCTGTGTTATCCACCAGAATATCGATGTGTGGTAAAGGGAAGTTGTCCTTTGGACTTGCCTTATTTAGATCTCGATAGTCGACACATATTCTTACCCTTCCATCCTTTTTCGTAACCGGGACGACGTTGGAGACCCATTCAGGATATTTGGAAACTTTGATGAAATCTGCAGTTATTTGTTTTTGAAGTTCTTTTATTTTAAGAGCTACATTGGGTTTCATTCGACGTAACTTTTGTTTTACAGGTTTCATTCCTAGAATTAGTGGTATGGTGTGTTGAGCTATTTCTCTATTAATGCCTGGCATATCTTCATATGACCAAGCAAATACATCGATGAATTCTTTAAGCAAGTTAATTAAATTGGTTCTTTCTTGTTCATTAAGTGTTAATCCGATTTTTACTTCTCTTTTATTGGTTGAATCATTTGAGATATCAACCGTCTCAATTTCCTCAATTATCGGTGTTTTCTTTTCAAGTGTTTCCATTGCTTTAATAAGTTCTTTGTCATTTTCATTGTTAGTTAAGCAATGCTTGTCATCTTGGGTTAAAGAAGAACACAAAAAGTAAGGAGAAGAAGCCATATTATTAAATTCAGAGATCATTACATCAAAGAGGGATATGTCCTCAGGGACTTGATCGCTAACTATCCTAGGGGAAGAGATAGAAGGAGGGGGCGCTACAACTAAAGACTTAGATGACTCTATAGGGAGAGACTCTGACTCTTACTCAGATTCAGACGACTCTTCGAACATCGGTCCTTGCCCCGTTGTGATGGAGATTTTCCTTCCGCTTTAAGTAGTCACCTTGACGGTCTTGCGCCACCCTTGTAGTGATCCTTCAGATGGAGTGATGAGCTTTAAGGGATCAAAGCTTTCGCTTTGTAGGACTGTTTGGATGAGCGAGGAGTTATCCTCTTTGTATGTTGGCTCATCTTTTTCTCGCCCGAATAGTAATCCCATGACATGAAAGTCAAAGCATGGGGGTGCTTTCTCCTTGTGGACAGGAGTTGGGATTTCTTCTATGAAGTAGCAATCTTAGAAAATCTCGAATCCCGGTTGCCTTATGCCATTTATGAAAAATGGTTCAGGAAATTCGTAACATGGATAGTCCTCTCCTTCTTTTATGAATTGTCCATTGAGGGTAAGAGGATACTGATCCATTAGGATTGCTTTCTTGTGGATGCGAGCGTCCCTATGTGCCTTTGACTTTTCCTGGGCTCGCTTGAGATATTCCCGAGTCGGTTCGAAACCAAGTCCGAAAGTGTCTAATTTAGGGAGGTCAGGTGATTCCATCGGTTTTGCTATTCCTTTTTTCTTCTTTAGAATAGCGTTCACGATCATATTGGAGTGGGGGTTGTGGCGGAGAGGGATCCTTTCATCCTCCTCGATTAAGGAGACCTCTTCATTAAAGCCCCACAGATCTTCATCCTCTTCATCGTGCTCCACATTAATTATTGGATTCTCTATAGCTTCAATTCTCATGGGTGAAGCATCGATTGAAATAATAATTCCTCTAACTATGGTTGTTACCTGTTGTTGGAGTGATGAAGGGACGACCTTTAGGTCATGAAGCCAAGGGTGTCCCAACAATAGATTGAACGAAGCCTTAATGTCTACTACTTGGAATGTAGTAGCGTGTTCTATTGCTCCTGCCGTTACATTCATAGTAATTTTTCCAAGAGCTTGACGACGAGTGTTGTCGTAAGCTTTTATTCCTTGCGTTGACGAGGTTAGGTCTTCATCCCTTATGCCTAGCATCATCACAGTTCTAAGTGGACATACATTAATGGCTGATCCATTGTCTACAAGAGTCATAGGGACGTTCATTCTCTTACAAACACTGTGAGGTTTAATGCCTTATAATGCTTGTCACCTTCTGGAGGTAAGTCTTTGTCGGAAAAGGTGATCAAGTTGATAGGACTAGGGAGATTACTCGTAAGGAAGTTAGCCAATCCCTCAGGAGTGGTGTCAAAATATATCCCTATCTTATCCAAGGCATTCATTACTGCCGACCTATGCTCTCGAGATGTTGCCAGAAGCATCCATACGTTCATTTCAACCTTGGTTTTCTTGAACTGTTTGACAATGTCATTGTCTTCTATGATAGGTATGGGAACTTGCCGCGTGGTTGGCATAGGTTGTGTTGAAACAGGAGGTTGCATTCTCCATAATCTTGTGCGGACGTCTATTGATGAATCTTATTCTACCCAGAAGTCATCCATGGCATATGACACCAAAGGTGGAGGTCCTACCATGTCTTTCAAGTAAACGTCTTCTTCATCGCTGTCCCAAATTCAATTAATATTTGCGTCTTCTTCTTGTGGAACTTGGTCTAGTATTTTGTCATTAATCATTTTCTGAATTAAATCCTTAAATTTAAAACAGTTTTCAATAGTGTGACCCCCTTATTGATGATATTGACAATAAAATATGTCTATCCTTTTTAATGATTCAAATGGTCTCGGTTCGAGAGGTTTGACCTCGCCACTCTCGGAGAGCATTTTGAACATTTGAGCATATGGAATCCCAATTGGAGTGTAGAGTCTATTACTCTTCTTGGGTTCATCGATTACTTGCAAAGAAAAGTGTTTCTTCGTTTCCTTGCTAGCTAGAGGCAGTGGAATCTTATTCGCTTCCATGAGATCTTGAATGAGGTTTCGAAACCTGTAACATTCATTTGTGGTATTACCGTTCCCTCGATGGTACTTGCAGTAGGATTTGGAATCCCATTTTGAAGATCGCTTTTCTGGTGTGGGATCCTCAGTTGGGCCGATAGGTTTGATTAATCCTTGATCTCGGAGACGATCAAAGATAGAATCATAGGTCATTCCCGTGGGTGTGAACTCTCTCCTGGGTTTATTTTTCGAGGGTGGAACCTCGTCACACTTTTTCTGCATTTGCTTCACAACTTCGAGAGTTTCACGTAGCAAGTTTGATCCCTTTAACATGGACAACGTAAGCAATTGTATGTCCTCTTTACTTGCTAATTCTGGCAGGTTATCTATGGCATCGAAAAAGATCTCCTCCTCTTTATCGATAGCATGGATTTCTTCGACAGGTTTGATGAGAGATGAGGGATCAACCTCGTTTTCCTTATCAGAGATGGCCAAGGAGTGAGCGAGAGGCGCATTATCAATACTTGGCTTCTTACTGGCAGGAGGCAATGGTAGCTTGTTATTGTCGATTAAGTCTTGGATAGCTTCCTTAAGCTTCCAGCAATTCTCAGTAAGATGGCCCCTACCTTGGTGATACTTGCAATGTGCATTGGGGTTCCAATTAGTTGTCCTCTTCTTAATTGGTGGGTCCCTAAATGGTCCAATAGGAGTTATAAGACCTTTTGCATTTAATCGGTCAAATGCGGTGTCATAACTCATACCAATAGGAGTAAAGTTCCTCCTAAATGGTTTATTTTGTCTTTGATTATTCATAGCAAGGACTTCACTCAAGTTAAAGGTACCGACATTATTTGAGTGGGTGGTTTTGGAAGAAGAAGGATTGTCGTTCTTCTTGCCTTTCCAGCAACTGTTGGAGTAATTGTTAGCAACTTTCAACTTAGCCAGGTCGTCTTTAATATTAATTCCAATGTCGTAGACGGCCTTGAAGGTATGGAGATTATTTTGGTATTTGAGATGCTTGGAGTCCTTTTCTTGAAGGTTTTTGATAAATAACCCCACATATTCTTTTTCACTTGGAACCTCAATCATCTTAGCTGAGGTTTCTCTCCATTTGTTAAACAAAGAGGTGAAACCTTTATTCTCTTTCTGCTTGAGGATTTCAAATTCACTACAGTCAGTCTCAACATGAATATTGCACTTGTATCTATCAATGAAAGCGTTTACTATGGACTTCGAAGTAGAGGTTCTTTCTTTCTCAAGAGAAAAGAACCATTGTTGGCAAACGGTTTCGAGAGATAGTGAAAACAAGGAGGGAAATACTTTCTTGTCGATACCCTTAATACTCATTATCGTTTCGAAGGCTCTTAGGCTAATCCCTTGAAACTTGTAGTCGCTAGACAGTTTGCTCAGACTCTCTTGCATGAGGTCCATCTGTTGTTGTTTCACAAAATCATCAATATTGAGGGTTAGAACCTTTAACGCCTCAGTCACGGTAATCATTTGGTTCTTGAGCTCATTGACTTCCTCTTGTGTTGCCATTATTGTCTTAGCTTTCCTCTTACGAGCGATGGGTTTGTCGAAAAGTTGGACTTGGATAAAAAGGTTGTCTTTGATCAAACGCCTTTCCTTTCTTGACCACGCGCTGTAAATTAAACCATTTTTGTTTTAATTATTGACTCAAATTGACCTTGACTTTACGGTTTGAAAGAGAAAAGAGCAAAAATAAATATATATTTTTGGCAAAATAAGGTATATATTTTTGGGAGTTAAGTATAGGGTTCAAACAAGTTGATTTATTTGGAGGATTAATATCCGACTTACCCCCCCTAAAAAAATGATGGAAAATACGCGCATACAAGACTTCCTTAGACATGGTCAAAGTGTACATTAGTGTGTGCTTTATATGGTGAGTGTAAGTGACATGTTTTGACTCTTGTGTAAGACCATGGGACTTAGTGCTTAGACTCTATTAATGACTTAACAAGGTATAATTACCAGTAAAAATTAACTGAATCGACTAGAAAACTGCTCAATTAGACATAAGGTGATGACTCGAGCAATAAACTGAACTGAAGTCAAAATGACAGGACTGACACCTCTCTTTGTAGTGTAGCGCCAGACGACAGGACTGTTGCCAGGCGGTACACTCCATAGAGTGGCGTTGCAGTTCAAATCTTGGCGCCATTGCTGGAACGTCGATCTGGAACTGCTTTCGGTATTATTACTCTACAGGGTATGCTTAAAGTCGTACTAAGTCAATTCTGATTAAATTATTAAACTTTATTTACTCACATTAATTAATTAATTAGGCAAAGTTCTTTTAGTCATAAATCAATTTATTTAATCTTAGCATACTCACATTAATTAATTAATTAGGCAAATTTCTTTTAGTCATAAATAAATTAATTTAATCTTAGCACAAGTCAAACAAACGGTTAGGAAAAACACATAGAGTATGCACAACCAATAATGCACAATTAGTCAAGTAGGAACAACATGATGCAATGAGTTTGCAACCTAACCATGGCTCTAGTTCTCTAAAGTTCTGGATATGGGTTAGTCAATAGAGGGTCCATGGTTAATTGTCCAGATGTACCGCGCGGAAGCCTAACCTTGAAGGGTTGGCGCGAGTGGATGGGACACCGCGAATTTAAAAAAAAATCGCTTCCATGGTTCGGTGAATTCAACATTCTCGGATGTACCCTTTGTTTCTCAGAGCGTTCAATCAGGTAGATGGAGCATTAATTTCCAGAGGGTTATGTCCATATGGAGAACACATATGGGTTTCAGAAAAGTGAGAAAAAATCAATCAGGAAGTAGGATCGAGCAAACATTGCTAAAAACTGGTCGAAATTAGAACGCATATTTTTGGCTCGGTATTGGAAGAACTTGGCACAAGCAAACAGAGTCCAGCGCCAACATGTGGCTTTAGCGGCTGGCAACAAAAGCTGTCGCCTGACGCTAATGTCAAAATGTTGGCGCTAGTCATTGTTCGCTGACGCTAGTTCTTACATGCCTCAGCAGCTTTCTGTGCTCGATAAAATTTTCCACTTTCACGCAGCATTATTTCGATCCTAGTTGTGAAAGATATTCCTCAAATTTCCTATGTGTAAAAATCCTATGTTTTTAACTCATTATGGATGGTCTTTCCAATGAGATCTTTTTTATGCATGTGACAATAATGTTAATCAAAATTACGCACATGAAATACTTAGAACTTTTCGAGTCTCATCCACTCATTCTAAATCATTGTCGAAATAAATTTCAGGAATTAAAATAGAAATCCTCCCCAGTGGAGTCGCAAAAAACTGTAGGGAATATTTCAAGCGTTACCCCTAGCTTGAACCCCACTGTGATCATACACTAAAGTATGGCGGCGTCCAAAGGGAAAGAAGATAGAGCAAAAGAGTCGCCAACAAGTTTTAGGAACTTGTAAACCGTTCACAGGGTGAAGGTTACACCCCTTAACGATCCAGGAGATCTTCAAATCCAATAGGTCTGGAACCGTGACTGGTAGTTCGGGGATGAAGGTACAAATCCAACCTAAAAGAGATTGAAACTGCCCTAATAATAGGCCTCTACTTGATTCTGATCGTATTCATGTGCGCTTTCTGACTAACATGCAATCATTAGGATTAACCCTAAACATGTTTATCTATGTTGGTTGAATATTAATGCACAAACAAAACTATTATTGGCGATCACTTGAATTATAATCAAATTAACCCTAAGCAAGATTATTAATTATCTTATTAAGCGTGATTACAAGTACCAATTCCCTTTAAACATGCATAAAAGGTGTGATCAAGCAATAACAATAAATATCAAGCAACATAATAATAATCATGAATAATAATAATAACCAAAATTAAAATAATCATAACAATAATCAGAATAAATAAATTATAACAATTATAATCATAAATCATAAATATAATCATAATAATGTTAAAGCATAATAATAGCAAGATCCTAGGCATGATACTAACAAGATTAATAACAAACCCTAGCATGTCACTAAACATTAAAGATCAAATATTTAACCCTAACATGATACTAACATCATAAATATTAGGAAAGAATATAAAAGGCATCATACTTTTAATCATACTTGATATTAGCATTTTTAGTTGTTACCCTAAACATAATACTAAGAAGATCAAAACGCCCTAACATGACGCTAGGAATTATAACAACAAACTAAGCATGATTTCTACATCATAATATCAATGAATCAATTAAAGCACTGCCTCGTATCTCTTTCTAATAACAAAATATACGCTTTAGTAACTTCAAGGAAAATAATAAATCAAACAATTAAATTAAATAATTGAAAGAGAGATTTGGGACAAAACCCTCAGAAATTAAAACCTTTCATGTCTAGGGCAAAGGCAACTTCGAACAATGTTAAGTGTTTCTTGGTCTTGTGAATGCGGAATTTTGTATGAAAAGGGTCGGTTTAGAAAAGAGAGAAAGAATAAGCTTTAGCTTCGAGAGAGAAGAGAATTAGAGAATTGATGATTGTAGATGAATGTAGATGACTGAAAATGGAGTTTTTAGGAGGCTATTTATAGAGAAAATCAGCCAAAAAGATAGAAAAACAAACCTGAGTTCTGACGTGAAAAAACGAAGTTAGCGCCAGACGCTGACATTAGCGCCAGACGCTAACGCTAACGCCAAGTGCTAGGCTTAGCGCCAGGCGCTAATGTCTGGCGTTAGGCACTAATTAATTTTTTTACGCGTTTTCAAAATTAAGATAAAATTTAACCGTACAGGAGGATAAAATCGTATTTTCCTTAAAAACACTCTTTTATTCTGATTAAAACTCTAAAAAGTCAATAAAAGTCAATTTATCAATGCTAATTGAATTAGGAATGAAAAGAACTTTCTAGAAGAATCTAGAAGACTAAAACCGTTCCTAATTGCATTAGGAATGATAAATCCATATTAGGCCCTCCCTAGATCATTAGGCCGCATATAAGGCTCAAACCGGACCCAGTTTAGTAATTTGGCCATAACTTCCTCATTATTCATCGGAATTGGGCTTATAATATATCGTTGGAAAGTTCTTTTCAAGCCCTATCCAACTACTCCATTATTGGACCCTTTCTATGAACCAACCAAACTGGATTTTCTGTTTTCTGAAAATAGGTTTTCAAAACAGAGAGAAGAAAAAAGAAATTAAAGCTATCCGCAATACTAGACTTTCCACACTTTCATTTCATTCGATTATGATTCAACGTGAAAGGTACTCATAACCAGGTTTGGTTTTGGGGAGACACAAATGGTTGTCCAAAGAACCAATCCAATTTCTAGCTCATTTCCTTAAACCATAACCTACTTTCCACTTTTAGTGTCCACGTCGCAAAACCGAGAGAAACTGACTATATGATATATAATTTTCATCCAATTATTATTTTTCTGGATAGGAATTCAAATACGATTTCCAACCATATATCATAATCCCAATTCCGAGCTATAACGAAAAAGATATGAGCAAAACACAAAACTCGACCTTAAACCGACACCCTTCCACAAAAACGGCCATAACTTAAAATCTACATTTCATTTTGACTTGATTCTAATTGGGTTGGAAATTAGACTTGATAAGATTTCCAATTATATATTATATGCGTTATTCCGTGTAACAGATCTAAGTTATGATGATTTTAAAAACGGGAGTGTGCCCCGTCTGACGGTGCCTTCCCCCATCTGAAGGTGCCTGGTGCCGTGACACAATACTGTACATCAAGTCACGGTGCAATTTTTGAAGCTTTATCGCGTCAAATTCCACCGTGGCACGGTACCTGTTACCGTTACACGGTACCTGCTACCGTGACACGGTATTTCTCACCGTGTCACGGTGCTTTGTTCGTGTAATTTCCGCGTTTTCCCATACCATGACACGGAGTACTGTATCGTGCCACGGTGGACATTGCCGTGTCACGGAATTTTCTCATGTCTTTTCCGCGTAAACCCTTCACGCGTTTTCACTACCCGTAGATCAAATATTTCCCGTGTCACTCCAATTGTCCACCGCGTCACGGGATTTTTCCCTGTCTGACGGTGCCTGGCACTGTGTCAGGGTGTTTTCTGCCGTGTCGTGGTGTTAATTTTTAGAGTTTTTATCTTTTTAGGGTTCCGTGTGTTCCCTCTACTCAATTTTCCTATAAATAAGACCCTCATTTCTGCAGTTCGGGGCATCAAATTCTCTCTTCCTCTCTTTTACACCAAAAATTATTCTCTTCTCTTTCTCCCATATTCTAAGCCTTAAACCTATATTCTTAATTACACCATTCTTCCCTTAAGCACTCCAAAGAGTCCATACTTAACCCGAGGTTCTGTCCTTAAACAAAGGCGTGAAAGGTACCCATAACTGAGGGTTTGGACCAAATCAACTCTACTTTTTATTTAATTTAATTTAATTTCTATTTGATTAATATTTTTTATTAAAGTTACTAACAATTTATTCATGATGTAGCAATTTAAAGGAACGTGCGGAATGTGAGTAATTAATTTAATCACTTATTTTTTTTAATATTGCTAATATCATGATTAGGTTTATTATTATTTTATTTGACTAACACTATTATTGTTTAATTGCTTCCAATATTAATGTTTATTCTATTATTTTTATTGATCACCATATTGCATGTTTAAAGGGAATATGTAATTGAAAATCACGCCTAATAAGATAATTTGGACAACCGGTTTAGGTTCCTTTTTAATCTTGTTATTTAATCAAGTGATCACTAATATTTTAGAAATATATGTTGCATTAATATTTAACCAATTTAACTTAATAATAGTTTGGAGCAAATTGAATCTTTGTTTGTATGCCTTTGAGATCGCAGGAATCACTTTTCACTATAAGAATCGAGTAGAGGCCAATACGGGCGAATGTGACTCCAGACTCACTTCGTACCATCATCCCCAATCCTCCTTTCGTGGTTCCGAACCATATGGAGTTAGTAATCTCATGGATTATGAATGGGGTGTAACCTTCACGGGTCAATCGTTGTTGCCTATCGTTTTTCCTTTATCGTGGTTGCCTTTTATGATCCGTATACGGTTTACAAATTCCTTAAAAACTTGTTGGCGGCTCCCTACTTTCCTTGTCCCTAATCGTATACGTCAATTCCCACTTCTTATGAGTGCCAAGCATATTCACTACATGCTTTAACGTAGGTGCACTTTGAGCGACGCCTATAATTCCCTACTTGTTTCTTATAAAAAAGCGTGATGACAAGATCAATTCTACTTCAAGGTGAAAGGAATGGTGTCCTTCGAACAAGTGTACTATTCCGTTAGTGGGTTCAGAATTATTAGAAAGCTAATATATTCAGTGAGGTCAAGTGATCGGAATGCCTGGATGGAGGCCGCTTCTGATCAGTAATATTAATGAATAATTAATATTACAGCTTAATCTTGACTGAACCCTTCGGGTCACACCCAAGCATTCAACAAACCGAACCGACGAATTAATTCGGAAGGAATTAATGAGTCGACCAAGTAATATATATTTAAAAATCGAAAATTTGAGCTTAGAGCGTCGAAACCGAGCGTCGGAAGTCGAGTCGAAAAATAGTGAAAGACGAGACGAGAAATAGTAATAAATCAACAAAAGACCAAAATACCCCTAGCATCGGAATGCCCAAGCAAACCGAGTGCTAAGGGCGTATGGCCTAGCATGCGCACCAAGCCGAGCCTAGGCTGGCTAGTGCGTGCTAGCGCACCCATGCTAGCATCGCAAGGCTAGGCGTTGCCTAGTGCGTGCTAGCATGCTAGGCGCAGCCTTGTGTGCGCAATGGCTAGCAAGCCATGCCGCAACAAGCTGCAGCAGCTAGCACGCTAGGCGCGCCAGCTCGCCACAGCTAGCACGCTAGGCGCGCCAGCTCGCCACAGCTAGCAATAGCATGGCTCGCCACAAGCATGCTGGGCTTGCTGGCCAACAGCGCCTGGCAGCCCGCATGCGAGTGCTGGGCCTGCTGGGCTTGCTGGGCGTGGCTGCCACGGATAGCAGCACATGGAAGCCCACCTTGGTTGCCTTGGTGCCCAAGGTTGGGTGCCATGTGGCTTGTGGTCCTTGAGTGTGTGTGGAGTGAGGTGGCCGGTTATGGGAGAGGGAGTGGGGAGCAAGTTTGGTCCCCCCCCCTTCTCCAAGTGGTCCTCACCTAACCACTCACATGAGCTTGCCACTTGTTGATTTATTACTAACTTGATTATTAATTTTATTTTTGCTTTAAAATAAAATGGAAAAATCATACTATCCCACATTGATGGGAGAGTAAATGATACTCCCATCATTTCCTATAAATACCCAAGTATGGGCATTGGGAATGATGCTTGAGTAAGAGTTGAAAAAGGCATCACAATTAGTGAAAACCTTTGAACTGAATATAATTACTCGGGTTTTATTGGTCGGGTCTTGCTAACCCCAAGACATTGGACCTAGTCGGTTTTGTTGGTGCGGGTGGACTTCGTTGGAGGTCTCCGTGTGAGCGGGACATGAAGCTTTCAAGTAAGAGCTTATTTTGGAGCGAAGCACGTGTCAAATGTAATTAGCTTATCTTAATCTTGTGATTAATTTAATTATGTTTACGGTTTTATTTATTGCGAGTGCGGTCTTGTTTTTTGGTTTGTTTCCGCGGTGAGTCGGACTCACCAAACCCCAACAGCGGTATTGGAGCCTTGCTCGTTTATTTTTAAAATCATAATATTTTCAAGGTGTTTTTATGGCTTAATTTTTCTGGTTTTAAGTTGCTAATTAGATTAGTAACTTGTTTTTCCAATTTTTACCTCGTATTAAAGCTGTCTTCAGCTCCCGAACCCAGATTTTGACCCAAAAATAGTGAATTTTGCGCGGAAAAGGCGTTCTGGAAATGGTTTTTCCCTTATAGGCCTCGGTTTTTAGCCAAAAAACGACCATAAATGCATTTTTCGAGGGATTTTTCGTTTTGACGAAAAATTTTAAGTCTTTCTAACCTTGAAAATTGATTGCATATTTATGGTGGTTATGTATTTGGTTCTTTCCTTTATTTATATGCAATTTTAGACCACTTTAAGCATGATTACTTGGTAGTAATTGGTGCTTGAAAGTTTGGTTTTATTTTTTCACATAATTGCAAATTAATTGCATTAAGTGTGAAATTGTTGTTCTTTGTTGCTTCCAAGTACTAAAGATTCAATCTTTATTTATGATAAGTGATTGAAACTTTGAGTTACTAAATTCCATGAGTTTTGGTTAAACTTTGTTGATTTAATCATTTTTTAGTTGATTGGAATCATAAAGTTTAAAACTTGTGATTGAAATTGGTTTCTCTTCATATTGGAAGATATAATTTTTCATGGAGTCACAAGTATTAAAGTTGGAGTCTTTATTGAACTTATGTTCATTTTTCCAACTTCCTTTTATTTTGTCAAAATGTCAAGATTAATTTAAAATGATTAAATTAATAGTGAGAATTGCCCTAATTTATTTTATTACACCAAGTTAAACCAATTTTATTAAAGAATGGTTCTTGGAAATAAATTTGGTTAATTGCTTTTGGATGAATTATTCAGTTGGACTTGTTATTTTTCATTTTTCCTCAAAATTGATTCTATAATTAATTTAGAATTGATTTATAATGTCACACACAAAATCGATAATTTTCGAAACATTAGCACGCAACACGAGGCCTAAGAGCCCCGAGCTAGCTCTCGGCCAGCTGAGCTGCTCACGCAACCCATATGTGGCTGTCGAGGCTGCTGGGCACTTCGTTTTTAGGTGCTTTGTGCTGTGCGTGTGTGTGTGCGAGGAAGGGCGTGGGCTGCTGCTCGCTGCCAGCTGCATAGCACGCCAGCCAACAGCAAGCAGCAGCATGGCGTAGCAGCAACATAAAGCTGTGCGCGCTATGCGTGCTGCTACGCTTGGCTGGGCTGGGCGTAGCGCATGCGAGCACAAGCAGCCCACATGCATGCTTGGTGTTGCGGGGGTGCGCATGGGCATAATACGTGCTTGTTGTACGGTACGTACAATCCCATAATTGGCACAATAACCTCGGGTTATTAAGGCGATGCTATTTTAAAGTTAATTTTAGGGTTGCTTAATATGTAAATAAGGGTATTTTTTTTTGGACTCCAAGTCTTAGTGCTAGGCACTTAGACATTTTGGAATTCGTAATTTTGCTCAAATTGTCATTTTAATTATTTTAATTATTTTGTTTATTTAATTAAAATTTTTGGAGGCTAGGCCTCGGTTTTTTAGCGACATTTGCAAAAATTATTTTTGGCAAATATTTGGGTTCACCGACTTAATTAATTGGATTAGTTAAGTTGGATGCGGAATTTAGTGGGAGCGTCTCTTAGTTATTACCATAACCGGTTAAAACAACTTTGACTAGTTTAATTAGGTGTGTTAATTGGATTAACCACCTAGATTAGTTACTAGTTCTCGCGCGTTTTATGCATTGTTACTTGTTTATCGTTGTAAAATGCATGGGCCATTCACAGATAGTGAATGGATGAATGGAATGTAAATTCTCTCACAGGTTTTATGAAATGGCAACTAGTGGGGCCCGATTAGGATAGAAAATATGGACTGTGATCCGTGATGTATTTTTGTAAATCTAAATACGGTCTGCGAACCGTTGAGTATTTTTGTACCTTAATATTTAGATTAGTCCTAATCGTAGATACTAGCAATTCTAATATTTTGGTGAAGTCTTGAAGACGGGGTTCTTAGAAGACAAAGCCATAAGTTGCAAATGAAGACCTTTTGAAGACTTGAAGATCTCAAGGGGTCATGCTAGTTGCCAAATGCATCTCTATTAATGTTTTCGATATATATTTATGTTTATATATATATGAATTATATGTTAGATGCATGTTTAGGATTTCGAATGTTGAGATGATTAATTAAATTCACTTAAATCAACCAACATAGAAACCCTAGGTCCCTAAAATATTGAGTAAAAATTGTCATTCCAAAACACACTTACCAACCGAACGAGGGTAGTGGTGGGCTACGCCAAAGCGAGGCATCACTACTTCTCCAAGGAACGTAAGGCATACCGGGTATGCAAGGTGGTTTTGGTTATACTTAACGATATGAGTGATGGAGTCCTAACATGTCATGGCAAAGTGAATAAATTGTTTAGAGAGCATTGGATGCGAAGATTTATTCAACCAAGAGTGGCTTGGAGCCATTAGCAAAGCGTTGCTTACCTTAGGAGATTGAGTGTTAAGACAAGCCAAAGCATGCTTAACCACTCTTTGTTTCTTTGGATCTTGGAATTGACTTATTCTCACCTAAAATGGGGACAATCTTTAATGTGTGAATAAGACGTTTTAAATAAGTTTGATTAAAATGCATGAATTCGATCTTATTTAAGTATAATGAATGGTTTTTTATTTCAAATTCTTTCAATTGTAGAATCATGTCTTCAACTTATGTCAACGACCTTATGCTCCCGGAATTGCCCAAAAAGTTGCCAATTTCTCTGAACTTGGAAAACTTTAAGGAATGAGAAGAGGAACCCCGAAAGCCCCTCCGAAATTGCTACCTAGAGCACATTCTGGACACTCAAATCCCGAGTTTCTACTCAAAGGGGATTATGAGTGATGAGGCACATGAGGTATGGAGTGTGGATTGTAAAAGAGTTTCCAGACTCATGGCAAACTCCATCCCGGTACAATGGAAGGGGAAGTTCTCCAACTATTTTCCGGACATGATGCACAAAGCTCTAGAAGATGTAGTCAATTTGAGAGTCACCAAAAGTACCAGAGGCAACTATGATGGACTTGTGGAATATGTGACTAGGTCACTCTCGAACATGAGGATCAAGCCACCGCAAGATGAGTGTCTCACGAAAGAGAGACAAGAAGTATGGGCTAAGGTCTATAATGCAAGACTTAGACCCGAGATGCCACTTCAAGCTCGTGTGCTCAACATGACAAGGCTATTCACCCATCTGGAGCTAATTGGAAAACCAGTGGACGATGAGCAAGCGTCTCTCATGCTACTAAGCTCACTCCATTCGGGGTATGTTGCATTAAAGATGCGACTTACGGCCAAGCGGAACAAACTGTCCTTGATGGAAGTTGTTCTAGAGCTCCAGAAAACCTATTATTGCAAGAAGGCTAAGGTTGCTCTGAGACCAAAGAAGAAGGAGTTCAAGAACAAAGCTAAGATGCGCTGCTTCTATAGTAGTAGACCCGGACACTACAAAAGAGAATGTAGCATGTATCTAGAAGATGAGGCGAAAAGAAAAGTAAACTCAATCTCAGGTATCATCTTTACACTTGAACATAAGCCATTTATAAAGTATTAGATACCGGAAAATTGGCTCACTATATGCTCCTATTTCAGGAACAAAGTGAGCGGTGCTTTTCAAGTGGATATGAGTACACAAGTGGAAGAAGAAGATAATCTTTCAAAGAAAGCTTGTAATCTCATATTTTGTCTAGATTTAAAACTTGTTTAGTTTTATCTACCATATTTTGATCTTGTGGCGTTGGACGTCATTTTGAACTTGATCACAAGACATATCATCTTGTTTATATTTATGGAATGACACGTTTGTGTCTTTGGAAAAATTGTTTATAATGATACCAAAAGAGCTAAGACCATAGAGTCAAATCAGATTTACTTGTGGCATTGTCGTCTTGGCCACATCAACATCAAACGCATCAAGAAACTTCTACAAGAAGGTGTTCTTGACTCTTTCGATTTAGAATTGTTTGAGAATTGCGAGGGATGTCTATTAGGCAAGATGATTAAACAGCCATTCTCCAAGTTCGGAGAAAGGGCAAGTGACTTATTGGGTCTTATACATACCGATGTATGTGGACCAAATGAGCTCAACCACAAGAAATGGACATCGATATTTCATCACTTTCACAGACGACTATAGTAGATATGGCTATGTCTACCTCATGTCGCATAAATCTGAATCATTTGAAAAGTTCAAAGAATTTCAGAGTGAAGTTGAAAATCAGCTTGGCAAGAAAATCAAAGCCCTTCGATCGGATCGAGGTGGTGAATACTTGAGCCAAGAATTCGATGACCATCTGAAAGAAAAGGGTATACTTTCAGAATTGACACCTCCAGGAACTCCTCAATGGAACGGAGTATCCGAAAGGAGAAATTGGACCTTGTTAGACATGGTACGATCAACAATGGGTCTTAGTGATCTTCCTATCTCTTTCTGGGGACACGCACTTCTAACTGCGGCACTAACACTGAACCGTGTTCCATCAAAAGCTGTAGAAAAGATTCCATATGAATTATGGACGAAGAAACCTCCTAGGTTATGTTTTCTAAAGATATGGGGATGCGAAGCATATGTCAAGAAATTGATTTATGACAAACTTCATCCCAAATCTGACAAGGTTTACTTTGTGGGCTACCCAAAAGAAACCAAAGGGTATTACTTCTACAACAAATCGGAGAACAAAGTGTTTGTTGCTCGCGATGGTGTCTTTTTGGAGAAGGAGCACCTTTCCAAAATGACAAGTGGGAGGAAAATCAAACTCGACGAAGTTCGTGAGGATGAGCAACAAAATCATAATGACAATCAAAGTGCTTAAACAGCATCTGTTGACGCAAGTCAAAATGATCAAAATGTGCAAAGTCGAACCGACAATGAAAATGCTCAATCCATTACCCTACGTAGGTCTCAGAGGCCGAGATCTCAACCTGATAGATATCTTGGTTTAGTATTAACCGAGAATCAGGACATCCTGATTATGGATGGAGATGAACCGGCAACCTACAAGCAAGTGATGGCAAGCACCGACTCTGCTAAATGGCAAGAGGCCATGAGATCTTAAATGGATTCCATGTTTGAAAATCAAGTCTGGGACTTAGTTGACTTACCCGAAGGTTATACACCTATCGGATGTAAGTGGATTTTCAAGTTGAAAACCGACAAAGATGGAAATGTATTCATTTGCAAAGCTAGATTGGTGGCAAAAGGTTACAGACAAGTTCATGATATTGATTACGATGAAACCTTTTCACCAATCACAATGCTTAAATCCGTTCGGATCCTCCTAGCAATTGCTGCATATTACAATTATGAAATATGGCAGATGGACGTCAAAACCGTCCTTAATGGTTATTTGGAAGAAACTGTGTATATGACACAGCCTGAAGGTTTTGTTGACCAAAACAATGCTAGGAAAGTTTGTAAGCTTAAGAAGTCCATTTATGGATTAAAGAAAGCAAGCAGAAGTTGGAATCTGCGATTCGATGAAGCCATCAGTAAGTTTGGTTTTATCAAGAATCCAAATGAATCTTGTGTTTACAAGAAGGTCAGCGGGAGTGACATCGCCTTCCTAGTCTTATATGTCGATGACATATTTCTCATTGGAAACAACATCCCGTTGTTAGAGTCTGTAAAGGCCTGGCTTGGAAAGTGCTTCTCAATGAAAGACTTCGGAGAGGCTCAGTACATACTAGGCATCAAGATCTATAGGGATAGATCGAAAAGGATGATTGGATTGAGTCAGAGTACTTATATTGATAAGATACTTGCTCGATTTGGCATGGAGGAGGCCAAGAGAGGTCACCTGCCAATGTCACATGGCATAACCCTAAGCAAGAAGCATTGTCCACAGACACCTGATGAGCGGGTAAGAATGAATCAGATTCCATATGCTTCGCTTATTAAATCGATCATGTATGCCATGATATGTACTAGGCCAGATGTATCGTATGCCTTGAGTGTTACGAGCCGTTACCAATCAGACCCAGGAGAGGCGCATTGGACTGCGGCCAAAAATATCCTAAAGTACCTGAAAAGGAACAAGGATAAATTCCTGGTGTATGGTGGTGCAGAGGATTTAGTTGTGGAAGGTTATACCGACGCAAGCTTCCAGACAGACAGAGACGATTTCAAATCGCAATCTGGATATGTGTTCTGTCTAAATGGAGGGGCGTTTAGTTGGAAGAGCGCAAAGCAGAGTACAACTGCAGATTCTACAACTGAAGTCGAATACTTAGCAGCTGCTGAAGCAGCTAAGGAGGCTGTTTGGATTCGTAAGTTCGTTGGTGAACTTGATGTTGTACCCTCTATAAAGGGTCCAATAACCCTCTATTGTAACAACAATGGAGCTATTGCTCAGGCCAGAGAGCCTAGGGAACATTAGAAGGTCAAACATGTCAAGCGGCGATTTCACATGATTCGAGAATGGAAATCAGAGGGTGAAATCAGAATTTGCAAAGTTGGAACGGATGACAATGTAGCCGATCCACTTACTAAAGCTTTGCCACAAGTGAAGCACAACAAGCACGTTGTGGCAATGGGAATCAAGCATGTAGGAGACTGGCTTTGATTTCCTTGTTTAGTGTTTTAGTTAATTTTGAGAAAAATTAATGTAAGACGCTAAGGAAAACCATTCAAGTTTTGGAGTAATATAAAATTTCATGCAATATTTTATTACTCCGTTATGCTATTTAATTGTGGTTTAGGATTAAATAATGAGTCCATTCGATTATGAGAATATTCAAAATATGGTATCAAGACCAGTCTTGGTAAGGAAACACCTATTAAGTGAACATTGAATATTATAATCGAAAATCATCCCTAATCAAGGTCATTTAAACGATGGACGATTAATGACCGATTGAGATTAGTGTGTAGTTTGATTTATAGCACCGTTTCATGTGCTACAAGGACATGATTGTCATAAATCATTTGCACAGGTATTGATTTAGAACCATACTGGAACGACCTATGAGAATACTTTAAGAAATTAAAAAATTTGTCATAAGTATACTTCTCATTATGGCTATTGGAACCTATTTCCTCGACCATGAGTATTGTGAGTTCTCTTTTTTGAGTACTAGTTCTTTTTGATGTTGTCAAACGTCTGCCGTAATAGGGGATTATAACGGCGACACTCGGGCGACTAGGTCCTCTTAATAAGAGGAGCTACATTACAAGACTGGGAATGTCCCCCTACTAAAATAGGGAAGATTTCTTTGTTGTATACAAGGCCTCTCGTAGAGCAAGACTGTAAAATGCATGGCCGTGCTCGGATGGATTTTAGAAATCATCTGTTTATTGACAGCTGGACTCGGAATCGGGAAACACTTCTGGACGTAATAAGGATGACAAAATAAATCTTACCTTATAGTTCATGAAGAGACATTAAGCGACATAGGAAAAAGGATGTACACAAAATGCGCACTTGTCCGGAAGGACAAATGGGAGATTGAAAGGAATGGTGTCCTTCAAACAAGTGTACTATTCCGTTAGTGGGTTCAGAATTATTAGAAAACTAATATATTCAGTGAGGTCAAGTGATCGGAATGCCTGGGTGGAGGCCGCTTCCGATCAGTATTATTAATGAATAATTAATATTACAGCTTAATCTTGACTGAACCCTTCGGGTCACACCCAAGCATTCAACAAACCGAACCGACGAATTAATTCGGAAGGAATTAATGAGTCGACCGAGTAATATTTATTTAGACGTCGGAAATTCGAGCTTAGAGTGTTAAAACCGAGCGTCGGAAGTCGAGTCGAAAAATAGTGAAAGACGAGACGAGAAATAGTAATAAATCAACAAAAGACCAAAATACCACTAGCATCGGAATGCCCAAGCAAACCGAGTGCTAAGGGCGTATGGCCTAGCATGCGCACCAAGCCGAGCCTAGGCTGGCTGGTGCGTGCTAGCGTACCCATGCTAGCATCGCAAGGCTAGGCGCTGCCTAGTGCGTGCTAGCATGCTAGGCGCAGCCTTGTGCGCGCAATGGCTAGCAAGCCATGCCGCAACAAGCTGCAGCAGCTAGCACGCTAGGCGCGCCAGCTCGTCACAGCTAGCAGCAGCATAGCTAGGCCATTGCTTGCTGCCTAGCAGCGCTGGCCAAGGCACAAGGCCACCAGCAGCCCGCACAAGCATGCTGGGATTGCTGGCCAGCAGCGCCTGGCAGCCCGCATGCGAGTGCTGGGCCTGCTGGGCTTGCTGGGCGTGGCTGCCACGGACAGCAGCACATGGCAGCCCACCTTGGCTGCCTTGGTGCCCAAGGGTGGGTGCCATGTGGCTTCTGGTCCTTGAGTGTGTGTGGAGTGAGGTGGCCGGTTATGGGAGAGGGAGTGGGGAGCAAGTTTGGCCCCCCCTTCTCCAAGTGGTCCTCACCTAACCACTCACATGAGCTTGCCACTTGTTGATTTATTACTAACTTGATTATTAATTTTATTTTTGCTTTAAAATAAAATGGAAAAATCATACTATCCCACATTGATGGGAGAGTAAATGATACTCCCATCATTTCCTATAAATACCCAAGTATGGGCATTCAGAATGATGCTTTAGTAAGAGTTGAAAAAGGCATCACAATTAGTGAAAACCTTTGAACTCAATATAATTACTCGGGTTTTATTGGTCGGGTCTTGCTAACCCCAAGACATTGGACCTAGTCGGTTTTGTTGGTGTGGGTGGACTTCGTTGGAGGTCTCCGTGTGAGCGGGACTTGAAGCTTTCAAGTAAGAGCTCATTTTGGAGCGAAGCACGCGTCAAAGGTAATTAGCTTATCTTAATCTTATGATTAATTTAATTATGTTTATGGTTTTATTTATTGCGAGTGCGGACTTGTTTTTGGGTTTGTTTCGCAGTGAGTCGGACTAACCAAACCCCAACACAAGGTCCCCCAAACTGTCACGAAATCAAATCCTAATACACCCTAACAAGTGTGAAGTCCTAGGCTTCTAAAGGGTCAATGGGCATCTAAGGAGAAGATCCCCTATGATGGGAACACCCTCCTTACAGTTTCCAATGTCATGAGTACTCAAAATTAAATACAAGACCAAAATTCCTAAACTAAGTAAAGCAAATCCCAGGACACCCATATGCTCATTCATGACTCCACCTGAAAATAGTTAACACTGCTTACCACTACGGTAAACAGGGCGAACCAAAACAAATAAGAAATATGGATTAGCAAATTATGCTAAGTACGATAAGTGCAAAAAAGTGTAAACTCAATTTATTTGCAAACATGCTTTTAAAACCAATTCCAATAATTAATCCAATAAATTCAAAACTCATTATTCCAAAACCAATTCCAATGATTCATATTCAAAATAATAGTTATTAAACCAATTTCTTTACTAAGAACCAATTCATTTTAATCCAATTCCTCACCCAAGTGTGCACACCCCCCAAGCTAGTCTCCTTATGTTACAAGGTTATTCTTGAGAAAAGACCCAATCATACAAAGTCCAAGACCTTATCAATAAACCAAATCAACATAGTGGGATTACCAACATGCTTAAAAAGCATTAATAATAATAATAATTTAATGGTTCAATAAATCCTTTTAATATCCAATAAATTCCAATATCATTCAAACTCCTTTTTAATAATTCCACATACTTTCAAAATCAAAACCTTTTAAATATAAAATCTCATATTAATAACTTTTCAAAATCAATTACGCAAATTTACCTTGAAAAGCCTTTATATAAATTCAACAAACCTTTTAAAATCAATTACTTCATTTAAATAGTAATCCAAACCATTCAAAACATGATTTAAAAATCAATCATTCAAAATACTCTTATTAAAACAAATTGAATATTAAAATCAATACCTCCAAACATAATTCAAATCAATTTAATTCAATCTCCAATAAAATCATATAAAACATGTTATTCAAATCAATCACTTTCAAAGGTATCCAGCCACCTAAACATACCTTGATCCTTGCTAGAAAAATTTCACAAAAAGAACCTCAAGAACCTTGATTCCGAATATCAATCAACACTTCGCACTTTCAAAGTTTAATCACGAATACACCCTGCAAATAACATAACCATAAGGTTATCACAACATAAACTCAAATCTAATGTGCATGGAATATAAAACTCTTTTAAAATAATACTTTAGTATAAAATTATAGCTTTGAAATAGGTATTTGTATCTTAGAAAACTAACCATGAAGAAGATAAAGGAATAGGTTAAAGAGAAGTGAATTTTCGTTGGAAAGAATAGGCAGAATTTGCAGAGGCCATAAATCCTTCAATATAACTCTGTATTGGATGATTCTTTAGCCTAACCTCAAGGATTTTTTAATAGGAACAATCTTATGTAAAACGTCAATACCCCAAAAACTAACCAGAAGTGCCTGAAAATTGGCTTCAAAGATAAAAAGGATGATTTGTGTAAAAAGAGGAGAAGAAAAGTAGAGAATTGGTGTGAAGAATGTGAGAGGTATGGAGGGGTATTTATAGGCTAGCTCATGCAAGAATTATGGAAAGAGAATTTGGGAAGATTTATGGTAAGTAGGGTTTAAGGGATTATTTGGAGAACTGAGTAAAAGAATTAAGGAAAGTTTGGATATTAAGGTGATTGTGTATACTTGAATATGGAAGGTATGTATGTCATGAAAAATAATAATGAAATTAGAATTACTTGGGGAATAATTAAGAGGAAATTTTGCGAATAACTGCCATTTAAATGACCACTTTTTAGAACAACTACCATTTAGAATTTTCTTTTGAAAAAACTACCACAAAAACACAAAAAGTTTGTGTAGCACTACCACATTTATTGTTTCCGGCAAGAATCTCCGTTTTTGGGGAATATTTTATAAAATTTCCCTCAAAAAACCCAAATTAAATGGTAATATTGCACTACATTAACCCTAAATTGGATTATACTCTTCAATTGCCCCAAATCCCCCAATTTTGTAAAGCCATAAATTCAATTTTTTGACCATAAACCATAATTTTAAGATTTAATTGAGAAATTAAATAAACTATAATGCAAAATTAAAGATAATTGACCTATAATTATGTTTTACTATTGAAATATCTTGTTTTCTATACTACAATTGATTGAAATTTTATAAACTAGGCTTTCTCAACCGGAAATTCTTCCCGGAAAATAAAACGTGGTAGTGCTGCTCAAAGTTTTTGTGACTTTGTGGTAGTTTTTTAAAAGAAAACTTTAAATGGTAGTTGTTCTTAAAAGTGATCATTTAAAAGGTAGTTGTTGGCAAAATTTCCTAATTAAGAAGAATGATGGCAAGAAAATATGATGATTAGATATTAAAAAGATGGAGAATTAGAATTAAGGAAAATAAGAGATTTTGGGAGATAATTAAAAATATAATTTTACCAATTAAATTCCCCCAAAATAATTTAATAGGGCCGAAAATATTGAGCTTACCATAGCTCAAATTTTTGGACTCCTATAAATATATTTAGGAATATTTTGCTCGGTTTTTAAGGAATAAAATAATTGTATAAATAATATAGAATAAATAAATAAATAAATAATTATTTAATACCAATTATTTACCAATAAATAATCAAGAAAAACAAGATTTTACATACATGAAAAATCCAAAAATCCTAGCTAATTATTGGAAAATTTCGGCCATAATAAAATAATTAATAAAAGGAAAAATGGAAAAGAAAAATCCAACCTTTCAACTTTTTCTTTACAAAAATCCAACCTTTTGATTATTCCTCAAAAATCCAACCTTTATACCCCTCTTTCTCTAACAGGTCCATTTTACCTATAACCTGATAAACAGGTTAAAAAAGTTTTTTTTTTTTAATTTTTTGCATTTTCCCTTTTCACTCCTATTCTTTCTCACTCCTCTCACCTCAACCACCAACCCCACCTCCGTCACCACCACTCAACACCGCAGAAATTGCCGATTTCTACCAACCCTCGACGACAACTAACGAAGACAGCGATGAACAGAGGATGGGGTGGACTTGGATAGTGCGATGAGGAGAGCAATTGAGGAAGATGAAAACCGCGAAATGCCCCGTTGTCGCGTCGGAGAATGCACTAAGAGTGATGGAAGGTGGTGGTTGTGCGTTTGGAGTTGCGGGGTTGTGCGTTTGGGGTTGTAGGGCTGGGCGTTTTGGAGTTGCGGGGTTTGGGTTTGGAGTGGCTGGGCGTTTTGGAGTTACGGGGTTTGGATTTGGAGTGGCTGGGTGTTTTGGAGTTGCGGGGTTTGGGTTTGGAGTGGCTGGGCGTTTTGGAGTTGCGAGGTTTGGATTTGGAGTGGCTGGGTGTTTTGGAGTTACGGGGTTTGGGTTTGGAGTGGCTGGGCGTTTTGGAGTTGCGGGGTTTGGATTTGGAGTGGTTGGGTGTTTTGGAGTTGCGGGGTTTGGGTTTGGAGTGGCTGGGCGTTTTGGAGTTGCGGGGTTTGGGTTTGGAGTGGCTGGGCGTGTGTGTTGGTGGCTGGGCGGTGGAGTTGGTGGTTGGTTGTGAGTGTTGGTGGATGTGCGTTGGGTTCCGGTGGCGGTGGGTTGGGGTGGTCAGGGAAGAGAGAGGGTGGGGCTGGTTTTCTGATTTTTTTTTCTTTTTCTTTTAATTATTTTTGTTTTTTAATAATTAAATAAAAAACAAAAATAATTAACCTATTAATAGCTGACACGTGGAATATGACTTACAAAAATGGGTCATCAACAGGTAATGGACCTGTTGAAGAAGGAGGGGTATAAAGGTTGGATTTTTGAGGAATAATCAAAAGGTTGGATTTGTGTAAAGAAAAAGTTAAAAGGTTGGATTTTTCTTTTCCATTTTTCCTTAATAAAATATTATTTTTCTTTAATTAAAATATCCGAAATATGTAAATAATTCGGTTTTTAAAATATGATAAATGGATAATATATCTTATAAAAAATGATTAATTTTCAAAATACTTTTGGCGCCAAAATTCAAATATTATTTTGTCTCCAAATAATAAATTTACTAAAATACCCTTTTTATAAAATAATTATTAATTAATTAATTAGAAAATACGTATGAAAATACGGGGTATTACACATTTACACTCTTTGCCAAGGCTTGTTAGCACTTTGCCCAAGGAGACGCTCTACATGTACTTAGTCGTCTCAGATCATGCCCTTAGTGCCATCCTCCTTGTTGAGAGAGACGACATCCAGCTCTCGGTCTATTTCATTAGCCATGTGGTCAGAATTGCTGAACTACGATGCCCCATGGTTGAAAATTTGGCCTCACCCTTTACATGGCTGTCAAGAAGTTCAAACCTTACTTCTTGGCACATCTAGTTGTGATCTACGCAGACCAACCTATCAAGAGGCCAATGACAATGTTGGAGTCCTCCGCTAGGATGCTCAAATAGGCTACTGAAATGTAAAGTCTTGAAATCACTTACGAACCAAGAAAGGTAGTGAAGGGTCAGGTGTTTGCCGACTTTATTGTTGAAATGACAAGGCCGGTTGCTCCGGGCAATCTTGATCAGGTTTGGAAAGTGTATGTAGACGGGAGCTCTACTATGAACGGCAGTGGTGCAGGTATAATTTGTCAATCTCCGGAAGGGGATAAATATGAATACACACTACGGTTCAAGTTCATGGCCTCAAACAACGAGGCAGAATATGAAGCCCTGCAAGCCGGCATCTGCATGTGCAAGGCGACAAGGGCAACAAAAACTAACGCCTACTCTGACTCTCAGTTGATCGTTATCCAATACCATGGTGAATATGAAGCCACCCATCTGGAAATGATCAAATACTTTTAGACGGTCAAAACTAAAGTTGGGACACTTGAATAATTCCATCTGAGTCAAGTGCCCCGATCAGAAAACAACCAGGCGGATGTAGTGTCAAAATTAGCATCCTCCGCCTCTTGTGATACGCCTCAGTCAGTCTTTTAGGAAGTTAAGGAAAAATGGAATATATCTGATGAAGAATTCATTAGAGTACTTGACTGAAGCTCTACATGGATGGATGGCATCTGGGCGTATTTGACAGACGGTATGCATCCTGATTCACCCTAGGCGGCAGTCGTATTAAAAAAACATGCTGCAAACTTCGAGATGAAAAACAGAGAGCTCTTCATGGCGGGTTTCCTAAAACCTCTGTTGAAGTGTGTTACCCCGAAAATGGGAAAAGAAGTTCTTGAAGAGTTACACGCATGATACTGCGCCTCTCACATAGGCAGCAGATCTCTCGCTTTAAAGAACAGACAGCAAGGTCACTTCTAGCCTACTCTTGAGTCAAACGCCATGGAGATGGTCAAAAAGTGTGACAAGTGCAAAAGATTTGGAAAGCTCATCCATCAGCCGTCAACTGACCTGAAAGTAATCCATATCCCACTCCCGTTTGCTAAATGGGGCATGGACATTTTAGGTCCTTATACGCCTACACTAGGCGAAAAGCGCTATATTCTGGTGGCTGTGGATTATTTCACCAAGTGGGTGGAGGAAGAGGTGGTTAAGAGCATCAAGACAAAGGATGTCATCTCTTTCATTTGGAACAACATCATCACCCGATACGGGGTACATATGTCTATGGTATTCGATAATGGCCCTCAGTTTGAGATGCCTCAATTCAAGACTTGGTTGGGAGACCCTAAGAAAACGGCCAAGTTGAATGCTTCAACAAAGTCATCTCAGACGAGATCAAAAAGAAAATTGAAAAAGTTGATGGTTTATGGGATGAAGAATTAATTCATGTCCTATGGGCCATCCAGACAACTGAAAAAAAAGGGGGCGACTGGTAAATCCCATTTCCCATGGTATACGGTGCTGAAGCCGTCTTCCCCATCGAGCATTATGATCCGACTCTACGAGTCATGCTATACAATGAAGAGGCGACCTGGGAGGCTATGCGGCTAGCATTGGACTTGCTCTCGGAACACAGGGGCAATGCCGCCTTGCATCATGAGATTTACCGTCTAAGAATGACCCGTGCCTACAACAAAAAGTACACAAACGGCCCTTGAAAGTTGAGGATTTTGTGTTACGAAAAATGGAGGCAACCGGTAAGGCCAACGAGCATGGAAAGTTAACTCCCAACTGGGAAGGCCCCTACCGGATATATGTAGAAGTAAGAGACGACATGTAACACCCCCAAATATCCCTCTACGGAAATACTAGTATAATACATATAATTATACCGTAGGGATAGACTTAGGCATATTACCGCAGCGTGATTACGCAAGGCTACTCAAACTTATTAATTAAACCAATACTTTGCAGCGGAAAACTTCAATACTCTTCTTTATTTAATAATAGACTGGAAATAGTAATCATTGTCATGAGTACTCAAATTAAATACAAGGACCAACATATCCTAATCTAGGTGAACCATCCCGAGACTCCAAATGCTCATTTATTGACTTCACCTGAAATTAGCCAACATTGCTTACCATTAAGGTAAATAGGGAGAACCAAAACAAAATAAGAAATACGGATTAGCAACGTATGCTAAGTACGATAAGTGTGAGATAATTAAACTCAATTTATTCATAAACATGTTTTTGAAATCAATTTCATCCATTCCAATAATTAAATCAATAATACCAACTCAAAATTCCAAAACAATTTCAATAACCAATATTCAATAAATCCAATTTCAATTACTTTAAAACTAATTCCTTTCCCAAGTGTGCACACCCCAAGCTAGTCTCCTTATGTGACAAGGCTATTCGTGAAAAAAGACTCGATCATACAAAGTCAAAAGTCTTATCAAATAAACCAAATCCGCATAGTGGGATTACTAACATGCTTATAAAGCTTTAATAATAAGGAAAATTTCACAAGAATAATACAACCTTTGTCTCGTTCTCCCAAAATAATCCAACCTTTTGATTAACCTAGAATAATCCTAAGTTTACTAGTTATTCTCTTACACCAAGCCTATTTGACTGGGTACCTGAACTTCAAGTAAATTGTTTTTTTTCCCTCTTTCTTCCTTCTCTCTTCTTCAACTCCATTATAGGTTTAGCCACCACCTGAACTTCATCCACCACGACCTGCGCCACCATGATCTCCACCTCCACATACCCCACCCAAACCCAGACCTAAAACCCTTTCCCCACTCCTACCCAGACTCAAAACCACCAACCCCACCTAGCTGAAACCACCAGCCCCACCCATACCCCGAAACCCCAACCCCATCTACCCAGCCCGAAATCCCAACCTCACCTCCCTGAACCTTCTCGTCACCCCTTCCCCTCCCTTATCAATCTCCTCTTACTACATGCACCTCCCCTTCAAACCTTAATATTTCTTTTCTTCTCTCTCTTTCAATTGAATTTGGGGATAAATTGGGCATGTGTCTTCAATTATGGGCTGGAATAAGCAGGGGTTATTATTGGTTGGTGTTGATTGCGGCGCGCTGTCAAGGGTTGTCCGTGGTTGTAAGTCGTTGAGGTTGTGGGTTTGTTTGCGGTTGTGTTAGTTGTGGGTTGGTCGTGGTTGTTATATTGAGTGGTGATTGTTTAAGGTTGTGGTAGGTGTTGGTAGTGGTCAAGGATGGTGTGTTGAGTGGTGTTGGTGGGTGATAATGGAGGTTGGGAAAGGAGAGCGAGAGATACCAGCAGGAAGGGGAAGGAGATAAAAATCTCAAGTTTTTTTTTTTCAGTTTTCAATTTTTTTTTTAAAAAATAAAAAATAAAAATTGGCAAATAAGGAAGTGTCACGTGGATGGTAACCGGTAATAAAGGGTTGGGTGACCTGCTAGGGTTGTTAGGAGAAAATAAGTAGTAAATTTAGGATTATTCAGGGTTAATCAAAAGTTTGGGTTATTTTGGGAGAACGAGGAAAAGGTTGGATTATTCTTGTGAAATTTTCCTAATAATAATAATAATTCAATAAATCCTCTTTAAATCCAATACTTCCAACTTTTCATAATAATAATTCAAACTCCATTTTATTAAATTCCACTATTTTTCAATAATAAACCTTTTTAAACATGAATAATAATTAATTTATTTAAAACATAATATAAAATCAATACTCCAATTATTTATTAAAACTAGTTTATTTAAATATACTTTTATTTCATAAATCATAATTCAATTCAATTTAATTCAATCATCATAAGAAATCATTCAAACATGCTCATTCAAACCAATCTCTTTCAAGGTATCTAACCACCTAATGTACCTTGTTCCTCGCTTCGCAAAATCACACAAAAGGAACCTCAAGATTCTTGATCGAACACACCCTATATATATATATATATATATAATAATAATAATAATAATAATAATAATAATAATAATAATAATAATAATAATAATAATAATAATAATAATAATAATAATAATAATAATAATAATAATAATAATAATAATAATAATAATAATAATAATAATAATAATAATTATAACCTTAGTTAATAGAAGGTTAACAAATAATCACAAATAATTAAACTAAAAACCTCCCCATTATATGTACATGAACCTTTTGAATTAATTTATCATAACCACCATTAAAAATATGATTTTATATAATTAAAACTACTCATAATAAATTTTTTAAAAATTCCCCATAATAATTATAATTAATTGAATAATAGAAAAGAAGAAGAAAAAATAAGAACCAAGGAGAAGAGAAGGGAGGAGGTGGCTACAAGGGTGGTCGATGGCAGTAGGTGGTGCCGGAAGGTGGAGGGCAGCGGCAGTGGCGACCGGAGAGGAGGTGGTGCACGGTGGAGGTGGTGGTGCGTAAGGAGGTGTAAAGAAAATAAAAAGGATTTGAGAGAGAGAAATAAGAGAGAATTATGAGAATTTGAGTGAAGGTTTGATCATGAATTGAAGGGGTATTTATAGGCTAGTGTAAGCATGAATTATGGTAGAAAAATGTAAGAAGAATTATGGTAAGTAGGGTTTAAGGGATTACTCGGAGAAGTGAGTAAAAGAATCAAGGAAGGTTTTGATATTAAGGTGATTGTGTATATTTAAATATGAAATGTATGTTTGTCATGAAAAATAATAAGGAAATTGGAATTACTTAGGGAATAATTAAGAAGAATAAAAGGCAAGAAAATATGATGATCAAATATTAAAAAGATGGAAAAATAGAATTAAGGAAAGTAAGAGATTTTGGGAGATTTACCAAAATAAATTTCCCCCAAATTAATTAGAAAGGGCCGAAAATCTTGAGCTTCCCATAGCTCAAATTTTTGGATTTCTCTAAGATTATTTAGGAAGATTTTTGCTTGGTATTAAGGAATAAAATAATATTATAAATAATATAGAATAAATAATTGATTAATTAAATACCAATTATTCACCAATATATAACCAAAAAAGTCATATTTTCCATACATGGAAAATCCGAAATCCCTAGCTAATTATTGGGAATTTTCGGCCATCTTAAATAATTAATATAATATTATTTTTCTTTAATTAAAATATCCGAATATTCAGTAAGTCCCTCGCGTAGGGTGAAAAAGTTTTCTCTCGACTAGGGTTCGTTTTTTCCAATTTCTACCTCAATTTCCTGCGTAATTCCATTTATCTTCCCCAAATTAATTACAATTCAATTACAAAACAATAATCTCGAACCTGATTCTGCGATGGAGGACCAATTGTTGAAAGATTGGGACAATCTAAAGTTGACTGATGAAGAAAACCTTGTTCTTGAGGGGTCGAATTCTATGGTGGATGCAGAGGAGTCTGATAATCGTATTGCCCTGTGCTTTGTGGGGAAACTCCTCACCAAGAAAACCTTTAATGCCGAAGCAATGAAGTGTGTTTTGAAAAACCTATGGCGTATTGATGACAATGTTGTTATTCATTCTGTTGACACGAACCTCTTTATCTTTCAGTTTTTCAAAATAGAGGATAGGGAAAAGGTCATGGATGGGAGACCGTGGGGATTTGATAACCAAACCCTCTTATTGAAGGAGATCTGTGCTGATGAACAGCCTTCTGATGTCTGCTTCGATACTTACCCTTTCTGGATTTGTCTTCATGATGTACCTTTTGGGAAACGAACCTCTCGATTTGCTAGGGAGGTGGGTGACTGTATTGGTTAATGTTTGGAGGTGGATGAGTCTGACCCACTTGGGTGGGAGGAGTACATGAGGATGAAGGTGTTGGTGAATATCACCAAACCTCTTCGGCGGGGTTTGAAGGTTGTTGTGGAGTCGGGGGCTACCAAGTGGATAGGCTACAAGTATGAAAGACTTGGGGATTTTTGCTATTACTGTGGCTTGATGGGGCATATTGATAAGGATTGTGTAGAAAAGGAGAAGTGTGATGATGAATCGACGTTGGTGTTTCAATATGGTCCGTATCTGACTACTTCACCACACCGTCCAAAAGTCTCTTCCATGGACCGTGAAAAAGAGAGAAAATGGGCTGAAAATCTGATGTCGAAGAGAAAATTCCGAGGGCTGATTATAATGATCCTTCGGTAATTAGGCTGGGACCTCCGAGGGCAGCAAGAAATCTTCTTTTCTCTACTCCTGGTGAACTCAATGAGGTTACTCCTAAGTCGCGTTCTGCGGCTTTGATTGTTGTTGCGGATAATGGGAGTGGTAAAATGGTGCTAAGACCAAAAGCTTTGGTTGAGGAGAAGAGTATAGTTGGTGAAAACTTTATGGGTGCGGCAGGGGATGCCTTTGATATGCGTGATGGTGACGAGATTATGAAGGAGGGTGAAGCTGCTAGGGGGATGCCACTCAATGAAAAAACTTATGCGCCTACTTGCTCCAAGAAGATGCATAAAAAAGGGAGAAGGGAGGGTGTTGCTTGTATGGACACATCCAAAAGCTGTGGGAATCTCACTGTCTCAAAGAAAAGAAATGTGGAAGTTGTCATTGGTAACGATTATAATGCTACTGTTAATTTCTCTGAAAAAAAGTTAAAAATGTGTGCTAGTGATAACTCTTCTGTTATTCCTTTTAATGAAGTAGAGGGTCTTGGGAATGTCCAAGCCCTCGAAAAGCAATGAAAATAATAAGCTGGAACTGCCACGGGCTTGGCAACGCGAGGCGAGTTCGTGCCCTCCAAGATAAATGTTAGACGGAAAGGCCAAATTTTGTTTTTGTAATGGAGTCAATGATTGATAGTACTATTTTAAATAAAATAAAAAATAGATGTGGCTTTTCTTATGGTTTATGTGTTAGTAGTGTTGGTAATTCGGGTGGCATGGGTTTTTGGTGGAAAGATATAAATGAAAATGTGGTCTCTTACTCTGATCATCACTTTGAGGTTGATGTACTGGATGGTAATAACTCCCTATTTGGAGAGCTATTGGCATTTATGGGTGGCCGGAACAAGCGCAAAAACATAATACTTGGTCGTTGATGGCCTCTTTAAAGTCAAAAAGCAATTTGCCATGTGTTATGTTTGGTGATTTTAATGAAATAACTAGCTTGAGTGAAAAGGATGGTGGTGTTCCTAGAAGTGAGAGGCTCATGGATGCATTTAGAGATGCTATCGATACATGTTGCTTTCGTGACCTGGGATTTAAAGGTAGCATATACACTTGGGAAAGAGGGAATTCTATGTCGACTTATGTGCGTGAACGGTTGGATAGGTTCCTTGCTGATGATGGATGGGTGTCTTTATTTCTAGATTATGAAGCTCGAAATTTCCCTATTTACAGCTCTGATCATACTCCAATTATGTTGACTGTTAAGAAGAGAGATGATCCCGTTGCACAGGGTAAGAGTTTTCGGTTTGAGCCTCTTTGGCTTTCTCGGGAAGAATGTGGGGAGATTGTTGATAGAAGTTGGCATAAGAGTCTTGCTGTGGACATAAATCAAAAATTTGCTCGATGTGGTGAGGATTTGAGTTCATGGGCGGGGAAGACTTTTAACTCGATCAAGAAAAAAAATAAAAAAGGCCAAACAAAAGCTGCGTGAGTTGAAGGAAGGTGCAATGGATGGTCCGACTTTGGACTTGTGTAAAAACTTATCCGAGGATCTTAACTCTCTCTATTTGCCGGAAGAATCTTTTTGGTTTGCTAGAGCCCGTGCAAATGAGCTTAGAGACGGTGATAAAAACACAAAATATTTTCACCATAAAGCTAGCCAACGAAGAGCAAAAAATCGTATCTCTGGTTTAATGGACTCAAATGGTGTTGTACTTCACCAACGTGTTGATTTGGAGTGTCTTATTGAGGCTTACTTTAATGATCTCTTTGCAACAAGCTCGCCGACAGGGTTTCAAGGTGCGTTGGAAGGCATAGAGGAGGTTGTATCTAATGAGATGAATGCAATGCTTGATGTCGAGCCTACAGGTAAAGAAACTAAAGAAGCCCTGTTCCAGATGCATCCAAATAAAGCTTCCGGCCCCGATGGTATGCATGCTTTATTTTTTCAGAAATTTTGGCATATTATTGGGAATGATATTATTAGTTTTGTGAAAAAGTGGTGGAGGGGTGAGGCGGGTTTAAAGGAAATAAATAACACTTGTGTTGTACTTATTCCGAAAGTGGAGGATTCTAAATTAATCTCTGAATTTAGGCCTATTAGTTGTTGCAATGTCATTTACAAAATTATTTCGAAGACTTTGGCCAACAAATTAAAGGGGTTTTTACGTGATGTGATCTCCCAAAATCAGAGTGTTTTTGCTCCTAAACGCCTCATTACTGATAATGCAATTGTTGCTTTTGAGGTTTTTCATGCCATGAAGAGAGGAGGGGAAGGGAAGGAAGGAAATATTGCGATGAAACTTGACATGAGTAAGGCATATGATCGGGTATAATGGGTGTTCCTTGTGAAGGTGATGGAAAATATGGGGTTCTCCGGGGCTTGGATTAATATAATCATGGACTGCCTTGAGAGTGTCAATTTTTCTTTTAAGATTAATGGACACATTTCGGGTTCTGTTACTCCATCTAGAGGGTTGAGTCAAGGCGACCCTATTTCCCCGTATTTGTTTTTACTCTGCGCTGATGCCTTCTTGGGATTATTGAATAAGGCCGCTTCTGATAAGCTCATTCATGGTGCGAGGATTTGTAGGGGGGTCCTCGAGTCTCACATTAATTTTTTGCCGACGACAGTATTCTTTTTTCTAGAGCCAATGTGCAAGTATGCTCCGTTATAACTGACATTATCAGCAAGTATGAGAGGGAATCGGGTCAGAAAGTCAATCTAAGCAAGACCGAGGTCACCTTTAGCAAAAACGTTAGTACTGTTCGAAGGGGGGAAATTATTGATATTTTAGGAGTACAGGAGGTTGAGCGACATGAAAAATATCTAGGCCTTCTTACAATTATCGGAAGATCAAAAAAGGTAATTTTTGCAGGGCTTAAGGAAAGATTATGAAAGAAGGTACAAGGGTGGAAGGAGAAATTGCTCTCAAGATCGGGGAAAGAAATACTTATCAAAGCTGTGGCCCAAGAAATCCTAAATTATATGATGAGTATTTTCAAAATTCCTGACACTTTGATCGATGCTTTTCACTCTCTTCTAGCTAAATTCTGGTGGGGATCGAATGATACTAGTAGAAAGATGCACTGGCAACGGTGGGACCTTCTTTGTCAACCAAAAGGAAATGGGGGCTTGGGGTTTCGTGACCTTCGATGTTTTAATAAAGCATTACATGCAAAGCAATTTTGGAGGCTTCATCAATACGGGCTCCTTGTTACACTCGGTGCTTAAGGCGAAGTATTTTAAGAGTGGGGATGTTTTGACAGCAAATGTAGGGTATGACCCTAGCTATGCTTGGAGTAGTATGTGGTGAGCCAAATCTTTGTTGCTCGATGGTCTTAAATGGAGGGTTGGAAATGGTAGCGTAATTAACGTTTGGTGTGATGCTTGGTTACCAGTTAATACATCCTCTTTAGTTCCAACTCCATCAATTGATAGTGATATGTACCTTTGCGTAATTGATCTGATTGACCACTCTAGTAACTGTTGGGATGTCGAAGCTGTGAATAACACGTTTATTGCTGAAGAATGTGCTCTTTTTATGTCTATTCCCCTGTCAATTATAAACCCGATTGACTCTATGTGTTGGTGGCCGAATAAAAATGGAGAGTACAGTGTGCGATCGAGGTATTGGCTATGTAAAAATGGGGGAAATTTTGACACTATCGATACTTGGGATAAGGTGTGGAAGATAATCTGGAATTTGAATGCTCTGCCTAAGCTCGACACTTTTTATGGAGAGCTTGTAAAGGTTTTCTTGCGGTTCGAGAAAGGCTTGTTTATCGCCATGTAATTGATGATAAAAACATGTGCAATTTGTGGCTGTGAGGATGAGTCGGTTATCATCGCGATTTTAGAGTGCTCGGCAGCTAAGGAAATATGGGCTTCTAGATCGTTTAAGGGTCTAATCGACCAAGCCCCTAGTGAGAGTTTTACAACCAGATTCTTGTGGCTATGTGACAGAGCTACAAAGGAGGAGCTCTCTGTTATCGAATCCCTCTGCTGGGCAGATTTGCATTGTAGGAATAAAGCTACTTTCTATGATGAGCCTTTCACTCCTACCTTGGTGGATATTGGGATGGCTAAAATGGTCCAAGACTATAATGCATACTCTGTGAAGGTCTGTTCTCAGGTGGCTCGTGTTTCTCCTTCAGCGAACAATTCTTGGCGCTGCCCTGATCCTGGTATTATGAAGATAAATTGTGATGCCATGGTGAGAAGTGAAGTTCAGTTGGGTGTGGTAGTGAGAGGTGACAGGGGCATGGTGTGTGCTGCTGCTGTAAAAAGAGGCAAGGTGGGATGGGTTATTGGTGAGGCCGAAGCTGATGCTGTGCTATTTGGCGTGAGTATCGCAAGAAGGATGGGTTATTTGAGAGTGGAGATTGAAAGTGATGCTTTGAATGTGGTCACGGGAGTCAAACAGAAATCTTCGGGTTTTCCCCTTTTTCCTTTTGATTGATGATATTATTGCTAGCTCTTCGTTTTTTATTATATTACTGTTTCTCATGTAAATCGGGCAGGGAATACCTTAGCTCACTTGGTTGCTAGGTGGGATACTAGAAACTCTGACGAATTTGTGTGTTTTGGTCCTTTTCCGCAAAGTTTGCTAACCTTGGCGGAAATTAATTTACTTTAATAATATTCTCTGCCTGTTTCCTAAAAAAAAATTAAAATATCCGAAATATGTAAATAATCCGATTTTTAAAATAAGATAATGGATAATAAATCTTATCCAAAATAATGATTAATTTTCAAAATACTTTTGGTGCCAAAATTCAAATATTATTTTGGTTCCAAATAATAATTTTACTAAAATACCCTTTTTTATAAAATAATTCCTAATTAATTCATTAGAAAACACGTATGAAAATACGGGGTATTATACGACACCTACCGCATGGAAACTCCAGACGGCAGGTGACTGCCCAGAACTTGGAATTTAGACAACTTGAAAAATTAAAGTACTAATTCTAAGGGTTTGTAAATTTTTGTAAATGTAAAAACTTATCATTGAAAAAGTTCTTTTCGCTTTCACTATTATTGTTTATTCCTTGGTATACATGCGTAACTTCCTAAGTTCCGCCTGTACAACATACAAACAGACATTGTTAATAATCGAACGAGATAAGGCCACTGGCCGAATGATGAACTCAATGGCTAAACAAATATCTAACAAACATGAGGCCTATGGCGGGATGATATTACATATTATAATTCGTCTTCTCCAACATGAGTAAGGCGTCCGGCGACACCCATCCGGGTGGAATCGTCGCAGAGAGTAACTCCCATCTAGGTGATAAAGTGCTCTACAACCACACACAGACGGCAAAGATTGAACAATTAAATTGGTCAACAAATAGCCATCTGATAAAAGTAATCTAAAGGGAATATAAGAGGACATTGACCGAGGCTGTGTCTAATAACACATCTAAAATTTTCATAATGCCCTTACTTAGATTACGGGTTAAAATTATTAACCTATACAAGTATTCCCAATGGGATGGACGGATGGGAGTATAATTGGATAATAACTACTCCGCTTGGGAGTAGGCGACCCGCTTGTTTAAAAAACATTTGGGGTGGAATGGATGCATTGAGTATAAATTAAAATAAAACAAAGATACACTGCACTCAGGCCGGAAATGTATTTGAAATGGCCATCCGACCGTAGAAAAAACTTAAATTAATCAGTTTAAGAAGAGGACTCAGTTTCATTTTCATCGGCCGCTTCCTCGTTGGTCAGATGATGCTCGTTGTGCTCCTTGTCCTCGTCCTCATCCTGGACATCCGCCCCACCCTCCTCCTCTTGGTCCGCCTGCGCATCCAGCTCATCATTAGCTTGCTCATGACGATACTCCCAGACGACGTAATTGTTTTTAGGTAAAAGAGACTTCCACACAATCTTCATACGAGTGACTCAATCGACCTCGTTCTCCTATATGAGAAACTTCTTCTCTTCTTTAACCCGGGCGGTCCACTTGGACGTGAGCTGCTTCTCCTGATTGGAAATCTTATTTTGCAAATTCTCATTTTGGCGCTTGAGACTCTCTATCTCCCTGCCAACATCTTGTGTCTTCTCCAACTCAGTCTTGGCCGTCTTCAACTCCGCCTTGAGCTTAGTCACCTTCTTTTGGGCTGCCTCCAAATCTTTTTTGACTTGCAAATTTGCAGCTGCCTGTGAGTACAGGATATCTTGAGTCAGCAACTCAGTCTTATTTATATCATACATGGCTTTTTCAAGAGTGGAAGCGGCCCTTAGGTTGGAAGCCCTTACCTCTTTTTTCTTGTCGTTGAAGGGTTTTTTAAGACCATTCACTCTCAGCATGGACTATATCTAGTCAACAGAAGAGGCGGTTAATATGAAATCAACCAAGTAAAAATTTAAAATAATAGTATAAGTTAAAAAGAAATTTAGCTCGGTCAGATTTGCCATAATGGCATCGAATTTGAGGGAGTCGACTCCTTTAATGGAGTTACCATGTTCAGTAGAAACGGCCCTGAGCATGTCCTTTGCGATTCGCCGCACATCCGGCGTCTGTAGACACCCATTTGTGCCTCCCCAAAACCAAACCCGGTGATGATTACCTTTCATGTCGAATAATAATCGAATAAGGTGAAAGTGTGGAAAGTCTAGTGTTGCGGATAGTTTTAATTTCTTTTCTTTTCTCTCTGTTTTTGAAAACCTATTTTAAAAAAACAGAAAATCCAGTTTGTTTTGGTCCATGGCAAGGGTCCAATAATGGTGTAGTTGGATGGGGCTCAAAAAGAACTTTCCAACGACATATTATAAGCCCAATTCTGATGAATAATGAGGAAGTTATGGCCAAATTACTAAACTGGGCCCGGTTTGAGCCTTATATGCGGTCCAATGATCTAGAGGAGGACCTAATATGCATTTATCGTTCCTAATGCTATTAGGATTGGTTTTAGCCTTCTAGATTCTTCTAGAAGGTTCTTTTCATTCCTAATTCAATTAGCATTGATAAATTGACTTTTATTGACTAGTTTTAATCAGAATAAAAGAGTGTTTTTAAGGAAAATACGATTTTGCCCTTCTGTACAGCTAAATTTTATCTGAATTTAGAAAACCCGTGAAAAAATTAATTAGCGCCTGAAGACAGACATTATCGGTAAATTAGAGATGAAGAGCTTTAATTTACAAAAGACTTGAGCGGATTTGGTTGAAAGGAAACGACCAAGCTCAAAGTTCGGAGTTGTAGGCGTCGCTCGAAGTGCCCCTACGTTAAAAGCATGTGGTGAATATGCTTGGCACTCATAAGAATTGGGAATTGACATAATACGATTAGGGACAAGGAAAGTAGGGAGCCGCCAACAAGTTTTTAAGGAACTTGTAAACCGTTCACGGATCATAAAAAGGCAACAACGATAAGGGACAACGATAGGCAACAATGATTGACCCGTGAAGGTTACACCCCATTCATAATCCACGAGATTACTAACTCCATATGGTTCGGAACCACGAAAGGAGGATAAGGGATGATGGTACGAAGTGAGTTATGGAGTCACATTCGCCCGTATTGGCCTTTACTCGATTCTTATAGTGAAAAATGATTCTTGCGATCTCAAAGGCATACAAACAGAGATTCAATTCGCTCCAAACTATTATTAAGCTAAATTGGTTTAATATTAATGCAACACATAATTCTAAAATATTGTGATCACTTGAATTAATAACAAGATTAAAAAGGAACCTAAACCGGTTCTCCAAATTATCTTATTAGGCGTGATTTTCAATTACATATTCCCTTTAAACATGCAATATAGTGATCAATAATAACAGTAGAATAAACATTAATATTGGAAGCAATTAACAATAATAGCGTTAGTCAAATCAAATAATAAATAAACCTAATCATGATACTAGCAATATTAAAATAAAATAAGAGTAATTAAATTAATTAATTACTCACATTCTGCACGTTCCTTTAAATTGCTACATCATGAATAAATTGTTAGTAACTTCAATAAAAAAAATATAAAGTAAATGAAAATTAAATTAAATTAAATAGAAAGTAGAGTTAATTTGGTCCAAACCCTCAGTTTTTGTATCTTTCACGCCATGGTTTAAGGACAGAACCTCGGGTTACGTATGGACTTCTTGGAGTACTTAGGGGAATTATTATGGAAGAATAAGGAGGCTAGAAATTAGATTAAAGAGGGAGAAGAGAATGATTATTGGTGTAAGGTGAGAGAGAATGATTATTGTTGTAAGGTGAGAGAGAATGATTATTGGTGCCCCGAACTACAGAAAGGGGGGTCCTATTTATAGGGAAAATGAGGAGAGGGAACACACGGAACCCTAAAAAGATAAAAACCCTAAAAAATAACACCGCGACATGGCAGACAATACCGTGACACGGTGCCAGGCACCGTCAAACGGAGGAAGGAACCGTCATACAGGGGAAAATCCCGTGACGCGGTGGACAACTGGAGTGACGCGGGAAATATTTAACCTGCGGGAAGTGAAAACGCATGAAGGATTTACGCGGAAAAGACACGAGAAAATATCGTGACACGGCAGTGTCCACCGTGGAACAGTACAGTACACGGTGTCACGGTATGGGAAAACGCGTAAATTACACGGAAAAAGCACCATGACACGGTCGGAAATACCGTGTCACGGCAGGAGGTACCGTGTCACGACAACATGTACCGTGCCATGGTGGAATTTGACGCAAAAGAGCTTCAAAAATGGCACCGTGACACGATGTACAGTACCGTGTCACGGAACAAGGCACCGTTAGACGGGGGAAGGCACCGTCATACGGGGCAAACTCCCGTGACACGGTGCTTTTGCACTGTGCGCGGTGATTCCAATTTTTTACCCGTTTTTAAAATCATCATAACTTTTGATCCGTAACACTTAATAAGGCATATAATATATCATTGGAAAGCTTTTCAAGTCTACTTTCTAACCTAATTTGAATCAGGTCAAAAATTTTGTAGATTTTATGATATGGCCGTTTTAGTGGAAGGTGTCGGTTTTGGACCGAGTTTAGTGTTTTGCTCATATCTTTTTCGTTATAGCTCGGAATTGGGCTTATGATATATGGTTGGAAATATTATTTCAAGGCCTTTCCAACAAAATAATAATAGGATCAAAAATATATATCCATAAAATCACTTTCTCTCGGTTTTGTGATGTGGACACGAAAAGTGGAAAATAGGTTATTGTTTAGGGAAATGAGCTAGAAATTGGATTGGTTCATGAAATATATTGGATAGAACATGAATTTAAGCACTCCAAAGATTAAATACTCAACCCGACCAATAATGGCGGTGAAAGGTGTTCATCAACGGGTTTGGTTTTGGGGAGACATTTTTAGGTGTCTAAAGGAGCGAAACCGAGCAACAACGACAGAAAAAGCCGAATAGGGAAGACCCGACTCCAGCGCCAGACGATAAAATCCAGCATTTGGAAATAGATTTCAGCTCCTGCGCTAGATCCCAACGTCTGGCGACAGAGCAAAATCGCGGCGCCATAGATATTTCAGCAGCGACAGAGCTCGAAGCCTCTCAGTACAGCAATTTCAAGTTCCTTGGTACGCCAGTTAGCCACTATAAGAAATTTGACATGATTGAGTAGTCGACTTGATTATAATCGCAAATAAGTGATCGACCTAACGAAAGATCGTCTCACTTAGCTTAAAGCGCCTAAACATTGGCTCATCACAAAGGCAACGACATACTGGCTCAGAAGCACCAAAGTAATGGTTCACAGCACCGACATACTGGTTTACAATCAGTAGAATCGCCAACGCACTGGCTAAAACAAAGTTCAATCGAGCTTTAAAGATCGACAAGCGTTGGTCTTCAGTGATTTTCTTGGGACTATTATCGCAACAACTGAGGATGACTTCGAGTAAAGTTATTTTCGACAGCGTTCGTTAAGATTGTGGAGGTTGTCACCCAAGATTTGAGAAGATAGCACGAGATGGGCGGTCTTCGGCGGCATTCGCTAAGATTGTGGAGGTTATCACTAAAGATTTGAGAAAATGGCACGAGATGGGCGGTCTTCGACGACATTTGCTAAGATTGTGGAGGTTGTCACCGAGATTTGAGAAGGACGGTTCGTGATGAGGCGGTCTTCGGCGACTTTTGCTATGGTTGGGAAGGTTGTCACTATGATTCATGAAAAAGAAGCTCTTTGTTCAGAGACGCATGAACATATCCAAAAAAGCTCTATTGTTCGGAGACGAGTGAACATCAAAACAACAAGATGACATTCCGTTAGATTATGAAAAGTTGTCACAACATCAAACAGCAGCAAATCAGTTACCTTCCGAAACGTGTGCTTGACGGTGCAAGATACGCGTTTCTTAACTTTTTTATCTGTTTAACTAACGCTGGTTTGCAGGTATTGGCGTTACAAGAATGATTTAGGAATGCAGAACGTTCTGAATCATTCTCCGTCCCTATCGCTACTTTGACTTTTGTTTTCGAAACCTGTGTTTCTCCAAACTCAGTCAAAGTGGGGGCTTCTGTAGACACCCATTTGTGTCTCCCCAAAACCAAACCCGGTGATGAGTACATTTCACGTCAAATCATAATCGAATGACGTGAAAGTGTGAAAAGTCTATTGTTGTGGATAGTATTAATTTCTTTTCTTTTCTCTCTGTTTTTGAAGACCTATTTTAAGAAAACAGCCAATCCAGTTTGTTTTGGTCCATGGCAAGTTTCCAATAATGGTGTAGTTGGATGGGGCATGAAAAGAACTTTACGACGATATATTATATGCCCAATTCCGATGAATAATGAGGAAGTTATGGCCAAATTACTAAATAGGGCCCGGTTTGAGTCTTATATGCGGCCCAATGATCTAGAGGAGGGCCTAATATGGATTTATCATTCCTAATGCAATTAGGATTGGTTTTAGTCTTCTAGATTTTTCTAGAAGGTTTTTTTCATTCCTAATTCAATTAGCATTGATAAATAGACTTTTGTTGACTTTTTAGAGTTTTAATCAGAATAAAAGAGTGTTTTTAAGGAAAATACGATTTTGCCCTTCTGTATGGATAAATTTTATCTGAATTTAGAAAACGCATGAAAAAATTAATTAGTGCCTGACGACAGACATTAGCGCCTGACGACAGACATTAGCGCCTGGCGCTAGCCTTAGCGTCTGGCGCTTATAATCAGTGCCTTGCGCTAACTTCGTTTTTCCTCGTCGAAACTCTGATTTGTTTTTCTATCCTTTCGGCTGATTTTCTCTATAAATAGCCTCCTAAAACCTCCGTTTTTCATCATCAACTATCATCAATTCTCAACAATCATCAATTCTTATTATCTTTAATTCTCTCTTTCATCAACTCTCATGAAGAAATTCTTGATTCTCTCTCTCTCATTCTAAGCCAACCCTTTTACAAACAAAATTCTTCATACATTAGCACTAGACATACCTAGCCAAGTTTGAAGTTGCCTTCGCCCTAGACGTGAAAGATTTTAATTTCAGAGGGTTTGGTCCCAAATCTCTCTTTCAATTATTTAATTTAATTCTTTGGTTTTTTTTTTATTTTCCTTGAAGTTACTAATGCGTGTATTTTGTTATTAGAAAGAGATATGAGGCATCCAAGTAAGTTCTTTAATTGTTTAATTGATATTTTGATATAGAAATCATATTTAGGTTATTATTTTGATTCCTAGTATCATGTTTAGGGTAATTTCTAATATCAAGTATGATTAAAAGAATGCTTCCTAGTATCACGTCTGGGGTAAAGAATAAGTTTCTCAAAACAATTGTGTTTCTTGCGATGTTCCCTATTTTCTTTCCTAATATTCATGTTAGTATCATGTTAGGGTTAAAGTTTTGATTTTTATGCTTAGTGACATGCTATGGTTTGTTATTTATCTTGTTAGTATCATGCCTAGGATCTTACTATTATTATTATGCTTTATCATGATCATGATTATTTTTATAATTGTTATAATAATTGTTATTGTTATTATTATTAATTTATGATTTATGATGTTGCTTGATATATATTTATTGTTATTGCTTGATCACACCTTTTATGCATGTTTAAAGGGAATTGGTACTTGTAATCACGCTTAATAAGATAATTAATAATCTTGTTTAGGGTTAATATGATAATAATTCAAGTGATCGCCAATAATAGTTTTATTTGTGCATTAATATTCAACCAACATAGATAAACAGGTTTAGGGTAAACCTATTGATTGCATGTTAGTCAGAAAGCGCACATGAATACGATCAGAATAAAGTAGAGGCCTGTTATTAGGGCAGGTTCAATCTCTTTTAGGTTGGATTTGTACCTTCATCCCCGAACTACCAGTCATGGTTCAAAACCTATTGGAGTTGATGATCTGCTGGATCGTTAAGGGGTGTAACCTTCACCCGGTGAACGGTTTACAAATTCCTAAAATTTGTTGGCGACTCTTTTGCTCTATCTTCTTTCCCTTTAGACGCCATCGTACTTTAGTGTATGATCACAGTGGGGTTCAAGTTTGGGGTAATGCTTGAAATATTCCCTACAGTTTTTTAGCGACTCCACTGGGGAGGATTTCTATTTTAATTCCTGAAATTTATTTCGGCAATGATTTAGAATGAGTGGATGAGACTCGAAAAGTTCTAAGTATTTCATGTGCGTAATTTTGATTAACATTATTGTCATATGCATAAAAAAAGATCTCATTGGAATGACCATCCGTAATGAGTTAAAACATAGGATTTTTACACATAGGAAATTTGAGGAATATCTTTCACAACTAGGACCGAAATGATGCTGCGCGAGACTGGAAAATTTTATCGAGCACATAAAGCTGCTAAGGTATGTAAGAACTAGCATCAGGAAACAAAGTCTAGCGCCACTTATTTGACTTTAGTGCCAGGCGACTGCTTCTGTCGCCTGGTGCTAAAGCCAAATTGTGGCGCCGACCTCTGTTTGCTGGCGCCAAGTTCTACCAATACCGAGCCAGAAATATGCGTTCTAATTTTGACCAATTTTTAGCACTGTTTGCTCGATCCTACTTCCTGATTGAGTTTTTTTCACTTTTCTGAAACCCATATGTGTTTTACATATGGAAATAACCCTATGGGAATTCATGCTCCATCTACCTAATCGAACGCTCTGTGAAACAAATTGTACATCCGAGAATTTTGAATTCACCAAACCATGGAAGCGAGTTTTTCTAAACTCGCGGTGTCCCATACACTCACGCCAACCCTTCACGGTTAGGCTTCCGCACGGTGCATCCGGAAAATTAACCATGGACCCTCTTTGACTAACCCATCTCCTGAACTTTAGAGAACTAGAGCCATGGTTAGGTTGCAAACTCATTGCATCATATTGTGACTACTTGACTACTTGTGCATTCTTCGCTTGTGCATACTCTATGTGTTTTTCCTAACCGTTTGTTTGACTTGTCATTAATCCTAAATAAACTAATTAATGACTAAAGGACTTTTCTTAATTAATTAATTAATTAATTTGAGCTAATAAATATACCTAAAATCGAGTCATAGTTCCTTTAAGTCAACCCGGATTTTTATTCCCGTATACTACACAAACGTCAACTTGCTTTGGTCATAGCCGGAGTTCTAGGAAGAACTACGAGTCGCAACTAATGGATCTATAGCCCCGAGTTTTTTCTTTAATTTGGCGTTGGTTTCATCCTAATCAGAGTCTCAGATCAAAAGTTCTGACTAAAATACCACAGCCTGTCCAGTTTAATGCATATACGTGAGGTCTTAACTTAGTCTTTGTTTGAGTCTAGTCACATAGTCTAGTCACATGGTCATTACACGAGTCTTAATATGTCACCTACACTCATTAGTCTTAGCACACACTTTGAGTATATGTCACCATGACCATGTCTTAGGTTCATCCATGAGTCGGTTTTTTCCATCATTTGAGTTGGGGGTACATTCCATTCCTAATTCTTCATATCCCTCCATCTAAATCATATTTCTTCAATTCCTCCATCCATTGCATGTTGAATAGAGTCTGAGTCAAATAATTAACAATGAATATCCCCAAATTCCTTTTCCACAGTACTTGGTCGAGGAGAGAAGGGCGATTAATCAAGGACAACCTCTTTATTCAAGTCTTACTTTTTGATAAACCGATTCGTCAAAAGAGGAAAGCTAAAAAGATAATGGCAACTCAAGAGGAAGTTAATGAACTTAGGAGTCAATTGACTTACGTGACTAAGGCGTTGAAGGCTTTAGCTCTCAAAATCAATGACCCTGTGAAGCAACAACAAATGGACCTTATGCAAGAAAGCTTGAGCAAGCTATCTAGTGATTACAAGTTTCAAGGCATTAGTTCACAAGGGCTCTTGGTGGACAAGGAACTTCTTCCGCATAAGTTCAATGCCAACGACATCCCAAAATTCAAGGCAACAAATAATCCTTACCTTCACTCAAGGGCCTTTGAAACTATAATGAACATTAAGGGGATTGATAAGAAAATCTTTCATTCCTTGTTTTCTTTAACTCTTGAAAGCATTCGCCAACAATGGTTCTTCTTTCTTGACAAAGAGAAAACTTATAATTGGGCTGATATTGTAAATGCTTTCATTAATAGATATAAGTGTAATATTCAAGTCGAAACCGATTATAGACAGCTCGAGGTGCTAAGATAAAAAGAGAATGAAGGCTTTACTTCTTTCTTCAATAGGTGGAGGGATACTTCCGCTAAGATGATTGAGGTGCCACCGAAAAAGAGTCTGTGAGGATGTTTACAAGAACTTACAAGAAAATTATTCAAAGCACTTTAAATATCAACACAACTTGAATACTTTCAAGGCCGTTTGTGACATCGGAATCGAGATTGAAGACGACCTCGCAAAGCAAACAGCTACTAACAATAGTAACCATGGTGGCTGGAAAGGAAAGAAGAACGACAATCCTCCTTCTTCCGAAAACGCCCACTAGTCTAGTAACAATGTAAGTACCTTTGATCTCAGTAAAGTTTTAGCCATGGATAACCAAGGATCTAAGAAGCAACTAAGGAAAGACTTCACCCCCATTGTGATGAGCTACGATACTGCCTTCAATCGACTCCATGCCAAAGGACTCATTACTCCCATTGGACCTATTCAAGATCCCGCACTTGCAAAGAGATTGCCTAGTTGGAATCCAGATGAACAGTGCAAGTACCATCAAGGTAGGGGTCATGCTACTGAGGGCTGTTGGAAACTAAAGGAGGCTATCCAAAACATTTTATTGATAATAACAAGCTTTCCATGCCTCCAGTTAAATAGAAGAGAGAGTGATGATAAAGCAAACAACACAAGACAAGAGGCGAGCTTCAACGACAAGATTTCGTGACCTCTTTTTCTATTTATTTTTTATTTACCCTTTCCCCAATAAGTCTAGCATAGGCACCTTTTTATTCCCCTTAGATTAATTTTTTAGATTCTTTCTTTTTTTCCTTTTAATAAAAATGAGCATTTATTTTCTTGCATATGATAATTTCATTAAATTGCATTAAAAAAATAAAAAAAAAAAAAGAAAAAAAAATTCATGTCAAACTAAGCACAAGGTATACCAATGATTTGAGGCACCCCTTGTAGCCACATCATATTACCTTTCACCCTTCAAATATACAATCCTTTTTTGATAAACCACTTTGAGCCTCGTCTAACGATAGACCTTTCTTCTTCAACCCATATCTACTTAACCTTGGGATGGGATGAAGTGTAACTTATGTAACTTCAAAAGCTTGAGTGACTTCAAAAGATTAAAATAGCAAAAAAATAAATAAATAAAAGTGTACAAAAGGGCAAGTGTTCCAATGTCTTTGACATGAACATGTGTTTGATATGAACACGTCTCAGATTGCGTCTCTTATCGAGTGCTCAGTACCGTGCCTGAGAAACATGAATGCCAAGTGAGTGATAGACCACATGATCGAGATTGTCCAGTGTAGGCGTCATTCGAAGTACGCCTACGTTAAAAGCATGTTGTGAATATGCTTGGCACTCATAGGAACTGGGAATTGACATTACGATTAGGGACAAGGAAAGTAGGGAGCCGCCAACAAGTTTTTAAGGAACTTGTAAACCGTTCACGGATCATAAAAGGCAACCACAATAAAGGGACAACGAAGGCAACAACGATTGACCCATGAAGGTTACACCCCATTCATAATCCATGAAATTACTAACTCCATATGGTTCGGAACCACGAAAGTAGGATCGGGGATGATGGTACGAAGTGAGTCATGGAGTCACATTCGCCCGCATTGGCCTCTACTCGATTCTTATAGTGAAAAGCATTCCTGCGATCTCAAAGGCATACAAACAAAGATTCAATTTGTTCCAATCTATTATTAAGCTAAATTGGTTTAATATTATTGCAACACATAATTCTAAAATATCGTGATCACTTGATTTAATAACAAGATTAAAAAGGAACCTAAACCGGTTGTCCAAATTATCTTATTAGGCGTGATTTTCAATTATATATTCCCTTTCACATGCAATATGGTGATCATAAATAATAATAGAATAACATCAATATTGGAAGCAATTTAACAATAATTATAACAATACAAAATCGTTAGAAAAATAATAGAAATAAAAGGAACATAATTCTTACTTTGATTCTGTTTGTTTGCAACTACAAAATAATAAGCGAGTTAGTAACTTCAAGGAAATAATAATAAAACAACAATTAAATTAAATTAAATAGAATTGATTTGGGGCCAAACCCTCCAACAGTTCTACCTTTCACGCCTTGGCTTAAGGACAGAACCACGAGTAAAGTATGGACTCCTTGGAGTACTTGAAGAAGGAATTTCGAAAGAATAAGGGTAGGCTAGTGTTTTGGCTAGAGCATAGAAGAGAGAAAAAATGAGAGAATTCATTGATGATCAATCTTGTTGATGTTTGAAAAAAGGGGAGCTATGACCTCTATTTATAGAGAAAAAAGAAGGGTTGAAAAATTTAGATAAGATCCGAATTAAATCGGAATAAAACTCGATAGACTACAGTTTTTGCGGTTTTTGTTTTTATCATATCTTTTGATCCAAAAATCGGAATAAGATGAATAAGATATCGTTGGAAATCTCTTGAAGTCTACTTTCTAAATCAATTAGAATCAGATTAAAATATTTTGTAGAACAAAATATATAGCCGAAATAGTGAGACGATATCAGTTTTGGATAGAGTTTGACATTTTATTCATATCTTTTCCGTTATAGCTCGGAATTGATATTATAATATATCATTGGAAAGATAATTTCAAGGGCTATCCAACCTTATAAAATTTAGATAAAAAATATGAGGCAATAAAATAATATATGTCTACCTTTGAATGTCTTTCAATTCGGATAGAAATAGGATTTTCAAAAAATGAGTTTTATTCAATTTCAAAATCTTTAATCTTATCTTTTCAAAAAGGATAATTAGGATCTTTTAGAAACTTATAGAATCTTCTAATTAATCCTAATTTCTTTAGGAATGGGATTAAATAATTTGGACCCTCCACATGATCATTGGGTTGTAGGTAAGGTGGGCTTAGGTTTAGTTTGGGTTCGGTTTAATATTTTGGACATAACTTATTCGTTATAACTCGGATTTGGGCTTATAATATATCGTTGGAAAGCTCTTTTCAAGCCCCATCCAAATATTTAATCATTGGACCCAGATTATGGACCAAAATAAACAGGATCAAACATTTCTATAAAAAGGACATGAAATGAATGATTTTAAAGGAAACGAAATGAATTATTTTTGGTTTAAAGGCACGAAAAGAGGAAAATAAGTTATGGTTTGGGGAAATGGGCTAGGAATTGAGTTGGTTTATGAAATGGAAATATGGATTTAAGGACTCCAAAAATTAAAATACTCAACCTGACCAATAATGGCGGTGAAAGGTTGTTCATCATCGGGTTTGGTTTTGGGGAGACATTTTTAGGTGTCTACACCCACACTTATAAAAATAAAATAAATGCTAAAGTAAAAGGAAATAAAAACGAGTGAGAAACCTCAAGCATAAAAATACAAAGATTCAAAAGCAAGGTTGCACACCTTGGGGGCTTATCGAGGGTCTTGAGCCTTTTATCCCCTTCTTCTATAACCTATAGCCTAACCACGTTACAACCCTTAAAAAGACCTTTTTGAGGTATACACACACTTGTGCGAGGTTCGGCTAGAGCTACGTTCGTCCTGATTCCTAACGGATACGTAGGCAACCTCACATCGAGGTGCGGCCGTAATAAAAATGCATTCGCATTCACATTCACACCTCATGATCATATCAAAGGATCTCCTATAATCATCCCTATCTACTTAGAGCTAGACTTGGGGGTTTGATCCCTATATCATTAGCTTACCTAGCCTAAGAGTCACCATTATTTGACTCTTCTAAAAATAATATTTTCTCCCCACACTTATCCTTTGCGGCCTAAATTTAGTGTCACTTTCACACACTGCATAGATACATGACCAAATATACTTCCCGTAGGAACCCTTTGTCATGAAATCTTAATACAACGCTGAAGCATGCCTTCTCATATCAACATCAATCATCGTTACATCACAAAGTACAAAGTACTTAGCCTCCGTGCCTAAGTTAACCAAATACTTTCATCATCGAGTCAATAATTAAGATAGCCTAGGATGAATTAATCCTTGAACCATGAGAGATAGTATCAAACAACATTTGACTAAGCTCATTCAACATGCATTCAAAAACTTCGATTCCTTTTTTCACGTCTTTCATTTTCAGGAGAAAGTCGGTACCCTCCACAAAAATGACGAAATTTTTTTTCTTTTTTGCATTTTCGAGTCGCACGATCACAATACAATGCACACACGGGTCATGAGTCACACGTGTCATTTCACTTCGAGTCGAGTCACCCTCGAGTCACCCTCGAGTCAATCACATTGAGTCAACACTATGCACACTTCGAGTCGCGACAAGTCAATGAGTCAAGCAACACTAAACCTTAGGTCAACCCTAAAGAAAGATAAGCAAAATCCTATAGTCAAAGATATAAATGCAGGTGCATCCTAGCAAGCGAGGACATTCCCAGATTTTTTTCGAAAAAACCGCGAATATGACCACAGGAGATTCCTCCAAGATAAGAGGAGTTATATTGATCAGTAAATTACAGATGAAGAGCTTTAATTTACAAAAGACTTGAGCGGATTTGGTTGAAAGGAAACGACAAAGCTCAAAGTTTGGAGCGAAACCGAGCAACAGCGGCAGAAAAAGCAGAATAGGGAAGACCCGACTCCAGCGCCAGACGACAACATCCAACGTTTGGCAATAGATTTCAGCGCCCGGCGCTAGATCCCAGCGTCTGGCGACAGAGCAAAATCGCGGCGCCAGAGATATTTCAGCAGCAACAGAGCTCGAAGCCTCTCAGAACAGCAATTTCGAGTTCCTAGGTACGCTAGTTAGCCCCTATTAGCAATTTGACATGATTGAGTAGTCGACTTGATTATAATCGCAAATAAGTGATCGACCTAACGAAAGATCGTCTCACTTAGCTTAAAGCGCCTAAAAATTGGTTCATCACAAAGGCACCGACATACTAGTTCAAAAGCACCGACGTAATGGTTCACAACACCGACATACTAGTTTACAAGCAGCAGAATCGCTGACACACTGGCTAAAGCAAAGTTCAAGCGAGCTTTAAAGATCGACAAGCGTTGGTCTTCGGTGATTTTCTTGGGAATATTATCGCAACAATTGAGGATGACTTCGAGTAAAGTTATATTCGACAGCGTTCGCTAAGGTTGTGGAGGTTGTCACTCAAGATTTGAGAAGATAACACGAGATGGGCGGTTTTCGACGGCATTGGTTGAGATTGTGGAGGTTGTCACCAAAGATTTGAGAAGATGGCATGCGATGGGCGGTCTTCAACGACATTTGCTAAGATTGTGGAGGTTGTCACCGAGATTTGAGAAGGACGGTTCGTGATGAGGCGGTCTTCGGCGACTTTTGCTATGATTGGGAAGGTTGTCACTATGGTTCAAGAAAAATAAGCTCTTAGTTCAGAGAAGCGTGAACATATCAAAAAAAGCTCTATTTTTCGGAGACGAGTGAACATCAAAACATCAAGATGGCGTTCCGTTAGATTATGGACAGTTGTCACAACATCAAACATCAGCAAATCGGTTACCTTCAGAAACGTGTGCTTGACGGTGCAAGATACGCGTTTCTTAACTCTTTTATCAGTTTAACTAACGCTGGTTTGCAGGTATCGGCGTTACAAGAATGATTTAGGAACGCAAAAAGTTCTGAATCATTCTCCGTCCCTATCGCTACTTTGACTTTTGTTTTCGAAACCTGTGTTTCTCCAAACTCAGTCAAAGTGGGGGCTTCTGCAGACACCCATTTGTGTCTCCCCAAAACCAAACCCGGTGATGAATACCTTTCACCTCAAATCATAATCGAATGATGTGAAAGTGTGGAAAGTCTATTGTTGTGGATAGTTTTAATTTCTTTTCTTTTCTCTCTGTTTTTGAATACCTATTTTAAGAAAACAGCCAATCTTGTTTGTTTTGGTCCATGGAAAGAGTCCAATAATGGTCTAGTTGGATGGGGCTTGAAAAGAACTTTCCAACAATATATTATAAGCCCAATTCTGATAAATAATGAGGAAGTTATGGCCAAATTACTAAATTGGCCCGGTTTGAGCCTTATGTGCGGCACAATGATCTAGAGGAGGGCCTAATATGGATTTATCATTCCTAATGAAATTAGGATTGGTTTTAGTCTTCTAGATTCTTCTAGAAGGTTTTTTTCATTCCTAATTCAATTAGCATTGATAAATTGACTTTTGTTGACTTTTTAGAGTTTTAAACAGAATAAAAGAGTGTTTTTAAAGAAAATACGATTTTTCCCTTTTGTACGGATAAATTTTATCTGAATTTAGAAAACAAGTGAAAAAATTAATTAGCCAGCGCCTGGCGCTAACTTCTTTTTTCCTCGTCGAAACTCTGATTTGTTTTTCTATCCTTTTGGCTGATTTTCTCTATAAATAGCCTCCTAAAACCTCCGTTTTTCATCATCAACTATCATCAATTCTCAACAATCATCAATTCTCATCAATTCTTAATCTCTCTAATTCTCTCTTTCATCAACTCTCATGAAGAAATTCTTGATTCTCTCTCTCTCTTTCTAAACCAACCCTTTTACAAACAAAATTCCTCATACATTAGCACTAGACATACCTAGCCAAGTTCGAAGTTGCCTTCGCCCCAGACGTGAAAGGTTTTAATTTCTGAGGGTTTGCTCCCAAATCTGTCTTTCAATTATTTAATTTAATTCTTTGGTTTTATTATTTTCCTTGAAGTTACTAACGCGTGCATTTTGTTATTAGAAAGAAATACGAGGCATCCAAGTAAGTTCATTAATTGTTTAATTGATATTTTGATATAGAAATCATATTTAGGTTATTATTTTGATTCCTAGTATCATGTTTAGGGAAATTTCTAATATCAAGTATGATTAAAAGCATGCTTCCTAGTATCATGTCTAGGGTAAAGAATAAGTTTCTTAAATCAATTGTGTTTCCTGCGATGTTTCCTATTTTCTTTCCTAATATTCATGTTAGTATCATGTTAGGGTTAAAGTTTTGATTTTTATGCTTAGTGACATGCTAGGGTTTGTTATTTATCTTGTTAGTATCATGCCTAGGATCTTGCTATTATTAATATGCTTTAACATGATCATGTTTATTTTTGTAATTGTTATAATAGTTGTTATTGTTATTATTATTAATTTATGATTTATGATGTTGCTTGATATATATTTATTGTTATTGCTTTATCACACCTTTTATGCATGTTTAAAGGGAATTGGTACTTGTAATCACGCTTAATAAGATAATTAATAATCTTGTTTAGGGTTAATATGATTATAATTCAAGTGATCGCCAATAATAGTTTTATTTGTGCATTAATATTCAACCAACATAGATAAACAGGTTTAGGGTAAACCTATTGATTGCATGTTAGTCAGGAAGCGCACATGAATACGATCAGAATAAAGTACAGGCCTATTATTAGGGCAGGTTCAATCTCTTTTAGGTTGGATGTGTACCTTTATCCCCGAACTACCAGTCATGGTTCCAGACCTATTGGAGTTGACGATCTCCTGGATCGTTAAGGGGTGTAACCTTCACCCTGTGAATTGTTTACAAGTTCCTAAAACTTGTTGGCGACTCTTTTGCTCTATCTTCTTTCCCTTTGAACGCCACGGTACTTTAGTGTATGATCACAGTGGGGTTCATGTTTGGGGTAATGCTTGAAATATTCCCTACTACTTCTGAGGAGCATCTTCACATGCAACAATTGGTGAGATGCTGGAATAGATCAGGCCAATAGACCGGCTAGCTTCAGAACTTGTTGGAGACTGGCTATAAGTCTTAACCCTGTAAGGATAAGGCAAAGGGTCAAAGAAGGAGGTACCTGGAATCACGACTAGATCTTGGGCATTTTTGTCCTTCCGCCTGCTTGAAAGACTTCCTGGAAAGCCGGCAGCACCCGTTGGAGGCTTGTCATTTGATTACTTGGACTCCTCCGCCAAATTGAAAGCAGTCATAGCAGCCGACAACTTGCCGTCTATTGAGGGGTGGGATTCGGATTGGCTCACATAAGGTTTTAGAGCAATCGTCTTCCGTTTCTTTGTAGGCGTTGGCCCCTCCCCGAAAGCGGGCCATTTAGGGGGCTTTTGGTCCAAAGTCGGCAGCAGAGGCGGCTTCACAGATCCTTCCTAAATAAACACAACACTTAGCAAAAGTATAAAACCCAAGTCCAAAAAGAAATTGGTGGATACATGCTCCATCTGATCTTTTTTAAAGATCTGGCTCTTCTACCGGACCATCTAGCGATATGCGGAGGCGGAGGTTTCAAGCTTTTTGCTGGGGTCCAGTTGAAACATAGCTTCTTCTACAAAAAGGCTGACTGGGTGGTTAGTAAAACAAGAAAAGTAAAAGTTTAACAAATGCTCCTAAAAACACTCATCCGGCTACTCACCTCTTCCTTTTTCTGTTCTTAGGCCACAGGCGGTCAGGAAAAAAGGACCCATAAGCCATTCAAACCTAGGGATGTAGCTATTTTGGATGATCTCCTTCTCAAATCCCCCTTTTACCGTCTTTATTTCAACCTTAAATAGCACATGCGTTAAAATCTGATCCCAACCTTCATCGGACACAGGCTGGAGAATTGCTTTTTGACCTAAAAGATAAGGGTTCTTGTTCCAAGAGTTGAACTTTTTATTCCGGATAGTGTCTAGGGAAGAGATTATGTAAAACTTATTCCTCTAATCTTTCCACTTATTCTCCTTCCCTAGAGTCATCATATAACCTTTGTTACAAGATAAAGTGTACCAGCCAGGTCCAGATGAGTTGAGAGCTTTACTTAGGTAATGCATATGGGTGAATGCCTCAAATCTAGGCTCCACTCCCTGCATCCTACATGCAGACGCAAATCCTAAAATATTGACCCAAGAATTGGGTGCTAATTGCCATACCCCCAAGCGGTACCCATCGAGGATCTTTTCGATGGTCGGATCCAGTGGGAACCGAAGGCTCGCCTGTATTGTGGTCGCATAACATCCAAAGCAAGAATCCCATAGCTTTGGTCAAGCAGCCAGACAACTGTGTCGTCAAGGGCTGGGAAATTTATTTTATAGCCGCCCCATCACATAGGTGTCCCAGATCTCTTCTAAGTTTTTCCGCATAAGCCTTTGAGTTACAGCGGAAATATGAGTGAAGTACGGGGTGTACTTCTCTTGAAGAGAGGAAGAAGTCTCCTCCTTGCCTCGCTTAATAGAGGCGGCTTCCTCTTCGGATTCTTCTTCGACAGCCTCTAGCGGCCTCTCTTCGCTTTTAGGGCCTCTTGAGATAGCATCCGACTGGGACGATCCCTGTTCGGATCCGGATGTCTCTTTGCTAGACTCATCTTCTAACTCATCCAAAATAGAGTCATCCGGCGTAGTTGGGATGCCAGAAAAATAATATGAGACTTCATTCCTAGGCACCCTAATAGGACTCTCGCCCTCTTCATCATTGGACGCCTAAGTTGTTCTCTTAGTTCTGGCCACAGTATCCTGCATAGACATAGACACGGTTGGCTTTGGGGATGAGTGTAGATTGGGGCAGGCGGCACCCCTAGTCTTAGATTCAGCCGTCCCATGTGACCGGCTAACATTTATCCTAAGTCGTTCCGTATGTGTTTGTGATATCATTTATAAAAAGGGAAAAACAAACATAGACTGAAAAGCGAAATATAAACAGAAAGAAAGAGCAGGCGGTACCTCGTGAAGGTACTGTTGAAAGTTGCTTGAGTTGATTGTGTTAGACGGATGAAAGAAAGCGGCAGGCGGAAAGTTCTTTTGGGAAAAGTCAAAGATTCTCTTAGATTCTCTCAAGAGTTTCTTCGTGAATATGCAAAAAATGAGGGCCAATGATAATATTTATAGAGGGTGAATCCAGGGCAACCCTGCAATTTTCCCATATGGGTGAACAGTAAAAATGACCACCCAATGCATGTGTGACAAATTTCACAGATGCCCCGTGGCAAGCCACGTTACATCAGTGAGGGGCAAATGTTTTGGGCAAAATTACCCAAGACACGTGGCCCTATCAGAAATCGACACGTGTCAGCCTCCAGGAGATCTAAATGGATCTCTCATTTAAAGACACTTGCCATTCCAAACAAATAGGAGAAAAGGCTGCGTTTCTGGCCCAAATCCCGAGAAATACGTATTACGGCACAACCCACCTAATTAGGTTCGAATGACCTAAGAAAGGGCACTTTTCCCAATGACCTTATAAATAGGTAGATTTCCCCCATTTTTGATACATTTATTACAACAATCTTACATTCTCTTAAATCAGAGAAAACGTAAAATCGCAAAATCCGAGAAGATCTCACTCTACTTTTTCGCACCTTTTCGTATCCTCCAACACGTTCTAACTTAATCTTCGAAGGCAAAGCTTCCACTACCTGGAGTCTCCGTTATTTTGCAGGTACAGGCGCCACCAGGTCAGTTTTCGAGTTGTAACTCTCCCGAGGTAAAAAAAAAACTTCCAAAACAACTGGCATACAACTTCACAGGACACCCGCTTATTCTGGTCTTCCGTTTCTAAATTGTCTCATCATCTTGCACCAACCACTCCTTAAGTGGACCCTGTTTACGCTTCCTTGAAGCATAACCATAACAGTCACAAGTCCACTTCGCATTGCTTCTCTGCTTACAACACTTCCCCTTTTCCAATTCCTTCTTCACATCCACCCACCCATAACAGTCAAAACCCCTTTATCTTCCATAGCTCCAGAATCAGGTATCCAACTCATCCCAACTCCTAAATACCATACCCAAAGTTAGGGGTGGTACTTCCTCTCCCACACCAAACACGGTATGCACCATTACTGTGTTCTTCTTTGGGGTTCAGAATGTGGAACCTTCAGCACCTGCCCCATCAAATTCCCCTTTAACACTACACTCAACGCAATCTTCCACATAATCTGTCCCCTTATCCTTGACGAGGGTTAAATCGGTCGCTACAATCTAACTCTCAATCAAACAATACTTATACGAACACCCTATAACCAAGTACAATGGCAAATAAAGGTTCGGTCCAGGAGGAACAAGAGTAATTGCAAATCAATCTTAAACCTAAGCTAGTTCGAAATCAATGGAAAATAGTGTTCTAAAATACTACTAGTAAGATGGGATAAACCAGATAAAATAAGACACTAGGGAAGACGGAATTCACCAAACCATCGGTAACTACGCAACAAGGAATCACAGAGACAAACGGGATATGCAAAAACTATATGTCTGATCAATATCATGAGGTAGGAAGACAACGGGCAATATTAAGCTTGGATTTCTCATGCACTTAACATTACTCGATACATAATCAAACCACATTCAACATGAAATACTCAATTCACAATCTCTTGTTCAAATCAAGGATATCATGCAATCAAATTCAAGATTCTAGGTTAGTTACTCCTATTATAATGAATTAACATGCAATCGCATATAATCAATTTAATCACAATCCGTTTATCAAAATCAATCCTCAATTACATAGGTTACCTAGGCCGGGTTTCATCCCGAAACCCTAGCTAGGAGACTACTCACACATATTCATAATCAAAGCAATAATGAATTCCAAAAGCATAATAGATATAAACATGAATTCTGATTAAGGAATAATAAAGCTTGATTAATAAACAAGAATGAATAATACCAATTGTATTGATGCGAATCAATGAAAAAGTTCAGAACTTTGATATCCGTCGTCAATGAATAACACAAAGAATCTTCACAAATCTTGCTTCAAATCAATCCAAGAAAACTAAAATCGCTAGAATAATCTCTAAGAAAACTAATGAATCTCTAATACTAAGAACGCTCTCCAATAACTCTCTACAAAGGCTCTCAAAAACTATCTCTAAAACTGTCTCTCGAATCCTCTTAAAGTCGGGCCTTATATACGTCTTCTAATTCGGAGAAGTCAAGCGCGCAGTTAACCCTGGATCAGCACGACCGTGCTGTATTTGGCACGGCCGTGCTAGCTTGTCAGTAGGTAAACCGGATTTCTTCTTCAATTTGGCACGGTCGTGCTATATATGGCACGGCCGTGCAGCTTCCTGGCACGGCCGTGCTAAAAATGACACGGCCGTGCTGAATATGCTCTAGCACGGGGCTCATACTGAAGCTGACACGGGCACGGGCAACATCTGGCACGGCCGTCCTAATAGCCTGCACGGCCGAGCTGGTGCGTGGATACTGACACGGCCGTGCTATTGGCTTGCACGGCCGTGCTGCCTTGCCTGGGGTTGCTTGCTTATAGGCCAGCACGGGTGTGCCTATGGTAACACGGCCGTGCTGCCTGTGCTATGTAATCAATGCACGGCACTTGAACTTCCTTAACTCCTCGGACTTCGGTCAAGGCTAGCTCGGTTACGCATCAAGGGCTCGGGATCCGATTAAACTCGGTTGATATTACCTGAAAACACATCAAAAACAAACCGAAAACCCGTGAAGCACGTAATATGGGGAACGTAAGCATAACAAGGTAATAATCGGCCAAAACGGCCCCAAATACATCCAAAATCATCCTAAAATATGCTCTAAAGCGCGCCCTAAAGTGCGCTTGTCAAAACCCCCCAAGCTACACTTTTGCTAGTCCTCGAGCAAAAACCAAGGGAAACACACACAAGATCAAATAAACTATGCCATTGTGAACAAATCAAATTAAGCACGGAATGAAATCAATGGATCCTACTTAGAACAACCATGCACGGAATGAAAACTCACTCAAACAAGCAACGAGACACACAATCCAAGATATCGTTGATCAAATGCGAACAAGACCTAAACCAAGCATAGAGAACAAAGAAATCATGCTTCCCTCTAAACCCAACCAAACCGGCCACGTCCTCCCCTTTTGCTTCAAATCACCACCCTAATTGGCCCCTCGTGATTCCTCGAAGGAACCGGAAAAAGTGATGTTTTGAGGAAATAACAAAGGTATCCCGACATCTCGATTACGCATAATCTTTCCATAGGGTTGAAAGGTATCTCCCTCCACCGTTTGAGAACCGAACACCTCTAAAGTCTAAGGGTCTTAAAAGGTTGTAATATATTGGCAATGGGTAAGGTGGTGAAAACAATTTAAAATGTGGAGTTAAATCCTAAATGAAGCGCAAGAATCACGATTCTCAAAAACAAAGCTCAAGAGATGCAATTCACATTCCACAATAAACATTGATCACACTTTTACACATCCCAAACTCTCTATGTTATACACACTCAAATCACCTTTTTCAAACTTCAAAGCTTTTATTCATATGTCTCGCCTTTTTCACAATTCGGACGACTTTTCTCCTTTTTTTTTTTTGATTTTCTTTTCTTTTTTTTCTTCTTTTTTTTTCAAAAATAAATTTTCATATTACATCTTTACAATTAAGCTCACTTTCAAACTTGCTCAAACCAACTATCGATCATTATTCTTGATTTATACACAATAAGCTCAAACAAACCTTGCGAGGTAAACGCTTCACAACTAAGGGTTGGTAAAACATTGGCCATCGGGTTTGTAACACGGTTAACCAAGAATTGAATTAAAGCTCAACATGGTTATCAAGTAAGATGATGTAAAAAGAAAATCAATTTGTAACAAAACAAAAGGAACAAAATAAGAAAAATGAAAAAGGTGCCCTCTTCCTCCCTTAAAAGTGTCAAGTCGGTCTCGGGAGCTACTAGTCAACACAAAGATCGAAAAATGCGTAATCAAGGATCCAAATATGCCACTCAACAAGAATGATGAAGGCTAGAACAAATAAAACCTCACGGGATTCAAAAACAAAGCAACTACCAATTAAGGGGATCAAATCCACAAATGGGAAGCGACTCCATCTTACCACAGCCCAAAGGCATAGAGTTTCACATGACAAAAGTGTTCTAACCAACTACCTTCGCCTAGACTCGTCTACATTGATCAACAATAGACTCAAACTGTGTATTCATCACTGCTTAAGTAGAAATAGATATTCCACACACATTCATTCACGTTTCGAATCCAAATATGAGCATTATTCCAAAAGTTTATGCAATTAGACAAGTTTATCACGATCCAAAAATATAGGAAAAGACTATGAGGCAAATCATATAAACTAGACTACACATTCTCATAACAGAAGCTTTTCCTATATTGCACACATATATAAACAACTAAGTAATCTAAACAAGCTAAATGGCTCATAAAGAGGCATGAAAATCACATAATAATCCCAATCGACAAACAAGTGATCAATTGATATCAACATCAATGATCCCAGGTTCTTTAGAACCGATCAAACATCCTCGAACCATTCAACTTCTTCCTAAACTAAACTATCCTAAGCACACAAAAACAAAAAAAAAACTAAAGGAAAAAGGGAAAGATTTCACCATATGCTTCTTGAAAACACACTAAGACATCATGAGATGCGGCGAAGCTCCTAATGCTACCTCCATGAGTCTTCATATCTGCACAGGTTAGATAGGAACAAACCAAAACGAAACAAAAAGAAACTCGTTTTTTTTTTTTTTATAGGAATATGAAGAAAAACAAGGGAAAATCAACAAGGAAACCATTCACCCCCCCCCCAAGCTAGTATAGACATTGTCCTTAATGTCAGGCATCGAGAGACTACCTAGAAGGCAAAAAGGGAAAGAGAAAAGTACCTCATTGACTGGGTCTCGGGTTGCCTCCCGGAAGCGCTTCTTTAACATCATTAGCTTGACGCAACACATGGATTACAGGTTACCCATAATCAATACTTGCCATTGCAGTGGAGATAAGCTCATCATTCTTATTCTTGACAATAGTCACCGCCCCTTTCTTAGGTACTACAAACACAGGGGAAACCCTTCCTTGATGTGTTGGAAGGGGTTTAAGCTTCACCTTTGGTGCTTCATTAGCCTCCTTTGCAGTGGCCACATCTAATGCATCTAGAAATTGCTCCTCCATGTCCTTGTTTTCCTTGTTCTCATTCAACTCAAAATCATGATTAGTATAGAATAATTCGTTACGCATATCAGAGACAATGGAATCAACAGTGTCAACCATCATGAAATTATTAGAATTAGAACAAGGATATTTCATAGTTTTATTAAAATCAAAATCTAAAACCTCCTTTCCTACTTTCAATGAAATCTTGGCACCCTTTACATCAATAAGGGCACCCGAAGTAGCTAGGAAAGGACGTCCTAGAATTATAGGTATATGAACATCCTCATCCATATCTAGGACCACAAAGTCAACAGGTATGACAAACTTCCCCACCCTTAGGGGAACATCTTCCACCTTACCCTTTGGAAATTTGATCGATCGATCGGCTAATTGAAGGGATATGTTAGTGGGAAGAAGTTCTCCTATATTTAATCGTTGATAAATAGAATATGGCATGAGACTAACACTGGCTCCAAGATCACACAAAGCATTATCAATATTCATTTTGTTTATAGCACAAGGGATTGAAAAGCTACCCGGATCTCCTAACTTAGGAGGCATTTTATTCATTATTATAGCACTACAGTGTTCAGTGAGGTTAACAGTTTCTACCCCTTCACAGTTTCTTCTACCACTCAATATATCTTTTAAAAACCTAGCATAGTTAGGCATTTGCTTAATAGCATCAGTGAATGGTATAAAAAGGTGGACTTCTCTCAAACTCTCCAAAAACTTCCCGAATTGGGCATCTAGCTTATGTCTCACATGTTTTTGGGGGTAGGGGAGTCTATGTAATAGGTCGGGTTCATTGGTCTGTGCTCTCACCTGTTCCTTTGGGACCTCATTAATTTTATCTTTTTCTCTGGTACTCTCATCCTCACTTCCTACAACATTATCAGTGATAGGTGGAGTCACAGGTTGACTCCTAGGGGGTACTACTTCATCGCTCCCCCTCAATGTCTTTCCACTCCTAGTGGTGATAGCATTTACAGAGTTTTTAGGGTCAATACCTTGAGGCGGTAGTTTTGAAACTCCAACCCCATCTTTTATAGCACTAGCCAACTGAGAAATCTGGGTTTCAAGCATCTTATTATGTGTCATCACTTCACTAAACTTTTTATCAGTGGTGGACATAAAAGTGTTGAACATTTTGGCCTGGGACTCCATCATTTCCTCCAAGCTAGATCTCTGTGGTGGTCCTTGAGCATAATAATTATCATTTGTAGCTCGGGAACCACGCACATTAGATTGTTGGGGATTTTGATTAGAGTACCCCTTACTATTATTCCAGTTTCCCCTGTTATTAATGTCGTTTCCCCCTTGATTGAATTGCCCTTGGGAATTATGATTCATTTGATTACCCTGTTGGTATTGGTTTTGATTTCCAAAACCACCATGTTGTTTATAGGGTCCTTAGGAATTTTAGTCCCTTTGGCCCCTATTTCCCCACTGGTTTTGATAATCAAAATCATTACCTCCCTGATTATAATTGTTCCCTCTTTAATTAGGTGGCAGATATCTATTATTGTCATTCCTAGGTCCGTTATCATAAGACATAGCATTGACCTGTTCATTATTATATCTATTACCATCATTATTATTAGGATCATATGAGGGATTAAAATTACAAGCATTAGTATAATGATCATAAGACCCACAGTTTTCACAAAAAATACATCCTACAGGCATATTAGAAACGGAAGGATTAGGATTCATACCTCTCCCCTTAGATTGGGAGGGAAGATCTTGCAATGGCACGGAATCGAGCTTGGCTTTAATCACTGACATCTCCTTCCCGAGGTTCGTAATTTGTGATGTCAGGTTGCTAATGGCATTGAGGTGGTCCACTGAATAGACCGTTCCTCCACTCTTGTTCACAGCATCTCGCTCGCCGTCTTGCCAATCCATGTGGTGTCGTACCACATCTTCTATGATATCAATGACTTCTTCTTCGGTTTTGTTCATAATGGGGCCACCTGCTCCCGCATCCAAACTGGTCTTCCCTTGAGGACTCAATCCTCCATAGAAAATATGTAAAACTTGATATGTTGGGATTCCGTAGTGTGGGCACTCTCTTTGGTACTCCTTGTACCTTTCCCATGCTTCGTAGATTGACTCCCCACTCCTTTGCCGAAATCCCTAGATCAAAGCTCTAGCATCGGCCGTCTTCTTTTGGGAATACAATCTTCCCAAGAATGCTGTCGTGACATCATCCCAAGTGTGTAGAGAGTTCGGCTTCACCTCCTTCTCTAACCATTCGAGAGCTCTCCCAATAAGTGAAAAGGGGAAAAGCTTCAATCTCACGAACTCTTGATTCACCCCATTAACTTTGATAGTGTTGCAGTACTTCTCAAATTCATTCAGATGAGCCAAAGGGCTCTCATGCTTGGCACCACTAAACTGCCTTCGCTCGATGAGGGTGATCATGGCCGGCCGGATCTCAAAGTCATTGGCTTGAGTGGTGGGTGGAGCAATCCCACTTGAAGCTCTATATGCCCCGGGAGTTCCCAACTCCTTAAGAGGTCGTGGTGGTGGCTGATTTTCTGTCATTGGAACTGGTTGTGTGCTTAGGCCGGTTTCCTTTCCTTGAGAGTTTGATGATTTCGATCGGGATTTTCGATTGCTTTTCAAAGTCCTTTCCATTTCAGGATCGAAGGGTATTAACTCTCCCTGTTTAGACCTGCGGATACACACTAACCAAACCGATCAAATAGCAAGGCTACAAGTGTAGCCAAAAAGAAAAATCTTTTTGTATTTTTGTTTTAAGAACTAGACTCAAGAAATCAAAAAGAAATCAACAAAAACCGTCCCCGGCAACGGCGCCATTTTGACGAGGGTTAAATCGGTCGCTACAATCTAACACTCAATCAAACAATACTTATACGAACACCCTATAACCAAGTACAATGGCAAATAAAGGTTCGGTCCACGAGGAACGAGAGTAATTGCAAATCAATCTTAAACCTAAGCTAGTTCGAAATCAATGGAAAATAGTGTTCTAAAATACTACTAATAAGATGGGATAAACCAGATAAACTAAGACACTAGGGAAGACGGGAATTCACCAAACCATTGGTAACTACGCAACAAGGAATCACAGAGACAAACGGGATATGCTGCATAGTATCCTGCATAGTATCCTGCATAGACATAGACACGGTTTGCTTTGGGGATGAGTGTAGATTGGGGCAGGCGGCACCCCTAGTCTTAGATTCAGCCGTCCCATGTGACCGGCTAACATTTATCCTAAGTCGTTCCGTATGTGTTTGTGATATCATTTATAAAAAGGGAAAAACAAACATAGACTGAAAAGCGAAATATAAACAGAAAGAAAGAGCAGGCGGTACCTCGTGAAGGTACTGTTGAAAGTTGCTTGATTCGATTGTGTTAGACGGATGAAAGAAAGCGGCAGGCGGAAAGTTCTTTTGGGAAAAGTCAAAGATTCTCTTAGATTCTCTCAAGAGTTTCTTCGTGAATATGAAAAAAATGAGGTCCAATGATAATATTTATAGAGGGTGAATCCAGGGCAACCCTGCAATTTTCCCATATGGGTGAACAGTAAAAATGACCACCCAATGCATGTGTGACAAATTTCACAGATGCCCCGTGGCAAGCCACGTTACATCAGTGAGGGGCAAATGTTTTGGGCAAAATTACCCAAGACACGTGGCCCTATCAGAAATCGACACGTGTCAGCCTCCAGGAGATCTAAATGGATCTCTCATTTAAAGACACTTGCCATTCCAAACAAATAGGAGAAAAGGCTGCGTTTCTGGCCCAAATCCCGAGAAATACGTATTACGGCACAACCCACCTAATTAGGTTCGAATGACCTAAGAAAGGGCACTTTTCCCAATGACCTTATAAATAGGTAGATTTCCCCCATTTTTGATACATTTATTACAACAATCTTACATTCTCTTACATCAGAGAAAACGTAAAATCGCAAAATCCGAGAAGATCTCACTCTACTTTTTCGCACCTTTTCGTATCCTCCAACACGTTCTAACTTAATCTTCGAAGGCAAAGCTTCCACTACCTGGAGTCTCCGTTATTTTGCAGGTACAGGCGCCACCAGGTCAGTTTTCGAGTTGTAACTCTCCCGAGGTAAAAAAAAAACTTCCAAAACAACTGGCATACAACTTCACAGGACACCCGCTTATTCTGGTCTTCCGTTTCTAAATTGTCTCATCATCTTGCACCAACCACTCCTTAAGTGGACCCTGTTTACGCTTCCTTGAAGCATAACCATAACAGTCACAAGTCCACTTCGCATTGCTTCTCTGCTTACAACACTTCCCCTTTTCCAATTCCTTCTTCACATCCACCCACCCATAACAGTCAAAACCCCTTTATCTTCCATAGCTCCAGAATCAGGTATCCAACTCATCCCAACTCCTAAATACCATACCCAAAGTTAGGGGTGGTACTTCCTCTCCCACACCAAACACGGTATGCACCATTACTGTGTTCTTCTTTGGGGTTCAGAATGTGGAACCTTCAGCACCTGCCCCATCAAATTCCCCTTTAACACTACACTCAACGCAATCTTCCACATAATCTGTCCCCTTATCCTTGACGAGGGTTAAATTGGTCGCTACAATATAACTCTCAATCAAACAATACTTATACGAACACCCTATAACCAAGTACAATGGCAAATAAAGGTTCGGTCCACGAGGAACGAGAGTAATTGCAAATCAATCTTAAACCTAAGCTAGTTCGAAATCAATGGAAAATAGTGTTCTAAAATACTACTAGTAAGATGGGATAAACCAGATAAAATAAGACACTAGGGAAGACGGGAATTCACCAAACCATCGGTAACTACGCAACAAGGAATCACAGAGACAAACGGGATATGCAAAAACTATATGTCTGATCAATATCATGAGGTAGGAAGACAACGGGCAATATTAAGCTTGGATTTCTCATGCACTTAACATTACTCGATACATAATCAAACCACATTCAACAATGAAATACTCAATTCACAATCTCTTGTTCAAATCAAGGATATCATGCAATCAAATTCAAGATTCTAGGTTAGTTACTCCTATTATAATGAATTAACATGCAATCGCATATAATCAATTTAATCACAATCCGTTTATCAAAATCAATCCTCAATTACATAGGTTACCTAGGCCGGGTTTCATCCCGAAACCCTAGCTAGGAGACTACTCACACATATTCATAATCAAAGCAATAATGAATTCCAAAAGCATAATAGATATAAACATGAATTCTGATTAAGGAATAATAAAGCTTGATTAATAAACAAGAATGAATAATACCAATTGTATTGATGCGAATCAATGGAAAAGTTCAGAACTTTGATATCCGTCGTCAATGAATAACACAAAGAATCTTCACAAATCTTGCTTCAAATCAATCCAAGAAAACTAAAATCGCTAGAATAATCTCTAAGAAAACTAATGAATCTCTAATATTAAGAACGTTCTCCAATAACTCTCTACAAAGGCTCTCAAAAACTATCTCTAAAACTGTCTCTCGAATCCTCTTACAGTCGGGCCTTATATACGTCTTCTAATTGGAGAAGTCAAGCACGCAGTTAACCCTGGATCAGCACGGCCGTGCTGTATTTGGCACGGCCGTGCTAGCTTGTCAGTAGGTAAACCGGATTTCTTCTTCAATTTGGCACGGTCGTGCTATATATGGAACGGCCGTGCAGCTTCCTGGCACGGCCGTGCTAAAAATGACACGGCCGTGCTGAATATGCTCTAGCACGGGGCTCATACTGAAGCTGACACGGGCACGGGCAACATCTGGCACGGCCGTCCTAATAGCCTGCACGGTCGTGCTGGTGCGTGGATACTGACACGGCCGTGCTATTGGCTTGCACGGCCGTGCTGCCTTGCCTGGGGTTGCTTGCTTATAGGCCAGCACGGGTGTGCCTATGGTAACACGGCCGTGCTACCTGTGCTATGTAATCAATGCACGGCACTTGAACTTCCTTAACTCCTCGAACTTCGGTCAAGGCTAGCTCGGTTACGCATCAAGGGCTCGGGATCCGATTAAACTCGGTTGATACTACCTGAAAACACATCAAAAACAAACCGAAAACCCGTGAAGCACGTAATATGGGGAACGTAAGCATAACAAGGTAATAATTGGCCAAAACGGCCCCAAATACATCCAAAATCATCCTAAAATATGCTCTAAAGCGCGCCCTAAAGTGCGCTTGTCAATCCTCTACCTGAAAACCTTCACCCACTTCATCCTCTTGCTCATCTCCTTCTGTTAATCCATCATCCCTGTTTAATCCCTCACTCTCTAATCCCTCCTCATAAATAGGTACATCATCCCCACCATCTTTATATCCATCACCAACATCCACCTAATTCACAAACACAAAACATACACAAAACTAAAAACTTACAAAACAAAATAAAAACATACACATCAACACCAAACCCAACAAACTATAACATCACATAATTCATAACAATACAAATCAACCAGAGCAAATACACATGCAAACCCACACTCCCATTATTGTAAAAGGAAAAACACAAGATCATTTCCTTTTTTTTCTTTTTAATACTCATACAATTAGGAGAAACTCATCCTTTACTGCACTCACAATCTACAACCAACACATTCCCAACAATCATCATACAAAAAACAAATTTGATAAACTGAACTACAATACCCATTTTACACTGAATAATCAACAATCATATCAAAGATTTACTCAATTAAACATTACCAATTATCCATATACTTACTAAATTACAAGGGTTGAAGTCCAAATGACATTTACAACAAACTATCCTAACCCTAACTGTAGGCGTCGTTTGAAGTGCGCCTACGTTAAAGCATGTGTGAATATGCTTGACACTCATAGGAAGTGGGAATTGACATTACGATTAGGGACAACGATTAGGAACAAATAAAGTAGGAAGCCGCCAACAAGTTTTTTAAAGGAACTTGTAAACCGTTCACGGATCATAAAAAAGGCAACCACAAATAAGGGACAACGAAGGCAACAACGGTTGACCCGTGAAGGTTACACCCCATTCATAATCCATGAGATTACTAACTCCATATGGTTCGGAACCACGAAAGGAGGATCGGGGATGATGGTACGAAGTGAGTCATGGAGTCACATTCGCCCGTATTGGCCTCTACTCGATTCTTATATTGAAAAGCATTCCTGTGACCTCAAAGGCATACAAACAAAATATTCAATTCACTCCAAACTATTATTTAGCTAAATTGGTTAAACATTAATGCACTCATAATTCTAAAAATATGGTGATCACTTCAATTAATAATAAGATTAAAAGGGATCCTAAACCGGTTGTCCAAGTTATCTTATTAGTCGTGATTTTCAATTACATATTCCTTTAACATGCAATATGGTGACCAAAATAAATAATAGAATCAATATTAATATAAAAACCGATTTAATCATAATTCCAACAACATAAAAATCGTTAGAAAAATAATAAAAAGAGCATGATCCTTACTTTGAATCTGTTTGTTTGCAACTACAAAATAATAAACGAGTTAGTAACTTCAAAGAAATAATAAAACAATAGCTAAATTAAATTAAATAAAATAGGGTTGATTTTGGGGCCAAACCCTCAAACGATTCTACCTTTCACGCCTTGGCTTAAGGACAGAACCTCGAGTAAAATATGGACTCCTTTGAGTACTTGAAGAAGGAATTTTGAAGTGAAAAGGGTAGGCTAGTGTTTAGGTTAATAGCATAGAAGAGAGAAAATAATAATAATCGAATTCTGGTTGCCCCGTACATCAGAAATGAGGGGGTATTTATAGGGAAATGTGCTGAGGGAGCACACGGAACCCTAAAATGATAAAAACCCTAAAAAAGTATCCCGTGACACGGTCAGACTGTACCGTGACACGGTTAGACAGTACCGCCAGACGGTACACTTTCCCGTGACACGGTCAGTTTTGGAGTGACGCGGGAAATTTTCTGAAAACGGAATGAAAAACGCATTAAGGGTTTACGCGGAAAGGACACGGAACATCCCGTGTCACGAAAGACCTCCCGTGTCACGGAAAGTCCCACCGTTAGACGGGAAGGGTTCCCGTGACACGGTCAGGCTGTATCGTCAGTTCCAGTCCATTTTTCCGTCTAAATTCATTTTTAACCCTAATTTCTTTCGACTTTTTAAGTGCCGATTGATAATTTCGGGCTTTTTTCTGACTTTTAATATTCGGGCTAAAATAAGAAAATAAAAATAAATAAAATGTTGGGGCCAAAAATAAATAATAAAATAATAAAATAAAAAGGTTTGGGCTTAAAATTAATTAATAAGCTTGGGCTAAAATTAAAACTATGCTTTTACCAAACATCAAGACTAATCCATGGACCTTTCAAAAATATGAATTTAATAAAATACGATTTTTTAAGCACTCTCGGGATTAAATACTAAACCCGACCAACAGTGGCGATGAAAGGTTATTTATCATCGGGTTTGGTTTTGGGGAGACATTTTTAGATGTCTACAGAAGCCCCCACTTTGACTGATTTTGTAGAAATGTCAGTTTCGAAAACGATAGTCAAAGTAGCCGATAGGGACGGAGAATGATTTAAGACGTTTTGCGATCCTAAATCACTCTGCATACGCCGATACCTGCAGAAAAATGTTAATTCCACAGATAAAAGAGTAAAGGGATAGAATACATATCTGGCACCAGTGTGTCGGTGACAAACAAATTTGGCAGCTTCCTAAGCTTGAAGGAATCTACCGAGTGACATTGGTTGAAACGCTTTCCATGCTTGAGGAAATCCTACTGAAGAGTTTGGTACCTTTCTAAGCCTGAAGAAAGCTACCGGATAATACATTCCATGCCTGAGGAAAGTCGACGAACGAATTTGGTGTCATTCTATGCTTGAAGAAATCCACCGCTAATGCCTTCCATACTTGAGGAAAGCCGCCAAAGGAATTTTGTGGTTTTCTATACTTGAAGAAAAATCCACTGATGATGCTTTCCATGCCTGAGGAAAGCCGACTTGGCGGTTTTTTATACTTGAAGAAAAATCCACCGATAACGCTTTCCAAGCCTGAGGAAAGCCGACTTGGCGGTTTTCTATACTTGAAGAAAATTCCACCGATAACGCTTTCCAAGCCTGAGGAAAGCCCACTATTGCTGAAAATTAATAAGTGTATGGTGGTTCGATTATCCCCGAACGTGGGCCACAGATGATTCACAATTTTAAGCCGATTATCCGACCATATTAAATGCTTAAAATGACGAAAAATAGGCTTTGACGCTTGCCAGGGGTAAAATGGTAATTTTAGTCCCCCTTAAATATCAGTTGTGATTTTCCGCGTAACTGTAGTGAAAAATAATCGCCCAATAAACTCGGAAAATCAGCCAAACTAGTCAAAAAGCCAAGAATATTCCCTGACCAAGCTCAGTTTTGCCGCGACATGTCATCAGGTTCCCGTGACACGTTCAGGGATTCCCGTCAGACGGGACTAGCATCCTGTGTCACGGGACTCCTATTTTTTCTTTTTTCTTTTTTTTTTCTTTTCGCTATTTGAACCAGTCAAAGAAACGGTCACTTTTCTTTTTGTCCTTTTCCGTCTTTAAATTCGCACACTTGCTTTCACACTTCACCATTTAACATTTCTTCTTCATACTTGCTTTCACACTTCACCATTTTTGCTTCTTGCTTACCAAAAACTGCCGCGCCACGCTTGAGGTTAACCGCCGGCCTTCGAAGCTCACCGTGACACGGTAACGGCGACCGTGACACGGTTAGTCCACAGATCTGATTTTTCCTTCTTTCTCTTTTTTTTTTTTTTTTTGTTTTGCTGCGGTTTGTTGCTGTTGTTGTCTGCCGTTGCTGTTGCTGTTTCTGTTTCTTTCCCGGAGCTGCCGCCCAAATCGTCGGAGCTCCGTCAGCCTTGAAGGTTGCCGTGACACGGGACTTCTTCTCCGTGTCACGGTTAGTGCTGACCGTGTCGCGGCAGTCGCGCTGGTGGCTTGAATTTTTTTCGAGTTTTGGAGTTCGAATTTCATCAATTTTGCTATAATTTCTCGATCTTCTCCTCATTTTTGACCCTCTACAAACATTCATGTAAGTTTCCTTTGATTTTTGCTTTGAATTTGCTTCACATAAACAATTTCATGACAAACCCTAAAAATCAATTTGGGGTTTTTTTTTATTTTGAAGCTTTATGTTGAAATTCTTGCCATGATCTTATTTGTATATGTATACATGTGTGTTTGTGAGAAATTTGAGACAAAAATTGCATGATTTGATGGAGAATTGAGCAAATCACCATTTTTGGGTGCTACTTTGTTAAATAATGTTCATGTTTTGTTCTTGAAATGGTGAAAAGATGGTGGTGAGTCTTGTGAAATGATGTGTTGATTCATATTTTGCGTATATACTATATTTTCATGGAGAACATAGTATCATGCAGTAGGAGAACTGTAGTATTAGTTTGTCATGGAGAAACTAAGTACCATAATTTTTGCCAATTTTTAGCCTTGAGGTAAAAATTTAGCATACAATTCAATAAACAACTAAATAACTTAGGAAATGATGCTAAGTATTTAGATTTTATTTTTCAATTTAAAATGTTTAGGAAATGATGCTAAACATTTAGATTTTTATAATAGCATGCCTAGACGACGAGATTGCGACCTTTCTACCCGCGGCCGGCGTCGGGCTTTTCGGGAGGACACTCCCACTGTCCCTGAGGGCGTGGACGACAACGTCTTGGAGTCCGAGCCTCGGACTTCTACGAGTAGGGGTAGGTGGGTTCCACCTCCGTGGACCCCATATCAGCTGGTTTTCTGCCGTGAAAACCACGTCTCTCACCGTGCACTCTCCGGCATAGTCGATGGCACACTTCGCCAGCATGGTTCCGGGGCCGGTGATTTGATCCCTCGACTTTACCAGGTCATTACCGGGGATCCTGCTACGAGCGCCCTATGGGAGTCGTCTGGCTTGGTCGATTTCTACGCGGCGGTTGTAGGGTTTCGCAGCCCCCGAGGTTGCGGCGCGACGGTCGTTCGCGCATTGTTGGAGTATTTCTGGGATACTACCAACACGTTTCACTTTTCTTGGGGGGAGATGACGGTGACCCCCCTGGACTTCAGCATGATCAGCGGGCTGCGCTTTACTGACCGGGCAGTAGGCCAGATGTCTAATCTATCTTGGACATCGGCTGAGGTAGCTGATTTGTTGGGTCCGGTCGTTCAGCACATCAGGACCCGACCGGTGTCTCGAGGTGTTCCTAGGAGTGGACGATCGGAGTCGGCTTCAGTTCTTGCTCACGGCTTCGAGATGGAGGATACGATGGCCAAGCAGCGGGTGCGGATCTTCATCTTGATCCTGATCTCTATGACCCTCTCTCCCGACAGGAGTTCACGCGTGCTCCTCTGCTACCTCCCCTCTTTGGCCAGGATCCCCGAGATAGGATCCTATAGCTGGGCCAGTCTTGGGTACGTGGATCTTCTTCTGTCTCTACGTCATGGCTGTCGTCAGCTGAATGACGAGTCCCCTGTCACCGTTTATAGCCTGTGGAGAGTCGTAGAGGTGATGATCTCTTCCCTTCTTGTTTCATTTTAGCTTGTTCGACTCGTGTGCTGAATATTTTTTTTGTTGCAGCTATGGTTCTACGAGTACTTCCCAGGCTTGGCTCCTCGCCGGCGTCGGGGAGCGGTCCACGACTTTCCTGTCAGGGCCTGCTGGCGCGACCGAGGAGAGTCGCGGGTGGAGTCTGTTCCGGCGCTTCGTGGGCTACTACGCCGAAGCACCTCTTCCGTTGGCGTAAGGATTAGTTTTGTTGCGTTTTTCCTTCTGATGTTACTTCCGTTGTTTCACGCCTAACTTTTTATGGTTTCTAGGTTCCCATCGATGTCTAGTACCGTCCTTGGGCCGGGATAAATGATATACCCGAGGCAATACGTCTTTCAGTGTACCGTACCATTTTGGTTGGTACTGGGCACTTCGTTTGGTATTTGGGGGAGCGAGTCGTCCGTCAGCATAGCGGCGATCGCTTTGTGGTGCCTCCATCCCCGCTAGAGTCTATGCTGGACTCCCGCTTGATCAGAGGGTTGATCAACAGGGGGGAGAGCTACACTCTTCCGTGGAAGGAGCTCGTTCACATGGAGAGCGACTATGCGCGGGATTTGCTTCCCTCTTTGGCTCCTCCACCTCGTCTTCCCGAGGTATGATTTCTTTCGAGAATCTTCTTTGCTAGCCTCTGCTTTAAATAGTCGAATAACTTGATTATTCGATTATATTTTCAGACGACCATCCACCCTGTGGGGAGGATTCAGATTCCTCCTCAGTCTGTCCACTACCCTGGGCCGATCGGTATCACGGAGGACCATATTGCTGACGCGCCGGAGGGTTATAGACAGGAGCAGGAGTCAGTGCCCGAGGTTTTTGAGCCGGTGAGTTTTCTTCGACGCATTATCCACTCTTTTAATGCTGCTTATTACTGATTTTTCTTTGTTTTATCCTCAGCCTAACCGCCCGGAGGTGATGGGAATTATGAAGCTGGTGGACGCGCTGAAGTATTGCATCATTAAGCTTTGGTGTGGTGCGAGTTGTCGGAGCTCTAGCGACGTTCTTGAGGTATCACTTATTTTTTTCATTTCTGCCATTTGTTTTATTTTGCATCATTGACACCTTTTGATTTTGTGTTTTTCAGGAGCGACGGAGGTCCCGCTCGCGCTCGAGGCCCAGAGGCTCGGACGAGGAGGAGCTTGGTAGTGGTAAACGATCTCCTGAGCTCACCGGCGTTCTCAACGAGAGCCTTAGACTACTCAGCCATTCCAGGAGGCTCAGTGGCAGCAGGGTCAGTCTTCTCAGCGTCCGTCATTTTCACAGCCTCCAGTTCCCGAGTTTGGATCTCCTTTGGATCCTGGTTCATTCTCGGCTCCATTATCCGGGATTCCTCCACCGCTGTCGGGCTTGTTCTCGGTTCCGATGTATGGGATGATGCCTTCGCCAACGATTCCAGTATCTTTGGGCCAGTCTACTCCATTTTCCGGTTGGACGGGTCTTGCCTTGAGCTTAGCTACTGCCGGGCCTACGGGGACTAGTAGGGACGCTACTCCCCATACTCGGATGGTCGAGGGACTCTTCGGTTCGCCGTTCCCATACACACAGGGTGGACCACATGCACAGGGTCAAGATGAGACTGATTTTGATTCTAGAGATTTTTGACCGAGGGTTTTTGTACATACTGTGATGACACTTGACACATTTATGTATTACGACTCTTTGTACATTATTTACAGTTTATATATCTACTATTGTGTGTGTTAGTGTGTGTTTGAGACTCTTTGTGTGTGATTGTGTACTTATTAATGACACGACGAAAAAAACATAAGTGGAGTAATGGAGGGTACCGACCTTCCCCAAAAGAAAAGAAATAAAAAAAAAGACACTCAAAATAAAATTATTTTCCCCAAAAGAATAGAAAAAAAAATAAAAATACAAAAAAAATATCTTCCCCAAAATAAAAATAAAATAAAAAACAAAAGAAATAAAATCTTAAAATAAAATAAAGATAAAAATAAAAAAAAAGGTGAGAATTTTATTAGAAATAAAACTCTCAGAAAAGACTGAAAAATAAACGTTAACGATAAGAAAATATAAAAAATCCGGATAGATACGGAAAAGATGAAAAAATATAGCGCGCAAAGTGCCGTGTCACGGCACTGTTCACCGTGTCACGGCAAAACCTGCCGTGTCACGGCAAAGATTCCCGTGACACGGTGGAATTTCCCATGTCACGGGACGCGTATTATTCCGCGGTTTGTTTTACGCGTGTGAAAAGATAAATTCTGGGCAGTTTCGAGCACTTTTGCTATAAAATACGACCAGATTGTTCATGATATGCATAATTACGAAACACAAAATAATTTAGAATTTCATATTTCAATAATCATGTCTCAGAATTTTGATAATACATTGCGCGACTGGTCTTATTCTTTGACCAATGCTGAAAAAAGAGAGTTAGAATTATTTCATGTCAGGGGTTTGCTAGCCCTGCGACATGTAGCTATTGAACATGATTTTCTTAGAGCAACATTAGATTATTGGAGTCCAGAAACGCACTGTTTCAAATTTGATTATGATGAAATTTGTCCTCTGCCGGAGGAATTTGGTGCAATCTTTGGATTTCCTGCTAGGAATCTTATAGCCATGCCTACCTTACGTGAATATTATTACCAAGACTTTGAACGCCATCTGAATCTAACAGATCCAGATTTAAATAGAATTGTTTGTGGTAATGAAGTAGACTTAGAAAAACTTGCTAACTTATATTTTAATCGCCCTATCTCTGAGTCTTATCATGTATATCGTAGAAGGGCATATATTTTTTGCATGTTTAGCAAGCTAATATTTGCTTGTCTAGCGTCTGTACTTGAGCATGTAGAATCCGGAAGATCTCATATGCCAACGTGCCTTGGAGAAACATTTCGTGGCCTTGACGAGGCAAAAGCTGACCGAAAAGCCATCAGGAAGGCTCTCTGGTACTATTACAGGTAAAAAATCCGCTCCGAATAGCCCCCGTGACACAAAACAGTCGTCGTGTCACGGTTGGGGTCTGCCGTGACACAGTTAAAACTACCGTGTCACGGGAATCTGCAGTATTTTTTTTTTTTTGACAGATAATTTCAGGCTCTTTTTTTTTTTTTTTTTTTTTTTTGCAGATTTGGTTGATGGAGCGTTTGGAATTATTTGAAGCCCCCGACGATATTGAAAAATATGGCCCCAATGACTTAGTCCGTAGGAAGAAGAATTACTCCACGAATATGTCGTATGAAGATTGGAAAAATTTGTTTGCAAAGAGGGAATTTTCCATTCGTTGGGTGGTGCCTTGGTGGAGGCTTACTAGGATGGTTGACACGAATGAAACTCCATATTGTCGCGTTCCTAGTATCTCCAAATTGACCTTTTACTGTCCCTCTCGACTGATGCGGCAGTATGGACTTGAACAAGTAATTCCACGCTATAACGATAGTCCTCGTGAAGTATCGTTGCATGAAAGTAACGTTAACAAGTACGAGGCTTATTGGATTGGAAGACCTTTGTGGACCGTTTCTGCAAGTGACCAAGCTCCTCTTCCTTTATCTAGTGCATACAAGGCATGGTTTAACCCTAGAAGTAGGAGGGAACGATTTGGATCACGCAAGTCTGATGTGAAGAGTCGTCTTAGAGATAAGAAAGCTCCTCTTAAAGATCGTCTAGGTCCGAGAACACAAGGAATTGAGTTTAAGACTCCTAAGATGCCAAGAAAAAAGACCTATGTGAAAGGAAAGGGTAAAGAAAAGATGGTGTATAGGGAGAAACAACCGAAAAAGTTCAAGAAAGGTGAAAGGGGTGAAAGTTCGACTAGGGGTGTGACGGTTCGGGCTACAGAAGACACACTAATGGTGAAGGCCGACCTAATTGAGCAAGAAAAGGATGTTCCTAAAGAGAAGAGGGATTAGATCAATAGTGCTTTGCATTTTATAATTTATAATTTTTACTTAAAATAAGGCATTTGATGCCAATACTTGTAGTCGCGTTTATTTTAATAATAGTATATTTATTTCAGCCTTAAAAATAAAAATTACAATGACATTTATCTATTATTTATTTATCCGAGTCAAGGAGTAGGACGCAATGGAAGAACGAAAACAAAAGCTCGAACAATTAATTCGCGACGAATGCGCAAAACAAATAAAAACGGGAAATCTGGAAATCCACCGTGTCACGGTGAAAGGGTCCCGTGACACGGTACACATTCCCGCGTCACGGCAAACTTTTAATTTTTTTTTTTATTTTTGACTGACAGGGATGACGTGGCACGGAACAATTCTCCCGTCAGACGGGAACAAATCCCGTGTCACGGGAGGCACCCTGTTCTTTTTGTCGTTCAGAGGTTGTCGTGACACGGGAATTTCTCCCGTCAGACGGGAAGAAATCCCGTGTCGCGGCATTTTTCCTTTTTTTTTTTTTTTTTTTTGCCGTGACGCAATGCTGAACCGACGCGCATAATAGATCAACAAAGGGAGGATTTTTTATTTTAAAGTGGTCGGGCCCCCTTGAGGGGTTGCCTACGTATCCTAAAAAGGAATCAGGCCAGACGTAGCTCTATTGGGTCATGAACCCATGCGACTTGGCGTAGAATTTCTTGAGTTGATCCAAGTTGGTTAAATTATGGAAGTCGTTACCGTCCATGTCTACCAATTGTGCCGCTCCGCCAGACAGGATGGCTTTAACAATGTACGGGCCTGACCAGCTCGGTCTGAATTTTTCTCTTGGATCTAACACATTTTTACGAAGTGCCTTAAGCACTAGGTCACCCTCTTTGATGTTCCTGGTCTTGAATTTTTTATTAAAATGTCGTGCCATACGCTGTTGGTAGATTTGGACATGATGCAAAGCTGCCAAGCGTTTTTCATCAAGCAAGACCAGTTCATCGTATCTTGCTCTAATCCAGTCGACTTCATCTAGTTGGCTTTCCAATGCGATTCGGAGAGAAGGTATCTCGAGCTCGATTGGTTGTACAGCTTCGACGCCATAGACTAAAGAGAAAGGGGTAGCCCCTGTCGATGTACGAACAGAGGTTCGATAACCCCAAAGGGCGAAATGTAGCTTACTTGGCCAATCCTTATAATTTTCCGTCATCTTTTCGATAATGGTCTTCACATTTTTGTTGGCCGATTCGACTGCTCCGTTCGTTTGTGGTCTGTAAGGTGATGATCGATGATGTTTGATATGATATTTCTGCAACAATTCCGTGCATTTGGCTTGGAAATGTGTTCCATTGTCACTGATCATCTTGTGTGGTACCCCATAGCGGCATATAATATTTTTCTCAATGAATTGAGCTACGTGTTTTGCCGTCAGCTTGGCATATGAGGCTGCCTCGACCCATTTGGTGAAGTAGTCGATTGCTACAAGAATGAATTCATGCCCCCCTTGTCCTGGTGGTGTGATTTTTCCAATGATGTCAATGCCCCAAGTGGAGAAAGGCCATGGAGAAGTATACGTGTAGAGAAGCGAAGGTGGAACATGCTGTAAGTTTGCATAGATTTGACACTTCATACATTTCTTGACGTACTCGTGACAATCTCTCTCCATAGTAGTCCAATAGTAACCTTGTCGTTGAATCTTTTGGACTAGCATTTTTGCATTCATGTGAGTTCCACATATACCAGCGTGAAGGTTTTCCATGGTTTTATGTGCTTCTTTCTTGGCTATACATAAGAGATTCCTTCCCGTTGCGATTCTCTTGTGGAGTTCTCCCTTGATGAGCACATACTGTGAGGCCAGGAGCCTCAAAGCACGGCGTGCCCTTTATCAGTATTAGGAGGGTATTCTGCTTTCGTCACATAATTAAGGATATCTGTGTACCATGGTTCTTCTTCTTCCTGTGGTTCTTGTTCATCGTCAAGTGCATGAACATAAGCTGGCTCATATCTTCTCTCTATGGTCAGTGGCATTCTGATGGTGTCTGCTGGAAGTCGCACCATTGATGCTAACTTAGCTAGTGCATCGGCGAACTGGTTTTCCTCTCTTGGCAAATACGTATATTCCACTTCATCTAGTTGCTCCGTGAGAGTTTCTAAATGAGCTTGATACGTAGCGAGACTTTCACTTCTCACTTTCCATCTCTTGGAGATTTGGTTAATGATTAGTGAAGAATCACCGTAGATTTTGAGTTTCTTGATTCCTAAGGCGACAACTGTTTATAATCCCAAAATGCATGCTTCATATTCTGCGGCATTGTTGGTGACATCAAAGTCGAGCTTCATGGAAATTGGGATGTGTTCTTCATTAGGCGATACGAGCAAGACTCCCACACCACATCCTTTTTGGTTTGAAGCTCCATCAAAATAGAGCGTCCAACTATCGTCTTTGGTCATGAGTAAATCTTCGTCAGGGAAATCTTACTTATCTTCTTCTTTTTCAGCTTCTTCTAGTGGAAAGTCTGCTAAGAAGTCAGAAACTGCAGAACCTTTGATGGCCTTTTGTGGTACAAATCTCAAGTCAAATTGAGCTAGATTGACTATCCACCTTGATAATCTGTCGTTGAGTGTTTCTTTCTCGAACAGGTATTTGAGAGGATCCATCTTAGACATGACATGCGCTGTATGAGTGAGCATGTAATGTCTTAGTTTCTGTGCAGCCCATACAAGTGCGAGACACAACTTCTCGAGTGGCGTGTATCGCGTCTCATATCCTTGGAGTTTCTTGCTCAGGTAATAGATTGCATTCTCCTTGCTTTCGATCTCTTGTGCTAGCATTGCCCCCATCGTTTCCCTTGTGACCGTAAGGTAGAGTCGAAGAGGAAAGTCAGGTATTGTCGGCGCTAGGACAGGTGGGTTTGCCAAATACTCTTTGATTTTGTCGAAAGCCTTTTGGCAATCATCATCCCATATGACTGGGACATTCTTCTTAAGCTTCTTGAATATAGGTTCACATTCACTTTTCTCCATTCCAAAAAGAAGATTGATTCCCAGATCATCAGAGTTCAAGCTATCTGACTTGTCGGCTGTGAAGGCTCTTCATCGACGAAGTCACAATCGAGGAACACCTCGAATCCCGGTTCACGGATCCCATTATGGACAAATGGTTCAGGGGATTCATAGCATGGGAAGTTTTCCCCTTCTTTGATGTACTGGCCGTTGAGGGTGAACGGATATGGATCCATGGCCATTTCCGTCTTCGTGATTCGATCGTTGTTGCAAGCCTTCATTTTCAATGCAGCTTGTTTCAAATCTTCCTTTGTTGGCTCGAATCCTAAGCCGAAAGTATCCTTCTTGAGCGCACCGGGATGGCCCCAAGATTTAGCCATTTTCTTCTTGAGCCCAAAGGGTCATTCCAGGGAAGTGACCTTGCTTCTTTAGAATGACATTGATACTGGTATTTGAGTAGGGATCGAAGTCGAGATGACACTTTTCCTCTTCTTCGATCACAAGAACATCATCTAGTGAAAACCCCCAAAGATCTTCATCTTCTTCGTCATGTTCAACATGGACGATAGGAGTATCAATAACTTGAATACGCATAGGAGAAGCATCGATAGTAATCGGAACCCCTCCAACTATGGCTTTCAATTTCTGGTGGAGCGATGACAAAATCGCCTTTAGCTCATGAAGCCAAGGGCGTCCTAATAACAGATTGAAAGAGGCCTTAATGTCCACCACCTGAAACTTGGTGCGACGTTCAATGGCCCAAGTAGTTATATTCAATATGATAGTACCCAAGGCTTGACGGCGAGTATTATCATAAGCTCGAATCCCTTGAGTGGAGGGAGTCAATTCTTCATTCTTTATGCCCAACTTCTTTACAGTACGGAGTGGGCACACATTGATTGCAGAGCCATTATCAACCAGGCTCATAGGAACATTCATCTGCCTACACACTACAATGAGGTGTAAGACCATATTATGTTGGTCCCCTTCCGGGGGTAGGTCCTTATCAGAAAAAGAAAACAGATTGCTGGTACTCGGCAGCTCAATAGTGAGAAAGTTGACCAATCCTTGAGGAGTCATATCATCATCAACTCCTATTTTTACCAGAGCATTCATCACAGCCTTTTGATGCTCGTGGGAAGTGGCCAAAAGCTTCCATACATTCATTTCCACCTTGGTCTTTTGCAGTTGTTTGACCACATCGCTATTCACAGGGTCGATGGGATTAACTATCGGATGTGATTGTGGTGGAGGTGGAGGTGGAGGTGGGTTAGGTTGTTGCACCCGTCCACTTCTGGTGAGAAGCTTGACCTCAAGGTCCCCCCAAACATATTCACTGGTGCCGAGAGATGAACAGGATATGTCTTTGAGATAGACGCTTCATCATCATTATCCCAAATCCCGTTCACTTCTTCAGTGCTTGAGATAAATACAACTTCCGGCAGAGGTTCATTCACAGGTTGAATGAGTATTGACGGATCAAAGGAGACTTCATCTCCCATGATAGCCAAAGCATCAGAAAGAGGACCTGTTTGAATATTAGGCTTCTTGCCCCCTGGAGGGACAGGAAGTTGGTTAGCATCAATCAAATCTTGGATTGCATCTTTCAGCCTCCAACACTTCTCAGTGTTATGACCCTTGCCTTGATGATACTTGCAATAAGCATTGGGGTCATAGCTAGCGGTCCTATTCTCAAGCGGAGGTTCTGGAAATGGTTCGATTGGCATAATCAGTCCCTGACCATGAAGACGGTCATAAGCAGCATCATAAGTCATTCCCAAAGGCGTATAAACCCTCCTTTGCCTTTGGAATCTTTAAGGAGGAGCATTAAGGGCCAGCACATCATTGATGTTGATATTGTTGGTAGCATTATTGGGCTTAGAAGATGAAGAAGAAGGAGTGTCGTTCTTCTTGTTTTTCCAAGTACTGTTGTTATTGTTGCTACCAACAGACTTCATCAGTTCGTCTTCGATATTGATTCCAATATCGTATACAGCATCAAAGGTACTTAGAGGCAGAAACTTCAGGTGTTGCTTGTACTTATGAGTCAGGTTGGAAATGAACAAGCGAACCATTTCCTTCTCCTTGGGAGGATCCACCAAGAGCGCAGCTCTTTCTCTCCACCTGCTTAAGTAAGTGGTGAAGCCTTCATTCTCTTTCTGTTTGAGAATGGAGAGTTCACGTTCAGAAGTCTTGGCCTGGATGTTACACTTGTACCGATTCATAAAGCTTTCAGTAACATCCTCCCAGGTTGCGACGTGCTTGGATTCCAGAGAATCGAACCACTGTTGACAGGCATGTTCTAAGGAAAGAGGAAACACCGTAGGGAAGAGTGTCACATCTACTCCCTTAAGAGCCATAGTTTCAGAAAAAGCCTTCAAATGGAAAAGTGGATTATTAGTAGGCTTGAACTTGGGAATATCAGCAGTGGAAAACTTCTCAGGAAGCTTCTCTCTTATAGACTAGGAGGTGATAGGCTGTTCCACATAAGTGAACTCTTCGAAAATCTTGCTCATTTGTTCCTTGATCTTGTCCATCGCAGCAGTAGTGACACTGTTTTGCTTGTCTTGCTCTACAGTGCTGACTCTAGTAGTGAGTATCTGCATCATGTCAGACAATCTTTCGATTGTCCTGTTGAGGTTCTCGATGTCTTCCTTAGTGGCCATTGGTTGAAAGTAGACTAGAGACGGATCTTGTGGAGATGACTGAGGTGGTTTCCTTGTACGCCTCTTTGGTATAAGAGGTTGTTGGGGTATGGACTCAAACCGTAACAATCTACCCTTGCTTCTTGCCCAAGTGCTGTGACACCGAAACAAACACACTTTTAATGACCAAACTTAACCTTAACCTATCCGGATTAAAAAAAAATAAAAAAAAAATTTATTATTTTGAAACTCTACTTATTTTTTTTTTTTTTAAAAAGAACATGGGAGGATACCATCCGACTTACTCCGAAAAAAAAACGACACAAAAAACAAAACTTTCCTAAAATACGGTCAAAAGTGGTGCATGACTAAAAAAAAGTGTGTGGACATAATATGTGAGTGATTAGGTGAGGTTATAGACGCGTGTTTTGACCGTATAGCTAGACACGACTCAATATTGGACACAAAATATCGAGAAAAAAGACTGAAGGGACACTTTCCTGGGCACCGTGTCACGGTGCAGACCGTCGTGACACGGTGCAGTCTACCGTCAGACGGTAGACATTCCCGTGTCACGGCACTGTTCACCGTGACACGGCAGAACATGCCGTGACACGGTGCGCAGTTCTAGGTCAGTTTTTGTAATTTTTCAAATTTTAATCGATTTTAAATCCGTACTAATTACTATGTGAGAATAAAAACCCTCGGTCATGGGTTAAACAAAAAGAGCAAACACATGAGGGTTAGCACCAAACAACCACATAGCATTTAGGCACGATGATGTAAAAAAAGTTCGCAACCTAGAGTTAAGATCTATGTTCAACTATTGGTCAAGCTTTGGGTGTCAAAGGGTACCATGGTTAAGAGTTTGGACGCGTTAGCAAGGCAGCCTCCCTTGAGGGTGTATGCCAACGGGCGGCTCCGCGAGTTCGTGATGAAATCGAACTCGACTCCATGGTTTGGGTGGATTTAATAACTCAGATGAACCCTTATTGCCATGAGCGTTTTTGGGTTGATAGAGCTTAAATCCCCCAGGGCTAAGACGTATGTAGAACACATACGTTTTTTCAGAAAAATCGAAGGAAGTCGACTGTGAAAAAAGAAAATAAACCACCGGTCAGATTTTAGGACTGCCGTGACACGGCAGACTCTGCCGTGACACAGCAGTCAGAAAATCTGACTGGTGCCCTGTTTGCTTTTGCGCGCAACCAAGTTATCCAATTTTTCCTACGGGACAGACCTGAATACGACGTTAAAACGTCTATGCAGATGCAAAAATGCCAAATTAATCACAGGAATATTTTTTCAAGAATCTTTCAAGTCTCATCCACTCATCTTAATTAAACACCGATCACTCAAATCGATAAATAATTAAGAATCCTCCCCAGTGGAGTCGCCAAATTGTAGGCGTCGTTTGAAGTGCGCCTACGTTAAAGCATGTGTGAATATGCTTGGCACTCATAGGAAGTGGGAATTGACATTACGATTAGGGACAACGATTAGGGACAAATAAAGTAGGGAGCCGCCAACAAGTTTTTTAAAGGAACTTGTAAACCGTTCACGGATCATAAAAAAGGCAACCACGAATAAGGGACAATGAAGGCAACAACGATTGACCTGTAAAGGTTACACTCCATTCATAATCCATGAGATTACTAACTCCATATGGTTCGGAACCACGAAAGGAGGATCGGGGATGATGGTACGAAGTGAGTCATGGAGTCACATTCGCCCGTATTAGCCTCTACTCGATTCTTATATTGAAAAGCATTCATGTGACCTCAAAGGCATACAAACAAAATATTCAATTCGCTCCAAACTATTATTTAGCTAAATTGGTTAAATATTAATGCACACATAATTCTAAAAATTTTGTGATCACTTCAATTAATAATAAGATTAAAAGGGATCCTTAACCGGTTGTCCAAATTATCTTATTAGTCGTGATTTTCAATTACATATTCCCTTTAACATGCAATATGGTGATCAAAATAAATAATAGAATCAATATTAATATAAAAACCAATTTAATCATAATTCCAACAACATAAAAATCGTTAGAAAAATAATAAAAAGAGCATGATCCTTACTTTGAATCTGTTTGTTTGCAACTACAAAATAATAAACGAGTTAGAAACTTCAAAGAAATAATAAAACAATAACTAAATTAAATTAAATAAAATAGGGTTGATTTTGGGGCCAAACCCTCAAACGATTCTACCTTTCACGCCTTGGCTTAAGGACAGAACCTCGAGGAAAATATGGACTCCTTTGAGTGCTTGAAGAAGGAATTTTGAATTGAAAAAGGTAGGCTAGTGTTTAGGTTAATAACATAGAAGAGAGAAAATAATAATAATCGAATTCTAGTTGCCCCGTACATCAGAAATGAGGGGGTATTTATAGGGAAATGTGCTGAGGGAGCACACGGAACCCTAAAATGATAAAAACCCTAAAAAAGTATCCCGTGACACGGTCAGACTGTACCGTGACACGGTTAGACAGTACCGCCAGACGGTACACTTTCCCGTGACACGGTCAGTTTTGGAGTGACGCGGGAAATTTTCTGAAAACGGAATGAAAAACGCGTTAAGGGTTTACGCGGAAAGGACACGAAACATCCCGTGTCACGACAGACCTCCCGTGTCACGGGAAGTCCCACCGTCAGACGGGAAGGGTTCCCGTGACACGGTCAGGCTGTACCGTGACACGGTCAAATCCAGTCCATTTTTCCGTCTAAATTCTTTTTTAACCCTAATTTCTTCGACTTTTTAAGTGCCGATTGATAATTTCGGTCTTTTTTCTGAATTTTATTGTTCGGGCTAAAATAAGAAAATAAAATTAAATAAAATGTTTGGGCCAAAAATAAATAATAAAATAATAAAATAAAAAGGTTTGGGCTTAAAATTAATTAATAAGCTTGGGCTAAAATTAAAACTATGCTTTTACCAAATATCAAGACTAATCCATGGACCTTTCAAAAATATGAATTTAATAAAATACGATTTTTTAAGCACTCTCGGGATTAAATACTAAACCCGACCAACAGTGGCGGTGAAAGGTTATTTATCATCGGGTTTGGTTTTAGGGAGACATTTTTAGATGTCTACACTAACATCTTCGTCTCTAATAAAAAGACACTACATTTCATAATTACCCTTCAATACTCATTTTATATCCCTTAATTTCAATATAGAGCAATAATAAAGCTAAATACTTACATTCTCATCGTCGAATCGCAATTCCCTTGTGCATCCATGACCGACTTCGTCATCTTCGCCCATGCTTCAGCTAGATCCCAACACCTTAAATGTGTGCTAACGGATTTCTCATCACTATTATCGACTTCAACACAAATTATTTGCAATTTCGTCTTTAGAATTCATGATTTGGGGAACAATGAATTCTCCATTATTAGTGAATGAGCTTCCATTCCCTTTTCTTCTTTTTTTTCTTTTTTCTAAAGGGAAAATTTCAATTCCTGCTTCTTTTTTTCATCCCCCATTTTGTTTCAGTGTACCGTTACAAACTATGGCCCACTTTTCATCAAATTCATTCGTCTTTATTACACAATTGCAATCCTATGGATTTCTAAACCTATAGTAACTATAAGCAAATAATTATTCCATCACACCATTTTTTTATTTAAGTTGCTAAATTACAGTCAAAGTTTACTATTTCTTCTTTTTCATGAATTTGACGTATCATATGAATGGTAATGGCAGGGATATCTTTTTTTAGAGCCTCTCTTTTACTGCCTCATATTGTCTTCAATGTATTAATCGGAAAGAAATTACTCTGTAACATGTATACCTTACACTTTTTATTGCTAAGCGGATAAAATCATGAAAGTAAATTGGTATAGAGCCCATGAAAATTTGAGTAAAGAGGTGAAAGGATGAAGATGAAGTTGAAGAAGATTAGAATAACGTTAAGAACAAAGTTTTTTTTTTTTTTTTGAAATAACAAAGTTGATTATAACAAAATCATAAAAATAAATAAAAAGAAAAAAAAAGAAATATTTGATACAAACTTGTTGTGACTTTCAACTTTTAGTATCAAAATGCATTCTTAGTTTTTCATAACGAAGGTGAACATGCATGCATTTGTTAATAAGTGGTAATAAAATTAGAAACATGTAAAAATTAACCCAAAACTAATAATTGGTAATAAAATATACAACGGGTTTTGATTTAATAACGGTGCGGATTTAGAGGATCAATATTTAATATTTTCGACTATGACATATGAGGACCTATGAATCCTCGATTATTTAACATTATTTAAAACGGAATAATTGTTGTATACATTAGCGATAACAACATTTTTTTATTTATTATTTTTAAAAGAGAAACTGATTACTATTATTACATTGGGCTATTATACGATTGAGATATGATAAAAATTACAGACTAATCAATGTAAAACCCTCAATTCAAAAAAAACAATGTAAAACTTAAATTGTGAGTATAACTAATAATCCATACAAAGCAATACCTTCAAATAATGATTTATAAGCTTTATATATTGAATTTGAACAATTAAATTAACAATAACATAAAACTTTGGAAATTTTGTGTAGAACTACCCTAAAGATAGGGTCATTTGTGAACAACTACCCATTTTTTTATTTGTTTAGAACTACCCACAAGTTTGAAAACATTTGGGTAGCACTACCCATTAACATATTTCGTCCAATTAAGACGTTATCGGAGCTCACTTTTTTCACTTTTGCCACCCAATTAACTCTCCCAATTTGTATAAAGGTTTTAATTTACCTTAATTAACCTAATTAAGGTTTTAATCATAATTTATTTTAGGGTTCATGAGTGTAGTATTATTTGGGGATTTTAATTTCTAAGGTTTGGGGGTTTAATTGAATTGGGGTTTTTGCCTATTTTAGCATTAATTGACCATTGTAATTAAAAAACGTAAAAAATTGGGCCAAAATAACATTTTAATGGGACAAAAAACGTTAGTGGGTAGTGCTCCCCAAACTTTTCCAAACTTGCGGGTAGTTCTAAACAAATAAAAAAAATAGGTAGTTGTTCACAAATGACCCTATCTTTAGGGTAGTTCTACACAAAATTCCCTAAAACATTAAAGCAGTTAACATATGGAAATAACTCGATAAGGAATTGCTTAGCAAGAACACCCATTATTCATAAAAATGCCCAAATTAAAAATTAAAAATTTGTGATTCTGGTTGGTAAATTACATGAATTTTGTATTAGATGGGTAGTTTATGGAGCCGCGGAACCAATCTTGAAGCCGTCCGGCGATGGGTGTAGCCAAAATAGTGAAAACGTTGTAAATTGACGTTAAAAATCATGGTGGCTTTTTTATTTTATTATATTTTATTTTATTTTGTTAAGGGATAAATATCATAAAGAAGTAAAAAAAAAAATAGAAAAGAGATTGAAAAACTATTAGACAAAAGTCTGACAAAGTCACGAAGATTCCTTCTTTCAAATTTTTTATTAATTAGATTTTTATGGTTTCACGTGAAACTACTTAGGAAAACTACTTAGGACTTGGCCTTTAGGACTATAGGAATAAGCTAAGAATGTAGCCTGACTATGTCTATTCACATGTTAAATTTTAATTTTTTTTATAAAAATAATACTATGTCACGGGACCCACCATGACTAGAGGTGGGTCCTCCCTTATGTGCACATTATTATTATTATTATTATTATTATTATTATTATTATTATTATTAAAACTCATGGGGACAACATGCTAACGACATGTGTTACTCGTATGCCACATGTGCACTACATGTCATCCCTCTTCTCTCACCATATTGAATTGTATTAATGTTTAGACTCTTTAGCGAAAACTCTTCATTGGTATAACTTTAATGATATATAATACAGTAGTACAATGTTTAATTTAATTGAAAAACTCATACTGACCTCTTATTACATTTTCATTTAGTTATTAATATTGTTCAACATTAACTCTTCTAAATTAATCTAATAAAACTTATAATTTATGATGATTCGGGGCATCGCCCGGGTCAATAACTAGTTGTTATTATTATATTGATGCTAAACTTTTCTAAGTTAACAATTTTTTTGACAATTATTATTACTTTATTAAAATAAATGTCATATTCTAACATTTAACAAATGTCACAAAATAATACTAACAAAAATTACTTATTGGATATCCGATTTTTTAAAAATCATGATCCGAATCCGATCCAAATATTTTCGAATATTTATCTGAAATATCCGAAATTTAAAAAAATGGATCGGATAACCAATTTTTCTGATCGGATCAGTCGGATCGCGGATCAGATTTTTTGCCCACCCCTACTTCTCCATTGATAATGTACAGTATATATGTTTTGTTCTCCATTGACTTATAATAATACCAATATTTACAGCCTCATCGCCTTCACAGCCTCATATCATAGGTGGTTTTGTAGGAATTTAATTTCTATACACATAATAATTTGTATATGACGTTAGGCCATTAGGAGTTTGAATAAATTAGTTATAATGAAATAGCATATGATAAATTCTTTGTAGCATTACATCACAAAAAAAAAAGCATAGGAGATGACGATTGATAGAATTTTGGCAGATAAAGAATTAATTTTGGACTACCATGAGAATTAGAGTCTTTAGAGAGAGCAAGGGGATAATTGATGGTCAGGGCCATATTAAGGCCAAGACAGGTAGGGCGACCACTCTGGGCCTCGAACCAAAAGCCCAACCACAGTTTAATAAAATGCCTCAAAATAATTATTTGTAATGAAAATAACAAAAAATAAAAGAAAAAATAGTTATATGGACTAATGAAGAGACTAAAGAAAAAATGGCTATTGAAGGGTGATTTTTAACAGACATTGGCTGCAAATACTTCATTACTCGGTTCACTAACCAAGAGGATTATCATCATATCCTGACTTAGGGTCCATGGTTTATTGATGATAGTTTTTGAACAATTCGTATATGGGTACACCGAAAGAGGCCTCCATAAAATTCCTTACTTCTTGGGCTAGGATTCCAAATCTAGTTGTTGAATATTTTGACATAGAATACTTGAAGAAATTTCGTACAAAAATTTACGAGACTTATTAGTGTTGAAATTGACTTATAAAAGCCATGCATTGCTATCTAAGTCACAAAATAATACTAACAAAAATTACTTATTGAAGCTACTCAATTGAGGTGAGATTTTCAGTTGCTGAGCACAAGGCAATAGTCAAATTTAATACATCTCTATGTTCATCATCTTGAGGTTTCTTGAAAGGAGCATGTCTTTCAAAAGAGCGGAGAAATTTCATGAACAATCCTTAAATTTGATATCTCTGTTTATCCCATCAGTTAGCTCTAGATCAAAACAATAAATAAAATTTTCTTTAAAATTAAAAATAAATGCATATGCCCCAAATTCTAGGGCCCAAAATTTAGATATTTATATATATTTTTCATTTATTTACAAAAAAGTATAGTTATCAAATGTGTGAAGAATTCTTAAGAAATTTATTGTAACGTGGGTTCCATTGCTCTTCTCAGCAATTGTTATTTTTTATATTACTTGACATATTGCTTGAAAGAAAAAATAAAATAAATAAATAAAAACTTATTTTCAACTGTTTATCTTTTCTTTCCTCCAATTTCTCAATTATCCAAATTCTTAGGTTCCTTAGATTTCTTAGTTTTCCATTTTATTCCCAAAATCTTCTTTCTTCCTAAATTAATTTTTCTATCACAAGCAAAAAAAAATCCTCGTTTTCACCTCTTTATATTCAATTATTATAATGACGTAAATAAAAGGCCTTAATTAAGAAATTGCACAACATTATAATAAGCTAAATATACTAGTATGAATTGTTTATATCTCAACTCCTATACTAGGAATGCAAGAAATATCTTCATAAGAGCACAAACACATTGTTGAAGATAATTATCTTCTTTTAGAAAGGATATTTCGAGAAAGTCACCAAAGTGTTGTTGTTGGACATGTTTTTTAAACATATCCGTACCAACTTGTCTACCCACCTCTCTAACTTGCTTATTCACCCCTAATGGTGGACTTTCTATGAGGGCCATTAGGGGCCTGACCCATAATCGTATAAACCTAAATATTCTTACTAATATTTCATAAGCTACTACCCATCTCCTTTTCTATTCTTTTCTAGCTAAACCAACTAGTTACTCCATAATAGGTAACAAGGTACTAGTTTTTAGAGTATTCACTACTCCTATTTTCTTATAAAGTATTTTAAATTTATAGTCGTTGGTTTAGCTTATTTTTTTATTTATTTTTTTTATCAAAATATTGTTACTCTATACTTTAAATCTTCAACAGAATGAAGTCAGATTAATTTTCAAATTTACATACAATATAATTATCTTTATTTAGTTGTGCTATGGTTTTATTTTAAAAAATTTATGTAAAATTCACAAAATTTAATCTTGGAAAAGTAATTGGAAGTTGAAACAACTAACTCTTTAATAGGGTTAACTTTTGTCGTATATAATCCATTGAATTTTAAATAAATATTCTCGTCTTTTCTATATTATGAAGACAAAAATATTTTCGGCCCCTAGAAGAAATTTCTCAAAATTCGTCACTGATCACTCCCCTAAATGGCCCTAAGTTATTTATAGAGGAAAAAACAACCAAAATTTATTTGATGGTTGAGCTCACAACCACTTTGAAAGAGTTTGTATAAATCTTCCAAATTCTATGAATTAATCTTCTCCACTAACACTTCCTTCAAGGTTAGATGATAATTCTATGCATTAAATTGGCAGGAGATTATTAAACACTATCATTGATATTTGAAGTTTCAAATCTACTTCCCAAAATCATCATGTTCATCTCATGGTTCAATTCTTCTTGGGTAGAATTTTCATCCATAACAAAATGGTAACGTAATTCACATGATATATATCGCGATGACGGGGTTTTTTAGATCTCGACCAAGAAATAGATTTGTTTTCCATTTGATATGTGAATGGTAAGTAAAGAGTAGAGTTAGTTTAACTTATTTTAGTGAGCAAACGAAGTAATAAGTCTAAAATGCTTGCAAGGTACATGAAATCATATTAGCCTAAATAAAATTATTAATTATTTTATTAAACATGATTTCAAATACAAATTTCCTTTAAACCTGCAAGAGAGGTCATGATTGAGAAACAACAACAACATTATAAATAATCAAGTAATATATAATTATTAACAAATTATATATAAACTATTTGTAAATTAACAAATAATGTAAAACAATTCAAAAATCAACATATATCGTAAAAAAATTAGTAAATTAACAAAATATATGAAATAATTTGTTAATCAACAAATAACGTAAAACAATTCGTTAATTAACAAATAACGTGAAATAATTCGTTAATTAATAAGTTACATTAAATTAAACATATAATTTAACACAACAATCATCATCATAATAACAACAATCTCATCATAACATAATAATATTAGCAAAATCCTAGGCATGATACTAACATGGTTAATAACAAATCCTAGTATGTTAGTAAATAATAAAAATCAAAACTTTATCCCTAACATGATACTAGAAAGTAATAAAGATATCCTAACATAATATTAGATATTAATAAAATAATATAAACATGATTTCTATATCAAAAGAATAGTTAAGTAATCAAATTAATTAATTTGAAGCTTTGTACCTCTTTCTATTGAAAGAATACACACGTGTTTAGTAAATTTAAGGAAAATATAAAATCAAATAATATTAATTGAAATTAGGATTTAAGACCAAATCCTCAGAACTATCAACCATTCATGTCGAAGTCTAAGACAACTTCGAGCTTGGCTATGTGTATCTAAGTCTCATGAAAGACATGGTGTATTTTTGTGAAAAGGTATAGAAAAGGTTATGAAAATCAAGAGAGAAAAAGAAAGAATAAGATTTAGCTTAGAGAAGAAGACAATATTGTGGGTAACTATTGATTAATCAAAACAGAGAAAATCGTTCCTATTTATAGAGAAAAACGACCGAAAACAGAGAAAACGCGCGATAAATTTATCGCGTCGCGATGGCTTTATCGCGGCGCGATAAAATCATTGCACTAGGTGAAAAAAGAAGATTGGCACCGCCCTAAGGCCACCGGTTTTCAAAAACCGATGGGGAAAATGTGGGGAAAATAGGCGGGATTTTGAAGGGAGGTTTTTGCCACCGGTTCAAACTAAACCGGTGGCAATAAAATTATTTTCACCGGTTTGAACCGGTGGCTTTTGCTTTTAAAAAAAAAATGCCCCTTATATAGAAACCCAAAACCTACTCTCCTCATTCTCAGCCTCCCTCATTCTCTATGTCCTCTCCTCTCCAGATCTCCTCTCTCTGCTGATCTCATCTCCTCTCCTCTCTCTCCAAATTTCCTCTCCTCTCTCTCCAATCTCATCTCCTCTTTCCTGCTCTCTCATCTCACCGCCGCCGTCCCTCTTCTTCTCTTTCCTGCTCTCTCGTCTCACCACCACCGTCGTCGTCGACTTCATTCCCCTCTATCCCTCTTCTTTCCCCTCTCGATCTCTCCGACCTCCCTCTGTCTTCTGCCTACCACCACCAACACCACTAACCACCGCCGCCACCAAGTCCGAAATCAACCACAACTTGTAAAATTCGAGGTTAGTGTATGTAGTTGGGTTTAATTATTCGGGGTTAGGGTTTCTGGGTTTAATTATTTATGTTACATGCCTTGATTTTTTTTTTTTGGGTTTGATTGTTGTAATATTGTTCGAAATTGATGGGTTTAATTGATTTTGGAATTTTCTGGGGTTAATTGATTTTGTTTAGTTGTTTGCGTTTAATTGAGTTTCGAAATTTCTGGGTTTAATTTCGAAATTGATTGGTTCGATATTGTTTGAAATTTCTTGGCTTAATTTTTTGCTGGGTGTGATTGATTTTCGAAGGTTTATGGGTATATGCATGATATCTGGGATTTTTTTTTTTTTTTTTTTGAGTTTGTGGGTTTTTTTTCACTTTTTTTTTTTGAGTTTTAATAATTTATGGGTTTGCTGGGTTTGATCGATTATAATTTCTAGGTTTTCTTTTTCTGGGTTTTTTTTGTTTTTTTTTTTCTAGATTTTTGTTTGATTTCTGGGTTTATGGTATTTTTTTCTTTATTTTTTTCGCAGCGTATTTATGTTAATCAATTTATTTTTTTGTTTTAATTGATGCAGGTATAATGATTTATATCTTAAATCGAAGAATCAAGATGCAGGAATATTGATATAGATGTTGTTTGGGGTTTTTTTTTATTTTAATGTTGTAACTTTTTTTTTTTATTTATATTGTAAATTTTTTTTATTTGTATGTTGTAATTGTTAGATAACATTGATTTATATTGTAATTTTGATGTTCGTAATTGTGATCTATAAAATTATGATGTTGCGTTTCCAATTATTTGATTATTTAATTTTTTTTGCTTTTTTTTGAGGAAAAATGAGCACTCAATATCCACACTTTTATTATATTTAAAGTGAATAAAACAAAAAACAAAAAAAAAATTACATGGACTATTGCCACCGGTTAACCGGTGACATAAATTAAATATCAAAAAAAAAAAGCGGGACGTGTGTATTGCCACCGGTTAACCGGTGGCAATAACAGTTTTTGCCACCGATTTAAAATAGGTTGCCTTGCTTCGGTTTATTGCCACCCCCCAAGTGACCACCGGTTCAAAACCGGTGGCATAGGGGGGTTTTGAACCGGTGGCCAATTGATATTTTCTACTAGTGTTGCGGTGCGATAAGACAGTTTTTTGCGATTTTGTTTTGATCAAACATTTTGATCCAAAAGTCAAAAAAAGTTATATAATATGTCGTTAGAAAGATCTTGAAATCTACTTTCCAACCTAATTAGAATAAAATTAAAATCTTTTGTAGGATAAAAGATATGGCCAAAATAGTGGAAGGGTGTCAGTTTTGAATAGAGTTTCATATTTAATTCTTTCAAATCTTTTTCGTTATAGCTCGGAATTAATATTATAATATATCATCAGAAAGATAATTTCAAGAGCTATCCAACCGTATAAGATTTGAATAAAGATTACGTGGCATGAAAATAATATCTGACTGTCTTTGAACGTCTTTCAATTCGAATAGAATTAGGACTTTGAAAAAGAGGAGTTTTATTCAATTTCAAATTCCTTAATCTTATCTTTTCAAAAAGGATGATTAAAAGCTTTTAGAAACTTATAGAAGCTTCTAATTAATCCTAATTGGTTTAGAAATATAATTAAGATGTTTTAAAAAAAAAATATATTATTAAGATTAATGGACCCTTCACATGATCATAGGGTCCGCACATAAAGCTCGATTTAGGCCCAGTTTAGTATTTTGTCCATAACTTTGTCGCTATAACTCGAAATTGGGATTATAATATATCGTTGAAAATATCTTTTCAAACCCCATCCAGCTACACAACTATTGGAGCCATGTTAAGTACCAAACTAAACGGTATTGGAAGTTTTCATCAATAGGATACGAAATGAATGATTTTCGAAAACAGAAATGAATTATTTTTATTAAAACATTTTAGAAACGAGGGGAATTCACGAGACTCTTTAACATTTCACCTTACTCAATATCAATGACGTGAAAGGTACTCATCACTGGGTTTAGTTTTTGGGGAGACACAATCAGGTGTCTCCGTGTCTACAATGGTACATAATCTTTAGTGTCTAGTCATTTTCTTTTCCTTCTAAAACACAAATCAATTTTTTAACCCAATAGGTAATATACGAGTGATATCTTGTCTATAAATTGGTTAGCAAATGTCTTAACAAATGCCTGAATCCGAGAGCAGTTTTCTACCATCCAATTCAATTCAATCATTTATGAATGGGCACTTCATTAACCCAACAATAATACGGAATACTTGCTATGAATACTATATAAGTAATATATGTTTTCATAAATAAAATATAAGTAGTATACTATTATCATATTCAATTTATTAGTATTATCAACATTTATTTTAATAAAAATATACAATATTTAATTGCCATTATATCTAACTATCGGCGGCGGACTCAGCCTTGGTCATGCTGGGTCACGTGACCTAGGGAAAAAAAGAATAATCAGCTTCTAAATAAAAAATACTGTGAAAAAAAACTACACTCAATACCTCTCTTTTCCTCTCACACTCATTTTTTTCTCTCCCTTCCCCTTTTTTTCGCGCTCTTCCTCTCTCTTCCCCTCTTTTTCATACTCCTCTCTTTTTCGTTTCTTTCTCCTCTCTTTTTCTGTGCTTACATTTGTTTTCTCTCTCATCTCTTTTTTATTTTCTTTTTCCTCCCTTTTTATTTCTTTCTTTTATACTTACTCCATTTTTTTTTTCGGCTATTTCACCAAATGCCATTCAGTAATTTAAAAATTCACCAAATGCCATCAGACTTTTAAGAATTCACCCAATGCCACCGAGTTTTTACAAAATTCACTGAGTGCCATTAATGACTAACGGCAGTTAACTCTGTTAGTCATTAAGGCTAATTATGCCACGTGGTGGCTTATGATTGGTTGCTTATTAAATTAGTATATTAATTACTTAATAAAAAAACTTAAAAATAAAAAAAATAATAAAAAAAAACCACCCATCCACCATGACTCAGCCCGACCACCGTCTATCACTGCCACCACCATATCCCCACCTCCAACAAATCCCCACCACGGCGGCGACCCACCCCTGAACAACTGAGTCGGCGACCCAGCCTTGAACAACCGCACCGCCGGCGACCCAGCGTAGCCAGCCCGCAGCGACAACTAACGCACCCAGCCGATTCGCAAACTCTCCTTCTCCCTCAAAAATCCCTCCCCTCACCACCGCCGACGACCAAAGCCCCCCTCCCCACGCCGGAGAACCCAAATCAGTTCATCCCCTCCGAGCTCCACCCTTTCAACCACCACGCCGGAACCCTAAATTAAAATCCCCAAAAACCGAAATCTAGGGTTTCGACACCTTAAACCCCAATATCAATTTCCCTTAATTTGTAACCCCCTCCACTCCATCCCTCCTGCTCCGACGAACCCAAACGACCTCTTTCCCTCCCATCTCCACCTCCTGAACCACCTTGCTTAAAATCGAAAACCAAATTTGGTTTTCGATTTTGGAGATTTCGTTTTTGGGGTTTTATTAGGGTGTCAAAGATGGGTGTTTAGGGGGGGAGTGGATGCAGATGGTAGGGGGAATAGGTTCAGGGGGAAGGGTGGTCGCCGAAGATGTTGGTCGCCGGTGGGGGTGGAGGCAAGGGGTTGGATTGGCATAGGGGCGGTGGTGCGGTGGGAAGATTGGTCGGGGTTCATTTTTTTTTTTTTTTTGTATTTTTTTTGATAAATAAAATAATAATAAAATGAACCAATTAGAATATGCCACGTGGCATAATTAGCCTTAATGACTAACGGAGTTAATTACCGTTAGTCATTAATGGCACTCGGTGAATTTTGTAAAAACTCGGTGGCATTTGGTGAATTCTGAAAAGTCCGATGGCATTTGGTGAATTTTTAAATTACTCAATGGCATTTGGTGAAATAGCTGTTTTTTTTTATTGCACCACTTGCCTTTTAAGGAATTATCACAAATATTGCACCACTTTTATTTTAGGAAAAGAAATATTTGTGTTCCCACTACAAATACTAACTATACCCTTACTTTTTGACACTTGATTTTTTAGTTTATATATACTATCACATGGCAATCTTGTATTTTTACCCTTCTCTCTCATCATTTTTTCCACTACCAAAAATTTTGTGCTCAACTCCTATGCTACAATAGATGAATATATAAATCAATTTTTTTTAGTTTAGTTTTTCTTTTTAATGGTTATGTGATTTATTTCATGTAATTATTTGAATTATTTTCTTATTTCTTTCAATTCACTGTAGCAGCTTTGCACTATTTTTTTTCTTTTTGAATGGTTATGAACTTATTATTATTTGATTATCATGTGATTAATTTGATTATTCTTCAATGTTATCATGATGTTATGTTTTGTGTTGTTTTAAGACATTACATTAAGTGTTTTTTCCTTTAAATTGTGTTGTATGGATTATTTAAGTTTATGTTTGTATAATAAAATTGGACATTTTTATTTTTGAAAAAAATAATAACTTGGATATTTTTTACAATAATGAATTGTTTAATCTAATTGACATTGTCACTTAATTTTCATAATGAAAACTAAAAAAGCAAAAAAAAAAAAAAAAAAAAAAAAAAAAAAAAAAAAAAAAAAAGTGTGATCACTACTACATGAATGGCCTAATAAACCGGGTAAAATAGGTATAAGAGACCGTGACAATTCCAGTGCATAGGTAGTAGGTCTCTTAGCCTAAGAAACCAGAGTTTTTTAAATGGTTTCTTAGTATAGTCAAAGAGACCAGTTATTTTTTATGACCGGTTTCTTATCTCTTGTTAGATAACTTAAATTACCAAAGCTAAGAGACCGAATTTCTTTGAACGAACGGTTTCATTGATACATTCTAAGAAACCGGTGTATTGAAATGACCGATTTCTTTGATCAAATTATTTAAATAAAAAAAAAAAGCATAGCAGTTAGCAACTGCAATGCCACAAATTATGCGATTGAAACTCCCCATTAAAATCAACTAAAAAATTATTATCCTTTTGTATTCAAAACCAATTACGCTTTGTGTCCTTTAATCAAACTAATTAAGCTTTTTATCCTTGAATTTAATCATTGTCCAAGCTATATTATTCATAATATTGTATTACATAATATAAAAAAACAACCATGATGTTGCATAATTTAATTATATAAAAAATTAAGAAAATTTGTAAATTACCATCCAAAAAGGGGACCTGTTTTGAAATTACCGCCCTTTAAAAATATAATTTTAAAATTACCAACCATCAACTTAAAAAAGTTTTCAGATTACCACCTTTTTTGGAACTCCGGTGGAATCTCTTTTTAATGGCCCCACCATATTAATTTCCCTCCTTTTTTTTCTTCTTACCCCTCGACCTAACCTTCTGACTTTGTAATAAGCTCAAAAAAGAGAGCTTCCCTCATCAAATCCTTCCTTCATCAGCAATCTTTTCCCCTCTTTCTTCCATTAATTTCTAGTCTAGTTTCCAACAACCCCTATAAACCCTAACTTATCCTTAATTTGCAAATTGAATTGATTATTGTACTTGCATGTATTGTTGACACCGATATATTGCGAAAAGTTAGCAGAAATTGGCGGAAAACCCCCAACTTAAATACCCCAAATCAGCAAAAATCAACAATTATTCAACAAAATTGGACACCATCAAGTCCAATCAGCAGAAATCTAATAGAAATGCCCAATTAATTTCAGACAGGTAACCTAATTGCAAAACACCCCCAATTTAATTACCTCAAGAACCCTAATTTCTAAATTGGCAAAAAAACCAAAAATTATGAAGTAGTGGATAAATTCTGAACTTTAGATGCAAATTGAAAGTCTGAACTTTAGTGGATAAATTCTTCACACAATAACAGCTGAAATTTGAGAAATTTTAGCTGAAATTGGGGTAAAATTTGTGAATAGAAGTTGGAGATTTTATAAATAAAAAAAACCGGGGAGGGAAACGGTCAAAAGAAGCAATGTAGCCGTTATTAGCCATTGGCTGGGGCCCTCAGACGAAGATTCCACCAAAATTCCAATAAAGCTGGTAATTTAAAAACTTTTTTAATATAATGGGTGGTTATTTAAAATAAATTTTTAGTGGGTGGTAATTTTAAAAAAGGTCTTCTTTTTGGGTGTTAATTTATAAATTTTCCAAAAAATTACTAAATTTACAACTTACATCTTGATACTATATTGAATTTGGAGTTAAAAGCAAAAAAAAAAAAACAAAAACAAAAACAAAAAAAAGCCCAACTCCGTATAAGTATTCTTCAAGATTAGAATTAAAGGATGGCAACGGGTCGAATCTGGACTGGATAGGGAAGATCCATATTCGTATTTGCACTTCGGATCCATATCCGATGTGGATCCATCGGGTATGGAGAAGGAGGATCCATATCCATATCCGTTGGATCCCACGGATCTGGGTCCAAAACGAGTCCAAAACGGATCTTGCACATTATACCTATTTTTGAACAAAATAATCTAGATTTCAATTAAATCAACAGTTTAACTATTTTTATCAACATTTACAATCAATTTTAATAACTTTTTAGAGCTAAGATCATTAAGACAATATATTAACCACAATTTACAATTAACTAAAATGACAAAACAAAAATCAATAAAACTAAATAGAGATTAAAACTTTAAAAACTAAAACAAGTAGACTTGTGAAGAAATGAACAAAAAAGTAACAAACACATAAATCCACTTAGTAAGCATAATAAAACCAAATGTCTATACATAAAGTAAAGAATTATCTAAATTTTAAATATTAAGTAAGCTACTAGAATTCTAGAATCACGTTGTCGGAGAGGGTGAGTTGCAGGAGTTGCGGTGGAGCTGCTAGAGTTAATGGAGATTAGAGGCTTAAGCTGCTTTTTGGGAGAGATAAGAGAGAATTTGATAATTGTGTGAGATTTTAAGGTTTGGGGGGGGGGGGGTTGGCACTACTAAAATTCGGCCAAGGTCGCTAAAAATAGAAAAAATGGTCGCTGAAAATAATTGCGACCGTCAACGGTCGTAACGTGGTGGTCGTTATTCACTTGGTTGCAAAAAATTATTATTACGACCGTGTAGGCGTCGCTTGAAATGCGCCTACGTTAAAAGCATGTGTAAATAATATGCTTGGCACTCATAGGAAGTGGGAATTGACATAATACGATTAGGGACAAGGAAAGTAGGGAGCCGCCAACAACTTTGTAAGGAACTTGTAAACCGTTCACGGATCATAAAAGACAACCACGATAAAGGGACAACGATAGGCAACAACGATTGACCCGTGAAGGTTACACCCCATTCATAATCCATGAGATTACTAACTCCATATGGTTCGGAACCACGAAAGGAGGATCGAGAATGATGGTACGAAGTGAGTCATGGAGTCACATTCTCCCGTATTGGCCTCTACTCGATTCTTATAGTGAAAAATGATTCCTGCGATCTCAAAGGCATACAAGCAAAAATCCAATTTTCTCCAAACTATTATTATTTTAAATTGGTTGAATATTAATGCAACACATAATTCTAAAATATTTGTGATCACTTGAATTAGATAACAAGATTGAAAAGGAACCTAAACCGGTTGTCCAAATTATCTTATTAGGCGTGATTTTCAATTACATATTCCCCTTTAAACATGCAATATGGTGATCATAAAAAAATAATAGAATCAACAATAATATGGAAGCAATTTAACAATAATAGCGTTAGTCAAATCAAATATAAAATTAACCTAATCATGATGCTAACAATATTAAAATAAAATAAGAGTAATTAAATTAATTAATTACTCACATTCCGCACGTTCCTTTAAATTGCTACATCATGAATAAACTGTTAGTAACTTCAATTAAAATATAAATCAAAGTGAAACAATTAAATTAAGTAAAAAGTAGAGTTGATTTAGTCCAAACCCTCAGTCAATTATACCTTTCACGCCTTGGTTTAAGTATAGAACTTCGGGTATTGCATGGACTCCTTAGAGTGCTTAAAGGAAGGAATACGGAAAGAATGGGTAGGCTAGTGTTTAGGCTAAAGAGGGAGAAAAGAATTATTTGATGATCAAGCTTGTTGATGATTGGAAAAGGGGTGATATGACCTCTATTTATAGAGAAAAAATGAAGGGTCGAAGAATTAAGATAAAATCCGAATTAAATCGGAATAAAACTCGATAGACTACAGTTTTTGCGTTTTTTGTTTTTATCATATCTTTTGATCCAGAAATCGGAATAAGATGAATAAGATATATTTGGAAATCTCTTGAAGTCTAATTTATAACCCAATTTGAATTAGATTAAAATATTTTGTAGAATAAAAGATATGGCCGAAATAGTGAGATGGTGTCAGTTTTGGATAGAGTTTGATATTTTATTCATATCTTTTCCGTTATATCTCGGAATTGATATTATAATATATCATTGGAAAGATAATTTCAAGTTATATACAAAAATATAAAATTTGGATAAAAACTATGAGGCACGAAAGTAATATCTGTCTATCTTTGAACGTCTTTCAATTCGGATAGAAATAGGATTTTCAAAAAGAAAAGTTTTATTCAATTTCAAACTCTTTAATCTTATCTTTTCAAAAAGGATAATTAAGATCTTTTAGAAACTTATAGAAGCTTCTAATTAATCCTAATTGGTTTAGGGGTGGGATTAAATCTTTTGGACCCTCCACATGATCATTGGGTCGTAGGTAAGGTGGGCTTAGGTTCGGTTTGTGCTAAATTTAATATTTTGGCCATAACTTATTCATTATAACTCGGATTTCGGCTAATAATATATCGTTGGAAAGCTCTTTTCAAGCCCCATCCAACTATTCAATAATTGAACTCAGATAATAGACCAAAATAAACTGGGATAAACGTTTTTATAAAAAGGACACGAAATGAATGATTATAATTAAGGACACGAAATGAATTATTTTTTGTTTAAAGGCACAAAAAGAGGAAAATAATTTATGGTTTGGGGAAATGGGATAGGATTTGGGTTGCTTTTATGAAATGGACATATGGATTTAAGCACTCAAAGATTAAATACTCAACCCGACCAATAATGGCGGTGAAAGGTTGTTCATCATTGAGTTTGGTTTTGGGGAGACATTTTTAGGTGTCTAAAGAAGCCCCACTTTGACTGAGTTTGTAGAAACATCAGTTTTGAAAACGATAGTCAAAGTAGTCGATAGGGACGGAGAATGATTTAAGACGTTCTGCGATCCTAAATCACTCTTTATACGCCGATACCTGCAGAAAAATGTTAGTTCCACAGATAAAAGAGTAAAGGGATAGAACGCTTATCTGACACCAGTGTATCGGTGATAAATGAGTTTGGTAGTTTACTATGCTTGAAGGAATCCACCGGATGACATTTGTTGAAATGCTTTCCATGCATGAGGAAAGCTGATTAACGAGTTTGGTAGCTTTCTAAGCCTGAAGAAACCTACTAGATAATACTATCCATGCTTGAGGAAAGTCGACATATGAATTTGGTGGTTTTCTATGCTTGAAGAAATTCACCGGATAATACTTTCCATGCTTGAGGAAAGTTGACAGATGATTTTGACAACTTTCTATGCTTGAAGAAATCCACCAGATAATACTTTCCATGCTTGAGGAAAGTCGACAAATGATGAGATTGCAAGTCTCTGTGTATCGAAAAACTTGGGTCATGAAATGATGGTGGTTCGATTGTCCCCGAACGTGGGCTGTAGTTGGTTCGCTTGTCCCCGAACGTGGGCTATAGATGGTCCGCTTGTCCCCAAACGTGGGCTGTAGATGGTCCGCTTGTCCCCGAACGTGGGCTGTAGATGGTCCGCTAGTCCCCGGACGTGGGCTGTAGATGGCATGCTTGTCCCCGGACGTGGGCTGTAATTGAGACCTGCAAAATAAAATTTTCCAAGGGACTCGTATAGACTATGATTGACTTGACCAACTGACTTGACCAAGCTTGACTTGACATGACATGACATGTGTATAACTTGTGGTTGTGTGTGTATATGGTGTGTGTGTGTGCAAACACAAGCAACAGAAAATGCAAAAGCAAAAATTTTCCATCATTTTTGTCATGAGACGAGTGGAAGGTATTTACTTTTTCCCGAAAAAGAAAGACGTGAAAAATGAAGTTTTGTTTTCAAACTTCCCTCAATAAAAAATTTTAAATTTTTTTTGAACTTCCCCAAAAGAAAATATTGAAAAAGGGAAGAAGTTTTGAACATCCTCCTTGAGCAAGACGAAATGAATCGTATGGATTGAATTTCTTGTCCTGAAAATAATGTATGCATGATGCATGTGCTTAGGCCAAGAGGCTAAGGACAATTACATCATGTGACACGATAGATGAATGAACTTAGATCATGGAGCTAAGCATCAGAAGCGATCTTGAACGTCACTTAGGTCTGGAAGTTAAGCACGTATATAAATGAAGTGATTATGAACGTTGCTTAGGTCAAGAAACTAGGCACGATATGCTTTTATGATTACAAATCATTGATATATAAATGTTGCTCGACACATTATGCGATGCATGAAACAATGAACATTGCTCAGGTCAGGAAGATAAGCAAGTATACAACGTTTCTTTTAATGAATGTTGTCTTGAAAGATGATTAAGCATGCGCGGTAGGGAAACAAGATTTCATGATAAAGGGTTCATAAGGGAAAGATGATATGGCTATGTATGTGTGAAAGTGATACTAAGGTGAGGCTGCAAAGGCTATGGTGAGGGAAATAGATGTGAGAAGAGTCGAGATGGTGACTCTTTAGGCTAGGTAGGCTAAATTATGTAGGTTCAAGCCCCCAAGTCTAGCTCTAAATGGGTAGGGGTAAGCATTGGATATTCTTTGACTCGATCGTGCATATGAATGTGAATATGAATGTGGCCGCACCTCGATGTGAGGTTTCCTGCGTATCTGTTAGGAATCAAGCCAACGTAGCTCTAGCCGAACTTTGCACAAGTGTATGTACACCTCAAAAAGGTCTAAAAAGGGTTGTAATGTGGTTAAGATGATGGTTTAAGGAAGAAAGGGGTAAAAGGCTCAAGACCCGAGCTAAGCCCCCAAGATATGCAATTGTGTATATGAAAATTTGAACTCTTCAAGTTTATTTTTCATATATTTTTTATTTAAAAATTTTTTTTTGAACCAATGTAGGCAATCTCAGATCATGCGGTCCATCACTCACTTAGAATTCATGTTTCTCAGGCACGGTACCAAGCACTCGATGAGAGACGCAATTTGTGACGTGTTCATATCAAAGACATTAGAACACTTGCCTTTAGACATTGTTTTTTTCATTTATTCTTTTCTTTTTTATTTGAACTTGCTTTCTGAATGTTACACAATTTGCACACCTTCCCATCCAAGGGTTTGGTGAATGTGGGTTGAATAAATGAGGCCAACCGTTAGACGAGGCTCAAAGTGGTTGATGAAGAAATGGATCAGTGATTGAGTGGTTAATGGGGAATGACAGGGTTGCAAAGGTGCCTCAAATCATTGGTGTACCTTGTGTTTAGTTCGGCAATCGATGATTATTTTTTTTTTTTTTTGCTTATCACGTGATCGAATGTAAGAAAGAGATGTTCATTTATGAATAAGGTAAGAAATGTGACATATAGACACATGGATAAGGAGAACTTATGCTAGACTTTTTAGGGGGAAGGGTTTGAAAAAAAGAAGAAAACATGAAATCTTGGTGAGAAGCTTGCATCGTGCTTTTGTTTTCATGGATGTTTATGAGTTACTTCTTGCCGCCTAGTGAGGAAAAAAGTTTGTTGTTGTTGATGCTTTGATTGGAAGGAAAGAAGGAAGGTGTGACATTCCCTTATTCTCCCAACTATTGCCTAGTTATTTTAGACTCAAGTATTGTGTAAGGAAGAACTCACTTAATGCATTCACTCAATACTCGGATTGAAAAGGAAGAGTGTATGAAACGATTTTGAAAACTGATGGGAAATACTCCACTCATTCCTATTACGACGGAAAACGATGCATGCATGGTCCTAGTATACGATCATAAACAATATATTGCATTACTCGAAGACAAAGTGTGTGCAATGACTCAAGATGTGTGATTAGGTGAGTTTATTAAGACTCATGGTATGATCGCATGGCTAGATATGAGGACGTTGTGAAAAACAAAGGACCCAATGACCAAATAGCACGGAAGACTAAAAGACAAACTAAATTGATTAATTTTGTCCAATTTTAATGTTTATGCTATTTACTAGGTGAAAACGGTCCATTGGCAATCGTTAGTCATAAATAAGATCGACCACAATCAAAGACAAAGAACACATGTTAAGGTTAGCACAAAAATCGATCACAAGAAACTAGGAAGAGGATTAGAATTCTAGAAGAGTTAGGACTCATGAGTATAAAATAAATAAATAAATAAATACAAATAAAAAATCTATAATCCTATGTTATACGAGTTGACACGGATTAAAGGAATTGGCTAAGACTAGCTTGACACGAAAAGATATTAAAAAAAAGTTGACATTAAAAAGACACCTAAGCTGGACAGGCTGCAGTATATCAGTTATAACTTTTGATCTGTGATTTTGATTGGGACGAAACTAACTACAAATAAAAGATAAAATTTGGGGCTACATATCCATATGTGGCACGACAAATAACTACTTCTAGAACTCTAGATATGACCAAAACAAGTTGACTCTTGTGCAGGATACGAGAATAAAAAATTTGGGTGACTCAAAAATTAAAAAAAAAAAAACTATGACTCGACACTTATAATAAAAAAAAGGGTTTGAGAAGAGAAAAAAATAATTAAAAAAAGTCAATAAAAAAAGCACATATAAGCATATCGTCACGCATGATGCAATGAAGTTCGCAACCTAAAGTCAAATTCTATGTTCGACTATGGTCAAGCTTTTGGGTGTCAAAGGGTACCATGGTTAAGAGTTTTGACGCGTTAGCAAGGCAGCCTCCCTAGAGGGTGTATGCCAACGGGCGGCTCTGCGGGTTTGTGATAAAATCAAACTCGACTCCATGGTTTGGGTGGATTTAAAAACTCGGATGAACCCTTATTGCAATGAGCGTTTTCGGGTTGATAGAGTATAAATCCCCCGGGCTAGCCACATACGTAGAACACGTACTATTGTGGCAAAATAGGTAGCCTAAAAAGCATATGCATATGTGACAATGCCAATTAAATCGCAGGAATACAATTCAAGAATCTTTCAAGTCTCATCCACTCATCTCAATTAAATACCGATCACTCAAATCGATAAATAACCAAGAATCCTCCCCAGTGGAGTCGCCAAATTGTAGGCGTCGCTCAAAGTGCGCCTACGTTAAAAGCATGTGTGAATATGCTTGGCACTCATAGGAAGTGGGAATTGACATAATACGATTAGGGACAAGGAAAGTAGGGAGCCGCCAACAAGTTTTTAAGGAACTTGTAAACTGTTCACGGATCATAAAAGGCAACCAAGATAAAGGGACAACGATAGGCAACAACGATTGATCCGTGAAGGTTACACTCCATTCATAATCCATGAGATTACTAACTCCATATGGTTCGGAACCACAAAAGGAGGATTGAGGATGATGGTACGAAGTGAGTCATGGAGTCACATTCGTCCTTATTCGCCTCTACTCGATTCTTATAGTGAAAAGTGATTCCTGCGATCTCAAAGGCATACAAACAAAAATTCAATTTGCTCCAAACTATTATTATGCTAAATTGGTTGAATATTAATGCAACACATAATTCTAAAATATTTGTGATCATTGAATTAAATAACAAGATTAAAAAGGAACCTAAACCGGTTGTCCAAATTATCTTATTAGGCGTGATTTTCAATTACACATTCCCTTTAAACATGCAATATGGTGATCATAAAAAAATAATAGAATCAACATTAATATTGGAAGCAATTTAACAATAATAGCGTTAGTCAAATCAAATATAAAATTAACCTAATCATGATGTTAGAAATATTAAAATAAAATAAGAGTAATTAAATAAATTAATTACTCACATTCCACACGTTCCTTTAAATTGCTACATTATGAATAAACTGTTAGTAACTTCAATTAAAATATAAATCAAAGTGAAACAATTAAATTAAATAAAAATTAGAGTTGATTTAGTCCAAACCCTTAGTCAATTATACCTTTCACACCTTGGTTTAAGTATAGAACTTCAGGTATTGTATGGACTCCTTAGAGTGCTTAAAGGAAGGAATACGGAAAGAATGGGGAGGCTAGTGTTTAGGCTAAAGAGGGAGAAAAGAATTATTTGATGATCAATCTTGTTGATGATTGGAAAAGGGGTGATATGACCTCTATTTATAGAGAAAAAAAGAGAGGAAGTATAATTCCAGGGTTGAGAGACGTTTGCGAAGTGTCTCTCAATGGCATTTTTTCAATAAAGTCAAAAATTAAGTAAAACGGGAATGGATTTGGAGGGAAAAGTAACGGGAAGCTAAAAAACGAAACGGAGTGGTCGTAAAAGTAGGATAGTGACATGTAAATAAAATACAATTTTTTTGGGAAAGGCGATAGTGACATTTGATTAAAAAAACTCAGTGTTGTTGTACTTGATTTCTCCCAAACTCAAAAAGGAAAAACTTGTTGAAGAATTTTCGGAAAAGGCCAATTCCAGAACTTTGATAACACCATGGGAGAGGTTGGGTAAAAGTTGAAGCTCCAAAAAACCATCTTGAAACTGTGTTGAACTTAGGCGAATGCAATGGATGGTGTTACTAATGTCGACGCTGTCGTTAGTAACACTGGGGATGATGATGATGATGTACTGGTGGTCGATGTGGTGAATGATGGAGGAGGAGGTAAGCTCGCAGAGGTGAATGACGGTGCTGCTTTAAGGGAGTTGTTGAAAGGGGTAAGTATTTGAAAATTCTATAGTATAGTTGATTGATTGCTAAAATTTTAGGGTTTTTTGAGTAATACATCCACAAATGATTTGAATTACTGCATGAAAAGGGTTGTTGACTAATACATCCAGAAATTGACAATCACCAACTATCCCCATATGTAATTTAACAGTGTACTCGGATTTTTGCCAAAATTTTAGGGTTTGATGTTAGTTAAAATCAGAAAATTTGTGCAAAAACGCAATTTTGAAGTTTGTGTTATTGAGTAATTTAGTCAGTAAAATATTGTTCAGTCGTATTATAATTGAAGATTTGTATAGACAATTGAAGTGGAAAATTGGAAAAATTCAATATTTATTAGCATTTCGTATGTAGTTAATGGTGTTATGTTGTCTCAAATTGAAAATCAGTGGTATGTTTTGTGTAATTTGGTTAAGATTAATTACTTTTTGGATATGTTAGTTGTTAAGATTGGTTAGTGATTTTGGTGTTTGTTTAAGGTTTTATTTGTTATAGTTTCCTCTGGCATATGTGTATGGATATCAGTTTTATTTGTTATATTTATTTCTCAATGAAGGTTGTGGTTGCTGAAGAGTCTTATAAGACTCCAAAGAAAGGCTTTAGTAGTGTTGCAATATCAGTTGAGATAGAAGAGTATGTTCAAGTGGATGTTGGTCTTCCTCCTCCTTCAATTGGGATGGTTTTCCAGTCATGGCAGGAACTCAATGAATATTTTAGGGAATATGGGAAGCAGAATGGATTTGGGGTTGTCGGTACTAGTGCTTGTAAAGTAGGGAAAGGGCCTAATGCAAAAATGAGAAGGAATTGTTTGTGGATTTGTGAGTGCTTTGGGTTTCCTGTTAGGAAGCGGAAGAAGGTGGAGGATAGTTTAGTGACTGATGCTCAGGTTGTTGAGGATGAAGCGGTTGGTGTTCAGAGGAGGAGTAAGAAAATTCAATGTCCTGTGAATGTGTATGCAAATGTTAATGAACGTGGGGAATGGGTTATTTAGAGGGCAGTACTTCAGTATGGTGGACACACCCTCACTCCTGAGAAGGCTAAGAATATTAGTAGGTTGAGGAAAAAGTTTCTGATGGAGAATCCACATGTTGTGAGGCAGCTTTTCAATGAGCGCAGATGTGGGGTTCCTTTGGCAAAAATCTATAACAAAATGGCTAGGGAGCGTAATGGGGTGGAGAACATGCCCTTTTCCCAGAAAGATCTTCATGATGAAGTCGCTAAGCAGAAGAAAAGAATTTATGATGAAGGTGACGCTAAAGCAATGTTTACTTATTTCCAAACTATGGTTGATGATAACTTTGATTTTTTCTACACATATCGAGTTGATGAAGAGGGTAGGTTGAAGGATGTTCTTTGGGTAGATTCTAGGTGTCGCATGGCATACGAGGAGTTTGGTGATGTAGTTTGCTTTGACTCCACATACTTGACCAATGAGTACAAGTTACCGTTTTGCAACTTTGTGGGAGTTAACCACCATGGTCAAACTATTCTATTTGGGTGTACGCTTGTTAGGAGAGAGACTACTTAGACCTTTGAGTGGGTGTATATAAATTGGTTGCGGTGTATGCAGAACAAAGTCCCTATTGCAATACTAACTGATCAGGACCCTGCGATGAGGAAAGCTCTAAAGACTACAATGAAAAGGACTACACAGAGGTGGTGTGTTTGGCATATTCTGAAAAAATTCTCTACGAAGTTGGGGAAGCATCGTATTATCCTGTGTTGAAGGAAGACTTAGAGAGTGTTGTGTATGATAGCTTGGACTGTGGAGAGTTTGAACGACGGTGGGAAGAAGTGATCAAGAAACACGAATGTGAAAGCGACGAGTGGTTGGAAGGTGTGCTGTGATGATCTCTTTGTTTTTAGTTTTCTTATAATAGTTGACATGAAAATGAATTAGTGTGTTGTGGGGTGTATGGTAATTGTAGTGTGTACTATGTTTGGTAACTCTGATTTCTTAGTAATTATGTTGGTTTGTTGCTAATTTGGAAGAAAAGTAGTGAACTTCTTTGTACTAACTTTGGTACTGTTTGTGTGGTTAGTAATTATATTGGTGGTTAGTATATATGGTGGTGTTTTGTTATTTTGTCTATGTATAATTTTGAGTTTGGTTTTGGGATTAACAAGTATTGGCTTTTTTTTTTTTTCAGTAACTATTGGTCGGTTTTGTGTTTTCAAGAAGTATTGCCCTTATCCTGTGATTAATTGTTTTTGTGATTTTGTGATTTTGTTGATGTTTTCAATCATCGTTCTGACTTCCTTTACAGTAGTAGAGACATTTTTAGATTGGCCTGCTTTGCTGACTATTTATTGGTGTTATGCACATTGTATTTACCTTCTGTGTTATTGGGCATGGTGTTTTTTATTTCTGAAGGCTTGTTTCTTGAACGCGATATGTGGTTCCCTACGTATGTAAAGCATCTTTTTTGGGCCGGAATGAAAACAACCCAGAGGGTTGAGAGCATACACGGTTTCTTTGATGGTTATTTGAGCAGGCATACATTGCTTAGTGAATTTGTCAAGAGATATTGTGAAGCTCTGGAGGTTAGAGCTACAATTGAGAAAAGAGCTGATGACAATAATTCAAGATTTGTCAGGCAACCCATCACAGCCTTTCCAGCCGAGTCTTTATTTCCGAAAATCTATCCCGATGCGAAATTCAAAGAATTCCAAAGGGAGTGCACTAGGGTGCTATATGTCACTGGTCTGGAGAAGAGGCAAATATTAGACACACTGATAGAACATGTTCTTGAGGATATTGTGTGGTTCAAACCGAAGAATTCAAGGAAAGAAGTACCTTCGCAGAGGAAACGGGTGTACAAGGTTACATACAATAGCAGCACCCAAGAAGATGAATGCGAATGTAGGTACTTTCATTGCCATGGTATAATATGTCGCCATATGATTATGGTGTATCAAATGAATAATTGTAGAGAAATTCCTGACAAGTACATCCTACATTGTTGGAGGAAAGATGTTATTAGGAAGCATACTAGAGTAAAAGTGAAGTACCATGATCCCAGCAAGACGGAGGCGGTGTGTAGGTTTGATAAGATGATGGGGAAGTTTTCTCCCATTTGTTCAAAGGCATCAATTTACAAGAGTGTGTCTGATGTTTTGTTGAACGGTCTGCAATTGCTTGATATCCAAGTAGAAGAGAAATTGGCCATGTTGTCCCGTAATAGATCTGATCTTTTGGGGTGTAACGGCACACCGTCCTCCGTGTGTTTGGAAAAGGAGGCTACACCACCTACTACCGAAAAGAAGGACTTGTCTCTTGAACTTGCTACCATAAAGGACCCGCCCATTCCGAAAAACCTCCTCACCGTACCACAGATTCGAGGTACAAGTCATGCGTTGAAAAAGCTAAGAAACCGGGAAAGAGGAGCAATGGAAATCAAGGAACAGGTGGTGGGACTGAAATCAACCCACCACACTCATTTGTTCCACAGGTATTTGTTTAAATTTATGTTTTTCTAGTGATACGTTGAGATTTGTGTTTGAAACGTGATTGAATAATAATTTTTTTTTTTAAAAAAAATAGGAACAACATCTACCATTTCCTATGATGGGTTATAGTCCTCATTGTGTAGGAGGCATTCAAATGACAGTTGGTGATGGTTCATTGGGGTATTTTAACTTTTTGTCTAGAGTGCAGCGTCCTCCTTCTTCTGGGTCTGCTGAATCCCCATCTTAAAGGCCGTTTTATCCCCCATTTTTTGTGTCATACCAACAATATTGTCATATGGCGGGAATGGAGGGAATGCCAATGCAAATGGGTGGTTCTAATTCGCCTAACACGACTGTATCTCAATACTCATACCACCTAGTGAGGCTTGCAATGCCTGGAAATATTAGCCAAACAACTCCCAACCACGGTGGTCGTCCTACTAACAGCAGTACAGAGTAGCTTCAAGCAATGGCCCAAACCCTGTTTTGTGTATGAAACTAACACCAAAACTGAGCTGATAACCCTTTTGTTTTAGTTGGGGGCTCAAAAACATTTGGTATTCCAGGTTGATTTTTTTGTAAAGAAATTCTGACTTTTATCTTTTGACAAGTTGTAAGTATATGATGGTTGTGACTATGATGGGTTGATTGTGGGTCTATGTGTTGCCATTACTTGTAAGAAAACTACAGCCTTTTGGAAACATGATGATTGAGTAATGATTTGCATAGGAAATGCTTAAATTCTTAAATGTGTTGAATTTGTATGCTTAAACTCAAATGAAATGGTTATATGGTATGATGTTTTGGTTAGTTTAGCACACCTACCGTCTTTGTTTGATGAATAGTGTGTAAGGGTCTAACCGAAATGCTTACAGATCCATCTAAACTTATTAAAAGGTGAAGGCCCAATAGGACGGTATTAATGGAATAGTTAAAGGATCAACTTAAATGCTTAAAGATCCTTTTGAATTTGTTACAAGGTCCAACTGGTAAAGGCCCAATGGGACTGTATAATGGAAATGTTAATGGGGGGGGTGAAGGATCTAACTTCAAAGTATAAAACCAAATTGTGCAAGTGAAAGGTTGAACTGAACTGCTTTAGGTTACAACTGTAGAGGATTAGCATATTCCAGTTGTACAAAAAGGGATTTGAATACATTTCTTACATGATGCAACTGCATTCTGGTAATTATACTTGTGCGGTGTAATTAAGGATTCGACTGTTATTTGTTAGGGTTCCACTGTAACTTATTAGGGTACTACTTTATACTTAGTATTATTGAAGTAGTGTCCCATTGCCCCGGAAGCATAAGTCAGTGAGGTGATGTTAAATACTGTTATGTAGGGGTTACCTTTGAGATATATTAAGTCCAACAATGGTTTGTTTGAGATATATTATGGTACATTTAACTACAAATAGGGTATAATCAAAATTTAGGAGAAATAGAAGATGCAAATTTATAATGTAATATGTCGAATAATGCAAATTTACGTAAAATAAGAAGTGGGTATAGTGGTCTAATGTTGGTGAAAGTGATGTATTAAAGGTCCTTTAACACTAATGTATGTAGAACTTATAATTGGGTAGGAAAAGTTGTTATTTGTTTAGTTATAACATTTTGATAAACTCGTATGCTTTCATCACATATACCGTTATGTCTTCAGTATATTGCCACCAAAAGCATAATTATTAATACCATTTACCGTTTAGTAAAGCCATGTTTTTTAGTAAGAGCATGTATTTACTAATTGGAATTGTTACCTTTAATATATTATTGTAATACTTTTGAAATATTTTTGTACTAATACTTTTGAAATATTTTGTAATAAATAGCAATACAAATTGTAATAATGTCCAATGACGTGTTGGTTTTGTACCATTGACAACAGGTCATTGTACAGCTGGTACTTCATTCTGTACCATTATTCAAACTTTGGTTGTGTATATAATTTATTTTGTACCACTGAAACGCAAATAAGTCGGTTTGATATAGTGTGAAAAAGGGTTTCACTGTTTGTTTTTAGGGTACCACTGTAAGAAGTTAGGGTACCTCTTTTTATGTACTTTTATTGTTGTAGGTAATTGTAGAAATGGAACTATCATTTGATGCATTGGTGTTACCAACTGTTGTAGAATGGTTAACTCTAGGTGAAGCATGTGTAGCTTTAACTCTTGTTAGGGTACCTCTAAGTTTTTCTAGGGTATCATCAATTAAGTAACAGGCAAACCAATACATTAACCATGCATTTGTGGTGAAATAATTAGTGTTTGATGACGGTGGGGAGATGTATCACATACTCTTAGCTCCTTAACGGTACAATGATAAATAAGAAATGCATAGATATGTTACTACCCCCTCAGTAGTGTAGAAGATGATACGAACTAGTAATGTCATGAGGAAGATATTGAGGATAAACCTTGTTACTTATATGTTCTTGTGTTTATTGTAGAACTACATTGAGGGTTTAAATATTTTACGGTTGAACTGTAGTACGAAGTTCATTTTATTGACGTTTTAAATATTTAGGTAACACTTTGGGTGGGATTAACAAACTTAAAATTCAATTTGGTGGTAATAATGCATTTAATTACTTAATTTAGTTTAAAATGCCCAATTTAGTGTTGGGTTTATACCTTTGGTAAACAAAGTAACACCTCTGAAATTAAAGTAACACCATTGACAATAACAGTTTGCCAATTGGAATATAATTTTGTACCACTGTAGTCTATTTAGTCTATTTAGTCTATTACAGGACACTGTCAGTGGTACTATTAGAGATGATGGTGTAACAAAAGTACAAGGTGGTGTTTTCTACAACCTCAAAAAAGCCTAAGCGCCAAATTTTCGAAGTTTTGCCGCCCAAACTGAAAAGATCTTTCATTTGCCTTGTTTATAAATACCCATATGCAATTCATTAACAGAAAGTAAACTAAAATGAGTGACTTAGAATAAGGTAAACCATGTCTATAAACACAACCTCTTCAGTTGGCCGTGGAAACAACTTTATGGGGGGCGGCGACCTTCTGTGGGTGGCTGCAAAGCGTTGCAATTGCGGGGGCCAAGCAATATCCGAATTTCGTATTTCGCTGTCCGAGGCTAATCCTAGACGACCATACTACAAGTGCAGGTGTTGTTCATTTTGCCAATGGGCAAGGGAGGAGGACATGATTAGAAGCACCAATATTGGTGTAGTAGAGATTTGGCAGAGGCTTGATGTACTTGAGAAGAGAATTGCTACTACTATTAAATATGTAATTCTTGTAGTTGTAGTTGTTATGCTAGTGCGTATCTTAAGTTGAATTATAAAGATTATGATTATTATATGTTTAACAAAGTTTAAAAACATTTTGTGTCTCCAATTATTAGGTTTGTGCTTAAGTTATATGTAATAATTCCAAAAAAATATAAGTTTAAACACATGAAAAAAGTTAAGTACGATAGAACATAATATTATATTAAACGTTTAAACATAACAACATACGTAAAGTTCAAACATCCCACTACATAATACATAAAGTAGAACATAACCGTAGTCTCGTCATAGAGAAAATTAAGCCATTAGAAAGGAATTATAACATCATAGCTAAATCACGCTACATTTGCGGTGTCAACATAGATAAGTGGTCGTTGTCAGAATGCACAGCTCCATCTTCATTCCCCCCTCTGTCTTCGTACCAAGTGGATGCAGGGTGGACTCGATCGGGGCTTGGATAAAATTTAAATCCTGCCTGGATTATTTAAAAAACAGAAGACAAAAGGTCATATTATCAAAAAAATTAATACCAAAGTGAATATTGAATTACTATTCTTACACAAATTCCTTTCGTGAAGGCCATATTATCAAAAAAATTAATACCAAAGTGAATGTTGAATTACTATTCTAACACGAATGCCTTTCGTGTAATTACAAAATCAATGACATTTAAAAATTTAACCACTGACATTTTAAGAAATTATCAAATGGTATTAAAAAAAAATCAAATACATGTACATCGACGCCCATTTGGTGGCCGTAGCTTACATGACCCCTGTGAGTGACCCAAGGATAGACGTCTGACTTTTGCCAAATTAGAAGCACACCGTAGTACCCATTCACCAATCCGAAACCATCAATGGAGTACACCCCCTGAAGGACGTCTCTGATGTACCTGAGCAACGCAGCGTCAGCTCTGGCCTCCGTGAGCACCACCACTTCCGGGGAAAAGCCATTGTACAGCTTGTTGAACGTTTCCTTAAAAGATGGACGGTTCACATTTCGTGCATTCCACACAATAAAAGTAGCACCTTTTGGAAAACATGGAATGGCCGAAATGTCTTCCGTCGAGGCAGAAACAGCGATACGGTGGTACTGAATCCGTCTTAAGGTTGTTTGACATGTGAAAACATTTAAACTAACCAATTTAAAGTTGATATTGACTTCCATCACATAAATTGCAATAATTTTTTACCCAATGAAAATTTTCTTTTATGTTAGAGGAATTGTGTAGATAGGAAGATGGTTGGTCATCAACATTGGCTTACGATCAAATACAGGGATCAAATCTAAGGGTATGAAGGGCGCACCTACCAATTCCATGGATTTTTGACAAAGCCACCTTGCGAATACCGGGACACCTTTGTGGAGGTATCCTTCTATATCGGTCAGAGTAGGATAGTAAGCAGCCCTTACATCGAAGTCTGTCACCTCCATGATGCTGTCGGGGATGAAGGTTGTTGTGTCATCGTCAAGCGAATTAATTAGTTGTTCGCGGACTACGTTCACCGGTATTGGGTCCATGTTAAGGAAGTAATCTTCCCCGGGATAATAACTTATGGCGTTGAAATTGAGCTCGGGCGAAATTAAGCTCGGGCTTAATTGAGGTTAGGAAGGGACTAAAGTACATCAGGGGTTCAGATGGGTGTGGCTGCATAAGCCGACCCCATATGTTGCGCATACTAATGAGACGAGTGGACATGGCTACACTTACTGAGGTTTTGTTTTTCTTTGGAGAGGTTTTGAAGCGGACTGAGTGAAAGACTGACCACACCAAAAAAACAACTAAAGTAATAAATCAACTACAAGCAACCCACTTTGTTCAATTCAAATGGCATTATGTACAACCTGACAACAAAAACAGTGTCTGATGTGACTATTCAACACCCTAGCAGAGTAGGTTATAGTGTGATCTTTTACTAAATTTTTACCCTATGGTGTTACCCTATGACATTACCATTACTAACCATAGTCCAATTGGAAAAGCTTCAGGAAGTACTGACATGACAAAACAATTCACTAGGCACTAAGGCTGTACTTGTACTTTATTACATTTTATAATGATAAAGTTAAATAGGACAGCCTTTACAATTGAAATTAAAAGGGGAGTAATGGTGGAGTATAATTTCCCAAGTGTTGAGTATTAGTTGATAGTGTAATCTAAGAAATCCAAAATTGTGGTACGACTTATCTATTTATTTATCTAAGGACTTCGTTATAAATACAAACAATATAGCCAAAGCATTTAGCCATTTCACCAAAAAATAAAATTCCTCCTTCTACATTATAGCTCAAAATGAAACCAAAATTGAAAACGAAATGAGACATCGTAGATTATATCTTAGATGGTGGCATACAAACCAGTGAATTAACTGAAATATATGGAGAAAGTGGAGTGGGTAAAACACAAATTTGTTTGCAACTACTCCTCACTTGCATACTCACGCCACCAGATGGTTTGTACGGGTGATCTATTTACATTCAAGCATGCCCGGTGTTTCCTTCAAGGAGATTAAGGGATCTAAGCAACAGTATTTGTGCTTCACTAGTGAGTGAAGATCCGTTGTTCTCAGCCCTTGTTAAAAAAATCGACAACCCTGATCAAATTTTTTTGGTGTTGAACCAGGTGGAACAAATGGTGTTGAGGTCACATGAAGAATGCCGACACACAAGAGTTGTTATACTTGACTCTATTGCATACTTGTTCAGGCATGCACATGATAACACGGTAAAAGGGTTCATGGAGAGCAGTCAAGTATTAGTGGCAGTAGCTACAAAGATGAAACAAATAGCAAGTACCTACAACATTGCATTTGTGGTGGTCAATGAGGTGATCGATGTATTCGAACAAAATAGCACAGTCTTGAGAACTTTTAGTTCTGACCGGGAAGTCAAGGCATCATTAGGAGAGAAATGGGAACAACAAGTCTCGAACAAGATGTTCATTTCTAACCAGTACGATAACAATTCAAAGTCATGGTATCGCGAATGGTTGGTGGTGAAAAATACAAATACTGCGCTACAAGGGCGGCGATGCCCTTTCCGCATCACACACGAAGGTGTTCAAACCAAATAAGGAAGGACCATCTACGCTTCGTACGGTATCATCTAGGATTCGTAAGGTACCATTAACAATCAAAATGGTATCATCTAGGATTTGTAGGGTACCATTTAATATAGGTTAACTTGGGTACCATTAGGTTTTCTGTGGAGTACCATTAGGGTCAACTAATGTTCCATTAAGATTATTTATGGTTCCATCAATATTAAATAATGTACTTTTAAGGTTAAGTAGGCTGCGAATAAGGTTCACTAATGTACCATTAAGGTTTAGTGGGATACCATTTGGTTAATTAATGTACTATTAAGGTTAAATAACGTACTATTAACCTTAAGTAAGCTGTCAATAATATTCATGTTTTTTAATTTGAAAGCTCATCCAAGGTAACCAAAGTAGAATTAAATGAGCTGAACCTGACCATTTAAGACGAAGTACAAGGATGGGTAAGTAGAAATAAATGAACTGTAGAATTATTTTACCTAATTGAATAAAAGTCCTTCCACGTTGGGCTCAATGCAACAATTAATAATACCAGTAAATGTTACAGCAAAGGTAGTTGGATGTATTTAATTCATAACGAACTGATTGTCTATATAATGTACACCAAATGCTAATAGAAATTCAGTTCATGGCATACAACCACAACTAAATAAAATCTGAATTTCAACTTCCATACCATGGGAAACAAAGGTAATGCTTCTTTTCCTAATTTTAAGTCTACACAAAGTAATGCTTCTTTTCCTACTTACAATTCTTTGAGTTGTACTATTGAATATGTCAATTGTTTCGGGGTTTTCTGATGTCCTGCGGGAGAATTACAATTCCGAGACTGGAACCGGACGCCTGTACCTGCAAAACAAACGGATGCTCCGGATGATTGGAGATCCGCCTCCGACGGTCAAGTTAGTACTTGATTAAGGAGTAATTAATGCGGAAATTAAAGTGATTGGGTCTCTCTAGGTGAGAGTGTTTAATGTGTGTAATCTGCGTTTTTAGCGTTATCTCCCTTAATGAGGATTAAGGGAGGTATTTATAACCTCGAGAAACGTGTCAATCTAGGTTTAGGTTAACCTTGGGCTGATTGGGCTTCCCTCGGAAGTTGGGCCTAGGTGACCGGTTATCCCAGGTGTCATGGGAAGGACACGTGTCGTGTCGTAATTGGTCCATAGTGGACGGATCATTGCTTGACACGTGGCAGGCTCCTATTGGCCCATGTGACGGACATATGGCGGAACCTGATTGGTCCACTTGTCAGATGGTGATTGGTGGGGAAAAATCCCCTAATCATCAATTGCTGCATTTTAACTCATGTAAATGATTTTTCAGTTGTACTCATAAATATGTCGATTGAAGTTAACTCCGGTGTAAATGTTAATATCAGTGGAACTTATAAAAACATCTGTCGTGTCTTTATTGTCTTTAGCTAATTCTCGTCAGGAACAAAAATGTAAGAAGCTGTTAAGAAGGGTGGCGAAGATCAAAAAAACCGGGATACACGATCCAAATGCTATAATAAGAGATATGTACATGCCGAAGTACAGCCATCGAATGATGTTAAATCACCAACTAGCCACGATTACAAGAGGTGGTTTAGAAGAACCGATAAAAGGGATTGATTTCCACCCAAAGTACCCGTTCTTGACTTTGTTTAAGGTCGGTAGGGCATGTTTCTTTCGTAAGTAGGCATATTGTTTCATGTGGTACTTGGTTGACGTTGCAAAGATAGCAATATGTTTCAACTTGAGGACATTAAGGAGATCTCTAGCTGAGTCTTATGTCTACCCACTTTACCACACCTACCTGAAACACTTCTTTGAGTTTTTCACATACCTTGAGGATTGGTGGTTGGATGTGGATGAGCAAATTGGCAAGGGGAATGAGTGGGGAGTTGTCCTTGGTAAGAGGTTCACTACACCTAATCATGAAGGAATCAGAGTCAAATAGGAATGGCTGCAATTCTCAGCAAATGATCCAACCGAGGTTATTACAACCAACACCGACCAACGCATTTCTTTTCGACGAAAAATGCTAGCTGAAAATGGTTACGATGAGATGGCTAACTTGTCTCTGGTGACGGCCGAACAGTTCAACTACAATGACTACCCATCATAGTATGTCAGACGTCTACAACATGTAGTCTATTTGTATGAAACAAACTCAGGTAGTGACTCGACTAAAGGTCTTGGGTGGTCATCAGAATCTAGTTTCGAGTTTTGTTGACCCGGCTTACAGTGTTGGGGTTAGGGTCTTGGTCTTGGAAATGGGTAATTTAAATTTAGTTTTTCTATATGTATTGCTTTCTTTTACTTAATTATCGGTTTGGTTACGTTTCGCCTAATGTACTGTGCGGACTAATGACTAATTTAGAAGTAATTTAAAGTTCAATCTGTTGTTGTTAACAAGTTTATGATATTTCACAAAGTAGTATTTCTAATTCTACAGCTTCTAAACTCCTGCAATTATACTACAATCTAATTCTGCTACTAATAATTCTACTACTAATAACCAACTACCTTGCATTGTTAAAACCCCAGTCGTCTTAAAGCAAACTACAATGTTCCAACATAGAAAACCTGCATTGTCCACCCGTACTTAGTTTACTTAGTTTTAACAGACCGGCAAAACAACACAATTCTAAACATTTCCACTAAATATCCAAAATACCTAATACCCAATTCAGATGAATATTACACACAACTACAACGTGTTTTGAGAAGATGCAGTCCTTCTTGGGCGGACTCGTTCCTTGGGGAGAATTTCATCAAATTTTGCTCTAAGTTCATTGTATGAGTTATTCGAATCCTCCAAAAACAAGCTTTTCCTCAAGTTCTTCTCCAGCACATCCAAAGATAATATTGTTAACCAAGTACAATATCATTTACCATATAAAAGCTTCACATAACAACTCACAGCAAACATACCATCGGGTAACTAGTATCAAAAGAAATACGGGCACAGTGTTTAATGCAACCAAGCATTAGCACACCACAGGAGAAGCTATACATGAATAGCAGGAAATGTGGTTAGTTTATCTGTCCACTGTCATGTCGGGAATCTTTATGTTGTTTAACTTATATATGTAAATGTATTTCAAATGCATCCTTCATGGTACTTACGTATTGGTTTGCTTGACCATGTCCATCCTATTCCTAGGCCCCTTCTCCAAACTCCCCAACTCCCAACGGGGATCTTTCACTTGGAGGAGAACATCTACTGCCTTCACCTGTGGAGTGATATATTTTGTAATTTCTACAACCTCAAACTTCATCATGGGACATAAAAGAAGATGAGGGATGAATTGGTACATGTAAAATTTAATAGTGAATATGATGAACACAACATAAAGGCCGCAGAAAAAGCCTTACCTAAATGCAACAAAACACATCAAAGATGAATATGAACAACACTTAAGCAGAAACAAAATAGGTCAGTGTCATGTGAACATATATGAATATACTTTCACTAAGAGGCCTATAGGTTAAAAATGAGACCAAATTAAGCATATAGAAATGCAAAGGTACATATAATAGACTTCAGTTGCAAATATATGCGAACCAATATATTAAAACACCTCCAAAGTTAGGAAAAAGCTATTTTGCATATTTTACACTTACAAAAATATCCAAATTGAAAATCTCCACAATATGCATCAACCAACAAAATTCTAACATGATAGCCCAATTTATAGTCAGGGAAGTACTAACCAATTTTGTAACAAGCTCAGAGTGGTGTTCATATGGATCCGAATATAACGAGTCAATCATCCAAAATTGCTTCTTAACCATATCCATGCAAAGGCACCACCAGTGCTCATCCGCCTTTTCAGCCGACCCATCAAGCACAGGGAAGAAAAACTTTCCACACACAGATTCAAACACATTACAACATCACACAAACAGAACAATCGATAACAGAATTGTACATATCCCTAATTAAAACCACAAACTGGTACATACTAAGCGAATCTCATCAGTTGGGATATTTAACAATGGCTTCCCATACTTCCTAGCAAGAAGTGCATAATCCTTCTCCTTTGCCTTAATCATCATCTACACAAAAATTCAACTTTTCACAAACGCAATTTCACAGAAACGCAAGCTAAAAAAAATTGAACGATTCAAACATCTAATACTTACCACATAGGACGAATCAATCAGAATCCTTTTCCTCCTATTAAGGAACTCAGCAGCCGCCCAATACTTTGTATATAATTTGGATGTCGTCCGCACATATTGATGACCCAGACGGGCTTGAGGATCGATTACACCATAATAGTCCCTCTGCGTAGCATTCATTCTATCACACTGAATGATGGACGGGCCCTCCCTGCCATTACAACGACATAACAAACAACACTACGCATTAGGTATCAATACATGCACAACAAAGCCTTTAATCAATTTCATGCACAACTTAACACATTGTGAATCCAAATAAAATAGATAAAATACTTAATGTTTTTCATCCTTCAAATCCTTCCATCCTTTAACAAACGTCTCCAACCGCTTATCATAAGATGTATCTCGAGTCATCATACCAACTTCCCCATTGCTCGAATTACACGACTCTTTCTCCTTAACTGCTGGGACCTTCTCTTTCGGAGCTTTCAACACTTTTGCCCCCTTGTTACTGCTGCCACTAAGATGGGGTTGGCTCCCTTTACCACTGCTAAAAGTGTGCATATCTTGATTAATCTTGGTTCCAGCCTTGGAACCACCACTACCTAATGCACTCCCCACTATGCCCTCAACTAGACTAATAAGCCTAGGAGTTAACAGAGCAAACACCTACGCACAACCAGGAACAGTATCATAAACTCACAAAAAGATAAGAGGCCCTAAATACATATCCAGTCGATAACAAACAAAATACAGAATGTTATAGCACACTCAAAACTGAAACGATTTAGATTGCTGAACTGATGAGACATATACAACAGAAACACAACAATCATACAGAAGAGTGTCCCTCATATGATGATGACTCCCTTGCCAACATTTTTTTTAAAATTTTCATGAACTAACAAATGTAAAATGTGCTCTTCTATCTTCACTTTCTTATTTTAAGGACAAACTATTCTATCCTCAGCCACTTTCCTATTAATCAACCCATACTCCTCAATTCAAATGGTTATGAGACAGCTTTAAGTTAGATATGTAAGACACCAAATCAACTTTCATGAATTAAGAAAATATGCAAATCTCAATCAACACCTGTCACTTACAAATTACCATTCTGAAAACACATTACTCAGCAATTGAACGCATACACAATCTTTTACTCTAACCATTCTAAACACAATTCCTACCAATAACAATACCAGGAAACCATAATTTCTCCATTCCCACATGATAAACAAGAACACATACACCTGCCTAACCCAAGGACCATAATCATACATATTTTACGCATGCACACACTTACTCTAACATTCACATAGTCCCATATCCAACATTAAACACACAGGAAAAGTTTAAAAATCAACACCAATACATTTCCAGATTATTTCGCATAATGAAATCAAAACACGCACCATTTCCACTATGTATATGCACAAACTTACTTACCTGATCAGCCATAGAACTAACAGAATTATTAAGGGAGTTATCAACGGCTTTTGTTCGCACCAGCTCCAGATCCCCATCATTACGAGGCACCAGAGGATGGTCCTCGCCATATGCAATGTCAAGAACCTGTTACACCCACAAGTACAAAAATCAATCCTGTCCAACATAAATGAATAACCAGATTTTATTGTCAACTCTCACCGGCAAATAGCCAAACTCTTCATCAGACTTCCGATCTTCATCTACAACTCCTCTCACATGTTCAGAATCCCACACCATCAACCTAAGGTATATACCCCACCTATTTGGGACACGATGAAGGTGATCCAAATAAAAAATCTGCATTTCCCAAAAAGATTATTTAATAACCATATACATATGATTTTAAGACAATACATAACCAAAATGGGTAACCTTACCAACAGAAACACAAAACTCCCACCACAACCACAACGAAAACCATCTTTCTGATTCTAAAAGCGATCATTACAGTCATGCACCCAGTCAATTGTGAACTTGCACCAATCATAATTTCCCGCTACACATGCAACTGCCAATGTTGGCACTAATGATGCCGCCAAGTTTGAACTGTTTGTGGTCGTGCAAACTATCATTCCAAGGGCAACACTTAGGAAAGCAATCATAAAGTCCTCTTCATCCACTTCATTCTGCAACTCCACCAAAGAATCATCTTCAAGCTTAGGGCACATGGCTTCAGCTGCAAGATTAAGAGACACTGTTTCTCACTTCAACCCAACACCATATTGTTGAAACACCCGCATAATCCTCTGGGTGTCCTCTTCATCATCGCCGAGAATTACAGGAACTTCCTTACTACCCATCGGAATACCAAGGATGGACCTGACTTGGTTTGGCCCCAGAGGAAGAATTGAACCATCTCCAAACACCATGGTCCCATCACCAAAAATCCTTCTCATTAGCCAGTAACAAAACTGCCTCGGGATATTTTTCATATCCAAATGCAGCAACCCACCAAATCCCATTCGTTCCACCAACTCCCGTCTCTTGGGATCAAACTTTTTCACCAACAAACAACCCCTTTTCCACCCTACACACAATATTGGGTTGCTGCAACACAAAAGGCATGAATATTAGCATCACCATCTCTACCTACACCTACCAAAAGGGAAAGAATATCAACATTTCTATACCTTGCCAAAGTTCTCATAATGTGTGCGTAGGACTGCACCATCTGCGATCACTCTATGTCCTTCTGTTTGAATACCCTACAAATATAAAGAATAGCTAGTTCTCACACTTCATAATATCAAGTTTTGTATTCTCTGCCCAACAGATTAACAGCTTATTAGTACACATGTAACACACCAACATGCAATTCAAAACTACTAATCAATCCATGTGATTATAATACCTACAATACAAACTTCTGTGCATATAAATAGGATTAATTTAATTCAATACATAAAATTTGATGGCAATAAAAATAGTTGTATCTTTCCAAATCGATTCAGAAATTCCAAGTGTTCAAATCAGTTCAGTCGATTCACAAATGCTACATCGTAATAAAATTGGCTGGAAAACTAGTTCATACCTTCTTACTCGACTTCCCTTTTCTCTTCTTAGCCTTTCTCTTCATGTACTCTCTAAACATCACCTTCATAAATCCAGAACTTGAATCCGAATCTCCATCACTGCTCGAAGGTTCAGATTGCTGCTCAGCATCATCACCTTCTTCGTACTCGTCAAAATCAGAATTTGCCTTACTAGTCGCCAGTGGTTTCGATTGGCCCCCACGTTTGAGGTTCGATGACAAACCCACGGGTTTACACACCTTCCTTTTTAAGGGGCCCTGAAAATCAGTGACAAAGGTTAGTTCTAACTCTTTAAACAATATTCACTCCACCATTCCATATAACCATAACCAACAAATACTCACCCCCCCCCCACTTTGTCCAATTCATCGACCGAACAATTGACTTCTTCTTTTTCACTACCCAATCTGCTCAAACTGCCCAAAAGTTGAAGCACACACGTTAGACTTTCACTACATTTTCATTACAACATAATAAACCTAAACTATTAAAACACGTATTAAATCAAAGATATAACATCAAACTAATTGCATGGCACCTTTCTATCACATCTCAATAAAACTAATTGCAAATGTACCTAAAACTATGTCATTGCAGATAAAGCTAATACTAGTCAACCTAAATCATAGCTAACTAATTGATGTGGTATGACTCAAATAACCTGAAATAACTAAGGAAATAGAATACAACCTAAACCATATACCATGAAATAAACCCTAAACCTTGTTCAATTTAGACCCTATTTGGGACATAGAATACAACATAAACCACCATAAATAGCAAATTTCTAATTACTAATTTAGAAGTAAATTAAAGTTCAATTTGTTGTTGTTAACAAATTTCTGATAATTCACAAATTACTAATTCTAATTCAATTACTCAATTACTCAACAATTACTCAATTACTCAATAAAACTCAATTACTCAATTACTCAAATAAATGATTAACAAGGAAATAGAATACAACATAAACCATCATAAAAAGCATAAAACATGAAATATACCATAACACACCATATACCATGAAATAAACTAAACCTTATTCAATTTCCTCGCCAAATTAGACCCTATTTTCCAGAGTACTCCGATTCAATTACTGGACATTATCCATTGTTTCCTTGAACACAACATAAGTCATCCCACCACATGCCAAAATTTCCCAATTTTAAACATTCAGATGCAAAATTTCCCCAAACCTAATTTCAAGCTTCACTACATATTTTTAAACCCAAAGTCATCCCACCACTTGCCAAAATTTCCCAATTTTAAACATTCACATGCAAAATTTCAGGTTTCGCTACAACATTTTAAACACACATCTTCCCAATTTCACATTAAACCTTAGAAGATAGAAATCCATTCAATTAAACTACAATTTCAGTCAAACCATCACAAAACGACCCATTCGTCCCCAATACTAACAAATTTATACAATTTAACTAAATTACCCCCCAAATTACACAAACAACACAGCAAAACCCTAAACGCCAGCTACAGATTAAACCCGACGTTTTATATTTCAAATTTCAATAATTTAACAATTAATAATTTAGCAAATACATACGTACCAAGAATTGATGGACTTTTGGTATAATTTCTAGCGAGAATGGAAGAGAAGAGGTGAACTACACCGAGCGTCGAGGAGAGAGAACGAGATCGTCGACGGAGGAGAGAGAAAAAATGAAGAAACAGAAAAAATGAAGAGAAAGAAATAATGAAGTAACACGGGAGACAATGAGGAAACAGGGAACACAAAACGATGTTTTCCATAAGCAAAATAGGACAGGAGGGGTCAGACTTTTTCAAAACGGAGACGCTTTACCTCGAAATGGAGAAGCTAGGTGGCAAAATTCAAATTATATGTAAAAAGACGCTTTTTACCCTGTGAGATATAGCTAAACGCCTCGCAACACTCCCTTTAAAAAGCCTCAAAAAAAGAAGGGTAAAAAAATTAGGGAAATTTTCATTGGTACATCCGTGGTTTTGACTTTTCTCATTGATACACTCCAAAATTTTTGCCTTCTCATCGGTACACCCGTGGTTTAGTCTTTTTCCCAACCGTGACTAACACCGTTAAAAAGTATTTCATTAAGTTAAACATCTAATGTCTCGATTTGCGTGTCGAAAATTATTCGGTTAAAGTTTTGAGAGTCCTTGTTGTTAAGGATCCAAATAAACCTCGAAATTAGCAAAAAAATAACGCAAATGTCTCATATGCGTGTCAAAAAATGTCTCGATTTGCGTGTCATTACTTTTTTGTAATAGTAATTATTCGGTTAAGGTTTTAGGAGTCATTTTGACCCTTTATGAGTCTAAATCGAACTCAAAATTGTCAAAAAATGTCTCGTTTTGCGTGTCATGACAAAACAAAAAAGAAATATCATGACGTGCAAAATGAGATATTTTTTGACAATTTCGAGTTCGATTTAGACCCATAAAGGGTCAAAATATCTCCTAAAACCTTAACCGTACAATTACTATCACAAAAAAGTAATGACACGTAAATCGAGACATTTTTTGACACATATATGAGACATTTGCCTTTTTTTTTTGCTAATTTCGAGGTTTATTTGGATCCTTACCAACTAGGACTCCCAAAAATTAAACCGAACGATTTTCGGCACGCAAATCGAGACATTAGATGTTTAAAAGGGGTATTATAGTCTTTTCCTTAATTATTTTAACTTAATGAAATACTTTTTAACGGTGTTAGTCACGGTTGGGAAAAAGACTAAACCATGGGTGTACCGATGGGAAGACAAAAATTTTGGAGTGTATCAATGGGAAAAGTCAAAACCACGGGTGTACCAATGGGAATTTCCCAAAAAATTAAGATAAAATCCGAATTAAATCGGAATAAAACTCGATAGACTACAGTTTTTACGGTTTTTGTTTTTAACATATCTTTTGATCCAGAAATCAGAATATGATGAATAAGATATCGTTGGAAATCTCTTGAAGTCTACTTTCTAAACCAATTAGAATTAGATTAAAATATTTTATATAATAAAAGATATGGCCCAAATAGTGAGACGGTGTCAGTTTTTGATAGAGTTTGATATTTTATTCATATCTTTTCCGTTATAGCTCAAAATTGATATTATAATATATCATTTGAAAGATAATTTCAAGTTCTATCCAACCATATAAAATTTGGATAAAAACTATGAGGCACGAAAAAAATATCTGTCTATCTTTGAACGTCTTTCAATTCGGATAGAAATAGGATTTTTCAAAAAGAAAAGTTTTATTCAATTTCAAACTCTTTAATCTTATCTTTTCAAAAAGGATAATTAAGATCTTTTAGAAACTTATAGAAGCTTCTATTTAATCCTTATTGGTTTAGGGTGGGATTAAAGCTTTTGAAACCTCCACATGATCATTGGGTCGTAGGTAAGGTGGGCTTAGGTTCGGTTTGTGCTCAATTTAATATTTTGGCCATAACTTATTCGTTATAACTTGGATTTGGGCATATAATATATCGTTGGAAAGCTCTTTTCAAACCCCATCCAACTATTCAATCATTGAACCCAGATAATAGACCAAAATAAACTGGGATAAACGTTTTTATAAAAAGGACACGAAATGAATGATTATAAAGGACACGAAATGAATTATTTTTAGTTCAAAGGCACAAAAAGAGGAAAATAAGTTATGGTTTGGGGAAATGGGATAGGAGTTGGGTTGGTTTAATGAAATGGAAATATGGATTTAAGCACTCCAAGATTAAATACTTAACCCGACCAATAATGGAGGTGAAAGGTTGTTCATCATCGGGTTTGGTTTTGGGGAGACATTTTTAGGTGTCTACAGACCGGTTAACAGTTGATGATTTTTTGCGTCGCTTTTTATTATTTTCAACGACCGTTTGGAAAACTATCACAACTATATATATAATTGCGACCGGATTAATTAGCGGTCGCAAAAAATAGATTTAGCGACCGTCATAAGCCGTCGCTAAATTTTTTTTTTTTAAAAAAAAAAAAAAAAAAAAAACAAAACACACCCACCCCTTTACATCCAGCCTCGCCAACCCACCGCAACCACCTTTACCCACCCTAACCACCTTTACCCACCACTGCTGTCAGCCCTTACCACCTTTACCCACCACCACTACCCACCCTAAAATACCACCAACCACCTCGAATCACCTCGAAAACACCTCCACCCACCACGAAAACTCCATCCCACCTCAGATTAACATCCTTTTCCCACGAAAACCCAAATCAGCCACAATAAAAGCCACCCGTAAACCAAATTAAAAAAAAATCGAACATGAAAATCAAACAAAATTAAACCAACTAAAATTAGCAAAAATCAAATCTAAAAATAACAAAAATCAAACAATTTCACCTCGAATATCAAACCCAAAAATTTATGAAAATTAAGCCACAAAATTATCCAAAAAGTACCTAAAAATCTAACCTAAAAATCAACAAAAAAAAAAAACAAACCCAAAAAGAAACATAAAACAATGAAAAACAAAACAAAAAATAAACCAAAAACACGAAAACATGCCTCAATCTTCGAAATTTACCTCAAATTTGGTTTAATAAGGCCAAAATCAACCATGAAAAGTCTAGATCTAGAGTTTTTATGGTCGAATTCGACCTTGAAAACCGTTAACTTGTTTACACCATCACCAAACTCGCCAACACGAGACTCGAACTCGCCAACACCGTACTCACCATCACTGGACTCTTTAAAAGGAGAAAGAGAAGAGGAAAGAGATCGGGAAAAGGAGAAGAGGAAAGAGAAGAAGAAGAAAAGAGGAAAGAGAGAAAGGAGAAGAGGAGAGAAAGAGGAAAGAGAGAGTAGACGACTTTCAACAAATTAGGGTTAGAGTGGACTCTTTTATACTCTTTTTTTAAAATAAACAAAAAACAATTTTGCAACTAGCATTAGCGGTCGTAATTTTGCGATTGTTTCTCATACAGTCGTAATTATCGCATTTTGCGACCGCTACTAACGTTCGCAACAGTATTAATTTAATTTTGAATTATTTTTCACATGTATTTTATTTTTAAAATATATTAAATACCTTTGCGACCTTTATATAACCCAAAAACGGTTGCAAATTTGTGACCGCTTTAAAAACGGTCGCAATATTGCGACCGAGTAAAAATAAGTCGTAAATATCATATTTTGCGATCGTTTTCATGACGGTCGTAGTAAAACAGTCTCAAATAGGCCAACTTTTAGTAGTGTGGTAGAGTTAAAGTTAGATTTTAGTATATGTGGGTTGGGCTTGTAGAGTTGTAGTTTAAAATATATTTAAAAAAACAAGTAAACGGATCTGGATATGGGTATTTGGTCTGACCCATATGTAGATCTGTTTTTTAGTACAGGATCCATATCAGACTTGGATCCGTCGAGTCCAATTTTACAGATGCATATCAGTGAAAACGAATATAGATCCACGAATTCGGGTCGGATACGAATCCATTGACATCCCTAGCTAGAATGTAACAAAAACTTAATTGAAAGTCTAATAATATAACTAGATAGAATAATCAAGTAAAAAAACTAAACATTGAATTGGGAGAACAAGATACGGTAACATTACCAATTTCAATCTTATTCTTTAACAAACCACAAAAATTGTAAAATTAAATTGTATAATAATTTTAGATCTAAGATTGCATAAATTTAGTTAGAAAACTAAAAATTTCTATAAAAAAAAACTACATTTACGTACATTCATGTACATACTTTAAAAAATTACTTGTATGAAACCTTATAACACAAGTATATTGCGATGATACGATCAACGATTTTGAGATGTCACGCACAAGGTTACCGAGTCTTCATCTTCTACATAGTTGTTTGTTGGTCAATATTTGATGACTGATAAAGCCATTGGTTGTTTCATGGAAAAGGAGGAGAGATATTAGATATTGAGTATGAAGAATAGAAGTTGGATGAGAGAGAATGGGAAATGTATGAACAGGGATGACGGCTAGAATTGAGGGTTATGTCACTTATATGTATTCCATAGTAGGGTTTTATCTTGAAATAAAAAATTATAATAAATTCTAAGAAACCAAATTTTTGTGATTTACAGTTACTTATTTTAAAATCTAAGCAACTGGAAATATCTCGTGTGAGATTTCTTTGACTAATAAGAAACCGGATTTTAGTGATACATGGTTTTCTATTATTATCTATGAAACCGGATATCTCCAATAAGATTTCTTAACAATAGAAACCAGATTAGTGATTAATACGGTGCCTTAAGAGTGGTTCCGTAGGCCTTTTTTGTAGTAGTGGATATACGGTCGATAAGTGACGGCAACCCAACACTCCTTAAAACCTGGATTCGCCATTGTATATATTCACTTTATATCTTATGATTCGCTTATTATAGGAAGACTATTCAATATATAAAAATAGTGATATAGACCCTTCGTTTTAAGGAGAAGATCTTATCTATTCAATTATTTGACCGTGATTTTTTTTACTTAATGCTAATATAAACTGCTTTTTAGCATTAAAAAAACTACTTCTCTATAGAGATGGCCATTTCGGATATCTGATCCGAAATTCCGGATCAACAAAATGCTGATCCGAATCCGATTCGGAAAATCCGGTGTTTAGGATCTAAAATTTTGGATCGGGTCACCGAATACCGGTCCGAAATTTTATGTTAAAGTTTTTTGTTTTTATAAATCTGAGCGAAATGTCTAAAGCAATTTGTTTCACCCATTTTGCTTCAATTTTTTCTAACAAAGTCCTAGCAATTGAGATACCGGGGACTTAGGGGTATAATAAAGAAAAGAATTTTTTAAAAAATAATTTTATCCTCAATTGCTTATGAGGCAAACCAGCTAGCAGCAATTCAATCATTCCTTGGACCTTAGGCAACCCTATCACGAGCATTTGAGCATCTATCAATCTTTATTCATCTCTAATTCTCTCTCCTCTCTAATTGTCTAACTCCTATGTGATTGAAAGAATGAAAGATTTAGTTTTTTGACAAAGAAATATTAAAAAAAAAATAAGTTCAGATTTACATCACACGAACATCTGTGTGGCTCTAAAGTGCCGGTGATGAAGAATGACGCAAACGAGGCCGATAAGAGTGAGACCATTGGAGTCTAACCATTTGGAAATCATGGATGTAGTTGACTTTGTGGGAATCTAGTAGAGTGGTGGCTGCACTAATGGGTAATTGGGGTGGGCTTTTAGGGTTTTAGACATTTTAGTTTTAACATTTCACGGTTTGACAAAATTACTAAAAACCTTTTTCTAAAAAATTTATAAAATCAGATTGAATTGGATATCCGATTTTTAAAAAATCATGATCCGAATCCGATTCGAAAATTTTCGGATATTTGATCCGAAATATCCGAAATTTAAAAAAATGGATCGGAAATCCAATTTTTCTGATCGGATCAGTCGGATCGCGGATTGGAATTTTTGCCCACCCCTACTTCTCCATTGATAATGTACAGTATAAACGCTTCGTTCTCCATTGACTTATAATAATACTAATAATTACAGCCTCATCGCCTTCACAACCTCATAGGTGGTTTTGTAAGAATTTAATTTTTATACACATAATAATTTGTATGTGACGTTAGGTCATTAGGAGTTTGATTAAATCAGTTATAATGAAATAGCATATGATAAGTTCATTGTAGCATTACATCACAAAAAAAAAGAAGCACAAGAGATGACGATTGATAGAATTTTGGCAGATAAAGAATTAATTTTGGACTACCATGAGGATTAGAGTCTTTAGAGAGAGGAAGGGGATAATTGATGGTCAGGGCCATAACAAGGCCAAGAGAGGTAGGGCGACCACTCTAGGCCTTGAACCAAAAGCCCAACCACAGTTTAAAAAAAGGCCCCAAAATGGGACAAAAGGCTGCCTTTCTGGCCCAAATCCCGAGAAATCCGTTTTACGGCACAACCCACCTAATTAGGTTCGAATGACCTAAGAAAGGGCACTTTTCCCAATGACCCTATAAATAGGTAGATTTCCCCCATTTTTTGGGCAGATACATTTATTACGACAACCTTACATTCTCTTACATCAGAGACAACGTAAAATCGCAAAATCTGAGAAGATCTCACTCTACTTTTTCGCACCTTTTCGTATCCTCCAACGCGTTCTAACTTGATCTTCGAAGGTGGAGCTTCCACCACCCGGAGTCTCCGTTATTTTGCAGGTACAGGCGCCACCGGATCAGTTTTCGAGCTGTAACTCTCCTGAGGTAAAAAAAAAAAACTCCTAAAATAACTGGCATACAACTTCACAGGACACCCGCACTTTTTCGTCTTCCGTTTCTGAATTGTCTCATCATCTTGCACCAACCATTCCTTACGTGGAACCCGTTTACGCTTCCTTGAAGCGTAACCATAACAGTCACAAGTCCACTTCGCATTGCTTCTTTGCTTACAACACTTCCCCTTTTCCAATTTCTTCTTCATATCCACCCACCCATAACAGTCAAAACCCCTTTGCCTTCCATAGCTCCAGAATCAGGTATCCAACTCATCCCAACTCCTAAATACCATGCCCAAAGTTGGGGGTGGTACTTCCTCTTCCACACTAAACACGGTGTGCACCATTACTATGTTCTTCTTTGGGGTTCAGAATGTGGAACCTTCAGCACCAGCCCCATCAAATTCCCCTTTAACACTGCACTCAATGTAATCTTCCTCATAATCTGTCCCCTTATCCTCTACTTCAAAACCTTCACCCACTTCATCCTCCTGCTCATCTCCTTCTGTTAAACCATCATCCCTATTTAATCCCTCACTCTCTAATCCCTACTCATAAACAGATACATCATCCCCACCATCTTTATATCCATCACCAACATCAACCTAATTCACAAACACAACAAAGACTCCTTCTAAATAAAACATTACACAAAACTAAAAACATTACAAAACAAAACAAAAACATACACATCAACACCAAACCCAACAAACTATAAAATCACATAATTCATAACAATACAAATCAACCAGAGCAAATACACATGCAAACCCACACTCCCATTACTGTAAAAAGAATAACATAAGATCATTTCCTTTTTTTTTTTTTTTTTTGCTTCATTGATACTCATACAATTAGGAGAAACTCATCCTTTACTCCACTCACAATCTACAACCAACACATTCTCAACAACCATAATACATAAAACAAATTTGATAAACTGAACTACAATACCCATTTTACACCGAACAATCAACATTCATATCAAAGATTTACTCAATTAAACATTACCAACTATCCATATACTTACTAAATTACAAGGGTTGAAGTCCAAATGACATTTACAACAAACTATCCTAATCCTAACATCTTCGTCATCTAATAAAAAGACACTACATTTCATAATTACCCACTTCAATACTCATTTTATATCCCTTAATTTCAATATAGAGCAATAACAAAGGTGAATACTTACATTCTCATCGTCGAATCGCAATTCCCTTGCGCATCCATGACCAACTTTGTCATCTTCGCCCAATGCTTCAGCTATATCCCAACACCTTAAATGTGTGCTAACGGATTTCTCATCACTATTATCGACTTCAACACAAATTATTTGCAATTTCGTCTTTAGAATTCATGATTTGGGGAACAATGAATTCTCCATTGTTAGTGAATGAGCTTCCATCCCCTTTTCTTCTTTTTTTTTTTTCTAAAAGGAATTTACATTCCTGCTTCTTTTTTTCATCCCCCGTTTTGTTTCAGTGTACCGTTACAAACCATGGCCCACTTTTCATCAAATTCATTCGTTTTTATTACACAATTGTAATCCTATGTATTTCTAAACCTATAGTAACTATAAGCAAATAATTATTCTATCACACCATTTTTTTTTATTTAAGTTGCTAAATTACAGCCAAAGTTTACTATTTCTTCTTTTTCATGGATTTGACGTATCATATGAATGGTAATGACAGGGATATCTTCGTTTAAAGCCTCTCTTTTACTGCGTCATATTGTCTTCAATGTATTAATCGGAAAGAAATTACTCCGTAACATGTATACCTTACACTTTTTATTGCTAAACGGATAAACTCATGAAAGTAAATTGGTATAGAGCCCATGAAAATCTGAGTAAAGAGGTGAAAAGATGAAGATGAAGTTGAAGAAGTTTATAATAACGTTAATAACAAAGTTTTTTTTTTTTTGGAAATAACAAAGTTGGTTATAATAAAATCATAAAAAGAAATAAAAAGAAAAAAAGAAATATTTGATACAAACTTGTTGTGACTTTCAACTTTTAGTATCAAAATGCATTCTTAATTTTGCATAACCAAGGCGAACATACATGCATTTGTTAATAAGTGGTAATAAAATTAGAAACATATAAAAATTGACCCAAAACTAATAATTGGTGATAAAATATACAACGGGTTTTGATTTAATAACGGTGTGGATTTAAAGGATCAATATTTAATACTTTCTACTATAACATATGAGGACCTATGCATCCCCGATTATTTAACATTATTTAAAACGGAATAATTGTTATATACATTAACGATAACAATATTTTTTTATTTAGTATTTTTAAAAGAGAAACTTAATACTATTACTACATTGGACTATTATATGATTGAGATATGATAAAAATTACAGACTAATCAATGTAAAACCCTCAATTAAAAAAATCAATGTAAAACTTAAATTGTGAATATAACTAGTAATCCATACAAAGCAATACCTTCAAATAATGATTTATAAGATTTATATATTGAATTTGAACAATTAAATTAACAATAACATAAAACTTTAAAGTAGTTAACAAAGGGAAATAACTCAATAAGGAATTTCTTAGCAAGAACACCCATTATTCATAAAAATGCCCAAATTCAAAATTTAAAATTTGTGATTCTGGGTTGGTAAATTACACGAATTTTGTATTAGATGAGTAGTTGATGGAGCCGCGGAACCAATCTTGAAGCCGCCCGGCGATGGGTGTGGCCATAATAGTGAAAACGTTGTAAATTGACACTTGAAATCATGGAGGCTTTTTTATTTTATTATATTTTATTTTATTTTGTTAAGGGGTAAATATCATAAAGAAGTAAAAAAATAGAAAAGAGATTGAAAAACTATTAGACAAAAGTCTGACAAAGTCACGAAGATTCCTTCTTTCAATTTTTTTATTAATTAGATTTTTATGGTCTCACGTGAAACTACTTAGGAGAACTACTTAGGACTTGGCCTTTAGGACTATAGGAATAGGCTAAGAGTGTAGCCTGCCTATGTCTATTCACATGTTAAATTTTAATTTATTTTATAAAAATAATATTATGTCACGAGACCCACCATGACTAGAGGTGGGTCCTTCCTTATGTGAACATTATTATTATTATTATTATTATTATTATTATTATTATTATTATTATTAAAACTCATGGGGACAACATGCTAACGACATGTGTTACTCGTATGCCACATGTGCACTACATGTCATCCCTCTTCTCTCACCGTATTGAATTGTATTAATGTTTAGACTCTTTAGCAAAAACTCTTCATTGGTCTAACTTTAATGATATATAATAAAGTAGTACAATTTTTAATTTAATTGAAAAACTCATACTGACCTCTTATTACATTTTCATTTAGTTATTAATATTGGTCAACATTAACTCTTCTAAATTAATCTAATCAAACTTATAATTTATGATGATTCGAGGCATCGCCCGGGTCAATAACTAGTTGTTATTATTATATTGATGCTAAACTTTTCTAAGTAAACAATTTGTTTGACAATTATTATTACTTTATTAAAATAAATGTCATATTCTAACATTTAACAAATGTCACAAAATAATACTAACAAAAATTACTTATTGGATATCCGATTATTTATAAATCATTATCCAAATCCGATCCGAAAATTTTCGGATATTTGATCTGAAATATCCGAAATTTAAAAAAATGGATCGGATATCCAATTTTTCTGATCGGATCAGTCGGATCGCGGATCAGATTTTTTGCCCACCCCTACTTCTCTATTGATAATGTACAGTATAAATGTTTCGTTCTCCATTGACTTATAATAATACCAATATTTACAGCCTCATAGGTGGTTTTGTAGGAATTTAATTTAAGAATTTGTATATGACGTTAGGTCATTAGGAGTTTGAATAAATCAGTTATAATGAAATAGCATATGATAAGTTCATTATAGCTTTACATCACAAAAAAAAAAAAAAAAAAAAAAAAAAAAAAAAAAAAACAGAGGAGATGACGATTGATAGAATTTTGGCAGATAAAGAATTAATTTTGGACTACCATGAGGATTAGAGTCTTTAGAGAGAGGAAGGGGATAATTGATGGTCAGGGCCATAACAAGGCCAAGACAGGTAGGGCGACCACTTTGGACCTCGAACCAAAAGCCCAACCACAGTTTAATAAAATGCCCCAAAATAATTATTTGTAATAAAAATAAAAATAAAAAGAAAAAATAGCTATATGGACTAGTGAAGAGACTAAAGAAAAATGGCTATTGAAGGGTGATTTTTAACAGACATTGGTTGCAAATACTTCATTACTCGGTTCACAAACCAAGAGGATTATCATCATGTCTTGACTCAGGGTCCATGGCTTATTGATGATAGTTTTCGAACAATTCGTATATGGGTACACCGAAAGAGGCCTCCATAAAAGTCCTTACTTCTTGGGCTAGGATTCCAAATCTAGTTGTTGAATATTTTGACATAGAATACTTGAAGAAATTTCGTACAAAAATTTACGAGACTTATTAGTGTTGAAATTGACTTATAAAAGCCATGCATTGCTATCTAAGTCACAAAATAATACTAATAAAAATTACTTATTGAAGCTGCTCAATTGAGGTGAGATTTTTGGTTGCTGAGCACAAGGCAATAGTCAAATTTAATACATCTCTATGTTAATCATCTTGAGGTTTCTTGAAAGGAGCATGTCTTTCAAAAGAGCGGAGAAATTTCATGAACAATCCTTTAATTTGATATCTCTCTTTATCCCATCAGTTAGCTTTAGATCAAAACAATAAATAAAATTTTCTTTAAAATTAAAAATAAATGCATGTGCCCCAAATTCTAGGGCCCAAAATTTAGATATTTATATATTTGTTTCATTTATTTACAAAAAAGTATAGTTATCTAATGTGTGAAGAATTCTTAAGCAATTTATTGTAACGTGAGTTCCATTGCTCTTGTCAGCAATTGTTATTTTATATGTTACCTGACATCTTGCTTGAAAGCAAAAATAAAATAAATAAATAAATAAAAACTTATTTTCAACAGTTTATCATTTTCTTTCCTCCAATTTCTCAATTATCTCAATTATCCAAATTCTTAGGTTCCTTAGATTTCTTAGTTTTCCATTTTATTCCCAAAATCTTCTGCCTTCCTAAATTAATTTTTCTATCACAAGCAAAAAAAATCCTCGTTTTCACCTCTTTGTATTCAATTATTATAATGACGTAAATAAAAGGCCTTAATTAAGAAATTGCACAACATTATAATAATAAGCTAAATATAATGGTATGAATTGTTTATATCTTAACTCCTATACTAGGAATGCAAGAAATATATTCATAAGAGCACAGCCACATTTCTGGAAGATAATTATCTTCTTTTAGAAAGGATATTTCGAGAAAGTCACCCAAGTGTTGTTGTTGGACATGTTTTTTAAACATATCCGTACCAACTTGTCTACTCACCTCTCTAACTTGCTTATTTACCCCTAATAGTGGACTTTATATGAGGGCCATTAGGGGCCTGACCCATAGTCGTATAAGCCCAAAAATTCTTACTACCCATCTCATTTTCTATTCTTTCTAGCTAAACCAACTAGCTACTCCATAATAGGTAATAAGGTACTAGTTTTTAGAGTATTCACTACTCCTATTTTCTTATAAAGTATTTTAAATTTATAGTGGTTGGTTTAGCTGTTTTTTTTTATTTATTTTTTTATCAAAATATTGTTACTCTATACTTTAAATCTTCAACAAAATGAAGTCAGATTAATTTTCAAATTAACATACAATAGGGTTAACTTTTGTCGTATATAATCCATTGAATTTTAAATAAATATTCTCGTCTTTTCTATATTATGAAGACCAAAATATTTTCGGCTCCTAGTAGAAATTTCTCAAAATTCGCCACTGATCACTCCCCGAAATGGCCCTAAGTTATTTATAGAGGAAAAAACCACCAAAATTTATTTAATGGTTGAGCTCACAACCACTTTGAAAGATTTTGTATAAATCTATCAAATTCTATGACGTAATCTTCTCCACTAACACTTCCTTTAAGGTTAGATGATAATTTTATACATTAAATTGGCAGTTATTATTAAACACTATCATTGATATTTGAAGCTTTAAATCTACTTTCCAAAATCATCATGTTCATCTCATGGTTCGATTCTTCTTGGGTAGAATTTTCATCCATAACAAAAGGGTAACGTAATTCACATGATATATATCGCGTTGACAGGGTTTTTTGGATCTCGAACAAGAAATAGATTTGTTTTCCATTTGATATATGAATGGTAAGTAAAAAGTACAGTTAGTTTAACTTAGCTTAGTGACCAAACGAACTAATAAATCTAAAATGCTTGCAAGGTGCATGAAATCATATTAACCTAAATAAAATTATTAATTATTTTGTTAACATGATTTCAAATACAAATTTCCTTTAAACCTGCAAGACAGGCCATGATTGAGCAACAACAACAACATTATAAATAATTAAGTAACATATAATCATTAACAAATTATATATAAATTATTTGTAAATTAACAAATAATGTAAAACAATTCGTAAATCAACAAATATCATAAAAAATTTGTAAATTAAGAAAAAATATGAGATAATTCGTTAATTAACAAATAACGTAAAACAATTCGTTAATTAACAAATAACATAAAATAATTCATTAATTAACAAGTTACATTAAATTAAACATATAATTTAACACAACAGTCATCATCATAATAACAACAATCTCATCATTACATAATAATATTAGCAAGACTCTAGACATGATACTAACATGGTTAAAAATAAATCATAGTATGTCAGTAAATAATAAAAATCAATCCCTAACATGATACTAGAAATTAATAAAGATAATCTAACATGATATTAGGAATTAATAAAACAATATAAACATGATTTCTATATCAAAAGAATAATTAAGTAATCGAATTAATTAATTTAAATTTTTGTACCTCTTTCTATTGAAAGAATACACACGTTTTTAGTAAATTATAGGAAAATATATAATCAAACAATATTAATTGAAATTAGGATTTGAGACCAAATCCTCAGAACTATCAACCATTCATGTCGTAGTCTAAGGCAACTTCGAGATTGGTTATGTGTATCTAAGTCTCATAAAAGACATGGTGTATTTTTGTGAAAAAGTACAAAAAAAGGTTTTGAAAATCAAGAGAGAGAAACAAAAAGAATAAGATTTAGCTTAGAGAGAGAGAAAATATTGTGGGTAATTGATGAGTGGCATAAAATGCCACTCTTTTATCCTTGTTCTCTAAGGATTTTCCCCTCATTTGCGCTTTTTTGACCCTTTTTCTAAGCATTTTTACTTAGTTTTGCTTCCTCTTTCCTTTTCTCCCTTATCTTCCCTTCTCTTAGTCTTCTCGCTTTGTTTTTATTTTGATCTCCATGCTTTGGTTTTGTAGGTATTATGTGCCGAAAGAAAGAGGATATCAAGAAGCCAAGCTATCTGTTGTGCGCGGGGTACTGTGCGACTTCTGTGCGGGCGCACATGTGAAGCTGTGCGGGAGCGCAACCCTGTCAGCACCCGCATAGCCGACTGAAGAAACAGAGAAAAACCAGAGAGTTTGCGCGACCCTATGCGCGACTTATGTGCGGGCGCACACACCGATGCGCGGGCGCGCAAGACTCATGTGCGGGCGCGCTCATTTTCCCCGTACCCTCAAAGTTGCGGCCGCGCACTACGCTGAGAGGGCGCACAAATATTGTGCGCGGGCGCGCACGGCTGGGTTTACGATTTATTTGCGCCTTGTTGTCCAAGTCTCTTTCTTTTGGGTGGAGCCACATATATATAGACGAGATTCTTTGTAATAGAAGGACACTTAGTACTAATTCCATAGAACATTAGCCTAATCTAGAGAGAGAAAATAGATTGTTATTCAAGCTTCCTTTGTTGTATTCAACTTTGCTCAAGCTTTAATCTTCCATCAATCAAGCAAGTATCCAAGTTTTCATCTTTCTTCAATCCTTTCTTTAGTAATCTCTTCTCCTTTCCTTTAATATTATTTATTTGTTTTATTGTTACTTATTTTTGTCTATCTTATTAGTTTATCTTGTTGTTATCGATTTCATATATTTCAATCATGTTTTGTTTTGAGTTTCTTGCGTTTATTTATAGTTTTGATATTATGTTTAATCTCCCTTCTCTAGGCTAAACTCTTAGCTAGGGGAAGGGGGTGGAAGATATGTATTGAATGATGGATGAATGAGATAGTCGGATTGATTGCATGCCTTAAATTAATGAAAGACATGATTTTTAATGGCTTGGGATTATTGTTGCACTTTATTTGATTGCCTCCTAGTTTAAATGCATGAAAATGATTTGAACTAGATTAAGATCACCTCTATTTTAATGATTGCATGAGAATGAGTTGTTAAAATGGAGTTTCATGTATTGTGCTTCTTTATTCTCTTGATTTGCTTGTGTCTAATAGGATGTATGAGAATGATCCTAATTAGCATTGACTTCTTTTATTGATTTGCCTAGACTATTGCATGAGAATGAATTGTTTAGGTAGAATCTTGTGTTCTTTGGCATGTTCATCATGATAACTATCATTGTTCCCCTCTTTCTAATGCATGTTTGAAACCCCCAAAACCCTAGCGTCATTTTCTATTGGTTTTAATCATCATTTTCTTGCTTACTTGTAGTTTTAGTGTTCCAATCAACAAAACTAACAAAACAATCCCCTTTTTAATCTTGCATTAGTGATATTAGATGTTGAACTAGCGTGCTTCCCTAGTGGTTTGACCCTTTACTTGCTACTAACTAGCTTAGTGTAGGTTTAGGCTTTATAAATTGTTAATTTGATTAGGGTGGTAGTTTAACGACCTATTCTATCCCGATCAAATTTTGGCGCCGTTGCCGGGGACTAAGGTGTTCATTAGTTTGTGTTGATTAGATTAGCTAGGCTCTTGTATATTATTTGATTTTGTTTGATTTTCTTTGTTCTTGTATAAAAATGGCATGCTTATCTTTTCCTCAATTTGATGGTGAACCTTTCTATGCTTACTTTGAAAGACTATATGGTTTTCTTAGTTACCATGGGTGTTCTCTTAGTGATGCTTGTGGTATAGCTTATTGGGGCATGAATGAGTATACTAGGGGAATGGTTGAGGACATGAATAATGGTAGATTTTGTCATTTGTCTATGCATGATGCGTGGGATTTCTTCACATGGCTTGCTAGGGACTCTTTAGATAGAGAATCGCATGTTTCTTGCTTTGACTCTCAATGCCAAGATTCTTTTAATTTTTGCATGAATTCTCTTGATACTTCTTATGTGCCTTGTGATAATCCAAGTATGCAAATTGACACCTTTCCCCCTTATGCTCATTTTGATGAGGTTTGTGCTAATTTTGATGATGTGCAATTTGACTTTGATCATGAACCTCAACCCAATAACATTGATGCCCAAATTCTTTCTCAAATGCAATATCTCACCCAACAACTCCAAGAGCTTCAAGAGGAACAAAAATTGAGAGAAGTGAGGCTTGCCTAAGTGATGAGTGCTTTGGTTGATGTAAATGGATGTGAGGCACCTCACTTGGAGTGTGAGAGTATTTTTGAGAATGATGTGGGCCAAGGGTGTGAATGTGAAGGGATATTTTCTTGTGATGAGAGGATTTTTGAGGATTTTGATCCTTTTCATTCCCCATTTGAGCTTGATTGCCATCCTTCCCCTTATTCACCCCCTTTGAGAGCTTCCCATGGTGAGGATGTGAGTGAGCCATCTTCATTTTTGAATGAGGGAGTTCATGAGGATGATGATGATGAGTTTGAGCAATCAAGAGAGATTGAGAGTCCCTTGAGTGGTGTTGGAGGAGTTGTGAATGAAGAAAATGTCGATTTTGAGGTTTCCAACCCCCTTCCCCATCTTGAAGAGTCCACCTTGCATGTTGGTGACCCTTCTATCCATGAGGCTTTGGACTCATTTGAGTTTATGGCTAGTATGTTCATTGAAGGTGTAACAAATCATTATAGCCTCTTGGGAGAGTTCATTGGCAATGCTTCATGGGAAAGGGATGAGTTTGAGAGAAACCTTTATCCTTTCATGCATGGTTTAGAGACTCTAGGCTTTGAGGATCTTGAGGATGTTGTTGTTCATTGTTGTGATAGAGAGGAGGATGAGGTTGTTTCTATTGGAGAGTTTTTGTTTGAGGGAGATGTGAGTCATGAGTGTTCTTTTGAGGAGGTTTTGCCTTTTTATTCTTTTCCTTATTTCTCTTCTTCTTTCTCTTCTTATTTTCTTGATTTTTCTTCTTTCTTTTGGCATCTTCCTCCTCACTTACGTGCAATAATCTTGTTGCACGTCCTCCTTCCTTCATTTGCCTACTTGTTATCCTACGAAATGTGTAGTAGTGCATTTGATAAGCTCTTGCGTTCGTTGCAATATTATTTACTAGAGCGGTCTCGCTTGGACGTTAAACAAGCCTTTCTCGGGAAGTAACCCGGTATTGCTTTCATTTTCTTTTCTTTTTAGATTAGATTTTCTCTCATGGAAATGTTTGTGTGCCTTTTGCTAGGTAAATGACTTGATATACTCTTATGCATTGGTTTGGATCAAGAAACAAGGAAGTTTGACTCCTATTTTTGCTAGCATATGGAAATCGAGATTCAATTCAAGAGGAAATCGGCTTTGAAAGGTTAAATTGGTTCATTTGCGGGTATTTACACCCACCAATATCCGGTAATATCTTTCCTAGCTCTTTCTCTAATGGTTGGTGACTCGTTGGACTTGTCTTGGTTTGTTGGATTGATTTCTTTCTTTTCCCCTCCCATGGATTATTTGGTTTATGTTTGAGTATATTGTCTCATTCAAGCTTGGGGGAGGGAATTCTGTCATGCTTTGGTGGGATGTTGATTCATTTATGCCATGCACTTGAGTATATGCATTTCCATGTCTTTTCTTATATTTTGAAAAGTCCAAAAAGATTTTTGTTTACTTTCAAGGTAACTTTGGCAAAATGTGTTTTGTTTGTTCTTATTTTGGACATTTTGTGTTGGGACTTGAATCCTTGAATGTTTTTCTTCCTAAGTGGTAAATGTATGCACGGTTTGAGAGTGTCATTGGTTGACTCTAGGATAATATATGCTAAGGTAGTTGGTTAAGAACTTTTAGGGGTCCATGAAGCCTTAGTTCACGGGAATGTGGTAAGATGGAGTCGCTCTCTATAGTGGATTTAAAACCCTTGGTTGGTATTTGTTTGGTTATAATCCCTTGTGAGCTTCATTTGTTCTAGCCTTCATCACCTTGTTGAGCGGCTATTTAGGACCCTTGACTATGCATGTCTTAATCCTTGTTTTGACCTCTAGCTCCCAAAATCGTGACCGAGCCACTCTAGGGGAGGAAAAGGGCACCTTTTCTCATTTTTCTTTATCTTCTTTTTGTTTTGTTACAAATTTGGTTTTCTATTTTGCATCGACCTACTTGTTAACCAATTTGAGGCTAATGTTTCCTGCTCTTGTTTAAACCGCGTTACAAACCTAATGGCCTATGTTCACCAACCCTTTTAGTTAGTGAAGCATTAGCATGTGAGGTTTGAGTTTTGAGAGTGTTGAAATTGAACAAGACATGTTGTGAATTGGTTTAAGTAAGGTATTGAAAATTGAGCTTGAAAAGAAAATGCAAAAAAGTTTGAGAAGAAAGATGCAATTCAAGAAAATCAAATGAAGTTTCAAGAAAAAGTCGTCCATAGTAAAAAAAAAAAAAAGGCAAGGACATCAAATAAGAGCATTTTCTAAAAAAAAAACACAAAAATATTTTAGTTTGGTTTCGTTTTCTTCCCTAGTTTAAGCATTGAGGACAATGCTTCGTTCAAGCTTGGGGGGAGCGTTACTTCGTTTTTGGTATATATTGTGTTAGTGTTGAATAAGCTTGGGGGAGATGGAATTATTGGTATTTTTGTTTGATATTTTGTCACTTCTTGAGTTTGTTTTTTAGAGTAGGCCACTCTTTTGCTTCACTTAGGAAATATCACCAAAATTTTCAAATTTTAACCCCCCTTAACCCTTAGCCTTACGTTACATCCCAATAAAAGACCCTTAGACTTTAGTGGGGTTAGGTCAAAGAACGGTGGAGGGAGATAGATTTCAACCCTATAGAGAGAGTATGCATAGTTGAGATGTCGGGATGACCTTATGACTCCACATAAAATTTTCTTTTTCCGGTTCCCTCGAGGAAGCATGAGGGGCTAGCTAAGGGATGAATTGAAGCTAGTGGAGAGAACGCGGACCGTCTTGGTTGGGGCTAGGGCGGAGAATGAAATCATTAGTTCTCTACGCTTAGCTTAGGTTTGTCTTATTCAACCTTGAGCATCTTGGAACGTGCCTTCCCTCCTTGAATTGAGAAAGATAAGTATTATTTGGTGCATTTATTTGCAAATGAGTCCAAATTGAGCATTTCATTACCTTGAAGTTTGATTGGTTTTGCGAAAACCTTGTCATGTTATGTTTGTTGTGTTTGTCTTTTCGTTCCGGTTTTCCTTGCTTGAGGACAAGCAAGAGGCAAGTGTGGGGGATTTTGATGAGTGGCATTTATGCCACTCTTTTAACCTTTTTCTCTAAGGATTTTCCCCTCATTTGCGCTTGTTTGGCCCTTTTTCTAAGCATTTTTACTTAGTTTTGCTTCCTCTTTCCTTTTCTCCCTTATCTTCCCTTCTTTTAGTCTTCTCGCTTTGTTTTTATTTTGATCTCCATGCTTTGGTTTTGTAGGTATTATGTGCCGAAAGAAAGAGGATATCAAGAAGCCAAGCTATCTGTTGTGCGCGGGGTACTGTGCGGCTTCTGTGCGGGCGCACATGTGAAGCTGTGCGGGCGCGCAGCCCTGTCAGCACCCGCATAGCCGACTGAAGAAACAGAGCAAAACCAGATAGTTTGCGCAACCTATGCGCGACTTATGTGCGGGCGCACACACCGATGCGCGGGCGCGAAGGACTCATGTGCGGGCGCGCTCATTTTCCCCGTACCCTCAGAGTTGCGGCCGCGCACTACGCTGAGAGGGTGCACAAACATTGTGCGCGGGCGCGCAGGACTCATGTGCGGGCGCGCACGGCTGGGTTTACGATTTATTTGCGCCTTGTTGTCCAAGTCTCTTTCTTTTGGGTGGAGCCACATATATATAGACGAGATTCTTTGTAATAGAAGGACACTTAGTACTAATTCCATAGAACATTAGCCTAATCTAGAGAGAGAAAATAGATTGTTATTCAAGCTTCCTTTATTGTATTCAACTTTGCTCAAGCTTTAATCTTCCATCAATCAAGCAAGTATCCAAGTTTTCATCTTTCTTCAATCCTTTCTTTAGTAATCTCTTCTCCTTTCCTTTAATATTATTTATTTGTTTTATTGTTACTTATTTTTGTCTATCTTATTAGTTTATCTTGTTGTTATCGATTTCATATATTTCAATCATGTTTTGTTTTGAGTTTCTTGTGTTTATTTATAGTTTTGATATTATGTTTAATCTCCCTTCTCTAGGCTAAACTCTTAGCTAGGGGAAGGGGGTGGAAGATATGTATTGAATGATGGATGAATGATGATAGTCGGATTGATTACATGCCTTAAATTGATGAAAGACATGATTTTTAATGGCTTGGGATTATTGTTGCACTTTATTTGATTGTCTCCTAGTTTAAATGCATGAAAATGATTTGAACTAGATTAAGATCACCTCTATTTTAATGATTGCATGAGAATGATTTGTTAAAATGGAGTTTCATGTATTGTGCTTCTTTATTCTCTTGATTTGCTTGTGTCTAATAGGATGTATGAGAATGATCCTAATTAGCATTGACTTCTTTTATTGATTTGCCTAGACTATTGCATGAGAATGAATTGTTTAGGTAGAATCTTGTGTTCTTTGGCATGTTCATCATGATAACTATCATTGTTCCCCCCTTTCTAATGCATGTTTGAAACCCCCGAATTCCTAGCGTCATTTTCTATTGGTTTTAATCATTAGTTTCTTGCTTACTTGTAGTTTTAGTGTTCCAATCAACAAAACTAACAAAACAATCCCCTTTTTAATCTTGCATTAGTGATATTAGATGTTAAACTAGCGTGCTTCCCTAGTGGTTCGACCCTTTACTTGCTACCAACTAGCTTAGTGTAGGTTTAGGCTTTATAAATTGTTAATTTGATTAGGGTGGTAGTTTAACGACCTATTCTATCCCGATCAAATTTTGTGGGAGCGTTACTTCGTTTTTGGTATATATTGTGTTAGTGTTGAATAAGCTTGGGGGAGATGGCATTATTGGTATTTTTGTTTGATATTTTGTCACTTCTTGAGTTTATTTTTGAGAGTAGGCCACTCTTTTGCTTCACTTAGGAAATATCACCAAAATTTTCAAATTTTTACCCCGCCTAACCTTAGTCTTACGTTACATCCCAATAAAAGACCCTTAGACTTTAGTGGGGTTAGGTCAAATAACGGTGAAGGGGGATAGATTTCAACCCTATAGAGAGAGTATGCATAGTTGAGATGTCGGGATGACCTTATGACTCCACATAAAATTTTCTTTTTCCGGTTCCCTCGAGGAACCATGAGGAGCTAGCTAAGGGATGAATTGAAGCTAGTGGAGAGAACGCGGACCGTCTTGGTTGGGGCTAGGGCGGAGAATGAAATCATTAGTTCTCTACGCTTAGCTTAGGTTTGTCTTTATTTTGAGTATTTTTGTACTTTTTAATAGTTTTTAGTTTATTTTCGTATTTTTAGTTAATAATTCCTAGTTTCTCTCATTTTCTTATTTTATTTTATTTTCATTATTTGTTTTCTTTATTTTATTTAATTTCTTTTGATTTAATTTTTAAGTTATTTTAGTTTATTTTATCTTTATTTTATTTTATCTCGTGGTAATACCCTCGTGTTTGTGGTTGTAGGTGTTCCGGGTTTCAAGGTCATATTCGTGTTCGGAGGTCCAAGGTTCGAGGCGCAAAACTTGAGCCAACCCTTGCTGCCAACCTAACCTACACCACCCCATTTCCCTATCCTACACCACACTGCCCTGCTCCCTGCTTTCCACTCACCAATAACAACTCCAACTTCACGCACTCCACAACAACAAACCAACCTCCCTTACTTGCCCTGCTCCCAACTTAGCAACAAACACAACACCTTCAGCCACAACCGAACCAACACCAGCCACCAAAATCACCAATCAACCACCACCAATCCACACCCAATTCAGCCCTGTTACCAGCCCACTCTCACAACCACGCACGTCACCACCAATAACCAACCCAGTTGCAGCAAACCACCAATTCTCCACTGCTCCCTCACGCAAAACAGCCCAACAACAACAACCAGCAGCGCCACCCAAAACCCGCACCAGCCATGCCTCCTTCACCAATTCACATCAATTAAACCACCAACACCACCGTCACCTCCCATTTCGCCACCAAACCGCCAGCAATTACCACCTTAATTCGACCCCCGCAACACCAATTAAACCACCAGCCCTTCACCCACAATTAACTACCTAATTACTCACCAATTACAGCCGCATTTCGCCCAACACCCGAACTTATAGAGCAACCAATTCGCGGTCGCGCAGCCCTGTCAGAAAGCGCACAAAATGGAGTCCAAAATCAGATTCGAGGCAGAAGCTTTGCGCGACCTGTGTGCGTCTTCTGTGCGGGCGCGCAATTGTGGGTTAATCACGAGCTTTTCACGTGATTTTTAATGAGAATTGGACGGCCACGATTTTGGATGCTAGATGACGATGATGCTGATGAACGGTGATGATGGTTGCGTGATGATTGATGATGGAGTTTGGTGTGGCGTGAAGCAGGGGATTACATCCCAAGATTGAAGCAGCCAAAGAATTCGAAAGTGAAGGAGTTTGAGGGTCTGATTAAAATCGTGGGTTTGGACAGTTTTAGTGGGGGTTTTTCCTTTTCCTTTTTCATTTTTCCTTTTACTTTTCCTTTTCATTTTTTATTTTATTCTATTTTTTAGTTTTGTTTTTTTGGTTTTTAGTTTAGTATTTTAATTTTTTTAGTTTAGTTTTATTTCTTTTTAATTTCTTTTACATTATTTTAGCTTGTATTATAAATACCCTCTTTGGGTTATTTTCTAAAAAACTAATCAATCAACATTTTATTTTAGATAGTTTAGATTAGTTTTAGCCTAATTTTATTTTCTCTCTCTTAGGGTTAGTTTAGGAGTAGTGTAGAAAGAGAAAGCTTGGATTTCCATGGAGTTTTTTGAGAGGTTGAAGAAGCAACTTTGTGGAACTTCTTCTCATCTATTCAATGAGCATTTTCTAACTTTCTCTCATCTTTATTTCTTGCTTAATTATTAGTTTTTGCCTTTTGTTTATTGATTTGAGTAGATTAATTAGTTTATTTGTTTAACCTTGTTTTTATTGTTATTTTACCTTGTTTTCCGTGTCTTCCTTCATTATGTTAGCTTAGATTTTGTTCCAGGGAAATGGATGAAGGTTATGTTAATAAATTGAATGATTGATTGTGATTAGTATGGAATTGTTTCTTGATTATTGTGTATGGATGATGCTTTTATGGATTAGAATCTTTCTAGCTAATTGATTCTATGTTCTTAATTGTGCTTTCAATCGATTGTGCGAGAGTGAGTTAGTTGAGAGCCCTAATTTCTTCCATACCTTTGCTAGGCTAGTTGCACGGGAGTGAATTAGTTTAGTAGGATAATTAACATGCTTAATTGTGCGAGAGTGAGTTAAATGTGTTGATTTTTCCTAATCAAGGTCATTTTCATCTAATTGTATGATGTTATTGAATGTATTGATGTAATTGGATTTCACTTTCCCTAGTTTTAGTTATTTGCTTTTAGTTGTGTTTAGTTGACCTCTCTCTATCTCACAAGCTTTCCTAGTAGTATAGTTAGCACAAATTGATACACTTAGTCCTTTTTGGTTCGACCCTTTACTTGCCACTAACTAGTTTAGTGTAAGTTTAGGTATTATAAATTTCTAATTTGGTTAGGGTTAGTAGTACCAACGACCTACTTCAATCCTCGATCAAATTTTGGCGTCGTTGCCGGGTAACGAACCCGGGTCACCCGCGTGACAGGCGGGAATACTTACCACTCTCGCACAATTTGATCGAGGATTGAAGTAGGTCGTTGGTACTACTAAACCTAACCAAATTAGAAATTTATAATACCTAAACTTACACTAAACTAGTTAGTGGCAAGTAATGGGTCGAACCCAAAAGGACTAAGTGTATCAATTTGTGCTAATTAGATTACTAGGAAAGCTTGTGAGATAGAGAGAGATTCAACTAAACACAACTAAGAACAAATAACTAAAACTAGGGAAAGTGGAATCCAATTACATCAATACATTCAATAACATCATACAATTAGATGAAAATGACCTTGATTAGGAAAAATCAGTAATTGCTGATGAATTAAAACGGAGAAAATCGTTCCTATTTATAGAGATAAACGACCGAAAACAGAGAAAACGAGCGATAAATTTATCGTGTCGCGATAGCTTTATCGCGGCGCGATAAATTTATCGTGTCGCGATAGCTTTATCGCGGCGCGATAAAATCATTGCGGTGCGATATGATAGTTTTTTTGCGGATTTTGTTTTGATAAAACATTTTGATCCAAAAGTCGAAATAAGTTATATAATAAGTTTTTAGAAAGATCTTGAAATCTACTTTCCAACCCAATTAGAATCAGATTAAAATCTTTTGTAGGATAAAAGTTATGGCCGAAATAGTGGAAGGGTGTCAATTTTGGATAGAGTTTCATATTTAATTCTTTCAAATCTGTTTCGTTATAGCTCGGAATTATTATTATAATAAATCATCGAAAAGATAATTTCAAGAGCTATCCAAGCGTATAAGATTTTGAATAAAAATTACGTGGCATGAAAATAATATCTGACCGTCTTTGAACGTCTTTCAATTCGAATAGAATTAGGACTTTCAAAAAGAGGAGTTTTATTTAATTTCAAATTCTTTAATCTTATCTTTTCAAAAAGTATGATTAAAGCTTTTAGAAACTTATAGAAGCTACTAATTAATCCAAATTGGTTTATAAATATAATTAAGATGTTTAAAAATATATATAATTAAGATTAATGGACCCTTCACATGATCATAGGGTTCGCACATAAAGCTTGATTTAGGCCCAGTTTAGTATTTTGACCATAACTTTGTCGTTATAACTCGGAATTGGGCTTATAATATATTGTTGAAAATCTCTTTTAAAATCCCATCTATCTACACAACTATTGGAGCCATATTATGTACCAAACTAAACGGTATTGGAATTTTTCATCAATAGGATACGAAATGAATGATTTTCAAAAAACAGAAATGAATTATTTTTATTAAAACATTTAGAAACGAGGGGAATCACGAGACTCTTCAATATTTCACCTTACTCAATATCAATGGCGTGAAAGGTACCCATCAATGGGTTTAGTTTTTGGGGAGACACAATCAGATGTCTCCGTGTCTACAATGGTACATCATCTTTAGAGTCTAGTCATTTTCTTTTCCTTCTAAAAACACAAATCAATTTTTTAACCCAATAGGTAATATATGAGTGATATCTTTTCTATTATTTGGTTAGCAAGTTTCTTAGCAAATGCTTGAATCCGAGAGCAGTTTTCTACCATCCAATTCAATTCAATCATTTATGAATGAGCACTTCATTAACCTAACAATAATACGGAGTACTTGCTATGAATACTATATAAGTAGTATATGTTTTTAAAAATAAAATACAAGTAGTATACTATTATCATATTCAATTTATTAGTATTATCAACATTTACTTTAATAAATATAGTCAATATTTAATTGCTATTATATCTAGCTATCGGCGGCGGACTCAGCCTTGGTCATGCTGGATCACGTGACCTAGGGAAAAAAAGAATAATCAGCTTCCAAATAAAAAACACTGTGAAACAAACCTACACTTAGTACCTCTCTTTTCCTCTCACGCTCATTTTTTTCTCTCCCTTCCCCTTTTTTTCACGCTTTTCCTATCTCTTCCCCTCTTTTTCATACTCCTCCCTTTTTCGTTTCTTTCTCCTCTCTTTTTCTGTGCTTACATTTGTTTTCTCTCTCCTCTTTTTTTTTTCTTTTTCCTCCCTTTTTTATTTCTTTCTTTTATACTTCTTCTATTTTTTTTTGCACCACTTGCCTTTTAAGGAATTATCACAAATATTGCACCACTTTTATTTTAGGAAAAGAAATATTTGTGTTCCCACTACAAATACTAACTATACCCTTACTTTTTGACACTTGATTTTTTAGTTTATATATACTAACACACGGAAATCTTGTATTTTTACCCTTCTCTCTCATCATTTTTTCCACTACCAAAATTTTGTGCTCAACTCCTATGCTGCAATAGATGAATTGTAAATCAATTTTTTTTAGTTTAGTTTTTCTTTTTAATGGTTATGTGATTTATTTCATGTAATTATTTGACTTATTTTCTTATTTCTTTCAATTCATTGTTTCTATTTTTTTTTTCTTTTTAAATGGTTATGAACTTATTATTATTTGATTATCATGTGATTAATTTGATTATTCTTCAATTTTATCATGATGTTATGTTTTGTGTTGTTTTAAGACATTACATTAAGTGCTTTTTCCTTTAAATTGTGTTGTATGGATTTTTTAAGTTTATGTTTGTATAATTAAATTGGAGATTTTTATTTTTAAAAAAAATAACTTGGATATTTTTTACAATAATGAATTGTTAAATCTAATTGATATTGTCACTTAATTTTCATAATGAAAACTAAAAAAGCAAAAAAAAAAAAAAAATGGTGTGATCACTACTACATAAATGGCCTAATAAACCGGGTAAAATAGGTATAAGAGACCGTGACAGTTCCAATGCATAGGTAGTAGGTCTCTTAGCCTAAGAAACCGGAGTTTTTTTAATGGTTTCTTAGCATAGTCAAAGAGACCAATTATTTTTTATGACCGGTTTCTTATCTCTTTCTAGATAACTTAAATTACCAAAGCTAGGAGACCAAATTTCTTTGAATGAACGGTTTCATTGATACATTCTAAGAAACCGGTGTATTGAAATGACCGATTTCTTTGATCAAATTATTTAAATAAAAAAAAGCATAGCAGTTAGCAACTGCTATGCCACAAATTATGCGATTGAAACTCCCCATTAAAATCAACTAAAAAATTATCATCCTTTTGTATTCAAAACCAATTACGCTTTGTATCCTTTAATCAAACTAATTAAGCTTTTTATCCTTGAATTTAATCATTGTCCAAGCTATATTATTCATAATATTGTATTACATAATATAAAAAAAAAACAGCCATGATGTTGCAAAATTTAATTATATAAAAAATTAAGAAAATATGTAAATTACCATCCAAAAAGGGGACCTATTTTGAAGTTACCACCCGTTAAAAATATAATTTTTAATTACCAACCATTAAACTAAAAAAGTTTTCAGATTACCACCTTTTTTTTGGAACTCCAGTGGAATCTCTTTTTGAGGGCCCCACCATATTAACTTCCCTCCTTTTTTTTCTTCTTACCCCTCGACCTAACCTTCTGACTTTGTAATAAGCTCAAAAAAGAGAGCTTCCCTCATCAAATCCTTCCCTCATCAGCAATCTTTTCCCCTCTTTCTTCCATTAATTTCTAGTCTAATTTTCAACAACCCCTATAAACCCTAACTTATCCTTAATCTTCAAATTGAATTGATTATTGTACTTGCATGTATTGTTGACGCTGATACATTGCAAAAAGTTAGCAGAAATTGGCGAAAAACCCCCAACTTAAATACCCTCAATCAGCAGAAATCAATAATTATTCAACAAAATTGGACACCATCAAGTCCAATCAGCAGAAATCTAGTAGAAACGCCCAATTAATTTCAAACAAGTAGCCTCATTGCAAAACACCCCCAATTTAATTACCTCAGGAACCCTAATTTCTAAATTGGCGAAAAAACCCAAAATTATGAAGTAATGGATTCATACCTTAGATGCGAATTGAGAGTCTGGACTTTAGTGGATAATTCTTCACACAATAACAACTGAAATTTTAGAAATTTTGGCTGAAATTGGGGAAAAATTTATGAATAGAAGTTGGAGATTTTATAAATAGAAAAAAAATCGGGGAGGGAAACAGTCAAACGAAGCAATGTAGCCGTTATTAGCCGTTGGTTGGGGCCCTCAGACGGAGATTCCACCAATATTCCAAAAAGGCTGGTAATCTAAAAACTTTTTTAATATAATGGGTGGTTATTTAAAATAAAATTTTTAATGGGTGGTAATTTTAAAAAAGGTCCATTTTTTGGGTGTTAATTTATAAATTTTCCAAAAAATTACCAAATTTACAACTTACATCCTGATACTATATTGAATTTGGAGTTAAAAGAAAAAAAAAACAAAAAAAAGCCTAACTCTGTATAAGTATTCTTCAAGATCTGTAGAAATTAAAGGTTAGAATTAAGGATGGCAACGGGTCGGATCAGGACCGGATCCGGCGGATCCAGATCAAGATTCGTATTTGCACCTTGGATCCATATACGATGTGGATCCGTCGGGTATGGAGAAGGAGGATCCATATCCATATCCGTTGGATCCCACGAATTTAAGTCCAAAACGAGTCCAAAACGGATCTTGCACATTATACCTATTTTTGAACAAAATAATCTAGATTTCAATTAAATCAATAGTTTAACTAATTTTTATCAACATTTACAATCAATTTTAATAACTTTTTAGAGCTAAGATCATTAAGTCAATATAATAACCACAATTTACAATTAACTAAAATGACAAAACAAAAATTAATAAAACTAAACAGAGAATAAAACTTTAAAAAACTAAAACAAGTAGACTTGTGAAGAAATGAACAAATTAGTAACAAACACATAATCCACTTAGTAAGCATAATAAAACCAAATGTCTATACATAAAATAAAGAATTATCTAAATTCTAAATATTAAGTAAGCTACTGGAGTTCTAAAATCACGTTGTCGGAGAGGGTGAGTTGCAAGAGTTGCGGTGGAGCTGCTAGAGTTAATGGAGTTTAGAAGCTTAAGCTGCTTTTTGGGAGAGATGAGAGATAATTTGATAATTGTGTGAAATTTTAAGGTTTGGGGGGGGGGGGGTTTGGCACTACTAAAATTCGGCCAAGGTACCTTAAAATAGAAAAAACGGTCGCTGAAAATAATTGCGACCGTCAAAGGTCAAAACGTGGTGGTCGTTATTCACTTGGTTGCAAAAAATTATTATTACGACCGGTTAATAATTGTTGATTTTTTGCGAACCTTTTTATTATTTTCAACGACCGTTTGGAAAACTATCACAAATATATATATAATTGCGACCGGTTTAATTAGCGGTCGCAAAAATAGATTTAGCGACCGTCATAAGCCGTCGCTAAATTTAAAAAAAAAAAAAAGAAAAAACCAAAATACATCCATCCCTTTACATCCAGCCTCGCCAACCCACCGAAACCATCTTTACCCACCACCATTTCCCATGCTAACCACCTTTACCCACCACTACTATCAGCCCTTACCACCTTTACCCACCACCACCGCCCACCCTAAAATACCACAAACCACCCTGAATCACCTCGAAAACACCTCCACCCACCATGAAAACTCCAGCCCACCTCAGATTCACATCCTTTTCCCACGAAAACCCAAATCAGCCACAATAAAAGCCACCCGTAAACCAAATTAACAAAAAATCGAACATGAAATAAACAAAATTAAACCAAATAAAATTAGCAAAAATCAAATCTAAAAATAACAAAAATCAAACTATTTCACCTCGAATATCAAACCTAAAAATTTATGAAAATTAAGCCACAAAATTATCCAAAAAGTACTTGAAAATCTAACCCAAAAATCAACTAAAAAAAATCAAACCCAAAAAGAAACATAAAACAATGAAAAACAAAACAAAAAAAAAAACCAAAAACATGAAAACATACCTCAAACTTCGAATTTTACCTCAAATTTGGTTTAATAAGGCCAAATTCAACCATGAAAAGTCTAGATCTAGAGTTTACGTGGTCAAATTCGACCTTGAAAACCGTTAACTTGTTTACACCATCACCAAACTCGCCAACACGAGACTCGAACTCGCCAACACTGGACCCGCCATCACTGGACTCTTTAAAAGAAGAAGGAGAAGAGGCAAGAGATCGGTAAAAGGAGAAGAGGAAAGAGATCAGGAAAAGGAGAAGAGGAAAGAGAAGAAGAAGAAAAGAGGAAAGAGAGAAAGGAGAAGAGGAGAAAGAGAGGAAAAAGAGACTAGACGACTTTAAACAAATTAGGGTTAGGGTGGACTCTTTTATGCTCTTTTTTTTAAATTAAAAAAAAAATTTTTGCAACTAGTATTACGGTCGTAATTTTGCGACTTTTCTCAAACAATCGTAATTGTCGCATTTTGCGACCGCTACTAACGGTCGCAACAGAATTAATTTAATTTTGAATTATTTTTCACATGTATTATATTTTTAAAATATATTTAAATACCTCTTCGACCTTTTTATAACAAAAAAAACGGTTGCAAATTTGCGACCGTTTTAAAAACGGTAGCAATATTGCGACCGAGTAAAAATAAGTCGTAAATATCATATTTTGCGACCGTTTTCATGACGGTCGTAGAAAAACAGTCTCAAATAGGCCAAATTTTAGTAGTGTGGTAGAGTTAGAGTAAGATTTTAGTATATGTGGGTTGGGCTTGTAGAGTTGTAGTTTAAAATATATTTAAAAAACAAGTAAACGGATCTGGATACGGGTATTTGGTCTGACCCATATGTAGATCCGTTTTTTAGTACAGGATCCATATCCGACCCGGATCCGTCGGGTCCAATTTTACAGATCCATATCTGTGGAAACAAATATAGATCCATGAATTCGGGTTGGATACGAATTCATTGACATCCCTAGCTAGAATGTAACAGAAACTTAATTGAAAATCTAATAATATAACTAGATAGAATAATCAAGTAAAAAAACTAAACATTGAATTGGGAGAATAAGATACGGTAACATTACCAATTTTAATCTTATTCTTTAACAAACCACAAAAATTGTAAAATTAAATTGTATAATAATTTTAGATCTAAGATTGCATAAATTACTTGTATGAAACCTTATAACACAAGTATACGGCGATGATACGATCAGCGATTTCGAGATGTCGCCCGCAAGGATACCGAGTCTTCATCTTCTACATAGTTGTTTATTGGTCTATAGGTGATGACTGATAAAGCCATTGGTTGTTTCATGGAAAAGGAAGAGAGATACTAGAGATTGAGTATGAAGAATGGAAGTTGGATGCGAGAGAATGGGAAATGTATGAAGAGGGATGACGGCTAGAATTGAGGGTTATGTCACTTATATGTATTCCATAGTAGGGTTTTATCTTGAAATAAAAAAATTAAAATAAATTCTAAGAAACCAAATTTTTGTGATGTACGGTTACTTATTTTAACATCTAAGCAACCGAAAATATCTCGTGTAAGATTTATTTGACTAATAACAAACCGGATTTTAGTGATACATGGTTTTTTATTATTATCTAAAAAACCGGATATCTCCTATAAGATTTCTTAATCATAGAAACCAGATTAGTGATTAATATGGTGCCTTAAGAGTGGTTCCGTAGGCCTTTTTTGTAGTTGTGGATACGGTCGATAAGTGACGGCAACCGAACACTCCTTAAAACCTGTATTCGCCATTGTATGTATTCACTTTATATCTTATGATTCGCTTATTATAGGAAGAATATTCAATACATAAAAATAGTGACATAGACCCTTCGTTTTAAGGAGAAGATCTTATCTATTCATTATTTGACCATGAGTTTTTTTTCACTTAATGCTAATATAAACTGCTTTTTTAGCATTAAAAAAACTACTTCTCTATAGAGATGGCCATTTTGGATATCCGATCCGAAATTTCGGATTAACAAAATGCCGATCCAAATCCGATCCGGAAAACCCGAATATCCGGTGTTTGGGATATCTAAAATTTTGGATCGGGTCACCGAATACCGGTCCGAAATTTTATGTTAATGTTTTTTGTTATATAAATCTGAGCGAAATGTCTAAAGCAATTTGTTTCACCCATTTTGCTTAAGGTTTTTCTACCAAAGTCAAAGCAATTGAGATACCGGGGACTTGGAGGTAAAATAAAGAAAAGAATTAAAAAAAATTAATTTTATCCTCAATTGCTTATGAGGCAAGCCAGCTAGCAGCAATTCAGTCATTCCTTGGACCTTGGGCGGCCCTATCACGAGCATTTGAGCATCTCTCAATCTTTATTCATCTCTAATTCTCTCTCTTCTCTAATTGTCTAACTCCGTTGTGATCGAAAGAATGAAAGATTTAGTTTTTTTGACAAAGAAATATTAAAAAAAAAAGAGTTCAGATTTACATCACACGACCATCTGTGTGGCTCTGAAGTGCCTGTGATGAAGAATGAGCCGATAAGAGTGAGACCATTGGAGTCTCACCATTTGGAAATCATTGATGTAGTTGACTTTGTGGGAATCTAGTAGAGTGGTGGCTTCACTAATGGGTAATTGGGGTGGGATTTTAGGGTTTTAGACATTTTAGTTTTAACATTTCACGGTTTGACAAAATTACTAAAACCTTTTTCTAAAAAAATTAAAAAATTAGATCGAATTAGATATCCGATTTTTAAAAAATCATGATCCAAATTCGATCCGAAAATTTTTCGGATATTTGATTCGAAATATCCGAAATTAAAAAAAATGGATCGGATATCCGATATTTCTGATCGGATCAGTCGGATCGCGGATTGAATTTTTTGCCCACCCCTACTTCTCCATTGATAATGCACAATATAAATGCTTCATTCTCCATTGACTTATAATAATACCAATATTTACAGCTTCATCGCCTTCACAACCTCATAGGTGGTTTTGTAAGAATTTAATTTCTACACATAATAATTTGCATATGACGTTAGGTCATTAGGAGTTTGATTAAATCGGTTATAATGAAATAGGATATGATAAGTTCATTGTAGCATTACATCACAAAAAAAAAAAAGAAGCAGAGGAGATGACGATTGATAGAATTTTAGCAGATAAAGAATTAATTTTGGACTACCTTGATGATTAGAGTCTTTAGAGAGAGGAAGGGGATAATTGATGGTCAGGGCCATAACAAAGCCAAGACAGGTAGGGCGACCACTCTAGGCCTCGAACCAAAATCCCAACCACAGTTTAATAAAAGGCCCCAAAATGGGAGAAAAGGCTGCCTTTCTAGCCTAAATCCCGAGAAATCCGTATTACGACACAACCCACCTAATAAGGTTCGAATGACCTAAGAAAGGGCACTTTTCCCAATGACACTATAAATAGGTAGATTTCTCCCATTTTTGGGGCAGATACATTTATTACTACAACCTTACATTCTCTTACATCAGAGAAAACGTAAAATTGCAAAATCCGAGAAGATCTCACTTTACTTTTTCGCACCTTTTCGTATCCTCCAACACGTTCTAACTTGATCTTCGAAGGCGGAGCTTCCACCACCACCGGAGTCTCCGTTATTTTGCAGGTACAGGCGCCACCAAATCAGTTTTCGAGCTGTAACTCTCCCGAGGTAAAAAAAAAACTCCCAAAACAACTGGCATACAACTTCACAGGACACCCGCACTTTTTGGTCTTCCGTTTCTGAATTGTCTCATCATGTTGCACCAACCATTCCTTAAGTGGACCCTGTTTACGCTTCCTTGAAGCGTAACCATAACAGTCACAAATCCACTTCGCATTGCTTCTCTGCTTACAACACTTCCCCTTTTCCAATTTCTTCTTCACATCCACCCACCCATAACAGTCAAAACCCCTTTGCCTTCCATAGCTCCAGAATCAGGTATCCAACTCATCCCAACTCCTAAATACCATGCCCAAAGTTGGGGGTGGTACTTCCTCTTCCACACCAAAAACGGTGTGCACCATTACAATGTTCTTCTTTGGGGTTCAGAATGTGGAACCTTCAGCTCCAGCCCCATCAAATTCCCCTTTAACACTACACTCAACGTAATCTTCCTCATAATATGTCCCCTTATCCTCTACCTCAAAACCTTCACCCACTTCATCCTCCTGCTCATCTCCATCTGTTAATCCATCATCCCTGTTTAATCCCTCACTCTCTAATCCCTCCTCATAAACAGATACATCATCCCCACCATCTTTATATCCATCACCAACATCCACCTAATTCACAAACACAACAAAGACTCCTTCTAAATAAAACATTACACAAAACTAAAACATTACAAAACAAAATAAAAACATACACATCAACACCAAACCCAACAAACTATAACATCACATAATTCATAACAATACAAATCAACCAGAGCAAATACACATGCAAACCCATACTCCCAATACTGTAAAAGGAAAAACACAAGATCATTTCCTTTTTTTTTTTGCTTCATTGATACTCATACAATTAGGAAAAACTCATCCTTTACTCCACTCACAATCTACAACCAACACATTCCCAACAATCATAATACATAAAACAAATTTGATAAACTGAACTACAATACCCATTTTACACTGAACAATCAACATTCATATCAAAGATTTACTCAATTAAACATTACCAACTATCCATATACTTACTAAATTACAAGGGTTGAAGTCCAAATGACATTTACAACAAACTATCCTAATCCTAACATCTTCGTCATCTAATAAAAAGACATTACATTTCATAATTATCCACTTCAATACTCATTTTATATCCCTTAATTTCAATATAGAGCAATAACAAAGGTGAATACTTACATTCTCATCGTCGAATCGCAATTCCCTTGCGCATCCATGACCAACTTTGTCATCTTCGCCCAATGCTTCAGCTAGATCCCAACACCTTAAATGTGTGCTAACGGATTTCTCATCACTATTATCGACTTCAACACAAATTATTTGCAATTTCGTCTTTAAAATTCATGATTTGGGGAACAATGAATTCTCCATTGTTAGTGAATGAGCTTCCATCCCCTTTTCTTCTTTTTTTTCTTTTTTCTAAAGGGAATTTACATTCCTGCTTCTTTTTTTCAACCCCCGTTTTGTTTCAGTGTACCGTTACAAACCATGACCCACTTTTCATCAAATTCATTCGTTTTTATTACACAATTGTAATCCTATGTATTTCTAAACCTATAGTAACTATAAGCAAATAATTATTCTATCACACCATTTTTTCATTTAAGTTGCTAAATTACAGCCAAAGTTTACTATTTCTTCTTTTTCATGGATTTGACGTATCATATGAATGGTAATGACAGGGATATCTTCGTTTAAAGCCTCTCTTTTACTGTGTCATATTGTCTTCAATGTATTAATCGGAAAGAAATTACTCCGTAACATGTATACCTTACACTTTTTATTGCTAAGCGGATAAACTCGTGAAAGTAAATTGGTATAGAGCCTATGAAAATCTGAGTAAAGAGGTGAAAGGATGAAGATGAAGTTGAAGAAGATTAGAATAACGTTAATAACAAAGTTTTTTTTTTTTGAAATAACAAAGTTGATTATAACAAAATCATAAAAAAGAAATAAAAAGAAAAAAAGAAATATTTGATACAAACTTGTTGTGACTTTCAACTTTTAGTATCAAAATGCATTCTTAGTTTTGCATAACCAAGGTGAACATGAATGCATTTTTTAATAAGTGGTAATAAAATTAGAAACATGTAAAAATTGACCCAAAACTAATAATTGGTAATAAAATATACAACAGGTTTTGTTTTAATAACGGTGCGGATTTAGAGGATCAATATTTAATACTTTCGACTATGACATATGAGGACCTATGCATCCCCGATTATTTAACATTATTTAAAACGGAATAATTGTTATATACATTAGCGATAACAACTTTTTTTTATTTATTATTCTTTAAAGAGAAACTTATTACTATTATTACATTGGGCTATTATACGATTGAGATATGATAAAAATTACAGACTAATCAATGTAAAACCTTCAATTTAAAAAAATCAATGTAAAACTTAAATTGTGAATATAACTAATAATCCATACAAAGCAATACCTTCATATAATGATTTATAAGCTTTATATATTGAATTTGAACAATTAAATTAACAACAGCATAAAACTTTAAAGCAGTTAACATAGGGAAATAACTCAATAAGGAATTGCTTAGCAAGAACACCCATTATTCATAAAAATGCCCAAATTCAAAATTTAAAATTTGTGATTCTGGGTTGGTAAATTACATGAAATTTGTATTATATGGGTAGTTGATGGAGCCGCGGAACCAATCTTAAAGCCGCCTGGCGATGGGTGTGGCCAAAATACTGAAAACATTGTAAATTGACACTTGAAATCATGGAGGCTTTTTTATTTTATTATATTTTATTTTATTTTGTTAAGGGATAAATATCATAAAGAAGTTAAAAAAAAAAATTAGAAAAGAGATTGAAAAACTATTAGAAAAAGTCTGACAAAGTCACGAAGATTCCTTCTTTCAATTTTTTTATTAATTAGATTTTTATGGTTTCACGTGAAACTACTTAGAACAACTACTTAGGACTTGGCCTTTAGGACTATAGGAATAGGCTAAGAGTGTAGCCTAACTATGTCTATTCACATGTTAAATTTTAATTTTTTTTTATAAAAATAATACTATGTCACGGGACCCACCATGACTAGAGGTGGGTCCTCCCTTATGTGCACATTATTATTATTATTATTATTATTATTATTATTATTATTATTATTATTATTATTATTATTATTATTATTATTATTATTATTATTATTATTATTAAAACTCATGGGGACAACATGCTAACGACATGTGTTACTCGTATGCCACATGTGCACTACATGTCATCCCTCTTCTCTCACCATATTGAATTGTATTAATGTTCAGACTCTTTAGCAAAAACTCTTCATTGGTCTAACTTTAATGATATATAATACAGTAGTACAATGTTTAATTTAATTGAAAAACTCATACTGACCTCTTATTACATTTTCATTTAGTTATTAATATTGTTCAACATTAACTCTTCTAAATTAATCTAATCAAACTTATAATTTATGATGATTCGGGGCATGGCCCGGGACAATAACTAGTTGTTATTATTATATTGATGCTAAACTTTTCTAAGTTAACAATTTGTTTGACAATTATTATTACTTTATTAAAATAAATGTCATATTCTAACATTTAACAAATGTCACAAAATAATACTGACAAAAATTACTTATTGGATATCCGATTTTTTAAAAATCATAATCCGAATCCAATCCAAAAATTTTCAGATATTTGATTTGAAATATCCGAAATTTAAAAAAATGGATCGGATATCCAATTTTTCTGATCGGATCAGTCGGATCGCGGATTAGATTTTTTGCCCACCCCTACTTCTCCATTGATAATGTACAGTATAAATGTTTCGTATTCCATTGACTTATAATAATACCAATATTTACAGCCTCATCGCCTTCACAACCTCATAGGTGGTTTTGTAGGAATTTAATTTATATACACATAATAATTTGTATATGATGTTAGGTCATTAGGAGTTTGAATAAATCAGTTATAATGAAATAGCATATGATAAGTTCTTTGTAGCATTACATCACAAAAAAAAAAGAAGCAGAGGAGATGACGATTGATAGAATTTTGGCAGATAAAGAATTAATTTTGGACTACCATGAGGATTAGAGTCTTTAGAGAGAGCAAGGGGATAATTGATGGTCAGGGCCATAACAAGGCCAAGACAGGTAGGGCGACCACTTTAGGCTTCGAACCAAAAGCCCAACCACAGTTTAATAAAAGGCCCCAAAATAATTATTTGTACTAAAAATAACAAAAAAAAAAGAAAAAAAAAAGTTATATGGACTAATGAAGAGACTAAAGAAAAAATGGCTATTGAAGAGTGATTTTTAACATACATTGGTTGAAAATACTTCATTACTCGATTCACAAACCAAGAGGATTATCATCATGTCTTGACTCAGGGTCCATGGCTTATTGATGATAGATTTCGAACAATTCGTATATGGGTACATCGAAAGAGGCCTCTATAAAAGTCCTTACTTCTTGGGCTAGGATTCCAAATCTAGTTGTTGAATATTTTGACATAGAATACTTGAAGAAATTTCGTACAAAAATTTACGAGACTTATTAGTGTTGAAATTGACTTATAAAAGCCATGCATTGCTATCTAAGTCACAAAATAATACTAACAAAAATTACTTATTGAAGCTGCTCAATTGAGGTGAGATTTTTGGTTGTTGAGCACAAGGCAATAGTCAAATTTAATACATCTCTATGTTCATCATCTTGAGGTTTCTTGAAAGGATTATGTCTTTCAAAAGAGCGGAGAAATTTCATGAACAATCCTTTAATTTGATATCTTTCTTTATCCCATCAGTTAGCTCTAGATCAAAACAATAAATAAAATTTTCTTTAAAATTAAAAATAAATGCATGTGCCCCAAATTCTAGGGCCCAAAATTTAGAAATTTATATATTTGTTTCATTTATTTACAATAAAGTATAGTTATCAAATGTGTGAAGAATTCTTAATCAATTTATTGGAACGTGAGTTTCATTGCTCTTGTCAGCAATTGTTATTTTTTATGTTACCTGACATCTTGCTTGAAAGCAAAAATAAAATAAATAAATAAATAAATAAATAAAAACTTATTTTCAACTGTTTATCTTTTTCTTTCCTCCAATTTCTTAATTATCCAAATTCTTAGGTTCCTTAGATTTCTTAGTTTTCCATTTTATTCCCAAAATCTTCTTTCTTCCTAAATTATTTTTTCTATCACAAGCAAAAAAAATCCTCGTTGTCACCTCTTTACATTCAATTATTATAATGACGTAAATAAAAGGCCTTAATTAAGAAATTGCACAACATTAAATAAGCTAAATATACTAGTATGAATTGTTTATATCTCAACTCCTATACTAGGAATGCAAGAAATATCTTCATAAGAGCACAGACACATTGCTGGAAGATAATTATCTTCTTTTAGAAAGGATAGTTCGAGAAAGTCACCCAAGTGTTGTTGTTGGACATGTTTTTTAAACATATCTGTACCAACTTGTCTACCCACCTCTCTAACTTGCTTATTCACCCCTAATAGTGGACTTTCTATGAGAGCCATTAGGGGCCTGACCCATAGTCGTATAAGCCCAAAAATTCTTACTAATATTGCATAAGCTACTACCCATCTCCTTTTCTATTCTTTCTAGCTAAACCAACTAGCTACTCCATAATAGATAATAAAGTATTAGTTTTTAGAGTATTCACTAATCCTATTTTCTTATAAAGTATTTTAAATTTATAGTGGTTGGTTTAACTGTTTTTTTATTTATTTTTTTTTATCAAAATATTATTACTTTATACTTTAAATCTTCAACAGAATGAAGTCAGATTAATTTTCAAATTAACATACAATATAATTATCTTTATTTAGTTGTGCTATGGTTTCATTTTAAAAAAATTATGTAAAATTCACAAAGTTTAATCTTGTAAAAGTAATTGGAAGTTAAAACAACTAACTCTTTAATAGGGTTAACTTTTGTCGTATATAATCCATTGAATTTTAAATAAATATTCTCGTCTTTTCTATATTATGAAGACCAAAATATTTTCGCCTCCTAGAAGAAATTTCTCAAAATTCGCCACTTATCACTCCCCTAAATGGCCCTAAGTTATTTATAGAGAAAAAAACAACCAAAATTTATTTAATGGTTGAGCTCACAACCACTTTGAAAGATTTTGTATAAATCTTCCAAATTCTATGACGTAATCTTCCCCACTAACACTTCCTTCAAGGTTAGATGATAATTCTATGCATTAAATTGACAGTTATTATTAAACACTATCATTGATATTTGAAGCTTCAAATCTACTTCCCAAAATCATCATGTTCATCTCATGGTTCGATTCTTCTTAGGTAGAATTTTCATCCATAACAAAAGGGTAACGTAATTCACATGATATATATATCGCGATGACGGGGTTTTTTGGATCTCGAATAAGAAATAGATTTGTTTTCCATTTGATATGTGAATGGTAAGTAAAAGTAGAGTTAGTTTAACTTAGCTTAGTGACCAAACGAACTAATAAGTCTAAAATGCTTGCAAGGTGCATGAAATCATATTAGCCTAAATAAAATTATTAATTATTTTATTAAGCATGATTTCAAAAACAAATTTCCTTTAAACCTGCAAGAGAGACCATGATTGAGCAACAACAACAATATTATAAATAATCAAGTAACATATAATCATTAACAAATTATATATAAACTATTTGTAAATTAATAAATTATGTAAAACAATTCGTAAATCAACAAATATCGTAAAACAATTCGTAAATTAACAAAATATATGAAATAATTCGTTAATTAACAAATAACGTAAAACAATTCGTTAATTTAACACAACAGTCATCATCATGATAACAACAATCTCATCATAACATAATAATATAAGCAAGATCCTAGGCATGATACTAACATTGTTAATAACAAATCCTATTATGTCAGTAAATAATAAAAATCAAAACTTTATCTCTAACATGATACAAGAAAGTAATAAAGATATCCTAACTTGATATTAGGAATTAATAAAACTATATAAACATGATTTCTATATCAAAAGAATAATTAAGTAATCAAATTAATTAATTTGAAGCTTTGCACCTCTTTCTATTGAAAGAATACATACGTTTTTAGTAAATTAAAGGAAAATATAAAATCAAAAAATATTAATTGAAATTAGGATTTGAGACCAAATCCTCAGAACTATAAATCATTCATGTCGAAGTCTAAAGCAACTTCGAGCTTGACTATGTGTATCTAAGTCTCATGAAAAACATGGTGTATTTTTTTGAAAAAGTATAGAAAAGGTTTTGAAAATCAAGAGAGAGAAAGAAAGAATAAGATTTAGCTTAGAGAGAGAGATAGTATTTATGGGTAATTGTTGATGAATTAAAACGGAGAAAATCGTTCCTATTAATAGAGAAAAACGACCAAAAATAGAGAAAACGCGAGATAAATTTATCGCGTCGCGATAAGACAATTTTTGCGGATTTTATTTTGATCAAACATTTTGACCCAAAAGTCGAAATAAGTTATATAATATGTCGTTAGAAAGATCTTGAAATCTACTTTCCAACCCAATTAGAATCAGATTAAAATCTTTTGTAGGATAAAAGATATGACCGAAATAGTGGAAGGGTGTCAGTTTTGGATAGAGTTTCATATTTAATTCTTTCAAATCTTTTTCGTTATACCTCGGAATTAATATTATAATATATAATCGGATAGATATTTTCAAGAGCTATCCAACTACCGAACTAAACGGTATTGTAAGTTTTCATCAATAGGATACAAAATGAATGATTTTCGAAAACAGAAAAAAATTGTTTTTATTAAAACATTTTAGAAATGAGGGGAATTCACGAGACTCTTCAACATTTCACCTTATTCAATATCAATGACGTGAAAAGTAATCATCACTGGGTTTAGTTTTTGGGGAGACACAATCAGGTGTCTCCGTGTCTACAACGGTACATAATCTTTAGTGTCTAGTCATTTTCTTTTCCTTCTAAAAACACCAATCAATTTTTTAACCCAATAGGTAATATATGAGTGATATCTTTTCTATAAATTGGTTAGCAAATGTCTTAGCAAATGCTTGAATCCGAGAGCAGTTTTCTACCATCCAATTCAATTCAATCATTTATGAATGAGCACATCATTAACCTAACAATAATACGGAGTACTTGCTATGAATACTATATAAGTAGTATATGTTTTCAAAAATAAAATATAAGTAGTATACTATTATCATATTCAATTTATTAATATTATCAACATTTATTTTAAGGAAATTTTACATTAAACCACCTTTTATAACACTTTAACTGCAAGAAACCACCTTATAAAAAAAATTTCGCAAAAACACACCTTAATCGTAATTTTTTTTGCAATCACACACCTTTTCCCGGAAAATACCCATTGACTTGGTTTTCAGGGGTTGACTCGACCATGAGACGCCCTAAAACCGCTAACCCTCCCTTTTCCCCAGCCACCCACTTCCAGTGGCCGGCGACCACCTCCTTCCTTCGTCGCCGACGACCTCATCCCCTCCCTTTCCCAATTCCCGTCCTTAAACCCAACCCTCTAGCCCTAAACCCAATTTTGGTACCTTCGTGAAGTGCAACATCCATGGCGGTTGACGAACAACGGAGTTTGGGTCTGGGCAATAAATCGAACGAAGACGCTTTAGGAGGAAGAGGAGGAGAGAGAATTTGTGGGCGGCACTTTAGGAAAGTGGGTAGTGGTGGTGGTGGATCTTGGGTTCGGGTGGTGAGAGTGAAGGAAGTGATGGTGGTTAGGTGGAAGAGGAGGAGAGAGAATTCGTGGGTTGGGGGAAAGGGAAGGGAGCAAGAACGCCTGCGCTAGGGTAGGGAGGTGGTCGCCTTCGCCGGCAGTGGGGTGGGGAATTTGGTTGGCCGCCGGAAAAGGGAGGGTTAGTGGTTTTAGGGTGTCACGTGCGAGGCACGTGGTCGAGTCAACCCCTGAAAACCAAGTTAATGGGTATTTTCCGGGAAAAGGTGTGTGATTGCAAAAAATTTTACGATTAAGGTGTGTTTTTGCGAAATTTTTTTTATAAGGTGGTTTCCTGCAATTAAAGGGTTATAAAAGGTGGTTTAATGCAAAATTTCCTTATTTTAATAAATATAGTCAATATTTAATTGCTATTATATCTAACTATCGGCGGCGGACTCATCCTTGGTCATGCTGGGTCACGTGACCTAGGGAGAAAAAGAATAATCAGCTTCTAAATAAAAAATACTGTGAAAATAACCTACACTCAGTACCTCTCTTTTCCTTTCACGCTCATTTTTTTCTCTCCCTTCCTCTTTTTTTCACGCTCTTCCTCTCTCTTTTTCGTTTCTTTCTCCTCTCTTTTTCTGTGCTTACATTTGTTTTCTCTCTCCTCTCTTTTTTTTCTTTTTCCTCCCTTTTTATTTCTTTCTTTTATACTTCCTCCATTTTTTTTATTATTGCACCACTTGCCTTTTAAGGAATTATCACAAATATTGCACCATTTTTATTTTAGGAAAAGAAATATTTATGTTCCCACTACAAATACGAGTACAAATACTAACTATACCCTTACTTATTGACACTTGATTTTTAGTTTATATATACTATCACATGGCAATCTTGTATTTTTATCCTTCTCTCTCATCATTTTTTCCACTACCAAAAATTTTGTGCTCAACTCCTATGTTGCAATAGATGAATTGTAAATCAATTTTTTTTAGTTTAGCTTTTCTTTTTAATGGTTATGTGATTTATTTCATGTAATTATTTGAATTATTTTCTTATTTCTTTCAATTAATTGTAGCAGCTTTGTGCTATTTTTTTTTTCTTTTTAAATGGTTATGAACTTATTATTATTTGATTATCATGTGATTAATTTGATTATTCTTCAATGTTATCATGATGTTATGTTTTGTGTTGTTTTAAGACATTACATTAAGTGCTTTTTCCTTTAAATTGTGTTGTATGGATTTTTTAAGTTTATGTTTGTATAATTAAATTGGAGATTTTTATTTTTGAAAAAAAAATAACTTGGATATTTTTTACAATAATGAATTGTTTAATCTAATTGACATTGTCACTTAATTTTCATAATGAAAAAAAAGCAAAAAAAAGTGTGATCACTACTACATAAAGGGCCTAATAAACCGGGTAAAATAGGTATAAGAGACCGTGACAGTTCCGGTGCATAGGTAGTAGGTCTCTTAGCCTAAGAAACCGAAGTTTTTTTTAATGGTTTCTTAGCATAGTCAAAGAGACCAGTTATTTTTTATGACCGGTTTCTTATCTCTTGCTAGATAACTTAAATTACCAAAGCTAAGAGATCGAATTTATTTGAACGAACAGTTTCATTGATACATTCTAAGAAACCAGTGTATTGAAATGACCGATTTCTTTGAATCAAATTATTTAAACAAAAAAAAAAGCATAGCAGTTAGCAACTGCTATGCCACAAATTATGCGATTGAAACTCCCCATTAAAATCAACTAAAAAATTATTATCCTTTTGTATTCAAAACCAATTACGCTTTGTATCCCTTAATCAAACTAATTAAGCTTTTTATCCTTGAATTTAATCATTGTCCAAGCTATATTATTCATAATATTGTATTACATAATATAAAAAAAAAAAAAAAAAACAACAACAATGTTGTTGCAAAATTTAATTATATAAAAAATTAAGAAAATTTGTAAATTACCATCTAAAAAGGGGACCTATTTTGAAATTACCACCCGTTAAAAATATAATTTTAAATTACCAACCATTAAACTAAAAAAGTTTTCAGATTACCACCTTTTTTGGAACTCCAGTGGAATCTCTTTTTGAGGGCCCCACCATATTAACTTCCCTCGTTTTTTTCTTCTTACCCCTCGGCCTAACCTTCTGACTTTGTAATAAGCTCAAAACAGAGAGCTTCCCTCATCAAATCCTTCTCTCATCAACAATCTTTTCCCCTTTTTCTTCCATTAATTTCTAGTCTAATTTTCAACAACCCCTATAAACCCTAACTTATCCTTAATCTGCAAATTGAATTGATTATTGTACTTGCATGTATTGTTGACGCTGATATATTGCAAAAAGTTAGCAGAAATTGGCGAAAAACCCTCAACTTAAATACCCCCAATCAGCAGAAATCAACAATTATTCAACAAAATTAGACACCATCAAGTCCAATCAGCAGAAATCTAATAGAAACGCTCAATTGATTTCAAGCAGGTAGCCTAATTGCATAGCACCCCCAATTTAATTACCTCATGAACCCTAATTACTAAATTGGCGAAAAAAACACAAAATTATGAAGTAGTGGATTCGTACCTTAGATGCGAATTGAGAGTCTGGACTTTAGTGGATAATTCTTCACCAATAACAGCTGAAATTTGAGAAATTTTGGCTGAAATTGGGGCAAAATTTGTGAATAGAAGTTGGAGATTTTATAAATAAAAAAAATCGGGGAGGGAAACGGTCAAAAGAAGAAATGTAGCCGTTATTAGCCATTGGCTGGGGCCTTAAGACGGAGATACCACCAAAATTCCAAAAAAGCTGGTAATCTAAAAACTTTTTAATAGGTGGTTATTTAAAATAAAATTTTTAATGGGTGGTAATTTTTAAAAAGGTCCACTTTTTGGGTGTTAATTTATAAATTTTCCAAAAAATTACCAAATTTACAACTTACATCCTGATACTATATTGAATTTGGAGTTAAAAGAAAAAAAAAAAAAAAAAAAAGCCTAACTCCGTATAAGTATTCTTCAAGATCTGTAGAAATTAAACGTTAGAATTAAGGATGGCAACGGGTCGGATCAGGACCGGATCCGGCGGATCCAGATTCAGATTCGTATTTGCACCTTGGATCCATATCCGTTGTGAATCCGTCGCGTATGGAGAAGGAGGATCCATATCCATATCCGTTGGATCCCACAGATTTAAGTCCAAAACGGATCTTGCACATTATACCTATTTTTGAACAAAATAATCTAGATTTCAATTAAATCAACAGTTTAACTAATTTTTGTCAACATTTACAATCAATTTTAATAACTTTTTAGAGCTAAGATCATTAAGTCAATATAATAACCACAATTTACAATTAACTAAAATGACAAAACAAAAATTAATAAAACTAAACAGAGAATAAAACTTTAAAAACTAAAACAAGTAGACTTGTGAAGAAATGAACAAATTAGTATCAAACACATAAATCCACTTAGTAAGCATAATAAAACCAAATGTCTATACATAAAATAAAGAATTATCTAAATTCTAAATATTAAGTAAGCTACTGGAGTTCTAGAATCACGTTGTCGGAGAGGGTGAGTTGCAAGAGTTGCGGTGGAGCTGCTAGAGTTAATGGAGTTTAGAAGCTTAAGCTGCTTTTTGGGAGAGATGAGAGAGAATTTGATAATTGTGTGAGATTTTAAGGTTTGGGGGGGGGGGGTTTGGCATTACTAAAATTCGCAAATTGTGACCGTCTTTTGACGGCCGCTAAAAATAGAAAAAACGGTTGCTGAAAATAATTGTGACCGTCAACGGTCGTAACATGGCGGTCATTATTCACTTGGTTGCAAAAAAGTATTATTACGATCGGTTAAAAGTTGCAGATTTTTTGCAACCCTTTTTATAATTTTCAACGACCGGTTGGAAAACTATCACAAATATATATATAATTGCGACCGATTTAATTAACGGTCGCAAAATTAGATTTAGCGACCGTCATAAGCCGTCGCTAAATTTAAAAAATAAATAAAATAAATAAAAAAAAAAAACCAAAACACACCCACCCCTTTACATCCAGTCTCGCCAACCCACCGAAACCACCTTTACCCACCACAACTGTCAGCCCTTACCACCTTTACCCACCACCACCGCCCACCCTAAAATACCACCAACCACCCCGAATCACCTCGAAAACACCTCTAGACACCACAAAAACTCCAGCCCACCTCAGATTCACATCCTTTTCCCACGAAAACCCAAATCAGCCACCATAAAAGCCACCCATAAACCAAATTAACAAAAAATCAAACAAAAATTAAACCAACTAAAATTAGCAAAAATAAAATCCAAAAATAACAAAAATAAAAAAATTTCATCTCGAATATCAAACCAAAAAATTTATGAAAATTAAGCCACAAAATTATCCAAAAAGTACCTGAAAATCTAACCCAAAAATCAACAAAAAAAAAAACAAAATCAAACCCAAAAAGAAACAAAAAACAACGAAAAATAAAACAAAAAATAAACCAAAAACACGAAAACATACCTCAAACTTTGAATTTTACCTCAAATTTGGTTTAATAAGGCCAAATTCAACCATGAAGGGTCTAGATCTAGAGTTTTCATGGTCGAATTTGACCTTGAAAACCGTTAACTTGTTTACACCATCACCAAACTCGCCAACACGAGACTCGAACTCGCCAACACCGGACTTGCCATCACTGGACTCTTTAAAAGGAGAAGGAGAAGAGGAAAGAGATCGGGAAAAGGAGAAGAGGAAAGAGATCGGGAAAAGGAGAAGAGGAAAAAGAAGAAGAAGAAAAGAGGAAAGAGAGAAAGGAGAAGAGAAGAGATGCGTGAGGAGAGAGAGGGGAAAGAAATAGTAGACAACTTTCAAAAAATTAGGGTTAGGGTGGACTGTTTTATTTAAAATAAAAAAAAACTTTTGCGACTATTATTAGCCGTCGTAATTTTGCGACTGTTTCTCAAACAGTCGTAATTGTCGCATTTTGCGACCGCTACTAACGGTCGCAACAGAATTAATTTAATTTTGAATTATTTTTCATATGTATTTTTGACAGGGTAAAGTCGTATCCCCTAATCAAAAGTAATTCCTAAGTCCTCTAACTAAAGTAGATAGGGAAGTAGGGTCGAACTTCACAGGGAAACAGATCTTTTCACTCCTAATTAATTATTATAGTCTAAATTATCTAAGTAACCAATATTTTTGGGAATAAATTCTATACTACGAAGAATAAGTTTAGGTAGGAAAGAAATAATAATAAGGAAGCCTAGGGTCACAGGTTCACCAACAATTAATATTCTAGGATAGAACGAAGTAACTAATAATTAACAATGCACAAATAACATGATTAACAGGCTCTCGCAATTTACTAATCATTATAGATCCAATAGGCTCTCGCAATTTACTAGATATAAGTTCCTATTGAAAATAGCCTTTAATATTAAATTAACATCTGCTCGATTCATCAATTCAATATTGCTAAACATTCACAATCAAATTACATCTGCTCGATTCATAATCTAATTGCAAAGAATTAAAACAATTCAATAAGAAATTATCATGCAATATCAATAATCAATAATAACAAACTATCCCTTCATATTAATTATGGATCCTCATAAACCCTAGAATGAAATTACTCACGCATCATCATAACTAAACTAATCAAATAATCAAATAAAGGCATAATCAAAGAAGCAAGTAAAATAGCTGAAATTAAAAGAAAAGAAATTGTTACCAAAAAGAAATCTAGAATTAATGGAATAATTAAGAACAAAAGTTGAGAGAGAATTTAAGAGAGAGAAAAATACTAAGTAGAGAGAGAAAGTCTAAGAAAGAAGGTAATCTAAAAATTTCGTACAAAATCGTACTTGAACGTTTCCTAAAACAAGATTTAAAACTTAACTTAATCAGGTCTTCTAAAAACGCGCGCCCGATCGGGCGAAGGGCCGCCCGATTGGGCGCGCCTTTTTCTTCGCGTTCTTCCCAAGCAGCATCGCCGATCGTGCTAGATGCTCGCACGATCGGGCGCGCCTTAGCACGCACAACACAAAAGTCTTGCCGCGCCCGATCGTGCTAGAGGTTGCCCGATCGGGCGGTTGCTTCTCCTTGTGCTTGGACTTCGATTGGGCTAGATTTCTCGACCCAATCCGGATTTCCTCTCGGGTCTTGAATACTTGGTCCAAATGCCTCGGGATCCCAATTACCGAGCCCTTAATCACCGGCTCTCACCGATCCTGGGCTCCAAAAGTGGTCGTGTCCTTCTAGCTTCCGTATTTGATCCATAAAGCCCGGGAAAATGCTCCAAGAGTGCAATTTCCTGTAAAATACAACTAAAACTACGAAAACACTAGAACACACAAATTAGTAATAAAAGTGGCCCGAAATAGCCAAAAACACTACTAATAACGACCAAGGGACGGGGGTAAAACACTATATAAAATGGACATATCAATTTTATTTTTAAAATATATTTAAATACCTTTGCGACCTTTTTATAAGCCAAAAATGGTTGCAAATTTGCGACCGCTTTAAAAACGGTCGCAATATTGCGACTGAGTAAAAATCAGTCGTAAATATAATATTTTGTGACCGTTTTCATGACGGCCGTAGAAAAACAATCTTAAATAGGCCAAATTTTAGTAGTGTGTTAGAGTTAGATTTTAGTATGTGTGGGTTGGGCTTGTAGAGTTGTAGTTTAAAATGTATTTAAAAAAAACGAGTAAACGGATCTGGATACAGGTATTTGGTCTGACCCATATGTAGATCCATTTTTTAATACAGGATCCATATCCGACCCGGATCCGTCGGGTCCAATTTTACAGATCCATATCTGTGGAAAAGAATATAGATCCACGAATTCGGGTCGGATACGAATTCATTGACATCCCTAGCTAGAATGTAACAGAAACTTAATTGAAAGTCTAATAATATAACTAGATAGAATAATCAAGTAAAAAAACTAAACATTGAATTGGGAAAACAAGATACATTACCAATTTCAATCTTATTCTTTAACAAACCACAAAAATTGTAAAATTAAATTGTATAATAATTTTAGATCTAAGATTGCATAAATTTTAGTTAGAAAACTAAAAATTGCTATAAAAAAACCTACATGTATGTACATTCATGTACATACTTTAAAAAATTACTTGGATGAAACCTTATAACACAAGTATACTGCGATGATACGATCGGCGATTTTGAGATGTCGTGTGCAAGGATACCGAGTCTTCATCTTCTACATAGTTGTTTGTTGGTCTATAGGTGATGACTGATAAAGCCATTGGTTGTTTCATGGAAAAGGAGGAGAGATACTAGAGATTGAGTATGAAGAATGGAAGTTGGATGAGAGATAATGGGAAATGTATGAAGAGGGATGCGGCTAGAATTGATGGTTATGTCACTTATATGTATTCCATAGTAGGGTTTTATCTTGAAATAAAAAAATTAAAATAAATTCTAAGAAACCAAATTTTTGTAATGTATAGTTACTTATTTTAACATCTAAGCAACCTGAAATATCTCGTGTGAGATTTCTTTGACTAATAAGAAACCGGATTTTAGTGATACATGATTTATTATTATTATTATTATTATTATTATTATTATTATTATTATTATTATTATTATTATTATTATTATTATTATTATTATTATTATTATTATCTAAGAAACCGGATATCTCCTATAAGATTTCTTAATCATAGAAACCAGATTAATGATTAATATAGTGCCTTAAGAGTGGTTCTGTAGGCCTTTTTTATAGTAGTGGATATACGGTCGATAAGTGACTGCAACCCAACACTCCTTAAAACCTGGATTTGCCATTGTATATATTCACTTTATGTCTTATTATTCGCTTATTATAGGAAGACTATTCAATAAATAAAAATAGTGATCTAGACCCTTCGTTTTAAAGAGAAGATCTTATCTATTCATTTATTTGACCATGACTTTTTTTTTTAACTTAATGCTAATATAAACTGCTTTTTTAGCATTAAAAAAACTACTTCTCTATAGAGATGGCCATTTTTTATATCCGATCCGATCCGAAATTTCGGATCAACAAAATGTCGATCCGAATCCGATCCGGAAAACCCGGATATCCGGTGTTTGGGATATCTAAAATTTTGGATCGGTTCACCGAATACAGATCCGAAATTTATGTTAAAGTTTTTTGTTTTAAAAATATGAATGAAATGTCTAAAGCAATTTGTTTCACTCATTTTGCTTCAATTTTTTCTACCAAAGGCCTAGCAATTGAGATACCGGGGACTTGGAGTATAATAAAGAAAAGAATTAAAAAAATTAATTTTATCCTCAATTGCTTATGAGGCAAGCCAGCTAGCAGCAATTCAGTTATTCCTTGGACCTTAGACAACCCCATCACGAGCATTTGAGCATCTCTCATTCTTCATTCATCTCTAATTCTCTCTCCTCTCTAATTGTCTAACTCCTCTTTGATTGAAAAAATGAAAGATTTAGTTTTTTTGACAAAGAAATATTAAAAAAAATAAGTTCAGATTTACATCACACGAACATATGTGAGGCTCTGAAGTGCCGATGATGAAGAATGACGCAAATAAGGCCGATAAGAGTGAGACCATTGGAGTCTCACCGTTTGGAAATCATGGATGTAGTTGACTTTGTCGGAATCTAGTAGAGTGGAAGCTGCACTAATGGGTAATTGGGGTGGGTTTTTAGGGTTTTAGACATTTTAGTTTTAACATTTCACGGTTTGAAAAAATTACTAAAACCTTTTTCTAAAAAAATTATAAAAACAGATCAAATTGGATATCCGATTTTTAAAAAATCATGATCCGAATCCGTTTCGAAAATTTTCGGATATTTGATCCGAAGTATCCGAAATTTTAAAAAATGGATTGGATATCCAATTTTGTGATCGGATCAGTCGGATCGCGGATCGGATTTTTTTTCCCACCCTTACTTCTCCATTGATAATGTACAGTATAAATGCTTTATTCTTCATTGACTTATAATAATACCAATATTTACAGCCTCATCGCTTTCACAACCTCATAGGTGTTTTGTAGGAATTTAATTTCTATACACATAATAATTTGTGTATGACGTTAGGTCATTAGGAGTTTGATTAAATCAGTTATAATGAAATAACATATGATAAGTTCATTGTAGCATTACATCACAAAAAAAAAAGAAGCAGAGGAGATGACGATTGATAGAATTTTGGCAGATAAAGGATTAATTTTGGACTACCATGAGGGTTAGAGTCTTTAGAGAGAGGAAGGGGATAATTGATGGTCAGGGCCATAACAAGGCCAAGACAGGTAGGGCGACCACTATGGGACTCGAACCAAAAGCCCAACCACGGTTTAATAAAAGGCCCCAATATAATTATTTGTAATAAAAATAACAAAAAATAAAAGAAAAAATAGTTACCTGGACTTATGAAGAGACTAAAGAAAAAATGGCTACTGAAGGGTGATTTTTAACAGACATTGGTTGCAAATACTTCATTACTCGGTTCACAAACCAAAAGGATTATAATCATGTCTTGACTCAGGGTCCATGGCTTATTGATGATGGTTTTCGAACAATTCGTATATGGTTACACCGAAAGAGGCCTCCATAAAAGTCCTTACTTCTTGGATGGGCTAGGATTCCAAATCTAGTTGTTGAATATTTTGACATAGAATAGTTGAAGAAATTTCGTACAAAAATTTAGAGACTTATTAGTGTTGAAATTGACTTATAAAAGCCATGCATTTCTATCTAAGTTCTTCCTTAAAGGGAAAATTTTGAGAATTTAATATGAAGGGATAAAGATGGTGTGATATAATTGTGGGAAATTAGGACATGTGATTACTGTGCATCTAATATTCACTCGGATGGCATGGTAGTTGATCAAGTTAACTAGCAACTTGACACGGTTAACTAAGTGTTGGCCTATGGATAAAGGACCCAAGCCAAGACTTGAAGAAGAAAATAGTTATGGTTCCTGAATGCTAGTTAAGAAACCAGTCATAAAGTGTGCTCCAAAGCTAGGGGTCCAAGCACCAACTACTGAGAAAGGAAACAATACATCAGGGGTTCAACCACCCCTGTAGCCAGTGAAAAAATAGGGAGTAAGATGTTTTGCAAAAAACATAAGTGTTAAGATATTTTTCAAAACAATGATTTAGAGAACATATCCCTGTTTTTATTGTGAGCATAAACAATGGGATTTATCTTTTTAATCTTTGATATATTTGCTAATTATCAACGTGGGAGAAAATTCACAAGATCAATACTTTTAAAGAAAAATATAATTTTATTTTCCTTTAAATAGGGTAACAAGAATGCAGAAGAAATATTCAAAATTGACGTTTATGCGGAAAATAATTGAAAAAATATCTTCCCAATAATCCATCCAACCAAATTCCCCTTCAATGCCAACTACCAATATTATTCCAGGAGTGATTGAAATTTCCTAATGGCATGTTTGGATATGGGGATTTCATTTTAAATTCTTATTTGGGCCAAAATGGCCTGTTTGGATAATACAAGCATTTGGATTTGTATTTGGGTCAAATCCATGAAAATCCAAGCCTTTACAAAATTAAGTCCAACTCAATAATTTACAAATTCCGTCTCACATATTGTCATTTCAAATTATTTACTTGCCCTAATTTTCTCTCTCCTAGTCTATTCTATTCACGATGCTGCTCCATTTTCTCCTCCTCCATTGAAGCAGCTCGATTTTCTCTCTCCTCCATTGAAGAAGCACATTTTCTCTCTCCTCCATTGAAGCGGCGCGTGTGAGCTTTCATCATTGAACCGGTTTGTGAGCTTTAATCCTCCATTGAATTAGCTTTTGAGGTAATTCTTCTTAACTAATCAAAAATCAATTTCATAATCTAGGGTTTATCGACTATACACATTTTCAATTTCAAAATTTCGGGTTTATCAATTAAAATCAATTTCATAATCTAGGGTTTATCGGCTATGTGGTACAATTTGTGTTTTTGTTTCTTTTTATTATAGAAATAGTTGATTTGTTGTTTAATTTGCAATTTGGTTGTTCAATTTCATATTTTAATGCTTTATTTGTTGTTGTATGTTGCTGCTTTCTGCTTGTAATCTACTTTAATTTATGTTTTTATTATTTAAACGACATGTATGTTGTTGCATGTTTGAATTCTGCTTGTATGTTGCTGTAATACTTTGATTATGAACTTGTATGTTGCTTCTTGTATGAACTTGAAAGAGCTTGTGCTTTATATCTATTTGATCTAAAGTATGGAGTATGCATAATGTTACTGATATGACCAAATTTTCAATGTCAACTTGTAAAAAAGCAAGCTTCATGTTGTTTTAATATGTTGAAATTGCAGCATAAGATCTGTTGGGATAAGTTTATCTAGATTATGATTGGATTTGAAAAAATCATCATTAGCTATTCTTTCTTATAGTTTTTTCTATCTAAAATTGTATCATGACATAGGATGTTTCTGCACTTAAAATGTTAGGTGTCTGAAAGGTTTGCTCTGTCAGACATAGTCAATTGCTTCAGTTTTTATCTTAATTGCTTCATGAAAGAAATTTTGTGCTACTTGCCTCTCCGTTCAAGTGTGTGCCTATTTCATTTTGTTTACTTGATTTGCTTGAGTTGTTTGAAATTTGGCTTCACTAGATAAACTCAGTTTAGTTAAATTTGGCTTGAATGTTTTAGGATGTCTGATTTGAATATACAAGAGTCACGTAAGCGCCCAAGGGATGATGGTGATGAAATGGACTTAGTTGTGATGGTTTTAGGTTTTATTATGGTAGTAGTAGGAGCATGGTATGGTAAGAAATATAGATTAAAGGAGATAACATGGAATGAATCCGAGCGTGCTAGAACAAGAGCTACATGGATGAACACTTTGAGGAATGATAGGATATGTCGAGAGCAATTACGTCTCGATATACGTTGTTTTGAGAAGCTATGTCATGTATTAAAAACTAAAGGTGGGCTAAAGACCACGAGAAATGTCACGATAAAAGAAATTGTGGCTTTATTTCTTCATACCCTTGCCCATGATTTGAAAAATAGAACAATGCAAGCCCTCTTTGCACGATCCGGAGAGACTATTAGTCGTCAATTTCATGTAGTTCTTGCATCCATGCTCAAGTTAGGGAAATATTACATCAAACAAGCCTATCACACTACTAGTCATGCTGATGATAATAAATGGAAGTGGTTCGAAGGTGTTATAGGAGCTCTTGATGGGACACATATTGATATGACTGTGCCAATTGAGGATCGACCTCGCTATCGAGATAGGAAAGGGAACCTTAGCACTAATGTACTAGCCACTTGTGATCCTAACCTTCGATTCACGTATGTGCTACCTGGTTGGGAAGGATCCGCATCGGATCCTCGTGTCCTTCGGGATGCTCTTTGTATGCCTAATGGTCTTAAAGTGCCTAAAAGTAAGAATATATATGTTTTTTTTATTATTTTGTATAAATATTGGGTTATGTGAGTTTGAATGTATAATTAAAATGTTAACATTCTCTGATTGCAGATAAGTATCTTCTTGTTGATTTAGGATATTCTAATGCTGAAGGTTTCCTAGCTCCTTACAAAGGTACTAGATACCATTTAAATTTGTGGAGAGGAAACACTCCTACAAATGAAAAGGAGCTTTTTAACTTGCGACACTCATCTGCTCGAAATACCATTGAAAGGGCATTTGGGTTGTTAAAGAAACGTTGGAGCATTTTAAGAAATTCTAGTTTTTTTCCAAAAAAAATTCAAGTAAGAATTATCAATGCTTTCTTTATCCTACATAATTTTCTAAGGGAAGAAAACATAGAGGAAACGAGTCTTATGCAAGAGGTGGACCATGACTTGATAAATATGGAAGCAATAGATGAGGAAGAGGTAGAAGAAAACTACATTTTATCCGCCCGAACAACAAATGAGTGGAACAAATTTAGAGATGACCTTGCTAAGAAGATGTTTCAAGAATATATGGAACGAAGGGGTCAAGCTACATAGGTTTCAGTTGTAATGAGACATTTGTGTATTATTTATGGTTTGTCATAAAACTATTTATTATGTACTGAGAAATTTGTGTACTATGTATGGTTTGTCTTAAAACTAGTTTGCCTTTCTTCTTGTCATAAAACGAGTTTGCCTTTCTTCTTGTCATAAAACTAGTTTGCCTTTCTTCTTGTCATAAAATTTGTTTGCCTTTCTTCTTGTCATTTTAGTTTTAGCATTAGTACAAGTGTTGATTTGATTTTTTATTTTTATTTTCTTGCCTACAAGACCTTTGAATATCATACATTATGAGGAGACCTGGGAAAGAGCCTATGGCACCTTCACAATCATAAAGAAGAAACTATACAAGTTAGAATACACAAATGGATGGTGTACTCACTAAAACATTGTTTGAGCAGATTAATGAGGGAAATAAGGGTGATGGAGAATTCAAATCACAAGCATATCAAGCTGTAGTGGATAACGTGAGGAAGCAATTGGGCATCTTAGTCACCATGGATCAAGTGAAGAATCGGATCAAGGTTTGGAAGAAACATCATTCGGTCATCAATGATATCAAAACTTATACAAAGTTTAAGTGGGATGATAAAAAGAAGATGATAGTGATCCCCGTAGAAGACCTTCAAGCATGGCATGTATATTGTACGGTATGCATTCCAAAGTCTTCTTGATTTTGTTCCCCTTTTCTAGCTACTGTCCTTGCTTTTCTAGCTATTGTCCATGTATATTCCCGACATGCATTTGTTCTGTTCTGTGTTTTTTTATTGCTTCTGTTCTGTGATTTTTAATTGTTGTATCTAGGATTGTTGTTCACTGTAGCTGTATCTAGGATTGTTGTTCTGTTAGTAACTCTGTACTCATATAAGTTTCTAATACTGTAATTAGCTAATGTTTGGGTAAAGTATATTTTTCATTGAGCTTGTGACTTTGGGACTGATTTTAGCTGATGTTTGGGTGAATTATCATTTTTTGATTGGAAAAATGGTATTATCACAATAGTTTTGTTCAAACTTAGCTGAGAGCCATGGCAGATAGTTTTAACACTTAACATGGCAGATAGTTATAGGGGGTAGCAATATTGACTTGACTTCTTTCCTTGCTAAAATATATGATTTGTCCTGAATTGGTAGTTTTATAACTTTCCTTGTCTCTATGTCCTGACCCTCCATGTAAACCTGTATGCAAAAAACCTGGTCCCATTTCCCTAGTGCCTTCAATGTGTGAGTTTGGGTTATTTCTCTCTTACATAGCAGTGGTCTGATAATCTACCAAGAGCTAGACTAATTTATGAATTTAGATATAAATGAAGTGAGGAGGAATGGTTTATGCAAGCTTATTACCTACCCATCACAATCCTACTAATTCATGAATTTAGATATAAATGAAGTGGATATAAGTTTAGAAAAGTTTTCTAGGGCTTGATTAGGAATTTTAGGATTTATGAAATTGGTATGTTAGGAATCTTTTGTATTAATTTTTGCATTTTAATCTTATCAGGATTGCTGAATGTATGCTGCATTTTGATCTTATAATATATGTTGCATTTTAATCTTATTAAGATTGCTAATGTATGATGCAACTGACTTATATTCAGTGAGGAGGAATGGTTTACAGCTTGCAATTATCGTTATTTGCTCAACAAGAACAAAAGTTCTGAGTTAAGTGGTTCAAAGTTACTACTATTCTGCAATACTGCTACATTGTTGCCCTGTTACTGCTATAATGCCCTGGTACTGCTATACTTCCCTGTTACTGCAATACTTAGAATATGGTATTTGTAATCTGAATTTGTATGATCTTCTTTTGTTAACAGGATACGCCTGCTGCATCTGCGTATCAAAAAAAATGCATCGAGAATTGGGATGAAATTTGTACCTTGTTTGCACCTGATAGAGCAATAGGAGATGGTGCTGAGCAACATGAAGAAACTGCTGCAGCAATGGAGAATGAAAATGATAATGCAAGTACATCAAAAACGGCTTCTGAAGATTCAAACAAAAGGTTAAAAAGGGATCGTCTTGCAGATGCTGTGAGTAGCTTTGCTGAATCTTTCAAGGAGTACGTGAGTAAATCAACAAGGCCAACTAGTCAAGAAATCTACAAGGAAGTGTCTAGTGTACTTGGAATATCTCGACACCAAGCTTTGAGGGCGGTTAAGATATTCTTAAATGGCACATTCGAGGAATTTGACATGCTGAAAAATTTACCCGATGATCAAAAATTAGATTGGATCATTTTGTCTATTGATGAGTAGTAGTGTTGTAAGTTAAGAGATAATTACAGTTAAGTTGGAACTTAGGTATTGAAATTTAGAATTTGGAATTCCATTGTTTCCCAAACAACAACTAGAATTTGAAATTCTAGAATTGAAATTCTCTTGTTTCCCAAACAAGTATTTGAATTTGAAATCCTAAATTTGAAATTATCATATTTCCCAAACAAATGATTTGAATTTGAAATGTAGAATTTCAATTTCGGAATTTGAATTTCATTTTTTGAAATGAAATCCGCATATCCAAACGCAACCTAAAAGCATTTTACTCAGCCTCGGAAAGAAAATAACCAAAGATATTCACAAAAAAATCCCAATGAAGCAGAAAAAGCACTTAAAGGAGATTTTGACATAGTAATTCTAGAAGTGGTAACAAATGGCTTTAACAATGACAAAACATGATCTGTACAACAATGCAATAATACTAAACCCCCAAGAAGATTATTTGCATTAGGAAGCCAATGGAGAAGCCATACATTGTCATTACAGACCTTTTGGCGCACATATTAGAAGTCTGAATGGAGACTTGATTAAGTGAAACCGATGCCAGAACCACCAGAGTTAATAGTGACAATGCTCATTCCCAATGAGATTAATTGGCTGCTTAAAATGATCTCTCAAGCTTATTTTAGTTCCCTTGAAAACATACCAATTTTAATGGAAGATTGTAATTCGAATTTGCAAGCTCCAAATTCTCTCCATATTTCATGTATGGTTTGGAAAGTACAAAGGGAAGGGAGTCATGCAGTTATGTCTACGCTTAAGGAAGTGGTATGTGTTCATAAACCATACTTTATCTCTCTTGTAGATATGCATATGTGGGGGGGGGGAGCAATCAGATAATATTGCTACATTCCTCGGATATCTGTGGCATACAAGAGTTGATGCAAATTGATTTAGTGGTGAAATATGAAGTTTTTTGGAATTCGAATTTAGTGATTTTTGAGCTAATTCGGAAGCATGAACAATGTATCACCTTGTGTATTAAAAGGGTGGGGTGTGAACCTTGGTACATTAGTATGGTGTATGCCAGTCCACACCCAACAAGAAGCCTTCAATGAAGGATTTTGATTCTCAGATCAATATAATAAACCTTGGATCTTAGCTAGAGACTTCAATGACACTCATTTTTCTTAGGAAAGAAGTTCTATATTAACTGAAAATTATAGACATACAGATAGATTTAACGAATTAGTGGAGAATATGGGACTTTTAGAGGTCGAGTTTAGCGGTGCTTTTCATATATGGTCTCGAGGAACAAATGTGAATACTTACACAAGTGCAAGGCTGGATTTTACTCTGTGTAATGGTGAATGGAGCTTACATTTCCCAAATGCCGGGTGTAAAACACCTTCTTGTATTACAATCGGACCATTGTCTGCTTTGAATTTCTCCCGAAGGGTTCACTCCAATTAAAAGCATTAATAGGCCCTTCCTTTTTCAAGGAGCCTGGATGACTCATGAGTCATTTACAAATTTTGTGAATCAAAAAGTGGGATTTGAATGCCCCTCTAATTCCTCATCTGAACAAGCTGACAACTGATTTACAGGACTGGAACATGAGCACTTTTCACAATGTTTTTTTTATTTGAAAAGGAAATTTGTTAGCTCCAATTGGTGGAATATAGCGCAACCTTGCTATCTAACAAACCAAAAATCTGATCAAACTTTAGTCAAAATTAAGAATTGAGCTAGATGATGTGTTGACTCGGGATAAATTGTTATGGTACCTAAGTGGAGTAGATAAAAGATGGGGATCAAAATACACCCTCTCTCCAGCTTAATACTACAGCTATGACATGGAGAAACAAGATTTCAACTATTCAAGTGTCACCTAATGGAGATTGGCTCGTGGAAAAAGATGATGTTTAGCGCCATAAATATTATGGAGTATTTTCAAAATCGTTCCACTAATTGTGTGGAGCATGCTGATGATGTTAGCCTTCTTAGTGATATTTAACCTAAGTTCACATCAAGAGATTGGGAAAGAATATCTAGCCCCTTTTCTAAGTGTGAGATTGATAAATATATAAATGAGATGTGCTCTAAATGCCCCGAGTCCAGATGGTTTTCAGTCACTTTTTTTCCAGAATAATGGAAATTGTGGAATGAGCATAAGGTAGTACTGGATGCACTTCTCGGAAAGGGATTGCCAACTTTATTGAATGACATGTTTATTGTAATTTTACTAAAGGTGGGTATATAATACGGAGTTAGCCTCTCAATTTTGGCCAATTAGCTTATGTAATTTGATTTACAAAACTATTACAAAAGCTATAGTAAACTGAACCAAGCCTCTTATGCCTCAACTCACCTCACCTCTTGAACCTAAACGAGCTTTGTTCCGGGAAGGAAAACTACTGATAATATTGTAATTTTACAAGAAGTTATCCACACCATGAAGACAAGGCAAGAAAAGTAAGGTTTGTAGAAGATAATAGGTACTAATTGCGGAATAAACATGAATCATATTCATACAGTACCTAATCCCAAGATCTAATAACACATAAAGAACATATATTTGTACCTTTGAAGCGTGATTCCACGTGCGATCAAGCAAGAACAATGGGAGATAAAGAACCCCAAGCGTGATTCCTCTACTTTGTCCACGAGCACAGATTAAGACCTCCACTAATGCTAGTTAGTTGCAATTTAACCCTTCAATTGACCTTCTACGGAGAAGAGCGAGCAACAAACCACCATGAACCACCACATGCGCACCCAAGGGTGGCCGGCCGTACGAACGAGGGGAGGAGAGAGATAGCCGTAAGTTAGAGAGATGAATTAGGGTTTTGGGATTGTTTGCCTTGATGTCAAAATACACTGTGTTTGAATTACGACTGCTTGCAAGAAACCCTAGGCATGGATCTTATTTATAGATCTCATCTCTAAATAAGAGCCAATGTCAAAAGCCCAAAACCTAATTCCAATCTAACTATGCTAGCCTAATCCATTTCATGATTGTCCTCAAAAAAAAAAAAAAAAATCCATTTCATGATTAGTTAATTGCTCATGAGACCCATTAAAGGCCTCTAACTTGCTTAACCCAATACCCTTGTGTGTGACCTCATAGGATCTATTCTAGCGGGCTTTGGGCCATTTGACTAGTCCAAAGATCATCTCTCATAGTCTATCAACAGATGATGACGACACAAAAGAACGAACTTATTATCTCCATAATAGTGATCCTTGATATATCTAGTAATTGCACTTATCGAAGACACAATTCCTTCAATCACCCACTTGTCTGAGACAAGTGCGCAATATTCAAATTCCTTAAGTCAATGTGTGTCAATTTGATAATATGATTGCATCTCATGTTGTGATCATATTAATCTACAAATCTTTTCTTGAAAACTGAGTTAGATTCACAAAACAAATGATTACTATGTAATCCATTTGGGCACGGCCATGCATTTTCTGAATTCTCCCTCTTCAAGAGACCAAGACACATTCTTAATTAAATAGGTATACTCAATCCAATTATGGCAACCAAAGCTCCCACTCAACTTCTTAAATAACCGGGAACACACCCTTCATAATCTCCAGTTACGGGCAGACGTTTAAGTGCACCACATCCATAACATCCATTGAATGAAATCAATGTTCCACTCATGTCAAAGGAATCCACTAATATATCTGGAAGCTCTATACTTGAACTTCAAAGTAGGTCTATAGTTCGATCATGCATCATTCATGCATACCCATGTGATTGACCGAGCTTCACTATGCTCCTATAGCCCAAGAAACTGCGCTATCCAATCAATCTTACATGCTAGTCCATTAATTGAAATCAATTATGTCCAGTTTAATGATTCCGGACTAGGGACTTAAATAATATATGAGTTTAGTTCACCTGTGGGGTTCCATTCATCAGGTCATCAACCTGATGAGCCCATCAATCCGTAATTATTTTGGACATTTTATTTAATATTAAAAACCATAATTAAATAAGATTGAAACTTTTGTTTCAATTGATAAACATAATTCTGCAAGTTAATGTATTACTTATGTGACATGTTTTCTCAAAACATACACAACTTAAATTACATAACTTGCTTCAATCCAAGAATCTTAGTATGACTCTCATACCTTGGTCATGGAAGGGGTTTAGTAAGTAGTATTCATGAGAAATTCTCATAAACATGAATTTTGTAATTTCTAAATTTATAATAATATTCATCTCCATACACTAAGAATTCTCCTTCGTCCTTTCGCAAGGAACTTAGGAATTTCTAATTTGTATTCCAACGTTACATTAGATTTCAATTTGAAATTTATCATCAGTTGTATTTAAAACACGTGAATCAAATAGACGAGTATAGTCCATGATATGCATGATGCATCCTTCGCCAACTGAATAAGGAGCATCACCCAAAACATTAATCTCATCAATCTTTCTCAAAGCATTGAATCTTTAATCAACATGTCATGTTACATGGGATTGAAACTCCTTTCAATATAATGTTGAACCTTATAAGAATCTTATCAATATAAGTTTCTTAACCAAGCTCAAACATACCTCAAACCTATCTCGAAAGATCTTGAATCCCAACTATATTCATCTTCCTCTTCCAGGTTTTCATACAAATGCATTATCCACCAGTTGACTCTTCAAGAAATGAATAATGGATCTTTATACTTGTAGGCGTCGCTCGAAGTGTGCCTACGTTAAAAGCATGTTGGGAATATGCTCAGCACTTATAGGAAGTAGGAATTGACATTACAATTAGGGACAACGATTAGGAACAAATAAAGTAGGGAGCCGCCAACAAGTTTTTAAGGAACTTGTAAACCGTTTACGAATCATAAAAGGCAACCACGAATAAGGGACAACGATAGGAAACAACGATTGACCCGTGAAGGTTACATTCCATTAATAATCCATGAGATTACTAACTCCATATGGTTCGGAACCACGAAAGGAGGATCGGGGATGATGGTACGAAGTGAGTCATGGAGTCACATTCGCCCGTATTGGCCTCTACTCAATTCTTATATTGAAAAGCATTCTTGTGATCTCAAAGGGATACAAACAAAGTATTCAATTCGCTTCAAACTATTATTTAACTAAATTGGTTGAATATTAATGCACACATAATTCTAAAATATCGTGACCACTTGATTAAACAATAAGATTAAAAAGGAACCTAAGCTGGTTGTCCAAATTATCTTATTAGGCGTGATTTCAATTACATATTCCCTTTAAACATGCAATATGGTGATCATAAAAATAATAGAATAAACATTAATATTAGAAGCAATTTAATCACAATTCCAACAACATAAACTCGTTAGAAAAATAATAGAAATAAAAGGAACATGATTCTTACTTTGATTCTGTTTGTTTGAAACTACAAGATAATAAACGAGTTACTAACTTCAAGGAAATAATAAAACAATAATTAAAATAAATAAAATAAAGTAGAGTTGATTTGGGGCCAAATCCTCAAACGGTTTTACCTTTCACGCCTTGGCTTAAGGATGGAACCACGAGTAAAGTATGGACTCCTTTGAGCACTTGAAGAAGGAATTTTGAAATAAGAAGGGTAGGCTAGTGTTTTAGGCTAAAGCATAGAAGAGAAAAATAAATCAGAGAGTTAATTCACGCCCCGTACATCAGAAATGAGGGGGTATTTATAGGGAAAATGTGCTAAGGGAGCACACGGAACCATAAAATGATAAAAACCCTAAAAAAGTATCCCGTGACACGACAAACTGTACCGTGACATGGGAAGTCCCACCGTCAGACGGCACACTTTCCCGCGTCACGGTACATTTTTGGAGCGACGCGGGAAATTTTCAGAAAACGGGATAGAAAACGCGTCAAGGGTTTACAAGAAAAAGACACGGAATGTCCCGTGTCACGGCAAACTTCCTGTGTCACGGGAAATCCCACCTTCAGACGGGAAGGATTCCCGTGACACGGTGGGTACCTGCCGTGGCACGGGAATTTCTAGCCTATTTTTCCGTCTAAATACATTTTTAACCCTAATTTTATTCGGCATTATAAGTGCCGATTGATAATTTCGGGCCTTTTCTGTCTTATTATTATTTGGGCTAAAATAAGAAAATAATTAAATAAAAATAAATAAAAGGTTTGGGCCAAAATTAAATAATAAAATAATAAAATAAAAAAGGTTTGGGATAAAATTAAATAATAAGTTTGGGCTGAAATTAAAACCATGCTTTTACCAAACATCAAGACTAATCCATGGACTGTTCAAAATATGAATTTAATCAAATACGATTTTTTAAGCACTCTCGGGATTAAATACTGAACCCGACCAATAGTGGCGGTGAAAGGTTGTTCATCATCGGGTTTGGTTTTGGGGAGACATTTTTAGGTGTCTACAGAAGCCCCCACTTTGACTGAGTTTGTAGAATCATCAGTTTCGAAAAACAATAGTCAAAGTAGCCGATAGGGACGGAGAATGATTTAAGACGTTCTGCGATCCTAAATCACTCTGTATACGCCGATACCTGTAGAAAAATGTTAATTCCACAGATAAAAGAGTAAAGGGATAGAACTCGTATCTGGCACCAGTGTATTGGTGACAAACGAATTTGGCAGCTTCCTAAGCTTGAAGGAATTCACCGAGTGACATTTGTTGAAATGCTTTCTTTGCTTGAGGAAAGCCGACTGAAGATTTGGTAGTTTTCTAAGCCTAAAGAAACCTACTGTATGACACTTTCCATGCTTAAGGAAAGTCGACGTATGAATTTGGTGTCATTCTATGCTTGAAGAATTCCACCGATAATGCCTTCCATGCTTGAGGAAAGCCGACAAAGGAATTTGGCGGTTTTCTATACTTGAAGAAAAATCCACCGATAACGCTTTCCAAGCCTGAGGAAAGTCGACTTGGCAGTTTTCTATACTTGAAGAAAAATCCACCGATAACGCTTTCCAAGCCTGAGGAAAGCCGACTTGGCGGTCTTCTATACTTGAAGAAAAATCCACCGATAACGCTTTCTAAGCCTGAGGAAAGCCGACTTGGCGGTTTTCTATACTTGAAGAAGAATCCACCGATAACGCTCGATAACGCTTTCCAAGCCTGTGGATAGCCGACGATTGCTGAAATTTGCAAGTGTATGATGGTTCGATTATCCCCGAACGTGGGCCGCAGATGATTCACCTTTAAGTCGATTATCCGACCATATTAGGTGCTTAAAAATGCCGAAAAATAGACTTTGATGCTTGCTAGGGGTAAAGTGGTAATTTTAGTCCCCTTTAAGTATCAATTACAATTTTCCGCGTAATTCCAGCGAAAAATAACTGTCCAATTTATGCAAAAAATCAGGCAACCTTAATCAAAATGTCAGGAATATTCGCAAATAACTATACAAATCCACCGTGTCACAAAAAAATATTCTCGTGACACGGTACGGATCCCCGTCACGCGGAGCTGCTTCCCGTGACGCGACAAGGGGTCCCGTGGCGCGGGAATCTAGTGGCTAAAAAAAACGGTCAAATGGCATCTTTGACCAGTCAAAGCTTGTGCACCACACAAAATCTGACCGTTACGTGGGAACGGGGTCCATTGCACGGGATTTTTTGGTTTTAAATATCACACATTTTCCTCATTTCGCTCATCTTTCTCGTCCGATTCTAACCCAAAAGCTCGAAATTTTTTTTTTTGTTTGCTCGGTTTGCCGTGTCTCGGCTGCTTCTCACCGGCGCTCGGTGTTCTTTCCCATTGGCCGGCGTTCATCACCATGTCACGGTGGTCCTGCTTCCTCTCTCTCCTTTTTTTTTTTTTGGTTTTTTGCTGAAACTTACTGTTGTTGTCGTTCGTTGCTGCTTACTGCTTTTGCTGTCGCCTGAAGTTGTTGTCGGTGTCGCCGGAGCTCCGTTTGTTCTGAGGCTCACCGTGACATGGGAAACACTCACCGTGTCACGGCATTAGTCGACCGTGTCGCGGGGGTCTGCTGGGTTGCCGGAGCTTTTTCGAGCTTTTGCTGTTCGATTTTTCACCAAATTCACTCCAAATTTTTGCCATACTCCTCATATTCGAACCTCTACAAGGATCTATGTAAGTTCCTCTTAGTTTTTGTCTCAAATTTGCTTCAAATGAGTAATTTCATGAAAAACCCTTAAAAATCAATTTGGGGATTTTTTATTTTGAGGTTTTATGTTGAAATTCTTGCCATGATTTTACTTGTATATGTATGTATGTGTGTTTGTGAGAAATTTGAGAAAAAAATTGCATGATTTGATGGAGAATTGAGCAAATCACCATTTTTGGGTACTACTTTTGCGAAATGATGTTCACGTTACTTCTTTGCACTTGAAACGGTGAAAAAATGGTGGTAGACCTTGTGAAATATTTCATGATGCGTTGATTCATTGTTTTTGTGCAACTTCGAAACATATTTTGCGTATGTACTATATTGTCATGGAGAACATAGTATCATGCGGCTAGGAGAATTGTAGTATTAGTTTGTCATGGAGAAACTAAATACCATAATTTTGCCAATTTTTATCCTGGAGGTAAAAATTTAGCGTATAATTCGATAAATAACTAAATAACTTAGGAAATGATGCTAAGTATTTAGATCTTTAATGCAACTTGAATTAAATGTCTTAGGAAATGATGCTAAGCATTTAGATCTTTATAATAACATGCCTAGGCGACGGGATCGCGATCTTTCTACCCAGGGTCGGTGTCAGGCTTTTCGGGAGGACACTCCCACTATTCCTGAGGGTATGGACGACGATGCCTTAGAGTCCAAGCCTCGGGCTTCTACGAGTAGAGGTAAGTGGGTTCCACCTCTGTGGACTCCAGACCAGTTGGTTTTCTACCGTGAAAACCATGTTTCTCATCGCCCACTCTCCGGCATAGTCGACGGCATGCTTCGCCACCACGGTTCTGGAGCCGGCAATTTGATTCCTCGACTTCACTAGATCATTACGAGGGATCCTGCTACAAACGCCCTATGGAAATCTACTGGTCTAGTAGATTTCTATACGGCGGTTGTAGGGTTTCGCAGCCCCCGGGGTTGCGGTGCGACGGTCGTTCGCGCATTGTTGGAGTATTTCTGGGATACTACCAACACTTTTCATTTTGCTTGGGGGGAGATGATAGTGACCCCTATGGACTTCAGTATGATTAGCGGGCTGCGCTTCACCGACCGGGCTGTAGCTCAGATGTCTGATCTGTCTTGGGGATCGGCTGAGGCAGCTGATTTGCTAGGTTCGATCGTTCAGCATATCAGGACCCGACCAGTGTCTCGAGGTGGTCCTAGGAGCGGGCGATCGGAGCTGGCATCCGTTTTAGCTCGTGGCTTCGACATGGAGGATACATCGGCTGAGCAGCGAGTGCAGATCTTCGTCCTAATTCTAGTCTCCGTGACTCTTTCTCCTGATAGGAGTTCACGCGTACTCCTTTGCTACCTCCCCTCTTTGGTCAGGATCCATGAGATAGGATCCAATAGCTGGGCCAGCCTCGGATACGCCGATCTTCTCTTATCACTACGTCATGGCCGTCGGCAGCTGAACGACGAGTCTCCCATCACTGTCTATGGTATGTTGAGAGTCGTAGAGGTGATGACCTTTTCCTCTTTTTGTTTCACTTTAACTTGTTCGACTCATGTGCTAAAGATTACTTTTCATTGCAGCTATGGTTCTACAAGTACTTCCCAGGCTTGGCTCCTCGCCGGCGTCGTGGAGCGGTCCATGATTTCCCTGTCGGGGCCAGCTGGCGTGATCGAGGAGAGTCGCGGGTGGAGTCTGTCCCTGCGCTGCGTGGGCTGCTACGCCGAGGCACCTCTTCTGTTGGCGTGAAAATTAGTTTTGTTGCCTGTTATTTTCCCTCTGACGTTGTTTCCGTTGTTTCACGCCAACTTTTTATGGTTTTCAGGTTGCCATTGATGTCCAGTATCGTCCTTGGGCCGGGATGATTGATCTTCCTGAGGCCTTGCGTCTTTCAGCGCACCGCACCATTTTGGTTGGCACCGGACGCTTTGTCTGGTATTTGGGGGAGTGCGTCGTTCGTCAGAATAGCAGCGATTGTTTTGTGGTGCCCTCATCTCCACCAAAGTCGATGCTGGACTCACGCTTGATTAGGGAGTTGATAAACAGGGGAGAGCGCTATACTTTTCCATGGCAGGAGCTTGTGCACATGGAGGGTGATTATGCGCAGGACTTGCTTCCCTCTCTGGCTTCTCCACCCCGTCTTCCTAAGGTATGATTTCTTTTGAGGATCTTTGTTACTAGTCTCTGTTTTAAATAGTCGAATAACTTGATTATTCGATCATATTTTCTGACGACTATTCGCCCTGTGAGGAGGATCGAGATTCCGCCTCAGTCTGTCCGCTATCCAGGGCCGATTGGTATCACCGAGGTCTTTGAGCTGGTAAGTTTTTTTTTTGATGCATTATTCATCCTTTTAACACTGCTTTTTACTGACTTTTCTTTGTTTTATCCTCAGCCTAACCGCCCGGAGATGATGGGACTCATGAAGCTGGTTGACGCCCTAAAGTATTGCATCATCAAGCTTCGGCGTGGTGCAAGTTGTCGGAGCTCTAGCGACGTTCTTGAGGTATCATTCATTTTTTTTTCACTTCTACCATTTGTTTTATTTTGCATTGTTGACATCTTTTGATTTTGTATCTTTCAGGAGCAACGGAGGTCCCGCTCGCGCTCGAGGCATAGAGGCTCGGACGAGGAGGAGCTTGGTCGTGGTAGACGATCTCCTGAGATTCACCGGCGTTCTCATTCTCAGCGAGAGCCTCAGATTACTCAGCCGTTTTGGGAGGCTCAGTGGCAGCAGCCTCAGTCTTCCCAGCGCTTTCCGGGCCAGAGTCAGGGGCAGCGGCAGTCGCTTTCACAGCCTCCACAGCCTGAGCTTGGGTCTATTTTGACTCCCTTGGATCCTGGTTCATTTTCAGCTCCATTGTCTGGGATTCCTCCACCGGTGTCGGGCTTGTTCTCAGTTCCGATGTATGGGACGATGCCTTCACCGACGATTCCCGCGTCTTTGAGTCAGTCTACACCGTTTGCCGGTTGGACGGGTCCTGCCTTGAGTTTGACTATTGCTGGGGTCAGAGGGACTAGTAGGGACACTACTCCCCGTACTCGGATGATGGAGCGACTCTTTGACTCACCGTTCCCATATTCACAGGGTGGAGATGATACTGATTCTAGCTCTAGAGATTTCTGACCGAGGGTTTTTATTTGTACATACTATGATGACACTTGCATGTTTATTTATTATGACTCTTTTGTACATTATTCATAGTTTATGTATTTATTATTGTGCGTTAGTGTGTGCTTGAAACTCATTGTGTGTGATCGTGTATTTATTAATGACGCGACAAAAAACGTAAGTGGAGTAATGGAGGGTACCGACCTTCCCAAAAGAAAAAGAAATAAAAAGACATGTGAAAATAAAGAGAATAAGTAAATAAAATGATAATGAGAAAAATAAATAATAAAATAAAATGAATAAAAAAATAAAGATAATAATAATAAAAAAGGTTAGAATTTTATTAGAAATAAAACTCTCAGAAAATTGAAAAATAAATGGTGAAGATAAAATATTAAAAAAAATCCGGATAGATACGGGAAAAGATAAAAAAGAAAGCGCGTGAGGTGCCGTGACACGGCACTGTACACCGTGTCACGGCAAATATTGTCGTGTCACGGCAAAATTTCCCGTGACACGGTGGGACTTCCCGTGTCACGGTACGCGTATTCCGCAGCGGTGTGTTTTACGCGTATGAAAAGATAATTTCTGAGCAGTTTCGAGCGCTTTTGCTATAAAATAGGACCAGTATATTCATGATATGCATAATTACGAAATACAAAATAATTTAGAATTTCATATTTCAACAATTATGTCTCAGAATTTTGATAATACATTGCGCGACTGGTCTTATTCTTTGACCAATGCTGAAAAAAGAGAGTTAGAATTATTTCATGTCAGGGGTTTTCTAGCCCTGCGACATGTAGCTATTGAACATAATTTTCTTAGGGCAACATTAGATTATTGGAGTCCAGAAACACACTGTTTTAAATTTGATTATGATGAAATTTGTCCCCTGCCGGAGGAATTCGGTGCAATCTTTGGATTTCCTGCTAGAAATCTATTGCCATGCCTACCCTACGTGAATATTATTACCCAGATTTTGAACGCCATCTGAATCTAACAGATCCAGATTTAAATAGAATTGTGTGTGGTAATTAGGTAGATTAGAAAAACTTGCAAATTTATATTTTAATCGCCCTATCTCTGAGTCTTATCATGTATATAGTAGAAGGGCATATATTTTTTGCATGTTTAGCAAACTTTTATTTGCAAACGGTAGGGTAGGACATGCTTGTCTAGCGTCTGTGCTTGAACATGTCGAATCTGGAAGATCTCCTATGTCGACGTGCCTTGGAGAAACATTTCGTGGCCTTGACGAAGCAAAAGCTGACCGGAAAGCCATCAGGAAGGGCTCTCTGGTAGTGCTGCAGGTAAAAATACGCTCTGAGTAGCCCCCGTGACACAAAACAGGCACCGTGTCACGGTGGATGTCTGCCGTGACACGGTGAAACCTGCCGTGTCACGGGAACCTGCAAATATTTTTTTTTATTTTTTTTTTAACGACTGATTTTTTTTCTTTTTTTGCAGATTTGGTTGATGGAGCGTTTAGAATTATTTGAAGCCCCCGGCGATGTTGAAAAATATGGCCCTAACGACCTAGTCCGCAGGAAAAAGAATTACTCTGCGAACATGTCGTATGAAGATTGGAAAAACTTCTTTGCAAAGAGGGAATTTTCCATTCGTTGGGTGGTGCCTTGGTGGAGGCTTACTAGGATGGTTGGAACGAATGATACTCCATATTGTCGTGTTCCTAGTATCTCAAAACTGACCTTTTATTGTCCTTCTTGAATGATGCGGCAGTATGGACTTGAACAAGTAGTTCCACGCTATAACGCTAGTGCTCGTGAAGTATCGTTGCATGAAAGTAACGTTCATAAGTACGAGACTTATTGGGTTGGAAGACCTTTGTGGACCGTTTCTACAAGTGATCAAGCTCCTCCTCCTTTATCTAGTGAATACAAGGAATGGTTGAACCCTAGAAGTAGGAGGGAACGATTCGGATCACGCAATTCTGATGTGAAGAGTCGTCTTGGAAATAAAAAAGCCCCTCCTAAAGATCGTCTAGGTCCGAGAACACAAGGGATTGAGTTTAAGACTCCAATAATGCCAAGAAAGAAGAATTATGTGAAAGGGAAGGGTAAAGAAAAGATGGTTTATAGGGAGAAACAACCGAAAAAATTCAAGAAAGGTGAAAGGGGTGAAAGTTCGACTAGGGGTGTGACGGTTCGGGCTACGAAAGACACATTAATGCTGAAGGCCGACCTAATTGACCAAGAGAAGGATGTTCTTAAAGTGAAGAGAGATTAGATCAATAGTGCTTTGCTTTTTTATGATTTATAATTTTTATTTAAAATAAGGCATATGATGCCAATAATTGTAGTCGCATTTATTTCAATAATGACAGCATATTTATTTCAACCTTAAAAATAAAAAAAATTACAATGACTTTATTTATTATTTATTTATCCGAGTCAAGGAGTCGGACGCAATGGAAGAACGAAAAAAAAAACCTCAAACGAACAATGAATTCGCAATTGCACAAAAAACGGAAAACCTGATATTCCACCGTGTCACGGTGAAAATCCCGTGACACGTTAAAAATTCCCGCATCACGGCAATTCCTTCTTTTTTTTCTTGCACTCAGGTCCACCGCGCCACGGTGAACTGTACCGTGACACGGTGGAATGCCCCGTGTCGCGGCAAAACCCCCCTTTTTTTATTTTTTATTAATTTTTTTTTATTTTTTTTTTGTCGTGACGCAATGCTGAACTGACGCGCATATTTGATCAACAGAGGGAGGATACTTTATTTTTTAAAGTGGTCGGGCCCCCTTGAGGAGTTGCCTACGTATCCTAAAAAGGAATCAGGCCAAACGTAGCTCTATTGGGTCATGAACCCATGCGACTAGGCATAGAATTTCTTGAGTTGATCCAAGTTGGTTAAATTGTGGAAACCATTACCGTCCATGTCTACCAATTGTGCCGCTCCGCCAGACAAGATGGTTTTAACAATGTACGGGCCTTACCAATTCGGTCTGAATTTTCCTCTTGGATCTAACACATTTTTACGAAGTGCCTTAAGCACTAGGTCACCCTCTTTGATGTTCCAGGTCTTGACTTTTTTATTAAAATATCGCGCCATACGCTGTTGGTAGGTTTGGACATGATGCAAAGCTGCCAAGCGTTTTTCATCAAGTAAGACCAGTTCATCGTATCTTGCTCTAATCCAGTCGAATTCATCTAGTTGGCTTTCCAATGCGATTCGAAGAGAAGGGATTTCGAGTTCGATTGGTTGTACAGCTTAAACTCCATAGACCAAAGAGAAAGGGGTAGCCCCCGTTGATGTACGAACAGAGGTTCGATAACACCAAAGGGCGAAATGTAGCTTACTTGGCCAATCCTTGTAATTTTCTGTCATCTTTTCGATGATAGTTTTCACATTTTTATTGGCCGATTCGACTGCACCATTTGTTTGTGGTCTGTAAGGTGATGATCTGTGATGCTTGATATGATATTTCTGTAATAATTCCGCGCATTCGGCTTGGAAATGTGTTCCATTATCACTGATCATCTCATGTGGTACCCCATAGCGGCATATGATATTTTTCTCAATGAATTGAGCTACATGTTTCGCCGTCAGCTTAGCATATGAGGCAGCTTCGACCCATTTGGTGAAATAGTCGATTGCTACGAGAATGAATTCATGCCCCCCTTGTCCTGGTGGTGTTATTTTTCCAATGATGTCGATGCCCTAAGTGGAGAAAGGCCATGCAGAAGTATTTGTGTAGAGAAGCGAAGGTGGAACATGCTGTAAATTTGCGTAGACTTGACACTTCATACATTTCTTGGCGTATTCGTGACAATCTCTCTCCATGGTAGTCCAATAGTAACCTTGTCGTTGAATCTTTTGGACTAACATCTTTGCATTCATGTGTGTTCCACATATACCGGCATGCAGGTTTTCCATGGTTTTATGTGCTGCTTTCTTGGCTATGCATAAGAGATTTCTTCCCATTGCAGTTCTCTTGTGGAGTTCTCCCCTGATGAGCACATACTGTGAGGCCAGAAGCCTCAAAGCACGGCGTGCCCTTTTATCAGTATTAGGAGGGTATTCTCCTCTTGTCACATAATTAAGGATATCTGTATACCATGGCTCTTCATCTTCTTCTTGTGATTCTTGTTCATCGTCGAGTGCGTGAACATAAGTTGGCTCATATCTTCTTTCTATGGTCAGTGGCATTCTGATTGTATCAGTTGGAATTCGCACCATTGATGCTAATTTAGCTAGTGCATCGGCGAATTGGTTTTCTTCTCTTGGAAAATACGTATATTCCACTTCATGTAGTTTCTCCGTGAGAGTTTCTAAATGAGCTTGATACGTAGCGAGACTTTCACTTCTCACTTTCCATCTTTTGGAGATTTGGTTAATGATTAGTGAAGAATCACCATAGATTCTGAGTTTCTTAATTCCCAAGGCGACAACTGTTTCTAACCCCAAAAAGCATGCTTCATATTCTGCGGCATTGATGGTGACATCAAAGTCGAGCTTCATGGAAATTGGGATGTGCTCTTCATTGGGTGATACAAGCAAGACTTCTAAACCACATCCTTTTTGGTTTGAAGCTCCATTGAAATAGAGTGTCCAGGTATCATCTTCATTCATGAGTAAATCTTCGTCAGGGAAATCGTACTCATCTTCTTCTTTGTCAGCTTCTTCTAGCGGAAAATCTGCTAAGAATTCAGAAACCGCAGAACCTTTGATGGCTTTTTGTGGCACAAATCTCAAGTCAAACTGAGCAAGATTGACTATCCACCTTGATAATCTGCCATTGAGTGTTGCTTTTTCGAACAAGTATTTGAGAGGATCCATCTTGGACACGACATGCACTGTATGAGTGAGCATGTAATGTCTTAGTTTCTGTGCGGCCCATACAAGTGCGAGACACAACTTCTCAAGTGGTGTGTATCGCGTCTCATATCCTTGAAGTTTCTTACTCAAGTAATAGATTGCATTCTCCTTACTTTCGATCTCTTGCGCTAACATTTCCCCCATCGTTTCTCTTGTGACCGTAAGGTAGAGTCGAAGAGGAAAGTCAGGTATTGCTGGCGCTAGCACGGGTGGGTTTGCCAAGTACTCTTTGATTTTGTCGAAAGCTTTTTGGCAATCGTCATCCCATGTGACTGGGACATTTTTCTTGAGCTTCTTGAATATAGGCTCACATATCGCTGTGAGCTTTGATATGAACCTACTTATATACTGCAAACTTCTAATGAAACCTCGAATCTCCTTCTCATTTTTGGGTGGTGGCATGGCCATGATCGCCTTTACTTTTGTAGGATCTATTTCAATCCCTCGAGAACTGATCACGTATCCAAGTAATTTGCCTGACGTGACTCCGAATGCACATTTTGCTGGATTTAATCTCATGTTGTACTTGCGGAGTCTTTCAAAGAACTTGCGAAGTGCAATAATATGGCCTGGGCGATCTTTAGACTTAACGATCATATCATCGACATAGACCTCCACCTCTTTGTGCATCATGTCATGTAACAATGCTGTGGCTGCTCTTTGGTAGGTAGCACCCGCGTTTTTCAACCCGAATGGCATTACCGTATAGCAATATGTACCCCATTGGGTGATGAATGTGGTTTTCTCCATGTCTTCTTCGGCCATCAATACCTGATTATATCCGGCGTAACCATCCATGAATGACAGGAGTGCATGGTTTGTTGTATTATCGACCAGAATGTCAATGTGAGGTAGAGGGAACCCATCTTTTGAGCTTGCTTTATTGAGATCCCTGTAATCAACACACATTCTGACCCTTCCATCTTTCTTTGGAACTGGAACCGCATTTGCTATCCATTCTGGATATTTGGATACTCTGATGAAACCTGCGGCCAACTGCTTCCTGATTTCTTCCTTGATTTTGAGAGCCACATCGGGTTTCATACGGCGCAGCTTTTGTTTGACATGCTTCATACCTGGAATGAGTGGTATCGTATGCTGAACTATATCCCTGTCAATTCCTGGCATATCTTGGTATGACCAAGCAAATACATCAACAAATTCACTAAGCAAGTTAATTAGCTCTTTGCGTTCATCTTGACTTAGTGTTAATCCAATTTTTACTTCTTTAACAGTCGTATCATTGGAAATGTTAACTGTTTCTGTATCTTCGATAACTGCTGTTTTATTTTCGTGTTCTTCCATTGCTTTTATTATTTCTTTGTCATTTTTATCATTAGCAAAGCAATATTGATCAGGGTTAGGGGAATGACACGCATCGTAAGCAAAGGTACTCATTTTATTGAATTCATTGGCTAATACATCGAGAGGGGCAAGGTCGGTTGCGACCTCACCGGAATTATTAGGCCTAGAAAGAGGGGACTCAACAAGAGACTCAGGATTGAACTCTATAGCAGAAAGAGGGTCGGCCTCAGCCTCTAAGGACTCGTCTACACACTTAGACTCAGACTCGGACTCGGACCCAGACGACTCAGACTCATCAAACATAGGACCTTAGCCAGCGGTTATTTCCAACTTCTCTCCACTTGGCGTAGTGATCCTCAATGTCTTGCGCCATCCCCTTGAAATATTGTCAGCTTGGACGATTAACTCGGAGGGGTCAAAATCCTTGTTTGCTATGACAGCTTGAACGAGCTCGGAGTTATCATTGCGGACCGGCTTAGACTCATTCTTCTCCATTCCAAAAAGTAGGTTGATTCCTAGATCATCAGAGTTCGGGCTAGCTGGCTTCTCGGTTGTGAAGAGCTCTTCATCTTCATCAACAAAGTCACAATCGAGGAACATCTCGAATCCTGATTCACGGATCCCATCATGGACGAATGGTTCAGGGAATTCATAGCATGGGAAGTCTTCCCCTTCTTTGATGTACTAGCCATTGAGGGTGAACGGATATGGATCCATGGCCATTTCTATCTTCATGATTCGAGCATTATTGCGAGCCTTCATCTTCAATAAAGCTTGTTTCACATCTTCTTTTTTTGGCTTGAATCCCAAGCCAAAAGTATCCTTCTTGAGTGCACCAGGATGGCCCTAAGATTCAGCCATTTTCTTCTTGAGTCCAAGGGTCATTCCAGGGAAATGACCTTGCTTCTTCAGAATGGCATTGATATTGGTGTTTGAATAGGGATCGAAGTCGAGATGTCACTTTTCCTCCTCTTCAATCACGAGAAATCATCAAGTGAAAACCCCCAAAGATCTTCATCTTCTTCATCATGTTTAACATGGACGATAGGAGTATCAATAACTTGAATGCGCATAGGAGAAGCATCAATAGTAATCGGAACCCCTCCAACTATGGCTTTCACTTTCTGGTGCAGCGATGATGGAATCACCTTTAGCTCATGAAGCCAAGGGCGTCCTAACAACAGATTGAAAGAGGATTTAATGTCCACCACCTGAAATTTGGTGCGACGTTCAATGGCCCTAGTAGTTATATTCAGTATGATAGTACCCACGGCTTGACGGCGAGTATTATCATAAGCGCGAATCCCTTGAGTGGAGGGGGTCAGTTCTGCATTCTTTATGCCCAACTTCTTTGTAGTACGGAGTGGGCACACATTGATTGCAGAGCCATTATCAACCAGGCTCATAGGAACATTCATCTGCCTACACAACACAGTGAGGTGTAAGGCCTTATTATGTTGGTCCCCTTCCGGGGGCAGATCCTTGTCAGAAAACGAAATCAGATTGCTAGTACTTGGCAATTCAGTAGTGAGAAAATTGACCAATCCTTGAGGAGTCATGTCATCATCAACTCCTATTTTCACCAGAGCATTCATCAAAGCCTTTCGATGCTCGTGGGAAGTGGCCAAAAGTTTCCATACATTCATCTCCACCTTGGTCTTTTACAATTGTTTGACCACATCGTTGTTCACAGGGTCGATGGAATCCACTATCGGATGTGATTGTGGTGGAGGTGGAGGTGGATTAGGGTGTTGCAACCGTCCACTTCTGGTGAGAACCTTGACCTCAAAGTCCCCCCAAACATCTTCACTTGTGCCAAGAGATGAGCAGGCTATATCCTTGAGATAGACGTCTTCATCGTCGCTATCCCAAATTCCATTCACTTCTTCAGAACTCGAGACAAATAAAACTTTTGGAAGAGGTTCATTCACAGGTTGAATGATTATTGACGGATAAAAGGAGACTTCATCTCCCGTGATAGCCAAAGCATCAGAAAGAGGACCTGTTTGAATGTTAGGCTTCTTGCCCCCTAGAGGGACAGGAAGTTGATTAGCATCGATCAGGTCTTGGATTGCATCCTTCAGCCTCCAACACTTCTCAGTGTTATGACCCTTCCCTTGATGAAACTTGCAATAAGCATTGGGGTCATAGCTAGCGGTCCTATTCTCTGGCCGAGGTTCTAGAAATGGTCTGATTGGCATAATCAGTCCTTGACCATGCAAACGGTCATAAGTAGCATCATAAGTCATTCCCAAAGGCGTGTTAACCCTCCTTTGCCTTTGGAATCTTTGAGGAGGAGCATTAAGGGCCAGCACATCATTGATATTGATATTGTTGGTAGCATTATTGGGCTTAGAAGACGAAGAAGAAGGAGTATCGTTCTTCTTGTTTTTCCAAGTGCCGTTATTATTGTTGCTACCAACAGACTTCATTAGTTCGTCCTCGATATTGATTCCAATATCGTATACAGCTTCGAAGGTACTCAGAGGCAGAAACTTCAAGTGTTGCTTGTACTTATGAGTCAGATTGGCAATGAACAAGCGAACCATTTCTTTCTCCTTAGGGGGATCCACCAGGAGCGCAGCTGTTTCCCTCCACCTGCTTAAGTAAGTGGTGAAGCCTTCATTCTCTTTCTGTTTAAGAATGGAGAGTTCACGTTCAGAAGTCTTGGCCTGAATGTTACATTTGTAACGATTCAAAAAACTTTCAGCAACATCCTCCCAGGTCGCGACATGTTTGGATTCCAAAGAATAGAACCACTGTTGACAGGCATGCTCCAAGGAAAGAGGGAACACCGTAGGGAAGAGTGTCACATCTACTCCCTTAAGAGCCATGGTTGCAGAAAAAGCCTTCAAATGGAAAAGCGGATTATCAATAGGCTTGAATTTGGGAATGCCAGCAGTGGAAAACTTCTCAGGAAGCTTGTCTCTTATGGACGAAGAGGTGATAGGCTGTTCCACATAAGTGAATTCTTCATAAATTTTGCTCATCTGTTCCTTAATATTGTCCATTGCAGCGGTAGTGACATTGTTTTGATTGTCTTGTTCCACTGTGCTGACTCTAGTGGTGAGTGTCTGCATCATGTCAGACAATTTTTCAATTGTCTTGTTGAGGTTCTCGATGTCTTCCTTAGTGGCCATTGGTTGAAAGTAGACTGGAGATGGATCTTGTGGAGATGATTGAGGTGGTTTCCTTGTACGCCTCTTTGGTACAAGAGGTTGTTGAGGTATGGACTCGAACCGTAACAATCTACCCCTGCTTCTTGACCAAGTGTTGTGACACCGAAACAAACACACCTTTAATGACCAAACTTAACCTTAACCCATCCGGATTAAAAAGAATTAAAAAAGAATTTTTTTTTTTATTAAAAATCTGAAATTCTACTTGTTTAAAAAAAATGGGAGGATACCATCCGACTTACTCCGAAAAAAACGACACTAAAACAAGACTACCCTAAAAATACGGTCAAAAAATAGTGTACGACTCAAAGAAAAAAAGTGTGTGAACACGATATGTGAGTGATTAAGTGAAGTTATGGACGCGTGTTTTGACCGTACAGCTAGACATGACACCAACTGGACACAACAACCACATACGTACGCACAAAATCGAAAAAAGGACTGACAGGACACTTTTCCTGGGCACCGTGTCACGGGCAGACTGTCCTGACACGGTGCATTCTACCGTCAGACGGTAGAGAGCCCCGTGTCACGGCACTGTTCACCGTGGCGCGGCAGAACATGCCGTGACACGGTGTGCAGTTCCAGGTCAGTTTTGTGATTTTTCCAGATTTTAACTGATTTTAGGTCCGTACTAATTACTATGTGAGAATAAAAACCCTCGGTCATGGGTTAAACAAAAGAGTAAACACATAAAGGTTAGCACCAAACAACCACATAGCATTTAGGCACGATGATGTAAAAAAAGTTCGCAACCTAGAGTCAAGATCTATGTTCAACTATTGGTCAAGCTTTGGGTGTCAAAAGGGGTACCATGGTTAAGAGTTTGGACGCGTTAGCAAGGCAGCCTCCCTTGAGGGTGTATGCCAACGGGCGGCTCCGCGAGTTCGTGATGAAATCGAACTCGACTCCATGGTTTGGGTGGATTTAATAACTCAGATGAACCCTTATTGCCATTAGCGTTTTTGGGTCGATAAAGCTTAAATCCCCCGGGGCTAAGACGCATGTAGAACAAATACGTTTTTTTCAAAAAAATCGAAGGAAGTCGACTGTGAGGAAAGAAAATAAGCCACCTGACTGATTTTAGGACTGCCGTGACACGGCAAAAATTCTCGTGTCACGGTACTGTGCACCGTCATACGGTGCACTGTACCGTGACACGGCAGATTTTGCCGTGGCACGGCAGTCAGAAGATCTGACTAGTGCCCTGTTTTCCTTCGCGCGCAACCAAGTTATCCAATTTTTCCTACGGGACAGACCTGAATGCGACGTTAAAACATTTATGCAGATGCAAAAACGCCAAATTAATCACAGGAATATTTTTTCAAGAATCTTTCAAGTCTCATCCACTCATCTTAATTAAATATCGATCACTCAAATCGATAAATAATTAAGAATCCTCCCCAGTGGAGTCGCCAAATTGTAGGCGTCGCTCGAAGTGCGCCTACGTTAAAAGCATGTTGTGAATATGCTCGGCACTCATAGGAAGTGGGAATTGACATTACGATTAGGGACAACGATTAGGGACAAATAAAGTAGGGAGCCACCAACAAGTTTTTAAGGAACTTGTAAACCGTTCACGGATCATAAAAGGCAACCACGAATAAGGGACAACGATTGACCCGTGAAGGTTACACCCCATTCATAATCCATGAGATTACTAACTCCATATGGTTCGGAACCACGAAAGGAGGATCGGGGATGATGGTACGAAATGAGTCATGGAGTCATATTCGCCCTTATCGGCCTCTACTCGATTCTTATATTTAAAAGCATTTCTGTGATCTCAAAGGCATACAAACAAAATATTCAATTCGCTCCAAACTATTATCTAACTAAATTGGTTGAATATTAATGCACACATAATTCTAAAATATCGTGACCACTTGATTAAACAATAAGATTAAAAAGGAACCTAAGCCGGTTGTCCAAATTATCTTATTAGGCGTGATTTTCAATTACATATTCCCTTTAAACATGCAATATGGTGATCATAAAAATAATAGAATAAACATTAATATTGGAAGCAATTTAATCACAATTCCAACAACATAAAATCGTTAGAAAAATAATAGAAATAAAAGGAACATGATTCTTACTTTGATTCTGTTTGTTTGCAACTACAAAATAATAAACGAGTTAGTAACTTCAAGGAAATAATAAAACAATAATTAAATTAAATAAAATAAAGTAGAGTTGATTTGGGGCCAAACCCTCAAACGGTTCTACCTTTCACGCCTTGGCTTAAGGATGGAACCATGAGTAAAGTATGGACTCCTTTGAGCACTTGAAGAAGGAATTTTGAAATAATAAGGGTAGGCTAGTGTTTTAGGCTAAAGCATAGAAGAGAAAAATAAATCAGAGAGTTAATTCATGCCCCGTACATCAAAAATGAGGGGGTATTTATAGGGAAAATGTGCTGAGGGAGCACACGGAACCCTAAAATGATAAAAACCCTAAAAAATTATTCCGTGACACGGGAAGTCCCACCGTAAGACGGCACATTTTCCCGTGTCACGGTACATTTTTGGAGCAGCGCGGGAAATTTTCAGAAAACGGGATAGAAAACGCGTCAAGGGTTTGCGCGGAAAAGACACAGAATGTCTCGTGTAACGGCAAACTTCCCGTGTCACGGGAAATCCCACCGTCAGACGGAAAGGATTCCCGTGACACGGTGGGTACCTGCCGTGGCGCGGGAATTTCCAGCCTATTTTTCCGTCTAAATACATTTTTAACCCTAATTTCATTCGGCATTTTAAGTGTCGATTGATAATTTCGGGCCTTTTCTGACTTATTATTATTTGGGCTAAAATAAGAAATAATTAAATAAAAATAAATAAAAGGTTTGGGCCAAAATTAAATAATAAAACAATAAAATAAAAAAGGTTTGGGCTAAAATTAATTAATAAGTTTGGGATGAAATTAAAACCATGCTTTTACCAAACATCAAGACTAATCCATGGACTATTCAAAATATGAATTTAATCAAATACGATTTTTTAAGCACTCTCGGGATTAAATACTGAACCCGACCAATAGTGGCGGTGAAAGGTTGTTCATCATCGGGTTTGGTTTTGGGGAGACATTTTTAGGTGTCTACAATACTAGACCAAGAAGACTTTATAGCTCCCACTAAACATCTTGTATACATAAGACCTTTTCTTCATTTTACGAGAACATCAAACGATTTGATTAACTCAAAAATTGAGAACATTAACTCCATGATGCTTACTTCAATCCATTGATGGATCTTTTATGCATCCTTAGGATTATTGAATTTTCAAAACTTTTGATTGTATCATATACGAATCTTCTTTCATGAACCATTTCAAGAAAGCGCTTTGAAATCCATCTACCAAATCTCATAAGGTAGAAATCACTAACATATCTTTAATAGATCTTTGCAACATGACTAATGCAAAGTTTTCATCGTAGTCATAGTCATACTATGAATTAGTTGAATCCTTTAACAAGTCTTTGCTTAGTTAGAAAGCATTTTTCTTTCTTGTCTGTTTTTCTTATAATGGGTCTCACCCAATTAGGCAAATTATTCAAGTGTCATACACTTGCTTACAGACTTAGAATCTATTTCAGATTTCCTAGTTTTTAAACCACTTGGAGTTATCACTCGTCAAATAATCTTTATTACTTGCATAATCATCATGTTCCAAAATAAATATTTTAGAACTCTTAGTCAATATGAAATTGTATTTCATTGGCTAAGTTTTACATATGCAAGTCATCATTGTGGGTTTTTATGCAACAATTGAAACTCATACAACAACTTTGTTTAGTTTTCAATGAGAAACGACAATAGAGGATGTGCACTTGGAATGTACTACCTTCGACACATGGTTATTATTCCCATTACACTTAATGAGACCACGCGTTGTCATTTGTAACATGAGGTGAATCATGCTCACATTGTTGCTTTTATTCGATTATATCTCAAATTGCTTCAAGATTTTTGAATTCACTTTTCTTGAACTTTTCGAGGGTCTCGAACTCTTCAAGATTCTTATACTCCCACTTTCCTTTTAAGGAGTCACATTTAGCATAGGGTGAACCAACCATGGTTTGAACCATGTTTGTTTGTTTCTTTTCTCGAACTCTTTCTAGATTTACACTACTCCCACTTGACTTTTTGGAACAATTTCTATAAGGGCACCTACTTGAGCAACAAACATTTTGTGCTAAGTATAGTTCGTGTCGTAGTGCCCCGTGCTCTATATAGGAATCTAATGTGCATTAAACGATTTAATATATCTTTTATTCCTTATTTTGTAGAAAGACTTTATAAGAACGTTTCTTATCCATATCACATATGAAGCCTTTGCTACATTTTTTATTTGACGTATGTAGTTTTGTTTAGTTTTGTAGCTTATCTTAAAAGTATATCCCATGAAAAATGGTTGGAAGATAGGTAATTTGCATCCATTATAAAAATATATTTTATATAGGTTGATAGCTCCCTTCATAAACACTTCATAAGGTTTTCTTTCAGAGTTTGTCGTAAAACGATTTCACAACTCTTGGATGTTCATCAAGGTCTTGGCTAATTCTCATTATTACGATCATATTGCAATATTTTTAATATATTGCCGAGTAATTGACTTGACTCAAATTTTCACAGTTACAATCATATTGTAATGTAACCATTATCTTGTCAAGTTGATGCTGAACTCCATACTGGACCGTTTGAACTTTTCAAAACTTTCACAGTTATGCTTCAACTAAGCACAAGTGATCATATCACAAATCAAGTTTCATTGTGCGTCTCTAGCCTTTGAACCTTTGGTTTTCTTACAACAATATGTATTCGACCTCGAGTTCGCATCATCATTTCTGTAAATGGTGACTTTGTCAAAATGTCAAATTAGAATGATAATTACATATATCAATGGATTCATAATCTAATGATATTGAAAGTCCATCCCTTTGGATCTTCCGCATGCAATGTTCATTTTTCATTCAAATTCATTGACATATTAGAGACAATTTATATATAGAAATGGTTCTATCACATAGAACTTTAAACCTATTTAGCAATTCAAAACATATTATGACTCAATGAAGCATAGAATAACATTTAGTCCATGTTTTTGAATCTTCAATACTTAGTCATTACTAACATTGAACGGATATGTTTTGATAATGACAAGAATGAATAACATTTATTTAATTCTAGTCAATAACTAGGTAAGGTGAAATATAATTTCTACTTGTAAAGTTGCAACTTTTGCTTTCAGACTTGTAGATTCTACTTGTGAAGTAGCAACATTTGCTTCTAAACTTGTAGATTTAATTCTCCCTTAGCCATAACTTCTTCCTTTAGTTCAACCACATTTTTTAATGAGTGAACTAAACAAGACATCGTATGTCTAAGAAGTAGCATTATGCTAAATCAATTTCTATAATATACTTCTTAAATTGGAACATTTCCATTCGTTTACCTTCCAACTATATGAGGTAGTTTCTAATCAATTGGAAATGGTCCATTTAATTTGAAACATTTGTTGTTCATAACAACTTTTAGCATGTAAGTAGTTCTAGATTCGAAAAGTAGCAACTTGTTTGCATTTCTTGGCCTATAACTTCTTAATGCAACCCTCATATATTCCTAAACCTTTCCTATTTGAGCCACTTAGAACATTTCTCTTAGGTTCGAAATGATACTTTTCTTAACTACTTTAAGCACATTTTATGATTTTTCTAAGTCTATTCAATCATTATTCATATTAGAGTTTAATCAACCATTTAACTCTATATGAAATGGATGAAGAATAATGTCATTTGATCAACTTTTGATCATAGAGATTTCCAAACACTTTCTTATGTTCAATCATATTGAAGATAAGAGATTTTATTGGACTTCTATACTTGTCTTTTAGAGGGTTTGTACCTCCTATCTCATTATATCCCTTGAAACACTTTTCAAAATGAAGATGTGTTGGCATCTTACTCAAACATTTTGAATAAAACCAACCTTAGACATTTGACATGGGTTTAAAACTTGCCTTTTAGAACCATCTTAGCAAAATTGGAATATAGGTTTATGGATTATCTTTTAACCTTTTGAGACTGTTTCTCAACTTTATTTTCAATCGAGGAGAATATATATATTAATAAAATTAGAACGACATGTTACTTAATTGTAAGTAAACGCAAAATTCAATTATGTTTAATAAAATTTAAAGTATCATAAACGATTTAAATTGGTAACTTTAAAGCATTTATTCAATATTAAATTGATCCCTATTGAATTAAATGATTCCAAGACCCTTTATTTGTGTAATAGTTGACTGGACTGAGGCCCAACCATCAAGCATTACATTTTCAAGGTGAGTAAACTCTTTACTGATTACAACTCTTTGTAATTCTTGGTTGAATAATTAATCATCACATGTTTAATTATTACCCTTAGCTTCAAGGTTATAAACTCTTTAGGTAACCTTTTTTAGTATAACCAATTAAATTTGTAGAACGTGATCTACCCCACAATTACCTATGATAACAAGTGACACTCTACTGAGGCTGACCCATCACTCATGATCTAAGGATTGTTGGGTATTCAATTGGAAAAGCAACCTCAATATTACCAGGACTTAGATTTATTATGTTGTGATTATTTAGTGAACTCTAACACATCATCAATCAACATAAAATAAATCTAACATGCATAATCAACTGAATGCATAAATAAGACTTAGCATGACCCCTAATCCTAAGAAAACTAATAAAGTAAATGCTCCCACTTGAATCACCATGGATCTCATCCACCTGACTCCTTTGGGCCTTCACTTCATGGGCTTCTTGGATTAACTACAACCTGTAATTTTACTCTATTCTATCTACTACTTAAATAAAATGAAATAAAATTACAAAAATACTTTATCGGTACGTAGACTATACTAAGATTGCAAAAATACATCACGATGCGCAGATCGTATTTAGTAATCTACTAGGTCATACTAGTCATTATATAGCTATAAACAACATCATATATTATAAAATTGCCACATAATAAATCACTCATCATGCTTTCCTAAAATACAACATTGAATGTTCACAATTAAGGAAACATGGCATCTAAATATCTCATATTTTAATTAATGCAATTAGATAATATCATATATTATTCATGATTATCAATAAAATATCGTATATTTTAAATTAGTCATGAGATAAAATCAAATCTTATTTTAATCTTAAAAGATAAATCATATTTATCCTTAAAGATTATCCTAACAAAGTTAGGAAATTATATCCTTATTACTAGCCAATAACAAAATTTTAAATCAATTATAACCAAAAATAATTATGGGATAATCACATTATTTAAATCAATTATTATCCTTTTAGAATATGCTCAGAATATCATAACAAATTTTATCCAAAATTAACCACTTTAATTATGGATAATTATCAAAATTAACACTTAAATATGGATAATATCAAATTTAACAACTTTTGAAAGATTTGATTTTATCCCATAATGAACAATATTTATCCAAAATAAAACTGATTTTATCCCAAAATAATTTGTAATTATCTTGAAATATTTTCAAAAACTGATTTTTTTTAAACGTGCGCCAGCCACCGTGGTGTGGCCAGCCGAAGCCAGCCACGGTGGTCGTACACCTTGCGGTGTATACTGCACAGCAGTGACGTAGAGCAATAGAAGCAGTGTCGCGCAACTGTTTCATGATGTTGTTGTTGCTGTACCCCTGACCCGAGCTGCTGCCCTGTCCCGCCCCTCCCTCCAGACCACCTGCAGCGGCAGCCGCCGTGGCTACGCCACTCAGTTGCGGTTGCTGCTGCTAAACCCTCCCCCCCTTTTTATAGATTTTAGTTAAACAAAACATTTTTGTTAAAATTAAATTAACTTAATGTGGTCCTTTTAATTTCAAAATTAAATCATATTCAATTTCAAAATTAAGGTTCTTCATGAATTTTAATCCCCAATTCAATTTAACTCTTAAATTAAATAATTTAATCATGAAAAAATCATAATTTATCATGAAATCAAATAGATTAAAATCATTAATTACATAGTAAACGAATTAAATCAAAACTAAAACACAAAATTCATAATTTAGGGTTAGGGTTTCGAAATTTTCGAAATTAGGGTTTGGGGGGGTGAAAATTTTCGAGTAATCTAGGGCAAAATTCGGATCTCTTCATGGCTATTTTGAGCATTATTAAATCACATTTAATCAATTCCAAGAGTAAAATCACATTTAATATAATAATTGGCCCACAATTAAATTAGGAAATTTTAGATTTTAACACCTCACAAAAACGCAAAAATTGATTTTAACACCCCCATAAAAAAATGGATTTTAACACTAGATAAATTTCTAAAAATTTGGTATTACCACCACTTAACTGATTCCGTTTAGGAATCCGTTAAGTGGGTCCATAAGCCACGTGTCATGTTATTATTGGCCAAATAAAGAAAAAAATTAAAAAAAATAAAAAGAAAAAAAAAGGAAAAAAATAAAAACCTAAAACTACCCAGCCACCACTACAGCACCACCCCCGCGCCACCGTCGCCTTCCCCCCAAATCACCATAGCCCTCCCCGAAACCACCACCCGTGTCGCACCACCACCCCCAACCCACCTGAACCCTCTGCCTCCCTTTCCCGCAACCGTATCGCCCCCAAAAATCACCAAACCCTAAACCCTTATTCCCCAAAACGGCCACGAATCTGGCCATAAATGGTCGATCTATAAATAAGATCCATGCCTAGGGTTGCTTGCAAGCAGTCATAATTCACACACAGTGTATTTTGACATCAAGGCAACCAATTCCAAAACCCTAATTCCTCTCTCTAACTCACGGATATCTCTCTCCTCCCCTCGTTCGTACGGCCGGCCACCCTTGGTGGCGCATGTGGTGGTCTGTGGTGGTTCATAGTGGTTTGTTGCTCGCTTTTCTCCATGGAAGGTCAATTTAAGGGTTCAATTGCAACTAACTAGCATTAGTGGAGGTCTTAATTTGTGCCCGTGAACCAAGTAGAGGAATCACGCTTGGGGTTCTTTATCTCCCATTGTTCTTACTTGATCGCACGTGGAATCACGCTTCAAAGGTACAATTATATGTTCTTTATGTGTTATGCATTAGATCTTGGGATTAGGTACTGTATGAATAAAATTATATGTTCTTTATGTGTTATGCATTAGATCTCTAAATAAATCTCTAAATAAGAGCCAATGTCAAAAGCCCAAAACCTAATTCCAATCTAGCTATGCTAGCCCAATCCATTTCATGATTAGTTAATTGCTCATGAAGCCCATTAATGGGCCTCTAACTTGCTTAACCCAATACCCTTGTGTGTGACCTCATAGGATCCATTCTAACGGGCTTTGGACCATTTGACTAGTCCAAAGATCATCGCTCATAGTCTAGCAACAGATGATGACGACCCAAAAGAACGAACTTATTATCTCCATAATAGTGATCCTTGATATATCTAGTAATTGCACTTAACAAAGACACAATTCCTTTAGGGTTATATAGCAATCAAAATGGATTTTGAGAAAGCCTATGAATCTATGATAGATTGAGATGCCTTTTATTTGTGAAATGCTCATTGAATCAGATTGTTATACCAAAGCTTCTTGTCGATGTAATAATGGAATGTGTGACATCGTCGTCGATAAGAGTTCTTTGGAATGGATAACTTACTACTTCTTTTTCTCCTAGTAGAGGAATCCGTCAAGGTGATTAATTATATTGCCACCTTATCTTTTCATTCTATGCATGGAAAGGCTGAATCAAATTATTGAGAATCATTGGAAGCCAATTAAAAGCTAGCAATGATGGGCCAAGGCTTTCAAATTTACGCTTTGTGGACGATATTAATATTTTTGCGGAAGCAAGCTTTGGTCAAACACATATAAATTAATCTTTTTTGAAGTGTTTCTATGATGCTTTGGGGCAGCGTATTTATGGAAATTCCACATTCTACTTTCCCATAATATGGACCAAAATAGCAAACATGCATGATAGATATAAGTGCAACCCTAGGGATCTCTCTAACTGATGATCTAGGCACCTATTTAGGCATTCCTACAAGTAACCAAGGAAACTTCTGGTTATTTGTGTGAAAAAAATCAATCGACATTTGTCGGGATGGAAAGCAATGCAAAATACCTATCCCCAACCAGTAGAATTACTCTTTCTAAGTCCACTATCTCAACCATGGCTTCGTATGTAATGCAAAAAGCGAAGATCCCCCTAACCATTTGTAATGACATAGATAAGTGAACTCGTTTGGGAGGTGATGAAGAGAAGCGGAGGGTCCATCTTTTGTCTTGGGAGTGTCTTTAGAGATCGAAGGAACTAGGGGGCTTGGGGATTCGATCTTCAAGACAAGCCAATGCCGCCTTTTTAACTAAGCTGGGTGGAGGGATTTAATAAGTTAGAAGAATGCACTTTGGTCAAGGATTTTGTGAAAAAAGTATTGTAGAGGCCGATGTGACATTGACATATTTGAACTTGAATCAAATATGTCAAATGTAAGGCGAGAAATTACGGATCGGAGAATGCGAGTATTCTTTGTGAGGGGGCGAGAGTGGTTGTGAGCAAAGGTGATACTACTCTCTTCTAGAAACATAATTGGGCCACTTTAAGACTTCTAAGAGCGTTTACCATTCAATATGTTCCTAAGAGTATTGAAGGGGCCACGGTTGAAGATATGTGAAAAAGTGAAACGTTATCTTGGAGGTGGGATGTCTTTGCAAATTTCTTTCCTTAACCAGCCATATATTACAAAATTTGAAGCCCATAAATTGCACCCTGAAAAGAGATATTTTAAGTCGTTGAAACTAAAACACTCCTAATCAAACACAAATTTATAAACCTAAACCTAATCACCAAACACAAGTCTAGTGGTAAGTAAAAGGTTGAACCTAGGGAGAAACTAAGCACCACTTTCAATAATAACAATCATGCTATCTTGGAAAGGAGGAATGAAGTTATCTAAGATATTAAAACTAAGAACGATGTGAACTAGAATCAATACAATGAAAACAATGGGTAGATGTAGGCTTCATTTGAACACACATAAACATGGAAACAAATTGATCATGAACTAAACATGCTTGACTATCGATTTAAGGTCCAATATAGCCACCTATCGGGGTCAATTGGCTTCTCCTAACATAGCCTCTATGTTATCACATTAGAACCATATACTAGGAGGTGCAATCAAATAACAATCGATACAAATGAATCTAGCTAATTCAACTATCATATCACTTAGCATAAATTCACCCTCAATCAACTAAAAACGTGCACTTTGCAAGAAGATCGAAGAACATTAAGCAAGTAAAGGCTTTAATCACAATCAAATTAAATTCCAAGCCAATAGAATGAATAAATTTCAACTACATCATCCCCACACCCTTAGCTAAAGAACTACTCACTATCCATGGCAATTAACAAGTCAATCATGAAACCAACAAGCAAAGGCATGATTGATTAAGGCAAAATTAAATAGCAAGATAAAGAGAAAAGAGTAAGGAAATGCTCATTCATTGAAGTTGAAAGTCTACAAAGAGATTGATTAAGCTTTTTCTCTAAAATCCAAGATCAACAATGGAGAAATCCACACTTTCTCTCTCTAAAGAGCTCAAACTAATGGTGTTTCCTTTTCTCTCTAGATGAAGCTAAAAACCAAAAAATTAAGCTAAAGGCTTGTTTAGCATCATTTTTGGTTTTCAGTTTCCCGTTTTCTTTTTTAAAACTAAAAACCAAAAACATGAAATAAGAAAAAGGTGTTTCCACTTTTTTGTTGTAAATTTTCAAAATTATTATTATTTTAATAAGTTTAAATAGTTTTTGATTCATTATGTGACATATATCATATACTTTTACATACAACAAAAAACTAAAAAACAAAAAACCACAGCAATGCCAAATGAACCTTAAGCTAATCTAATTACATCAAAAAGGGGAGTACGGACTAATTATATGAGTGTTAGAAAAGAAGAGGTCGATAACAGTGTGCCCTCTCAAGCCCTCCGAGCACCCGCAACAAAGAAAAGGAAAAACTGGAACCCAGCGATACGCGCCCATGCAGCATACTTTCGCGGATGTGCAGAGCTCATGCGCGCCCTCTCCAAAATCCACACACTCGCAACTTCCTGGGTATGGGGAATAAAACCCAGAAAGATGCAGATCACGCATCACCATGCGTGCCCGCGTAAATAACATGCGCATCCTCTTACTACTCATGTGCGCTCTCTCACGGGGTCGCGAAGCGCATCTCTTAGCCAAAATGTTCTTCTTTTCAACACCACAGTTCCTACAAAACACAAACAAGGAAACCAAGAGAGAAAAATAGACAGAGGTAAAAACTAGAAAAGAAGACAAGCAAGAGAAATGTGAACTAAAGATAAGAATGAGGGTACAAACAAGCTACAAATATGGTGAAAAACGTTAAAATAAGCCCTTAATTGTGGCATAAATGTGATTCATCACACCCTATTGCAATAGTAGGTGATCTCCTCTATAGGGGTAGTGCACCAAAAGGTAAATTCACCATCAAACCTGCTCTCAATATCATTTAAAAAGATGATCAGAGCGCTGGTGGTGGTAGTTGGGACTTGGTTTTGAGCTTGCGAGTTCAATAACGTATGAAGGTCTTTAATGGCGGTCTTTAATGGCTTGTAATGCATGAATGCATTATGTGCAATGTGAACCGGTTCAAGAGAAATTTGGTGCATGATTCAAAATGTAACCATTGTCATGATTTAGAGGAATCAGTGCTTCACAACCTAAGGGACTATAGAGTAGCTCATGAGGTTTTAAGGTAAGTGGGAGGGCCTACTAACTTAAGAAACTTTTTCTCTGCTATGGGTGGTAAGAAATATTAAATTTTAGGCACATAATGAACTCTTCCATATATGACATTTGGCTTACATATATTGCTTTTGTTTTGTGGCGAATTTGGAGGTGGCGAAATTTTGTTGCATTTAATAAATCTCATGAGATACCAATTAATGTTAGAAAGTTTTTGCTTGAACGTTTTGAGGAAGTTTGGTAGTTCTTAGGCACTGATGATCATTAGTTAGGTCATGAACCTTTGAAAGGGCAGAGTAGAAGAAAAGAGGTGCATGTAAGGTAATAGGCCGTCGTCGAGCCTACCAAAGATAAAGTCCTATCTTGGTCTCACTAGCTAATAGAAAGGGTAAGAAAGGGTCGAACCCAAGAGAGGCGTTGAATCAACCACCGAAATACTACCTCATAAATAAGCTAAATGAAGTCGAAATTGGTTTGGTTTTATGTAACAAGTGCTAGTTCAAGTCACCTAAAGCTAGGGGGAGATTAACAATATTTAGAGAGTTTTAGGGCTTGGGATATACCACTCAATTTTATCACAAATCACAATTAGCAAGTAGCAAACAATGGTAATTTGAGGGGATAAAATAGGGGAAGTCATCTAAAGCACCCAACTACTCTCTCAAGCTAGAGGGATTACTCGAATTATGAATACAACCTACTCTCGTGGTTACAAAGCATAAAACAAGTATTAAAGCATAATCACGATGACAAAAATATTCCCTTGACTGGAAATTCCTATTCTTATGGCATTTCAAGTCAATTAAGCATAAGGGAGCTAACTCAAGTTCATATCTCGATCCTTCGTTGAGAAAGCTTAGATAATAGTTCTAGCAATGGCCATATACAAGAACTAAGCAATTAAACCACTTAAGCTCAACTAATTAACACCCAACAATTACCAAATTAACACATGCAACAAGTAACTAGTGACTACATTGAGGGTTTTACCCAAACCCTAAAATTAGACTACTCACAATCCATGGAGATTAAAGCAATTAAGGATTTCAAGTAACTCATGAACAAGAATTAACTAAAGATTAAGCTAAATAACAATCTAAGCATACAATAATTAAGCAAGATAATTAACAATCAAAGCAATTAAAATGGAAGAGAAGAGTGAGAAAATGTTACTAGAAGCTTCAACTTGAATATGGTGGAACCTGTCTTCTACAATGATTGAGAATGAAATTTCCAAGCTAATAATTATAATCTAACTAATGATTTGAGAGTATTTGTGTTTCTACAATTGCAAACTAAGAGGAAGCACTAAAAACTTCGATGCCGTACAAATGAGCTCAAAGGGTTATTTATAAAGACCCCTAAATAAAAAGGACAGAGAAAACAAGAGTCGGGCACGGCTACAGGTCAGCACGGACGTGCCGAGGTTGGCACGGACGTGCAGCTATACCTGCACGGACGTGATGAGGTTGGCACGGGCGTGCACCTGGGAGGCAGAAGGTACTGTTTTAGTCAGGGCATCCTGCACGAACATGCCAAATATGGCACGGACGTGCAGGCCTTTTTCAGTAGAATCAGTTTTGAAACTGATTTGGGCTGAGCACCTGCACGGACGTGCAGGATCAGGCACGGACGTGCTGAATATCCTGCACGGACGTGCTGAGCTCTGCACGGACGTGCAGGCCTTGAAAGCAGTAGGAAGTAGATTCTGGTCGTGCTGGAACACTTCTGCACGGACGTGCCATACTTTGCACGTCCGTGCAGACTCTCTAAGGCCTTTATCTTCACTTTTCTTCGGTTTTGCTCCATTGTTTCGGCTTCTAACCTCGGTTTATCATCCAAATGCCTCAAATGGTAGTCTTTGAACCTAAAAACCCAACAAAAACACTAACAACCCGTGAAGCAAGGGATACACAAAAGTTGAACAAAAATAGAGTAAAAGTGAACCAAAATGCCAATATACCAAGGAAACAAGGTTCGAAATCACTCGTATCAAATAACAAGTTATCATAAGGTGGTATGCTCGACTGCTCCTCCTTGTGGTTGGCTCATGCTAAATTATGATGGGACTGCTAAAGGGAAGCAAGGTCCAACATGTGGGGGTGATATGATATGTGTTGTGAAGTTAAAATGAGGTATGCATACTCTCTTAATTTTGGTGTTTGTAATGCTTTCAAGGCTGGTATTGATCTAGCAAAGAAAAAGAGAGTTCCTAGGCTGCATATCCAACAAGATAACACATCCGTAGTGCTGGCTTTAAAAAGGAAGGGTGAAGAGAGCATAGGAGAGTGTGTTCATATGATATCTTATTGCAAACAGATGATTGAATATGGTGATTGGCAAGTGGAGATTATACATGTTTATAGGCAAGCAATTAGAGATGTGGATTGGCTTTCGAATCAAGGCGTATCCCAAAGCAATCGAATTCAACTAGTTTAAGTCCCCTCTTGGCTTTAGGTCGTATTTTACATGATGATGTATGTAGTAAGCGTAGCTTTACCTGGTTTTGTTCCTCCTTGATTGTTTCTTTATTTAATTTTCTTTTCTCGGGGCTTTGTCCTTCATGTGATCCAAAAAAATCTAATATTTGATAAATAAAGTAGGCAATTTTTTTGGTAATACTCGGTCCGCCACATAAGAAAAGGTATTATATTATTTTACCAATTAAAAATGGAAAAATTGGCAACAACACTCTAAACTATGGTTTGGGTGCACCCAACATCCTGTACTTTACTTAGTGGGCAAAACACCAAAACTAATGACTTGGGTGCAAATCACACCTTTAGTGAGTTTTCCGGCCACCATTCTGATCGGAGCCGGTGAATATTTTCGATTTGCACGCCAAAAAATCTCCTGTAAAGGTTTCGGGGGTTATTTTAGTCCTTAAGGATTCAAATTGAGCTTAAAACAATAAAAAAAAAATAATGTACATGATTCGTTTAGCATGTTATAAAATATCTCGATATGCGTGTCATTGTTTTTTAAGCCGAATTGAGTCATTACGCTATATCTTTGCTTGTTTTGAGCTCAATTTGGATCCTTTAGGAATCAAAATGACCCCTGAAACCTTTACTGGACATTTTTCAGCACGTAAATAAAAAAAATTCACCGGCTCCAGTGAGAATGGTGGCCGGAATACTCATTAAAGGTGTGTTTTGCACCCAAGTCATTAGTTCGTGGTGTTTTGGCCACTAAGCAAAGTACAGGGTGCTGGGTGCACCCAAGCCATAGTTCAGATTTTTAAGGCCAATTTTGCCATTAAAAATTAGATTTCTATTTTATTTTAGAAATAAAAAAATTCACTCGCCACCTAAGCGAAGTGACGAATGAGATTTAAGAATTTTTCCACGTAAATAAAAACAAAATAAATTTATGTATCAACAAACATGTATATCAAATTTTTTCAATTAATTTAGAATAACTCATTTTGTGGGCTACCCCCTCCATTTCTTTTTATTGGTTACATTCAGATTTTTGACAATAAAATTAGAGAGTGAAACTAGTTTCCAGTTTTCTATCTTATTTTTAGCAAATGCATGCAAAAGGCCATTTCATTTCGGATTAATCAAAAGGTCGTTGTATTTTGAAAGATCGGTGAAATGTCGCATTAGTCTTGATAATTTTGTCCATTCCTTTATAGTTATTACTCCGTTTTCCATAACTTTTAATAATAGGACAATACATCATAATAAATATTAATATGTATGACATATCTTTAATACATCATATTCTATTCCTTCAAATGATAATATTTTCGAAATAATCTAATTTTGTAAAAAGATTTAAAATGATGAATCTATAAAAAAAATATATTCGTCCTACACAAATTATTGTTATTATTAATAGGAATTTTGATATATATATTTTTTTAATATATTAATTGGATTCTCGCACAACTCTAATACTAATAACATAAGAAAATGAAGGGAGTTTAACAACATAGTGCAACATTATAAACACTTTATCTTTGCATGTAATTTCATGTAAGAAAATTTGATTAATTAAAATTTCATCCTTTTGTTTTTAATTTATATCTCCAATACTTTCATAAAAACTGACCAAATATCATTAAATTGAGGTTATTTTTTCTACCCATTAGGTGTAATGCATTATTTTAAATACTTATTTGGCTATCAAAAAGAAAATCGATACTAATTTATCATTGAATTTTTAAAACACCGTGTAATTTTAATATATTCATTTGTCTAGCAAACTCTTTTGTATATTTCATTTTTCATTTCATTGAATACACAAAATAAGAAGATACCCCTCCGTTTTTTAATACTTGTTCCATTTCTCTATGCGCGGAGTTTTAGAAGAAATTAAAGAAAGTAATAAAATTTGGAGGTAGTGGGGTAGGTGGAAGAATTAAAATTGTAAAAAGTAGTGGAGAGAATTGGTGGAGAGTGAATATGAAATTAATAAAATTTAATTTATGATGGGTCTGCTAGTTGAGAGAAATGAATTAAATATTGTAAAGTCTTTTCAAATAAGGAAATAGAATAATTATTTAAAAATTGCCGCAAATGAAAAGTGAAGCAAGTATTTAAAAACGGAGTGTGTAATAATTACGTTGTTTTTGTATATTATATCTGTGTTATTTTTAATACATTTCTTTATAAATTTTTGGAAATTTTTTTAATAACTACCTCAAAAATTGAGGCTTTGTAAATTACTACCCCAAAAAAATGTTTTTAATTACTATCCCTAAAACTGATTAATTCAAGTGATTGCTACCCTTTTCCCTAATCAACCACTAATTAGGCGATTTAGGCTCTTAATGATATCATTATCCAAAAAAATTGTAATTAGTTGTTTTTAAGTCATGATTAGTTAAATAAACCCTAACACAACCTCTATACCACCACTGCACCACCTTCACCACCTTGCTCCCCACCTCGAAGACCGCGCGCCAGCGAATACTACCACTAAAACCGCGCATCGACGGTGACCCCTGAACCACCATTATGCTTCCCACCTAGCTCAACTCCGACCCCTAAACCACCACTTTGCTCCCCTCCCTAAAACACCCTTTTCTCGAATAACTCTCCCTCCCCACTAACCGACGCCAAAACCTCCTCTCCGGAGCCGGCGAACATGATTCGCCCCACCACCAGCCGTCTCCACTTCGTTCCTCCCCTTAACCACCAGTCGAAACCCTTAAACTCCTAAATTAAAAATTTAGGGTTTCGATTGAGCACACAACATGATTGAAAATTGCAATTGAGCAATCCATGGAAGAATTGGAAGATAGATGAAGATGTTTGCAGAATTTTTACTATGAAATTGAATGTGTTATAATGAATTTGGAAGAGAGAGAGAGAGGAGATTAGGATTAGAGTTAGGGTTTGGGTTTACAAATTAGGGATGAATCAAGAGAAAGAAGAGTGATTTTTCGAACAGTATCAGGGTCGAGGTAAGGGGTCGCCGGGCTCGAGGAATGGTGTCGTTGGCGTTGTCCACGGTTTTCAGGCATAGTACGTGCCGACGCGCGGTGGTCGAGGTTTGGTAGTGGGTGGAGGGTGGCCGGTGGTGGTGAAATGGTGGTGTGGAGGTGGTTATAGGGTTTAATTAGTTAATTAAGATTTAAAAGTAATTAGTTATAAAATAGTTGGCTAATGATATCATTAAGAGCTTAAATTGTCTAATTAGGGGCTAATTAGGAAAAAAGGTAGCAATCACTTGAACTAATCAGTTTTAGAGAGAGTAATTAAAAACTTTTTTTTTTAGGGATTGTAATTTACAAAGCCTCTATTTTTAAGTAGTAATTAACAAAATTTGCTAAATTTTTATTGGTTGAATATAGTAAAATTACTGTGCATGACACAAAAGCAGTGCTTCCAGCCTTCAACTAAGTATCTAGACTGCCAAATGCTTGTACGTAGGCTGACCAAAGGAGTTGTCCACTACACTGATTTAGACTCGGTCTTAGGTGATATTTTATGTGCTAGTACTTCTTTCAAGTCGATTAGTTGGTCTCATGTATATCGGGATGGTAACTTTGTTGCACACCATCTCGCTAAGCTAGTACCTTTCGGTTGTGAACAGGTGTGGGAAAATCATTGTCCTAGTGAGGTTTCCTCATATGTACTCACGGATTCGAATTTAATTTAGGAAAAATTGATTTTAATAATCCCACCTTTAGCTGGTTCGCCATCAATAATCCCACCTTTTGATTATTATCTAATAATCCCACCTTTGAGGGACATCTTCTTCTAATGGTCCCTTATGACCGGTAACTTGTTCTTTGGGTAAGTTTTTTTTTTAATTTTTTTATTTTCTTTTATTTTTTATCTTAGCCACACACCAGCCCTCCTTTCCCCAACCACCATCCCCCTTCATTTCCAACTATCAGGCACCATCAACATCAATTGTCCCAATTAATCCCCTTACACCATGCAATCCCCTTGCCTTCGTTATTCCCAACTCACTCATCACCAATCACACCACCAACATCCACACCACCTTTTCACCACCAACATCCACACCTACAATCACGCCACCAACTCAACAACGCAACAGCTGCGCAACTCATCCATTTCATAGTCCTTGCACTCTAATCCACCTCCAATTGACAACAATTTGGCCTTCAAACCACCCGTAATCAACAATTCGGCCACCAAAAGGCATAATTTTGGCCTCTAATCTAGAAATTTGACACCAACAACTTCAATTGATGCTCCAATTTATAGACCCTAGACGCGCTGTTGTTAGGGTGGGGTGTTTCAAGGTGGGAAGGGATGGGCTGGAGTTTTTCAGGGATTATGGAAGGTTGGGGCTGGGCATTTTGGGGTGTGGGAGGGCTGAAATGAATCGCTTTGGGGTGGGAATAGGTTGAGGTACGGTGTTTCGGGGTGGACGTGGCTAAGGTGGGCTGTTATAGGGTGGGTGTGGCTGGATTTTAGTGTTTCGAGGGTGGTGTGACTAGTTGCAGGGGGAGTATTGGGCTGCGGCTGCTTAACCGAAAAGTATGGAGGAAGGAAGGGAAAAGGATAAAGAAGCAGGATAAGGGTGATAAAAAATTATATTTACTTTTTTAAAAAAAATATATAAGAAAATTTCGGCAAATCACAAAGTAACATGTGGCATGTTAACCTATTACACCGGTTATCAACAAGTTAGGGACCATTGAAAGAAGATGTCCCCCAAAGGTGAGATTATTAAATAATAATCAAAAGGTAAGATTATTAATGGCGAACCGCTCAAAAGTGGAATTATTAGAATCAATTTTTCCTTTAATTTAAATAATACTAGCCTAGCTTTCTTCAAAAAAAAAAAAAAAAAAAAAAAAAAAAAAAAAAAGGTTTCAAGACGCACAAGACAAACAACAATCAATTCCACTTCTCTTAGAAGTGGCAAAACGCAATGCAGGCACTTCACCTCAGCTGCTTAATCCAACACCCAATTCCTTCGTTCTATCCCCAACTATTTCCATCAATTTCAAATTCAAATTCAAATTCTTCTCATCAAATTCTCCTCAAACACAAGCAATTTCTACTCCCAATTAATCGTTTCTCTCACCCCAAACGCCGAGCATTTGGGGTAATTAGAGCAGCCTCAAAAGCTGATTATTATACTACTTTGAATGTTGGTAGAAATGCTACTTTGGATGAAATTAAGAGCTCTTATCGGATGCTTGCTCGCAAGGTTTCCTTTTTCTCTTAATTTTGCTTTCAATTTCTTTGTCGAATTAATTTTTTAACTAATTTTTTTGGTGCATGCAATTGAGGTTTTGATTATCTTTGATAATGCTGTATTTTGTATTTGGATTATGATAATAGTACTCATAATACTCATTTTATTGACACCTTATTTTAAAAGTTTTTTTTTTTGTGGGTTCTTTTGGTATTTTGTGGAATTGAATGCCATATTTAAAGGGTTTAATCTTATATGAACAAATAGCATACTGATACTATTACTAATACTTTAAATATTTCAGAACTCGAATTAGAACTCGAACTTAGAATGTGAAACATGTCTTGCTGGATGATACTAATAGTTGACTGTTGTTAAGAGTATTAAGACTGAAGAAATGATAAGCTTTTTGGGATTATAGATATTTAGTCCATTGGATGAACCACAATCATATACTTGTATGAAGCACTTTTAATTTACAAGTACTAATTTCATTGGATTTATTGTCTTCCCTCTCAACAATGTTTGTGCTCTGTTAAACTAGTCAAGTGGCTATGCTAAAATGAATTACTTTGCTATCCCAAAACACGTAAACGGGCACATCATTAGAAATTATTTTGTGTTGGTGCTGATGACTATTGAGTTTGTGCTCCAAAAGTTTATACATTCCTTAAGTTAGGATATTTGAATTCCAAATGTAGTTGATTAATATTAAGGAACAAGAACTTAGGATCCCTAGCATGTTTGTAATCATGCCCATCACCTAGTAAAGTACCCTTTCTAAAGTGGATTTATATACTGCCATTATCATCACTCGCTTGTTGCTTATCTAAAGGTTGCTATGGGGTAGGACGCAATAGAGAGGGATGATAATGAATGCATTTTATATTTTCACCCAAATCTAATATTGGGCAAATTGGCTTTTGAGTTGCTCAATTTTTTTTGTAAAAATACTAAAATGATGCAATTTAGTAATGGAGTTGAGAAATAACCTTTGAGGTTCATCAAGGGCCTATATGAGTGGAAGAAGCAGTGCTTTTGTGCTGGTGGGGGAATGCTGTTCATCCAATCTTGTTTGTCTATTTATGCTATATATATAAGTTTTAATCTATGCCTGTTCAGAATTTCTATGGCATATGCAACTTTGCAAGTAAGATTGAGAGGTTAATGATGGAATATCGTGGTTTGGGTCTAGTGATGTGAGGAGGACCATTTGGTGGGGTGGGATTAGTGCGTCCTCTGAAGATGGCTGAAGGAGGTTTGCTTATTGGAAGACTAATGCCTATACGAATAGTGAAATTTATTTTATGCAACAAAGTTTCTCAAACTGCATCAATAATAGCCCTTTTGCTTTTTCAGAAAAAAAAATCTGTTGGTTTTGCAGTGTGAAAGACTTACCAAAGCTCATGATAAAATAACAAATGAATAAAGCAAGTATGTTCTATCTGGAGGTGGCAAACGTGTTGCATCTGTCATGTTCGTGCTGGAAGTTAAACGGGTCGGGAAACCTTAACACTAACCCAACCCATTTAATAATGTCGTGTTGACTCATTTAATTAAATGTATAAGAAACTCTTGACAATAACCCACTTTTTTCATGTCCGATTCGCTATGTTACATGGACTCGGGAATGGGTGTCGGACACGGATCCATGTCCAAGTGTCCTAGAATTTTAGGACACGGGGACTCTGTGCGATATTTGGACACGGGTACGGGGACACGTCAATACACAGTTAAATATATATAAATAAATTATATATTACAAAAGCTTTAAATTTTTCATCATGTCTACCCCTATTTTTTTTAAAAATAATTCTTTCCTTGGTAAATTCTCCTAATAAATGGCAATTTTCTCCTCTTCATCTTATCTATATTAATGGTGGTTTTCGAACCAGATATGTTTTTCTTTCATGTTTCTTCTCTTTTTTCCTCTCCTCTCTTAATGGAAGTGTCCGAGTGCCAAGTGAAGGACCGGACACGTGTTCCGTGTCAGTGAAGTGTCATGTCATTATGTTTGCTATACGGAAAAGTGTAAGGCCCATTCTACATAATTGTTATTAATCCATAAAATATTGGGGTTTTTTCTTTTCTCAAGTAGATTGAGTCGTGTTAATTTCGTGTTGGGAATTTCAACACTAACTTGACCTATTTAATTAATTATGTCGTGTCGTGTTGACCCGTTAAATAAAACGTGTCGTAGCCCCTTGACACTAACCCAATTTTTTCGTGTCTAGTTCACTTGCAAGCTCTATTTCTCTTTGGTAATGTAACCCTTTTGATCTAAATATGCATTTAAACAGAAATGAAGCTTGGAATTATGTAATTTTAGTTGTGTTTGATAACTATTATACATAAAGGTTGGGACTGTTCTAGCGTTCTTAGTTGGCTTGTTTTGATGTGCAAAAATATTTTATCTATACTTTGTAATTAAAATCACAAACCACAAATTAATCATATGCCACATGTCACCACAAATCACTTTTATACCACATGTCACCACAAATCACTTTTATACCACATGTCACCACAAATCACTTATATACCACATGTCACTACAACTTACTTATATGCCACATATCACCTCTCTTAATATTTCCTTTTTATATTCTCTTAAATAATTTTTTTTAAACAAAAAGTTTAATAATGCTCAAGTCTTTATGCATTCCATAGCTTACAAATTTAAGTACGAATATAAAGTGTTTCATTTCCACCATAATATAATAAGGGCCACTTCACTTCGCTTCAGCTCTAATCAGTTCAGTTCAGTTCCTAATTTCCTTCTCTCATAAAATGTTCAGTTTAGTCCAATAAATGTGAACATACCCTAAAACAATAGTGCACGTTACATAAACATATGAAGTGCAATAATTCTTTTCATCTCCATCTTAAACGTAAAATATAACTTCAATCATATGTCATTTTATATATTATTACTTAAAATATAATTTGATTCCTTTCATCTTCTTTGACATTTCCACCCTCATTATTTTTTTTTTCAAACTTAGCTCTTAATATTTCATTTTTTATATTTCCTTTGTTAGCACTTAGCCGTGTAGCGTGTATGACTGTATACTTCCTTTGTTAGCATTGTAGCATTAAAAAAAAAACACAGATGGAATACAAAACAGAATCGACGCATAACACAACTAAGCAACACATTACAAGAAAAATATCCTAAGTAATATCCTGTGCATTGAACAGGCCAAAAGGCAAGTTTAAGTTAAAATATAATTCAGAAGAGTTATGAGGGGACCAAAATCCTACCAAACCCGAGATTCAAAAATAGAAGTTTCACACTTTAATCACACATTAACTTAGAAAGGGAAACACTAGGGAAAGCCCGGTGACTGTCAAAGATATGATAAGCCCCGTGACTGAAGATAGCAATTTTTTGTGCAAGAAAGTTGAGGAAAACTACCAGCCACAATAAATATGATCATGCTCCTCAAATCAAAGTGCCATCTTAACAACAGACTGCATAGCTTATCACAAAATTTGCCCCAATTCCTGGTCTCCCAGACCTCATCTTCTGTACTTGCTGATGATTTAAACAGTTAAAAGAGTAATCCGATAAATCCAGACAAACTATGAGAGCCTTTAACAAAGAAAATCCACTGTATTACTGCAAGAAAAAGTGTTTTATTGTCTTTCCACAGGCAAAACAAGAAGGTAAACAGGTAAGGATATAACGGCTTGTTCAGACTAACCTATATATTTTCACAACTACGGTGTTTAGTTTTACCAAAGTTCACTGTGGCCTAAATATATAACAGTGTAAGTAAGATCGGTCCATATGTAAAATGATAGCTAGACTCTGTTTTAGCAATCAGACTGTATTATATGTGGCTAGACACTTTTAAAAGGTAAATTTTTAACTTGATTTGAAACATTTATCACTGTCTGAGTTACCTCGATCTAGTCCTTTTTGTGTCATCAGTACCATCATGGTAGCATATTAGACTCCTCTTCTCAAATATATTTTCTGCTATGTCAGATGTTGCTGCAGCATATTTCTCTAATCGAGTACTGATTTTTCTGTATCTAAACAGTACCATCCAGACAAAACTCCAGGTTCGGAGGACAAATTTAAAGAAATAAGTGCTGCATATGAGGTACTTTTCTGCATGTTACTTCCCTTCAGTTTATTTACCTATATTGGTAATATAATTCATTTTGTGTCTTGGGCTCTTTGTTGCTTTGCTTTCCTGATTCTTTGTCTGTGATGAAAATGTTAATAGTTGCTTTGGGAAATATAGGCTGGTTAGTGAAAATTTTGACAGAGCAATTTTGTTAGTGAAGAAAGTTGAAGGTGTTTAAGAGTCTAATACTTGTTTGTCTTGTGTGTAACTACTTAGAAAATCACATTTGATTTAATTTTAGTTTTAGCAAGTACAAGTAAATATACTAGCTGGGAAAAATAAAGAGAAAATTTATCACTGTCATATACTTGGCTCATTTAATTATTTTTTGTGAGAGCTTTTTGATCAGACAGAGGCAAGTACTATGGCTTTTAGTTTCCATAACATAAAGTATAAAATGACGTAATACCTTTATTTTATAATTTTTTATTAATTGTTTATTTACTTAGTTACCATGTATACATAATGAATTTTGAAAAAGTTTAGTGGGTGTAAGAAAAAGGTGAATAAAGTAAGAAAGAGAAAGTAAAAAGGCAAGTGGATGTAAGTAAAAAGGCAAGTGGATGTAAGTAAAAAGGCAAGTGTGTGAAAAGGTGTTATCATAGTTGAGTAAGTGGTGTAAAATAATAAAGGAGGTTTGGCAAAAATGGAATAAGATAAAGTGAGTAGTAATAGAAATGGACGTAGTTTTTTTGGGACCATTACAAAAGCTTCAATGTATATTTAAAAATCAAAAATATTAGTCACTCCCTCTGTTTCCAAAAACTTGTTCACAGTTTTAATTGTAATATTGTAATTACTTCTTGTTTTAATAAGTGTTACAATATCTTTCTACTTTCATGGTCCTCACACAAACCACTACTATTTTTTTTTTAATTTTTTTTAACCTTTCACATTCATTACTTTTAAATAATCAATTTACCCCACTGTCTTTCTTTTATTATTTTTTAATACTCTAACTACCTTATTTACCTCTTATTTTATTTAAGTTAATATAATTGCCTTAAACTATGTGCCGGTTAAAGTGTAACACTTATTAAAACATGGAGAGAGTAAAAAATTTCAAGCTATTTGTTAACCCCAAAAAAAAAAAAAACACAAATTTGGAAATTAAAAATCGAAATGAATCTAGCAAAAGATCTGACTATGTTTTGAAGTACAAAAAATTGTTAATTATTAGATTTTATTTTCCATAGAATCTCTCAAGATTCCAAAAGGCATAAATTTATATGCGGAGGGGTTCTAATCAGAAGATGTGATCCTAGATATGAGCCAGCAAGGTTTATCACCTTGATAAACTTTGGATGTTTATCTTATGGAAATCTTGTAATTAAATTGTCTTGATATTCATGCTGCATCAATAAATTACTAATTTCTCCCCTTTTTAGATAGCTGGCTTAAATGAATGACACTAAAGAGATAAACGGCGTGATTTCACGGACCTAGCATCACTGCATCATTATTTCAGAAAAAAAAAAACCAAAAAAAAGAAGACTAACTACTACTCCGTAGAACCTGTTGGAGAAGATGAAAGGTTGGTACTACCACCTTCACCTTCGTTGCCACAAATAATGAAGCTAAAACTTTCTATCAGATATCTAAAACAAATTGCTTGGCTCGAGATTTGGGTGATCTACTTTTTCACCTTCTCAGCTTTTCGTACCTTTGGTGTCTTTACCATTTTTGTTCCTCCATTTATTTGTAAATCCGACTTCGATATCTTCACCTTTACGGGCTAAAATCCAGCTTCGCCGCCGAATTTAAGGAAAAACCCTAGGAAAAATTATAAAAATTATGGAAATGGTTAACCTTATAGGGGTAGGGGTTGAAGTCTTCAACAATGGTGAAACATCAATGGATGAAGGAAGAGAGAAAAATAGCTACTGATTGATGAAACGGCAGGTTAACGCCATAAAAAAGGAAATAAGTTATTTACCCCTTAATGCCTGTTTGAATGTACTATTTTACTCCTTATAAACTTTAAATGTTTATCTAGGTTATAAACTTGTATTTTCTCCCTAAATATTCTATGTGATTTAATAACCACTCATAAAGTAAATGAGACAAAAAATAAAGATATAACATGTAATTATTTATTATTTACTATTATTTAATCATTTTGGCTCATGTCATATTGTCATGTGATGTGTCAAAGTTTTACATTGCTGCCACTAGCTTATCGTAACCTTTATCCTTTATCCAGGTTTGGGACTGGCAGCGCGAAACCCACCATAGTTTTATTTTTATTGCTATTTTAATTACCCGTATGAATTGATCATATAGAAACTGAATCAAAGTATTTGACCATGCTAAACTCCATGTGATAAGGCAAAATCCTACTTTTTAGGGATGATATTATTTTGCTGACAATTTTGTGTTAATGGGTGATACGAAAGAAGGTGTGGAAAATAAGTTGCAATTGTGGAGATGAACTTTGGAGTCCCGTGGCTTGAAGGTGAGCAAAAATTAGACAGAGTATTTGAAATGTAAGTTTGGCGGTGTGAGAAACAGTGAGGTAGGGGTGATCATCTTTGATGGGAAGATTGTCTAGAGGTTTTTCAATTGGGATCTACTATTCAAAAGGATGGAGAATTGGATGGAGATGAGACTCATAAGATTAGTTGAAGTGAGAGATTGCGATGGGTTTTTTATGTGATCCTGCGTGCCTTGAAGATTAAAGGGGAAATTCTACCGAACGACAATAAGGTCTGTTTTGTTATATGGTACAAAATGTTGGGCCGTAAAGCATTGTCACGTGCATAAGATGAATGTGGCGGAGATGTGTATGTTGCGATGGATGTGTGGCTATACAAGTAAGGCTCAGTTGTGGAATGAGATAATTAGGAAGACAGTAGGGTTACATCGATTGGTTACAAGATTAGGCTTAAGATGGTTAGGCCATGTAGAAAGAGACCAAGACATGCAAAGTGTTGGGATCGCGAGAGGTAGGGAAAGACCTAAGAAAACTTGGAAGAGGGTGATTGAGAGTGACATGAGTGTTGTGGGGATCGAGGAAAATATAGTGTTGGATAGGGTGGAGTGGCAGGAGAAAATTCACCTCAATGACATGTCATGATTATAAACTTCCCTCGCATTTAAATCAGTAAAACGTTTTGAATTTTTGCACAATTCATAAGAATAAATATATTTTTGTGATTCACTTTGACTTGTCTTTGTGATTTATACATAAGAATAAATATAGTTTTGTGGGTAATTGTTGGAATTGTCTTAATTAATAGTTTAGTAATATTAGTTGTTATAATTTATACTAATTGAAGTCAAAGTTCTACATTGTTATTCGTGCACAAGAGAAACATATGGAGGGAGTATATATACTTTTTAAAAATTTAACTTAGTATTCATTGTTACTTTATCCCATAAATGTTTTTATGCATTTACAGTTAAGTTTTAAAATTAAATGCCCAAAGGGCTGAACTAATTGACATGACATATTATTTTAATGGGTATATCATGGCATTCTTCTTGTATAATTTAATAATTATGTGGTTGAATGTGGCAGTTAATTAATTAAATATTTGGAACGAAGTAGATTTTTAGAATGCAATCAAATCTATATTACTTGCACCATGTAATTCTAGCTACTTGCATTATGCTCTTATTTTGCATTTCCATTTACTAGGTTAGTATTAAGTGTTTGTGTGCTACGACTTCTACCTTTGATTTGAGAAGAGAACCCACTTTTTTTTTTTTTTTCTTTCCCTTTAAGTCTTTTTATGTTCCTTCTATCCTGAATTGAGGCTTAGAGATGTGGCTAGCACCATTGATATTGGAGTAGGCAGTAATATTGGACGTAATTTGTGAACAAAGTGCCATATTGCTTCGGATAGTGTAGGGAATATTTCAAGCATTACCCCAAAATTGAACCCCACTGTGATCATACACTTAAGCATGGTGGCGTCCAAAGGGAAGGAAGCTAGAGCAAAAAAGTCGCTAATAAGTTTTAGGAACTTGTAAACTGTTCATAGGGTGAAGGTTACACCCCTTAACGATCCAGGAGATTGTTAACTCCAATAGGTCTGGAACCAAGACTGAAAGTTCGGGGATGAAGGTACAAATCCAACCTAAAAGAGATTGAACCTGCCCTAATAATAGACATCTACTTTATTCTTCTCGTATTCATGTGCGCTTTCTGACTAGCATGCAATCATTTGGTTTACCCTAAACCTGTTTAATCTATGTTGGTTGAATGTTAATGCACAAATAAATCTATTATTGGCGATCGCTTGAATTATAATCATATTAACCCTAAACAAGATTATTAATTATCTTATTAAGCGTGATTACAAGTACCAATTCCCTTTAAACATGCATAAAAGGCGTGATCAAGCAATAACAATAAATAATATAATATCAATCAACATAATAATAATCAAAATAATAACAATAATTACAATCATAATTAAAATAATCATGTTCATGTTAAAAATAAAGCATAATAATAATAGCAAGATCCTATGCATGATACTAACAAGATTAATAACAAACTCTAGCATGTCACTAAGCAACATAAAAATAAAATCTTTAGCCCTAACATGATATTAACATGATATTAGGAAAGAAAATAGGAAGTATCATAGAAATCATAATTGATTTAAGGAACTTATTCTTTACCCTAAACATGATACTAAGAAAAGCATCCTAATATGATGCTAGGAAAAACATCCTAACATGATTTCTATATCATAATATCAATTTGCAACACAACCTTTAGGGACGCACTTTTAGGAGGTGGTTAGTAAAGGTAAACGAATGATTTTATCAAAATAATTTTAACACCAGGAATAGAGAAGGATTAGGTACCATGTGTTAAAATTATTTTGATTAAACTTGTTGTTTACATTGTATAATCTCAACCTAAAAATCAAAATGCATGCCACATGGATGCAAGTAATTAAAAACAGAGGAAGTAGCTCTTTATATCCATTTATCTGATTTTATGTATGTGTTTCATGGAAAAAAATGTAGAGTTTGGAATAAACACTTACAAATACTTAAGAAATTATTTTTTGTAGATACTCTCAAATAAAGAGAAGAGAGAATTGTACGACCGTTTTGGTGAAGCAGGTTTGCAAGGAGAGTCGATGGGTCCAAGCTTTGATGCCCAAGAAGTAAGATTTAGTTGTAATATAATTTTGCTTATGTTAGCTAGTTTGCTACACTTTCTTGATATGGTCACTTTATGTTAAGGGGATATTGGATGTGTGAGTGTGATACAATATCTACACATACTGTGGTTTGATTTTATTTATTTATTTTTGATATTGTAGACATGTACATTTTCTTTCAAGTTATAGTTGGCGGTCATTTCTTAAAGTGTGTAAATCAACCATTTGATAATAGTAAATTTTCCCTTCAAGTGAACAAGGTTATGATGATATACTCATTAATACTTAGTTCTTTGCACAAATTAGGATGCATAGTCAGTTACCTATGTATCCACTCACTTCTAGGTTCACCCTCTACATGTAGGGGCTTTCATTTTGTATGGATAAGCAATCTCTTTAACTTATGCAAGTCAATATGCATCATAAAATTTTAAAAAGAAAAAGAATGTCTGAGCAAAAAATATGTGGCTCTTCATACCTGCCTTTGAAATTCACAATAAAAACACATTCATATAAAAAGTTCAGTTACCAATAATAAAGTTGTTCCATAACCAATACAATAAAACTTACAGGCCCAAATTTAGAAGTAGCATAATTACTATAATTATTGTCATTGAAAGTTATCCTATAATTGTTATTTGGAATTTGTTGCCCTCCCCCCCCCCCCTTCTTTCAGCTAGTATTCTGAACTCATTGTCAGCTTAAAACCATAGATGATTAAGCCAAGATACTAAAGCACAGCTACCTGAAAAAGTGTCCGGAAAAGTATCTTTGATTTTATCATCTTTGGTTTTTACTTCTAAGCTCTTCATCAGAATCCCCATAACCTTCCTTAGAGTTTCCTAGAACAAACATCATGGGTTGTTTGTCTTAAGTTTTTCTACTTGGGTCCCCCATGAGTGGGATTACTAGTGATCTAACATTAGAGTAAACTCTTAATGTAAATTATCTCTCTTTTTATTTTATTTTATTTATTTTTTAATTTTATTTTTTATAATTTTCCTAATCAATACGTGTTACTTGTTTCTTGTACCTTTACTTGTTCCTTAATTAGGTGGACCCTTTTCAAGTCTTTGATTCAATATTTGGTGAAGCAGATGGATTTTTTGGAGGTCGAGGCATGGGTAGAAGCAAAAGCAAGCTTAATCTTGATATCTGGTAATTGTTGCAAATTACTACATGGGTATTTCCTTTTAAGCATTAATTAAGAGATGCTTTCGAATTTGGGAATAATGTTGTATTCAGCCTTTAGCGAATTAGCTCTATAAATGTCATGGTAGGACCAGTTAGGATTATTGCTTGCACTTGCTTTAATTGATTCCCTATGGCTGAAAACATAATTTTTTAACGTCAAAGTTATCTGCAGTTTGTCTCCTCAACTACTACTGCAATTTACTTATTTATATACTTCGTATTTATTTTTTGCTATATAAGTCTTGATGTCAGGTCTTTTGAAATTTTGATAAAACATACTTTATATTTGAAATGAAAACTACGCTGAGGTTTTGCTTAGTTAGAAGGAACAACTTTTCATGGTTATCTTTGTTCAATCTTGTTTCCTTTATTTTCTCCTATCATATTGTTCAAATTAGAAGGACTAACTGCAATTTGGTTTATGTTGTAGACTAATTTATCTCCTCCTATCTTATTGTTCAAATCAATCTTAAGGGTAACCTTTGTAAAGTTTTATGTTTGTAATTTCAATAAATTGATCTTTATATTAAGTTAGTGTCTGTAGATAATTGTATATCATTTCTTAATTAGAATATCCTCTATGAAGTCTTTGAACATCATAGAGTAGAACAATGGGGACCCTTCATTTTTCCAATTTTCCAGAACGCTGTGATTAATCTAGCAGCACATTGTCTGCAGTCTGTTTCTAACAACATGATGCACTTAGTTGCTAGAGTGAACCATCATTCTTGTAAGAAATTTTGCCATTTGGGAAATACTTAAATTATTTCATGAAAGGAAATCTGCTATAAAGCAACCACCTTGATGTGAGATGCTGACATTATATGACACAAATATGATAAGAATGTGCACCTGGGAGTCTTGTCATCCCTTTCTAACATTTCCTGCTGATTGTTGAGCTTACCATCTATAGGATAGTGCAAGGGGTCAGCCTAGGCCTTTAATCACATATGCTCGAAGGAAGCCCAAGAAGAAGATTCTAGCAACTTGATGATGGGTGGGAAATTCTGTTAGGAAGTTTGTTATGGGTTTCAGGGTATTTTAGTAATTGTGAGAATAAGTTTGTTATTCTTAGCTGTGGAAGAGGCTAGATACTGAGTAACTGATTATATATAGGAGTTTTGTAATAGAGAAGTTATGCTGAAAATTATTGAATGAAGTGAGTAGTCTGGAGAGATTCCTTCCTCTCAAAAGAAGGAGAGCTGTATTGGTTAACTTCCCTGGTTTATCAATACAACATACCCCCATTACTGCCTCTATTATTCTGTGTTGTGCATTGTGTGTGCTCTGTCTGTTCCAGGTTCTAGCAGATAGTGACTAGACAGTTGGATTAGTGAGTCAGAAAATAGGGTTTGGGAAGCTAATTAGATTGGAACCCTGGAAGACCTAGGTATACAGATTTTTATGGGGAAACTGAGAAAACCAAAATATGTAGTAAGTTAAGATTTAGGAAAGTATTCACTTTTTGTCGGGTTTAGTCATGATCTATTAAGTCAATGCAGTATATTGTAAATGTGAGCCCAGTTTTTGGATCGTGGCAGAATGGAGGAGAAAAAGATGCCTCTGACATGCATGACATTGTCTTTGATTGCAGTGATGGTTTGTTGGCTTGCATAATTGGCCACTGATATCAGGGTCTGTTATCAATTTTGACTTTTGAGTATGACCTTCACATTTGACAATTGATTGATTCAGATATTGGTGCATTTAAAAGACTATCTGCAAAGTATAACGTCCACCTCTTTTTTGGGTTGTCTTTTTCCTTCTATCAGAGTGTCTGCTGTTTACTACCCTACGATTTTATTTTTCTTCTATAGGTCTGATCTTAATTTGACCTTCGAAGAAGCAGTGTTTGGGGGAAAGCAAGAAATTGAAGTTCCCTATTTGGAGACATGTGATGTATGTGGTGGTACAGGAGCTAAATCGACCCATTGCATCAAATCATGTACCAAATGTGGAGGCAGAGGAAGGGTTATGAAAAGTCAGAGAACACCATTTGGTGTAGTTTCTCAGGTATCACTGCAACTTTGTGGTAACTAATTAGCTGGTTCAGATTTGTGTTTTGTAAATATATACAACTTCACAGCTACCCAGTATATTTTTTGTTACTTAATGGTAAATTATTTTGCACCTACAGGTAACAGTTATATCCATTATGAGATAGTTCATTAGACATCATGCTCTCTTTTGTCTGTTGATTGTTTCTTTGAGATAGTAGAGGGGTTGAGCTGCTGAGATCTGGGTCAAAAGTTTATAAGAAAGGACACATATTTAGGGTTTATTTATTTATTGATTTTTTATAAATTATTGTTATTGTTATTGTTATTGTTATTGTTATTGTTATTATTATGACTGGATATTTTGAATTTCATTGGTAGGTGACTGGTAGGTGACTTTCTGCATTAATGGATGACAAAAAATCTGATTTGTCTTTTATTTATTATTTGTTCTGGTCTGTGGACTACTACAGGCAGTTCATGTTATGCAATTTTTTAAACAAGGGACTGTTAAAACCAGCCTCTCTGGAGTTAAGGCTATATTATGTGCATCCCTAGAATTCACTTGAAGCAGCCGCCATGTGCACTAGATTTATTTATCTAGAATATAATATAATAATATATTTGTCTATGTGATGATGCTAAATTTAGAACCATGCTTTAATGGCTGGTAATGACTGCTACAAATGTCCAAATAATATAGTTGAAGTAGGGTCTCAAATGTAGAAATTTCCCTCGAATCATTTTATTATTGGAAAATTATCCATGTTAGCTATAGGCCATCCTTCAAAATAACCCTCACAACATTCCCTAGAATAACCTTGAATTTAATAATAGTTTCTAACAAACTGTCTTGTAACTCTGATTTTTTTTTTTTTTTTTTTTTTTTTTTTTTTTTTTTTTTTTTTTTTTGCTGTAAAGCTTGGTCATATTGAAAAATGACTTCAAAGTAACTTCTTGAAATTAAGACGTAAATGTATTTCATTGAATTCAGAACGAGATGACCAAAATAAATGAACCTTTTTCTTGATTAGGAATATTTATCGTACTTGCTGGCAGCTGAATGGCTAGTATAAAATCATATTTTTGTGTCTATGAATACCTTATTATTAATGCAAGCTTACATGCGGTAAATAGTTTGAAATTACTATCCAGATGGCATAGGCTATGTTAGTGTAATGACCTGATCTAATAATCTTGATTTGAGTACCTTTGATGCCTCTGCAGCTCTGGGCTTCACTGAGTCCTGTAGCCGGGGGTTTAAAGGGCTTATCCATCTATATTGTTTGCATCTAAATTTGATTGTTTGATATTTACTTTGTAGACTTAACTGCACAAAAAGCTTATGCTGTATTGTCAGTTCTCGCATCATCATGTTGGTTAGTTTTTTAATGTGAGTGTGTATTACAAGCATTTGATATGTTTTTGGTAAGCAGTAGCTCATCCAAATTTGAGATTATGTTCTTGTCCCCTAGAAGCTGGCGTGTTATGTTCATTTTGTAGGTGTCTACATGTCTAAGTTGTGCAGGAGATGGCAAGGTTGTGACAGATAATTGCACAATGTGTGGTGGTCGAGGGAGCATAAGATCCAAGCGGACCTTTGATGTAGATATCCCACCAGGTGTTGATGATGGGGCTACAATGCAACTACGAGGAGAGGGTAACATAGATAGAAACAGGTCCAGCTTTACCTTTTCTGTATTAAATCATATTTATTTTATTTTCTCCGTCTAGTTTTGATATAATTACGGGTGAGTGCCCTGAGTGGTGAACCTAGGAAATCATGTTACTTGCCTATAAGATAATATAGAAAGGGAACCATATACTGTCACCGATTAATATGTGGAAAAAATAATTTAGGTACAAGTATTACCAGTCTGTGATGAAATCTTTAGGTATCATCTCTTTTGATTCAAAACTCTTGAGTTTAACTGAAAAACAGGTAGTTGGCATATTTGGTGAAAGAAGACATATGGCTTGGTGGTTTCTTGTTCATGTGCTCTGCTGTACTTAACAGTTTTGCTAATGTGGTCTTGCATTCTTGATGTTCAGGGGACTGGGAAGTTTAGGATTGGAGTGGATTGGCATATTGATGCCAATGCTGAAAAATTAAAGAGAGTGCTGGGTTGACATAAAGGTTTTGGTGTTCTTTTAATGCAGGGGTATTCGTGGAGATCTGTACTTGGTACTCCATATTAAAAAAAAACATGGAATTTGGAGAGAAGGTCTCAATCTATTCTCTAGAGTCAAGATAAGTTATACTGAGGCGATATTGGGGACTGTGGTCAAGGTACGTACATTATTTTCCTACCTGTGTTGGCTGTGTATATATGCTAAGTTATCTGATTAGGGGAAATTTATATGTAATTGATTTTTCAATCTTTCTATGTATGTAGGATAATGATTTCATTTCTGTTTGATGAATTTCCTCTATTAAAAATAATTGTCTGGAAATGTTAATGAAGTAGTCAACAAATTTTGTTAGAAATTACAATACTTCAAAAAAAAAAAGTGCTGAAATGAATTACAAACAGATTGCAAGGAAAAACCAACAAGACTAGGAAGAGATTAATGCTTTAGGCTAGGATCTCAAGTTGCTCAATGTAACAGTAAGTTAATAAAATGAGAGAAAAGCTTGTAATTTTTTTTGATTAAAATTGTAATAGTAGCTACAAGGTAAAGCTAAGGAAGGAAGGCTAATTTAAAGATTGAATCTTGGAACTTGCTACGGCTACCTACTACTCTAAGATTAACATCAAAATCCACATGCCATTCTATTACCCTACCCTCTCCTATATATACCAAGCAATCCCTTTTTTACAAATTACCCTAATATAATCATTGATTTTGGCATGTACTGCCTATGTGGCCTTCACAGAAATTCAGACTCCACAATCCCTAGTGAGTCAGTTTTGTCTTGTTGTTGCTGTCACGCTGCTGCTTTGCTTGTCCTCTGTGCTGCTGATTGTGCCTTCGCATATACTCCTTGAGTGGCTGCTGTGGCTTATGGGCTGGCTGTTGGGCTTGGTTCATAGCAATTAAACTTTGTCTTTGGGTAGTATTAGCCCCATTACTATGCTAATTTACTCATATAATCCCCTGTTCTATAAAACAGATGTGCACTAATTTTACCAACCTCCATGGCTCAGTGAACAAGTTTTACTTAGTGAATTTTTAAGAGGAATAACATGATAAAAGCGATAATCATCACTTCGCAATCCAAATTGATATACTCCCTTCGTTTCATAATAATTGCAACACTAGGGTATGTACGGAGTCTTAGAAAAATTATAGGGTGGGGACCAAAAGAGAATTTTTTATAATACAAGTATAGTTAGTAAGAGAGAGAAAAAGTAAGAAAAATTATAGGGTGGGGACCAAAAGAGAATTACGCCTCGGGTGTGCCTCTTTGAATGTGCCTCGTCTAGAGAAAAAAAGATGCTCTGCCCTAATCTCCTAGCGCCTCAATGCCTAAGGCGCTCTCTTTTGTTCACTGCTAGGTAATCTGCTTAAATCTGTGAGTGCCTATCTGATTCAAGCTTTCTGATTGAGTTGTTTGGTTTGGAAGCAAACTAAGTGGCATAGAAACTGAAAGAAACTACTAGAGCCTTAATCCCAATGTGATGGGACTGGCTACATGAACCAGGAGTTTATCTCCAACGTTCGACGCATTTCTTCTCCTTCTATTCCCTTGTCTTGAATGCTATATGCTCATGTAAACCTTTTTCTTTGTATCAGGTCTTACCTCCCTGCCCCTAAGTGATCTTTGGCCTCCCTCAGCTTTTTTTAAACATCCCCATTTTTCAACTTTCTACTTGCTCTACTAGTGAATCTTCCATCTTACAGTATACAACTTTTTGTATCATCCTTATCTCCCACCATCAAAGCAATGTCTTACTTCCTCCATATTCTTTTACTTGCAACGCAGCCTTTAGACATGCATTTTTAGGAGGTGATAGGTAAACGAATGATTTTATCAAAGTAATTTTAACACCGGGATTAGTGAAGGATTAGGTACCATGGGTTAAAATTATTTTGATTTATTTTGTCTGTTTACGTTGTATAATCTCGACTTCAAAATGGGTGCCACAAGGCTATGTTGCAATTAAATAAAAACAGAGGAAGTATAAAATTTACTGTATTGATCATTTCCAGATTTTCTCTGCTTCTTATTATAGAATCATGTTTAAACTTATATAATTAGAAGGATGTAAATATTTTCAGTAGGCATGTAGCTATGTTAATTTTTCACTACAATGCTAATATGTTGACCAACATCAGGTGGAAACTGTTGAGGGTTTGAAGGAACTTTATATTCCCTCTGGAATTCAGCCTGGAGATGTTGTAAAATTACAATCTTTGGGAGTTCCAAAACCTAATGAGCGCTCTGGAAGGGGTGATCATGTGTTTATTGTGGACATTCAAATCCCCAAAAGAATCAGGTTTGGTGTCGTCGTAATCCACCCTTTCTTCCCCCAACCCTTGATTTTTTTTTAATTGCTCAGCAGTACAGGGGAACAATTAAATTTTTAATTATTTTATTTTTGTATGTTTTTTAGTTGTTAGTTGATATATGTAGCATTATCATAATGTCTTCATAATTAAATTAAAATATAATGAGAATTTTCTTAGGGAACATATGTTAGTTGCTTTACTATAACACTTATAAGTTTTCTTTCCATTTTTATTTGTGTAGTTTTCCAGCTATGAGATTTATGTAGGGTCTTATTACTCTTCATAAGGTTTTACCAACCGTTGTGGGCCTTTTTTTCTTCCCTTTTTTCCTTTCCCTAAATTGTAAGTATGTAATGTACAGGAGAATGGGGGATTTTTTCACTATTTGGAGTTTTATGTTTATCAGTGCATAACTTTGACTGTGAACATCTTAAATTATATATATATATATACAAAAAAATCTTTTGAAAGTATATACCGAGACAATCTAACCCTTTGATCTATACTGTAGCCCTAGATGCTCCCTTCTCTATATTTCAGTTGTTATGAATGTCGAAGTCTTCAGTGCTATACTGGTAAAACCGTAGGATTAAAAGTGTATCTTAACCAAGTAATTATTGATGGCAGTGACAGAGAAAGGGAATTGGTTGAAGAGTTGGCTTCTCTCCAGGCATCTTCTGAAGAATTCTCAACTTCTATTGATGGTAAAAGCTCAGTAATGTGAATGCTGCACTACGTGTTGATTATTGTTTCTTTCTGTCTTAAATGATTGTATGCTTAAATTATTCCACGTGTTACAGATAATAGCAGACAGACTGTACACAAATTAAACCAGAGAGGAATTCCTGGGAGATCATTATGGAAGTCAGTAGGACAATTGTTTCGGTAAGTTTGTTGGCTGTAGTTCTGTGATTTTTTCCCTTTCGATGTAATTGCTTAGTTTTATTTATTTTGCTAGTGACACATTTGCTTTGTTGCTTTGTGTATGTTATTATTTTATATCACATTAAAATTCCTTTATCGCTGTAAGTTTGCTTCAGTGCCCATTTTTTTTTTCAAATTAATTCATTTCACATGATGTGCAGTGACAGACCTGTAGGTTGTTGGTTATTGCAGATGCTTAATGTTATATAGTCTATTTTTCTAGGATTAATACCGACATCTGGATCTCTATTTTTTTTTTTTTTCTTTTATGAAAAAAAAGGATTTTTAGCATCAGTTTCAGGTTATCAAAAAAAAAAAAAAAAAAAAAACCTATATTTCTTTTTATGATAGCTGCAATATTGGTTATTTTTTTTATTTTTTATTTTTTATTTTATTTTTTATTTTATTTTTTATTTTTATTTTATTCTTTTTCTATTTTGGTTACCTAAACTGAGCTTTTGTTAGAGTTGCAAATGTGAAGTATCCTTTTTTTGGCAAAAGTTGCACATATTACTTAATGGAAGTAGTAATAACATTAGCTTGTCGAATTTATTTATATCTTATTGTTATTATTAGAAATTGTATGGCTTCAAATTGTCTTTGTAGTTGTATAGAAACAAGGGTAGGGAAACACATGCTGCAAGAACCTGCAACAAAAAACGTAGAAAATATGTAATAATCTGGATACCGGTGTTCTGTTAAACATTAAACTTAGTATTAATGTGTATCTGTAAATGAGAGATTATTTTACAACAATTTAAATTTGTTGACATACTCCATTAGTTCTAGAATAATCTTAACAAGTACTTCCTCTTTTTTTTTTATTTGCAACACAGCCTTTGGGCCCACTTTTTAAGAAGTTGATTAGAGGTACTACGTGTAGAAATGATTTAGATTAATTTATTCGTTTACATTACTTAATCTCTTTCTTAAAGTGCGTGCCATAAAGGCGTGTTGCAAATAAAGGAAAACAGAGGAAGTGTTTAAGAGATCTGGCTTGTGGGCCATTAGTTTTTGTTTACTCGTAAAAAAAAAGGGGGTTTGTTGGCTGGAATCAATGCGGAGAAATTGCTGGGGCAGATGTGCTGAATGTTTGAGTACAGTGCTGATCCCTTGTGGTCACTTTAGTGTGAACAAATTTTTTGGGGACGTCCACAAAAAAAGGGGGGCAAAACAAAAGGAAATGGAAGTGGTTGAGTATTTTGCTATTTTAATGGGAAAACAAATATGAAATGAAAGGATATACTGGTTTAAAAATGGAGAGGTAAGAAATACTCCCTTCTTTCCCGAATACTTGAACACTTTCCATTCTCACCCATCCTGACATAGTTTGAACTCTTTCTATTCTCACCCGTGTATAGTTTGAACACTTTTTTTGGTTGTAAGGTTCTACCAGATGTCCTTTTTATTATCTTACCTTTCCTTTGGCCCACTATGTCCTTTTTACTCCTACCTTTTATTAAAATAACAATACAAATATCCACTTAACTCTTATCACATTACCATTTCGTTAAAATTACAATTGATAACCCTACCACATCTTAAGTTTTTTTCAATGAGAAGTGTTTAAACTAATGTGGGACAGAGAGAGTAGTATAATAGCAATAACTACAATAAATTAGGTCTTTTTTATTCATAAATTAGTGAGTCCATTTAAAAAAATTGTATTAATTTTTTTGGTACAAATGGAAATGGAAAGTGTTGCTATCAATCTATGAAAGAAAGAGGGTATACTAATGAGATATTTACTGCAATTGATTGTGTTACTTGTCCTGAAGAGGGAAGATATAGTTTCTTAATTTCAACTTTCTCCTTTCTTTTTGTACTTCATTCTGTTGTCTTCTTCTTATTCACTTACTCTGTTGTTTACTATAAAGGTGATTATATGTTTTGTCCTCCATATTGTTGCCTTCTTCACTTATTCTGTTGTTTACTAAAAAGGTGATTATACTGTTCTCTTAATTTCAACTGTCTTCTTTTATTGTCCTCTATTCTGTTGTATTCTTCGTTTATTTTCCTAACTGTGGAATACTCCATTCATAATTGGGTAAGGCTAAACTTTTGCTGCCTCTATTTTCTGATTGGTAGCTTAACTTGTTCAGCTGTGTGTCTACGTGTGTTAATTAACTTGCTATGGCTAACAGCTAAAATAAATGGCTGGTTGATTGTTTTCTTTCTCTTGATGGTACAGAAGAGAACGGCAGTCACGAACTGGTTTTTCATCTGCAACTTTGGGAATGACGTCCACATTATGCAACCGTGGCAAACTGAATCCTCCAATATCATTTTCGTGTTTTGCTGTATTTTTGTTTACATGTATCTTTACTGTAGCAACTAGATCTAGTAATAGGAAATCCATCCAAACAAATTCAACTACTCAATTCACAGCAGCTAATCCTGTTAAAAAGAAGCATTGAATGTACAAATGTTTTGCTTTGCTACATGTTGATCTTTATGGGAGGAGAGCCAGAAGTCCCTTTATATTATACTCCGTAAGTGTCGAAACTCGCAAAAGGTGGATAATGTGGTCCATATTGTTATTCACTTTTGAAAATTTTCCTCTTGATTATTTTATGCTAGCTCTTGTACTCATGAAACTGGATCTGGAAGTACTGTTTCTTCATTTTTCAATGTAGAGGTTGTAATTATTCATGTCTGAACAAAATTCATTCATTACAATGTATAAAATATAAATATTTGGTTTTATTATCACCTCTAGTGTAAAACTGTAAATGATGGGCAGTAATTTTAGAAACAAAAATTATCATACAAAGGAATCTGCTCTAGGAAGCACCATATATTCAATCTGCTATGACTCTGAAACAGAGCATATACATCGTATTCAATTTGAGTTCAAAACATTATGACGTAGTATTCGAAATACAATTCTGATCTTCTCTAGGAAGCACTGTATACCAATATTATACTGGTATTATAGTATTATACTGGTATTATAGGCTTCAACCCGATCAAAACAGAAGGGTTGAAAAAAAATGAGACATTCAAGGTGTGCAGCGAGAATGATGTATTGAATTGTAGCTTTAATAAGCCATTAAACAAATCTGTTGATTCGGTATGTGAGCTGTGGCCTGTGGCATTGCAGCAATCTGATTCTTCTTAAGCTGCCAGAAGTCAGGAAAAGATCAAGGTTACAGAACTTATTGAAATTGGAAAACTGAGCTTAAATGGATGGTATAAGTGAATACCTGAAGAGAGGATTACGAGGCCTAAGTACATGGATATACATAGAAACATAAACGATATTATTCCCCTGCAATTGCAGATAGACACAGTTAATGAATCAATTTGCACTGCAGACTAACTTTGTAAAGATTAGTAGATTACTAATCAAGAAACGGAGAACTTTACCAAATAATACCCCATCCCACCCCATTGCAGAAGCAAGGACATTCTTCAGCAAACTTCTCTGCATCACTAGTGTGTTCCCTTCGGGAGATTAAATCACCGTATATATCTGTAGTTTATAGATCCATCAGACGCTGCACATCAGCTCTACATAGATTGGAGTGGATCAAACCAATTGTTATGCACTAGCATTACGAGTATAGTAAGAATTTGATGCTTGGACCTACCGTAAACTGAGAACAGGCTGTTCATTATACCTGCAAAATTGAAGGACACTTAAATGAGAAACTAAGGTTAATAGGACTATTTCATCCAGTAATGGATGAAAAACCTGGAAAAATATTCAGCTTAGAATGAAAACGATACCAATGAACATAATCATATAACGGAGGATGTGTATTTTTGTTGTTTCTTGCAGGACCCAGATAACAGCAAGAACAATAATAAACCCTGCAAGATCAAGAACACTGTTATTAGGCATTTCTATTTGTAACTCTGTACCTACTTCTTTCGATGAGTTTACTGTCATAAATGAAGATTACTTAAATGTTGAGCATACCAACACATAGTCCTCGTAGTGTCCACTGTAGAAGAAGAAATAATTAGTATCCATACAAATAATAGCTTAACACTGTAAAAAGGTTGACAAAATAAGGTCATGTCATTGTTTAGTATTTATCAAGTCTTTCAAGTCAGGATTTGCCTCTTCCTAGCATATGAAAGTGAGCTTCTCAAAAGAAAGCAATAAGCTTGTGTAGGAAATCTGGAAAATAACATGCAGAACCATCCATTACAAATTAATAATGAAATCACTCACATTTCGTTCACTTTCATGGTTGCATCAGACACTGCAGCACAATAACTTTTAGAGGCAGCATTTGAAACAAGAATCTACCATATATATCTAGATACTCAATACTAATCTAGCTGAATGATGCTTACATTTTTGGCAACAAAAAGAACAATAAATAGAGCAAGGGCTAAACATCCTGCAGCGATTCTGGCAGTCAAAAGATTTGTCGATGCAAGTATTAAAGCCATTCCCCAGAATGATGAGCCAAGGTCTGAAAACAACAGGGGTGTTGTTCAACTCACTAGCAGAGCATCATATGATAATAGTAAAACTACCCTAATTCCATTCAAGAGTCCCATATCAATTCAATTGTAAAGGAAGATCGTGATTTTGAATAGTTATAATGTAAAAGTTTTCAGGTCTTAGTAGTCAATACATCCAGCAGGCAAGATAAACCAATAAACACCACCACGTGTTGTCGTCGAACCACCTTCATTTGCATGTATTTGCATCTCTTCCACCTAGCAGGGAACCAATGATAGAATTTACCAAATACTTAGTAGCTGCAGAATACTTAACTAATGATATCCGTCTGAATGCTTGATTACCTCTCATTCAAATGTTAGTCATTAACAAATAAGCTTATACTTGAGCTGATTTATGATATTCTACAGTGACTAAAGAATAATAAGAATGTGACCAACTACGAGTGATGCACTTACATGGCCACAAGTGAGTTTACAAGCAATAGCATGGCTTGCTTCATGAAGAAATACAGTCACGAGCTTAAATGGCATCAGTAGCACCGTTCTCCATAGCTGCAATAGTAACAAAACAAGAAGCACTCACTATCACCAACTATAACCCTTGACGAATAAGTGCATTCAAAAACTGAAAGCTGAATTCGTTATGGATGAGCTTTTAGCCTTGAGGCTAAAATTACCTACACTCAACAGAGCTATAAACATAAATGTGTGATGTTATGACAGTAACCACAAACTGCCATGCATTTTGTTCATATAACTCGTAACAATCAACTTCCCTATATCCCCATTTATCATTGAAACAAAGTAATATTTCCTCTAACTAGTACCTTAAAACGCTCCCTTGCTCCAGGTTACGTCTTAATTCTCAAGGCTATTACAGTTTTGATCTGAATTGTTTTATAAAGAAACTCCTGCTAATCACACCTTTAGTCAAAGAATGTCATTCTATGACAATGTCCGTGAATTTTTCCACCTTATACAGCCACACTTATAAGTTGCCATCATGAGGCTACTAAAGAAAGTGGAGATTTATGAAAGAAAATAGTGAAGAAGTATAAAAGTCGAAGAATTAATCAAACCAGTCAAATGAAAGGTATTTTAATTAGTCATTCCTTGATTTCATTCACCAAAACAATAAATGAGAAATTTACCTAAAGCTTTAAAGTAGGCCAAATCAGTTCAATAACAAAAAAGTTACAAAAAAGAAGTGATTTTGTGGCACCACAAAGCCCCAATCTATGATATGGACTCATTGGTTATAACTACTTTTGGCACTATTGGCACCAATTTTGTTATTTCTGTTATAACTGCTTAGCTTGTCAAGTTTGTAAGAACTTAGTTAGCTATAACTGAATTCTGTTAGAATTAATTTGCAGTAATATTGGCTACTCATTTTTATTCATTCAAGAAATCAATAAAATCTCTTATTCTCTCATTCTATTCTATTCTATCTTTCTCTCTCTTCTCTCTATCTTTAATTTCTAATTCTGCAATGATCTTAGATTCTGCATTACTCTAAAATAAGGGCCTTATTTTTATCCTGTAACCATTTGAATAAGTTACGGGTGCAACTATAATGGGTGTACTAGAACTTTTGAAAGTTGCAAAAGACAATGATATAAATAAGATTTGATTTCAATTTTGTATAATATTTTCAGTGATTTAACCCTAAAGAACTTCTCTGATCCTTTTGTTATTTTTGTTACCTTAAACACCTCATTAGTTAACCATAAATTCTTATACTCCCTCCGTCCCATAATATATTCCTATATTCTTATTTTGGAGGAAAAGTGAATGAAGTACATTATTAATAAAAGTAAAAAGTACAAGTGTAGACAAAAGTTAGAGAGAGTGTGGAAAAAACACAAACAAGAACTATATTATGGGACTGTGAAGTATGTGGTATGACCAATTATCATGGGAGTTACATGTTAGTTTTATAAGGATTATTCGATCAGTATTACAGAGATATTTTGTCAGTATTATAAGGGTTACTCGGTGAGAATTACAAGGTTTTTTTTTTTATGGTATGTTGTTTTTTTTATGCACTCTTATTTAACTAGTCCTTTTTTTCATGTTTTTATTCTTTTATATGAATGTGGGACTATTTAACAATGATATAAAATTATAATCTTTATTATTTTAATTGTTTCTCACTCATTAAAAATTCATTTTTATTAATTAACCTGTCGTCAATTTCAAATAAGATGAACAAACATAATTGGAGAGTACTCCCTATTCCCCTAAGGACCATAACCAACACCACACGAGACACGACTATATATTCATTAATTTAACCAACCGACACCCACCACCTTCAAATAACAAATGAAAAGAAAAATGCTATCTTTTGAGTTTTGACACTTGAAATTCAAATTTATACGTCAAGATTCAACCACCATTGTAAAAAATACTCTATTATAATAAAATTGATGACAGTGATATAGCGTGCTGAACACTGGTACATACTAAATTTTGTTTGACTATATTCACAATTTTATTATCAATCAAACTCAACTAAATATAAAAAAAAAAAACACATACAAGTAGTATTTCAAAGCTAATTTATTCATACCCATCGATCAATCAAACATACTACCTCCGTTACAGGTTATATGCAACGATTAGACATTTTTCCTCTCTACTTTATGTCAAATCGTGCACATAACCTGTTACGGATGTACTATAAAGAGTCATTAATAAAATAAATAGTGTATTCATTAGATTAAAATTGAAGTTTTATTGATGAAAAAAAAAATGAAAGATCAAATATGGGTAAGCTTAACTTACAGCAAGAATGACAACAGTACAGACAGCTGTGGTAGTCAAGAAAACAACTTGTTCATGATTGCAACATTTCTTCAACTCCCAATTTGCCATCTTTTTTTTGGTAATTTTTTTTTCTCTATCCTAAATTTAGCAATATTTCTACTCTAATCTTTATTTGATGGTTGAGTAGAAAGAGAAATTATTAATGGAACCTCGAGATGGAGAAGAAGGCTTTAGGTGGGAGTTATCAAATGTATGAATTGATGATTATGGAATTTCGTGACGACATAAGATTACTAAAACTATACTCTGAATTATTAAATAATAATTGGAGAAATTTGGAATTTTTTAAACCAAATTTGTTTGCTGATGGGCTGCTCCCCATCAGTTTATGTCTCTTTCTCTCTCCATTCTTTAGCGGGAGATGAGGAAAACTGGAATGGGTCAATGGGTAAAAGGTTTAATGCTAATACTTTTTTTTTTTTTAGAGAAATGCTAATACTTGTACAGGGCTTTTTTTTCTTTTTTTTTTTTAGGAAAAAATACAGCGCTTTTTCCATATAGCCAGACATACATAAAAAAAAAAAAAAAAAAAAAAAAAAAAAAAAAAAAAAAAAACACGGTTAACCCTGACCAAGTAACCCCTCATTGACTACATAGCGTGACCAACACATATGGAACTTTGTGATTAACATAAGGAAAATTTATTATTAGATAACACCTTTTATAACCATCTAAACTATGTTTCCAAAAAAAAAAAAAAAAAAAAATCTAAATCTATACTAATATATTAAAAGGCGTTTATAAAAATGTCCATGTGCCACGTGTCCTTTTATAATGTGTCACGTCACTTCACAAATACTTCATGATGCCACATCACCTACCTAACATCTCTTTATGCCACATCATCACCCAAGCGATCCACATTACTTCATACTTGTATATAAAAATATAATGTTAAGGGAATTTGAACCTCCAACCACTTATAACAAAGGTGGCTTATTAAGCATCTTAGTCCATTGTCAAGCGTGTTATAAATATTAAAAAAAAAAGTACATAAGGGTTGTTTGTTTGTGGGGATTGTAGGTGGGATAGAGATTAATAATCCCTTGTTTGTTTAATGAGAATTGTTCTATCCCATATGAAAGGGATAGGGATAAAAAAATAGAGTTATCCCTCTATTTTTGTAACAAGGGGGGCAGGTATAAGGTGTAGGGATTAATCTGTTAACGTCAGCTGCGAATAATCACTGAGCTTCTTAGGTGCCGTCATCTCTGATTCTGAATCTGAAGGAACTTCTGAATCACTAGAAGCTGTTGGAGGGTCTCGGCGATTAATGTTATCCTCAGAACTCGCTAGGATTTGCCTATAAAGATTCTTTTGTCTATGAAAAGAGTGTTCGATCTCAGGATCGAATGGGATATAACCTGATCTGGAACACGTGGGCATAAACAAAGAACTAAAAAGCAAATATGAGACTTGCCTCAAAGAACTAACGTTCTATTAGACAAGAAGAAATAACCTAGACTATAGAAAACAATCAGAAATAAAAATAAAACCGTCTCCTCGGCAACGACGCCAAATTTTGACAAGCTAAAGTCGTAATCACCTAATAAAAAATAATACCTAAATCCACTTACTATGTAGATAGGGAAGAAGGGTCGAACCACAGGGAAACAAGTCAATTTATTCCTAATTAATCAACATAATCTAGATTATCAAGTAACCAAATTGTTATTATAAAGGAGAACTAAACTACTAGGAGTAAATGTGGGAAGGAATAAAAGTAGGAGGAAGATCTCACCAATAAATAATATTTCAGGGTAAGACATAATAATCAATCATCAATGCATCAATTAATCAAATCATAAAGGGGTCTCGCTACTTATTACAATCATAGAATTAATCTACCGGTATTAAATCTCATCTCTCGAATCTCGACTTAACCATTTATAAATTAACTTGCCCATTGAAAATAATCCTAAATATAAATTCTCATCTCTCGAATCTTGAATCAATATTGCTAAACTCATACATAAAAGACCAGCACTAATCTAGTTGCAGAGCATTAAATCAATCAATAGGAAATTAATCTAGCATTGACAATCAACAACAATAAATTACCCCTTCATATTATTTATGGATCCCCATAAACCCTAGAAAGAAAACTACTCAAACATAATTAAATCTAAACTAAACAAAGCAATTAAACAAGCCATGATGAAAGAAATAAAATAAATGACTGAGATTAAAGTAGAAGAAATCGTTACCAAAGTAATCGGAATTAAAGAGTTGAATTAAGAACAAAGTAAAGAACAAAGTTGTAGAAAGAAAAAATAATCTAAAAACTAAGTAGAGAGAGAAAGTCTAAGAGAAGATATAATAGAAGTTAGTGAGAGCGTTAAACTTGCTTAACAAAAACGTATTTATATTAAGCAAGAAAAATCCTAAATTAAAACAAACTAAACGACGCTTAAAACTTCATCAAGGACACGCGTCCGGTTGGGCGCCACACCGCCCGACCGGGCCCGCCTTTTTTTCAACATGGATGTCTCTCGCGCCCGGCTGGGCGCGATACAGGGCGAAAGATGTTCCGCCCCGCCCGGTTGGGCGCACCTTCGGGCGGAGCCTAATTTGGCCGGGCCACAATCTTTTGCAACTTGGACTTCTCGATTAGGCTCCGATTCTTCGGCCAATCCGGATTTCCTCTTCGGGTCTTGAATACTCGATCCAAATGCCTCGATATCACATGCACCAAGCCCTTAATCACCGGTTTGATAACTCTAATCAGCCCTGGGTTACGAAAACTGGTCGTGCTCCTCTAATGCTCGAAGTTGCTCCATAAAAATCCCGGGAAAATGCTCCAAAGGTGGAAATCCCTACAATACTCAACCAAAACTACGAAAACACTAGAAAACACCAATTAGTAATAAAAGTGACTCTAAAGAGCCAAAAACACTACCAATTATGACCAAGGGACGGGGGTAAAATACTATATAAAATGGACATATCATTCAACTTCTGCAACTTTTTCTTAGGTTTAACCAATGGAGCAAGAATCCCCAGCAAATCCCACATCAAATCCACCACAAAATTGCTGACTTTAATCTTGTTCCTAATGGTTTGGGGTGGTCACGCTTTGCTGTGGATCGTAGCGCAAGTATGCAGTGTTGAAAGATCTTAGGATGAAGAGGATGGTTGTTACAGATGAAAAAAGGGAGGGGGATTTTCCAAATAGGTTAGAGTGATTTGGGTGGGCGGCTACGTTGATGGGTGGTGGTGTCGACGGCAGCTGAGAGGTTGGCAGCTAGGGTTAGCTAGGCTAGGCTAGGTTGTGGCTTTGAGGAGAGAGAAATGGGGGGGGGGGGGGTCAATGCCGATAATAAACCAAATCAATGGCCTAATACCATGGTAAGACATGTTCTAAAAAAAACTCTATTTAGGTCCTGTTACTTCACCTTAAAAAAATAATATTCAGTAAATATATTTTCAGTTTAGTAAAATTATTTCAATTCAGTAAAAATAATTTCAGTCCAGTAAAAATAAGTTCAATTCAGTAAAATTTAGTACACTTAGAGAAGAAATATAATAGAAAATCAGTAAAAAAATAATTTCAATTCAGCAAAAATTTCAATTCAGTAAAATTAATTTCAATTCAGTAAAAATAATTTAAATTAAGCAAAAATAACTTTAGTTCAGTAAAAATAATTTCAATTAAGCAAAATAAGGTGAAGTGAACAGGGCCTTAGTAAGGTGATCAACATTGGCCAGGCCCGATCCGACCCGACACGAAAATAGGGCAAACTAAAAACGCATTTTTTTTGTTAAAAGCTCGAATCTTGTCCAAAAAAAGCTCGCTTTGGCCCGACAAGCCCGCCATTTTTTGTGGGTTCGGGCACGACGTATCATGTTAAGGCCCAGCCCAGTCCGATTTTAATCACCTCTAGGATTTAGGTGTGTTAATCACCTCTAGGATTTAGGTGTGTTGACTTGCTAGGGTCTTCTCCATTGACACAGTCTGGGCTTTCTGACTTTGTTCCTGGACGAGTAGTTACTGATGCGACCAATTGGAAGTGGGTCAAGTACGAATTCAGTTGTCGAGCGATTGGATATGACTTCCTTCCTTTCTTTTTCTCCTCTCTTGGGGAGTTTGAAAAGGAGGTTGTTGCATTGCTGAAGCGGATCTAGAGGTTCTTGAAGACTCAGGACATTGGGGCGCGTGCTGTAGCTCATATCTTTACTAGGATTGGCTTTTCTATAGCTAGAGGAGTGGGGGCCCAGATTGTATCTCGGCTTCCCACTAATTTTCTATAGGTTGTATCACTTTATATGTTTTTGAGATATAATACGCGAGATACAATTGATGTGTTAATTGTAATCTTAAATATCGCGTTGGTATGCTACCGCAACCCCATTGAAATTTGATGGTGGAAGACTATTTTAAGATTTTTAACCTAAGCGTTATACATTTAATTTGATACTATTATTAACAGAGCTTAAAACACGCATTTATACGATTCAGACCATTGGTAATTTTAATTTTGGCTTAAAGAGGTTTGAGATCATTTTTCCTCACATTCCGAAGTTCATAATAGCCCCTCTCTCTCTCTCTCTCTTTTTGTGAGAAGTAGTCCATAATAGCTTAGATTTTATCTAGTTATTAGACTCATAGTAATGCAATTGTCTCATCATTGCACTATTTGGTCAATTAAAGGAGAAAAAAATAGATGTGCACAATATTTACCCTTTAGACCCTCACCCCCTTTTTATTATTACACCATCATTTCCAACCAAAAAAAAATATTATTATTACACCATCATCATTGCCTCATTTTCCCCCAAACTACCTAATCCATTTTCATTTCCAATATTAAGACTGTCTTACAAACATAAGACCACTTTTGTGAATTATTGTAAGCATATATATGACCCTATCCAGAATTTTCTCTTTTCTTAACTCATCCCACCTACAAGGCTACAAGGTAGTAATATATGATGGTAAGACGGTCTTATTTAAAAACTTGTATTTATTAGTTTGATTTTTATCATCCCTTAAACACACCACCAAAATTCCAAAATAAATTGCTATTTTCAGAGATAGAGATTTTGTACAATTTGTAATCCAGTATTTTTATTTATGAAGATGGATTATAAAGGAAAGGGGTGTAAAGGTGTAAGAGCATTTGCATTGGTGAGTTACTACCCTACTCACAACACACTCTCTCCTCTTTGTAAGTTAACCCACCATTGTGGAATGTGACTCACAACTTACCCATAGTAAGGAGAACACCCCCACTGATGAGTAGCTGATGAGTAAGTGGCCCACATTTTTTTTGCTTTTATCCAATAGAAACATGACAAGTGTCCCCTTCAAGCAATATTTGAATCCATTGAATTTGCTATTCACGATGAGTGCAACAGCTAGTTTTTGTACTTTAATTTTTACAACGATAATATTTGTAACGGTAATATATACAAGGCTTTTAATTTTTTTCAAAAGATAATTGCACCAATGACATACTTATAATTTTATTTATAAATAGTGCCTAATATTGATATAGTTTTTCATACTTAAAATTTTACCCTTCTTTTTTTATTGCAAAAATATTTTCAGATTATGGATCTTAATAATCTTAATTGTGGAAGTGGTTCATCTCAAAATAATCCAAACTACCCAACTTCCAATTCTCCAAATTTTCAAAGTAATTTTCATTTTGATCCAAGTAACCTTACTAATCCAAATGCTCAAAGGATGTTATTTTATAACATTCCTAACCAACCAATGCATCCAAAGCAACAATTTATACAACAATTTCCAAATCAATTTTCAAACCAAAATTTCCCACAACAATTCCCAAACCAATTTTCAAACCAAAACTTTCAACAAATTCCCCAAAATGTACCATCTGGTTTTATGTTTCCAATGTCACGACATTATGGTGGGAATCAAATAATTCAAAATAGTCTAACAACTCCTGAGAGAGAAAGAAGTAGTAATTTAACCCCACCCAAAAATCCAAGGGTTTCACAACAATCTGATGACGATGTTGATGTTGATGGCGCTGCTGATGATGATGATGTTGAAGCTCCGCACGGGAGCAACACAAGTGAGAGGGCTGAAATTGGGGTGCAAAAGAAGATGACGCACTCGTCTCGACTTGGGTAGAATGTGCAGTTGTAGATCTAGAGACGGCAACAGATCAAAGTTTGGCCATAATGTGGAGGAACATAAAATCCCTTTATGATCAAGCTAGAAAAGAATATAAATCCAATATGCGCCCTAGAACTTTGAGATCTATAAAAAAGTCGGTGGGAAAGAATAAAAAAGATGTGAGTACATGGGTTGGTTGCTATAATGAAGTGAAAAAAGGTATAGGAGTGGTACCAACACTCATGATGAGATGACTGAAGCTCATGAAATATATAGAGGGACGTGTAATGGTTCACGCTTTGGTTTAATTGGCTGTTGGGAGATGTTGAGAGACTTAGACAAATGCAGGCCGATAGACCTAGACATACCTTCTAGTGGTGGTGGCAATTCAAAAAGATCAGAGTCAGATACTCCAACTGATGATGGTCCAAACACTCATTCTCGTCGTCGTCGTCGTCTGGATGGGGTGAAAGCAGCGAAAAGAAAAGGTAAATCTGTTGCTAATTCTGGAATTCAAAATGGTTGTAGCTCTTAAATTCTTTAGAGTCTTTTACTCAAGCTCTTTCAGAGATGAGTGTGATTAAAGGACAACACAAAGATGTTGATGAGAGGCAAATTGATGTAGGGGAACGTATGCTACAATGTCAAAAGGAACGAGATGCCGCCAAAGCTCAGAAAAAATAGGAGGAAAAAAGGTTCAAGCTATTTAGTATCCTTCTTGCAAAACCAATCTATCTGAAGATGAAAAAGAAATTTATGCAAAACTAAAGCAAGAATTTGCACATCTTTTGGGCTAGTTTAAATATCAATTAATTTAATTAAACTCCATGTTTTATGCTATTTTTAATTGATGTATGGTTACTCTTATTGTTTTAAATTTCCTTTGTAATATTTTGTTGTTAGTTCTTTCTTAATGCAATGAAGTTGAAGTTTTTATTATTAATTCTCTACTTTTGTTAACATCATAAATTATTTATTGCAAATAATTAAATTATTAATATATATGAACTCCGTATTGAAAAATGTTCTGTAGCTAGTAACTTTGAAAATATTTACAATATGATTGACCTACAATAATGCTACATTGAAATGTCACATGTGTTGACAGAAAATCTATATGCATCATCAGAAAATCTTATCTTTTCCTGTTATGTGTACCCATGAATTGAAATGTCATACATAAGAAACCTACAAACCCTATAACAAATGTAGAAAATCTATAAACCTTATCGAAAATCATATCTCTTATATACTTTTGTGTCAATATATCATAAACACCAATTATTTGTTTTGAATTATTTTAGATGTTATATATATAAGGGGGTTGTACTTGATGGTTTAAAACATAAAAATAAGTATTATTTCTGCAACAAAACTCTCCTCCTCTCAACCAAAATTTATTACAAAATGAACTCTGATTCAAATTCTTCTAGTTCATCTAGTTCAGGGTTATTTGATTACATGGTCAACGACTCTGTAGAGTGGCATGAATCAATTACCCAAAGGCGAAAAGAAGAAGAATTGATCGAGAAAGCGATCAATACAGATGTTGTTCCCCTTGTAACCTCTACTCACCAGCCCCCCTTCACTCCTAAACTTACGTACCAAAGGTGGTATGTACCAAGAGATCGAAAATATGCTGATGTACAATTATATAACGACTACTTTATTCCCAAACCATAGTACACAGACGATATGTTCCGCCGACGGTTTTGAATAAGCGAAAGTAATTACTTTCAACAAAAGCCGGATGCCACCGAAAGACTAGGTGCATCCCCCCTCTAATAATGCACTGCAGCAATTCGGATGTTAGCATACGATACATCAGCCGGTGCACTTGACGAATATCTTAAAATCGCATCAAGTACTGCAAGGGAATGTCTCGCTCACTTTGTTGAAGGAGTCGTCTCTGAGTTTGGACCGGAGTACATGAGGAGGGCGAATACTACGGATATTGAACGACTCCTCCGTGAAAGTTATAGTCGTGGATTTCCTGGTATGATGGGAAGCATTGATTGCATGCACTGGAAGTGGAAAAATTGTCCACGTGCTTGGAAAGGAATGTATCAAGGTAGAAGTAAAACAACAACCGTGATCTTAGAGGTCGTTGCTTCACAAGACTTGTGGATATGGTATGCCTTTTTCGGTACACCAGGTTCTTGTAATGATATAAATGTCCTCCAACGGTCACCAGTGTTCTCTGATATATGTGAGGGAAAAACTCCAGAGGTTAGCTTTAATGTCAACGGAAATACATACAATATGGGTTATTATCTTACAGACGGTATCTATCCAAAATAGGCAACATTTATCCCAGCAATCAAACACCCACAAACCGCTAAGCACAAATTACTTACCAAGAAGCAAGAGAGTTATCGAAAAGATGTTGAACGTGCCTTTAGAGTGTTACTACAAGCTCGATTTGCAATAATACGTCAACCAGGTCTAGCATGGTCGACTAAAATTTTATGGAAAATCGTAATGGCTTGTATTATCATGCACAATATGATTGTTGAAGATGAGCGAAATGGATATTTGCATTACAATGCATCTGAATTTATCAATGATCAACCACAAAATGTAGTTGGGTCATCATCTGGTAATAACAACCAACCATTTACCGTGAGAAGTGAACGATTGGATAAGCTCAATTTAAGTGGCTATATGTCAAATAGAAATAATGTTCGTGATAGGGAGACCCATATTGCATTAAAAAATGACTTGGTTGAGCATATTTGAGGATGTTTCAGCAACGAATGAATAGACACTTTTAATGAAGATTGTATTTCATATTTTTATGAATCTCTATGTTTTATAAACTATGCAATTTAAATTTTATATTACTATTGTATTTTTCATTTCAAAAATTAGGAAAAAAAAAGGTTACATATTTAAGTGATTATTAAGATTATAGACATCATCTATAATGTCTTAGTTTTATTAAATAATTATGTAAGTTCAATAATTACAAATTCAAAGAAATTATAGATGATGGGATATTGATAAAAATTAGGAGAGAGAGTGGTGTGTAACCTTACCATTGTAGATAAAAAAAAAAGTGACTCATAATAGTAACTTTAAGATAGTGGAAAGTTGGAAGAGAGAAATAAATGAGATGAGTTGTAATGGTGGTGAGTTACCCACCATTGCTCATACTCTAATGGATGTTAAATGATGACTTCCACAAAGTGATGATAATTTTGGACAAACAAATACTGAATAAGCTTTACAAGCATATAAATTATTACAATTCCTAATATACTGTAATATATCATCTACCTTCATCTACAGAAGAAAGAGAGATGGAGTTTCTTGAAAAGTCTTCAACAGCAGTGCTCCCTGTCGTAGTTTTGGTGAGACCAGAGGACGAACTACTAGGATTAGTTTTGGTGAAAGCAGAAGAGCTAGTTGGTGCAATCCATCGGCGACCATGAATTCCAGGTTTACCTGGCTGAGGCAAACTAAATGACTCACTGCATAAAAGCAGATGAACAGAGCTCATGGCTGGCCTCTCAACAACAGTCGCTTGGCAGCATAGCAGCCCAAGTTGAATGCACATTGCCGCCTCATCTGGATTGCACTTACCAAGGCTAGCATCAACTAACTCCAGGCTCCTCCCTTCCTGGAAGAGCTTCCATGTCTGCACAGACAATTTTAGAACTAAAGATTTCACATCTATTCAGAAAGCGGAATGAAGTAGCTAACAGTATCTCATTGATGCTAGCCTAACAGTAACATAGTTGTCTAAGGAAGTTTCTATAAGTATGAAGTATGAACCAATACGTCAACAGTCAACTATAGCCTTCATTAAGTATTGCACATATATATGAATATCTCCTTAAATACATATTTTGGAATTAAGAGGCCTTTAGTATTTTTGGCCTTGTGCATTGCATAGACCAGATTTCCTACAAGGACTAGACTATGAGTAAGATTTACATAGTGAGCATTACACAATGCCTCATGCCCTCATCAAAAAATTAATTTTTTATTAAGATCAGTTCTGAGTAGACAAAGTCAGAACTTTGCACTGTGAAATTGATAGTAGAATTATATATGTAGTAGCAGATTCAGTGTTTTGCCTGAATTTCTGTAACACATATAGCTGCATGTTAGATTTTAAGTCTACAAACGTTTTCCATTTTCTGTGATCAGTATATTGCTAGAACTCTTACAAATAACCGAATGGTACACAGCTCCAGTTTCCCTCCTTCATGTCCACCTTCGCATTTAATTTGTATTTGTGTACTACTAGTTCTCAATTAGTAAATGATACTATCTCCATTCTCTTTTAGTTGTAATGTTTTGACTTTCACGTTTGTCAATGCATAATATCAAACCTTTATATCTCTAAATAGATAAGTTAAAATTATAAAAAAAATTGATATTGTGATGTGTGAAAATAAATTGAGACCAATCTTTCAATAACCCACATGACTGCTTTGCCAACATATAAATCCATAAAGGTGGTCAGAGGGGAGAACGTAAATACTGCAATTATCCAAATGTTGCAACTTAAAGAGAATGATAGAAATATAATTTAGGAAAAAGAGTACAAATTCCACATAATGCTGACTTTCTCAAGATACATCATAACCAGAATAAGAACTTACATAGCTCAAGAGATCTGCCTTCTCTGCACCAAGGTTGTCAACAAAATTCTTTCTTCCACTTACAATCTCCAATGTCAGTACCCCAAAACTGAACACATCCGACTTCACTGACAAATATCCATGCATTGCATACTCAGGTGCCATATACCCGCTGCAATCATAGACAAAGTTTCCTAATCAGCATTTAAGTAAATAAAAGAATTGATTAAACAAAGAGCCAAGCATGAGGATCATGAGCTGTACAAATAAAAATTAGTTCAAAGTGATAAAAAGTTGCTTCTAATTACTCACTAAGTACCGGAAATCTTGAGCGTATCTAAATGGGTGCCTTCACCGGGAAATAACCTGGCCAAACCAAAATCCGATATCTTAGGATTTAATTGATCATTAAGCAATATGTTGCTGGCTTTAATATCTCTATGAATAATCCTTTCAGGAGCCTCTTCATGGAGGTAGAGAAGTCCTCTAGCAATACCAGTTATGATTCTGTACCGTGTAGCCCAATCAAGGACTGATGAGTTGTCTTTCTCTGATAAAAATTTAGCACTATATTAGCTCAAATCAGTGCAATCAGCCTCACTGAAGAGACTTTTAGCAGAATTTTCTAGTCAGAAAGGCATCTTACTGAAAATAAAATAATCAAGGCTCTTATTAGGAAGATACTCGTACACGAGCATTTTCTCAGCTCCCTCTATGCAGCAGCCAAACAATGTCACCAAGTTTTTATGCTGAAGTTTCAACAGTAGCTTCACTTCATTAGTGAATTCTGTAACACCCTGTCTAGAGTTTACTGACAACTTTTTCACTGCTACTTCTTGTCCATTTGGCATCAGTCCCTGAAGTTCAGAGCCAGATGAGTTTAATGTTTCCGCTTCTGGATGCAGAGAATTGTCTTTCTCAGATCCAGCAAATATTATACAAATATTGATTAAGCAAATAATATCAATCATTGCCTTAGTTGATGCTTAAGCAGGACTATAGAAGATTTTCTACGAGTACATCTGCTATTAATAATATCAATTGTAATATCAATCTGAAATTTTTATTATCTGATAAACAACATTATTCAGAAGAGGCCTATAACAAAAAAGAAAAATGCAGCTGGTGGATAGCCTACAGAGTCCAGACTTAAGGTAATGAAGATCAAGGTCCGCAAAGTAGTGGCATTGTCCTAACTCCCAATAGTAAATGGCAATTGTGCCATTGGTTGCGAGAGATCCATGGTTATAGAGGATGCCGAAGCACATGAGAGGGAAGAATTTAATGTCCTGTTGATCTCATTAGCCATCACTATCTTTTCATTTTCTCTAAAATGAACTGTTATTAAGCAACATGAATTATTTCTGCACCTTTTATCTCCTTGACATATCAGTCTAGATACTGCCCTATAATGCTCAAACTCATGCAAGAGATCAGCCCAGTCCAAGGGTGCGCTTTACTTATGCAAGGAGGAGGCCCAAGCAAGGTGTGGATAAGAAGGAGTGAGCTGGAATGTGTGAGCTGGAAGTTAGTTATGGGAAGGGGGTAAATCAGTAATTTGGGAAATAAGTTTGTTAGTCCTTGTGTGGGGTGATGAATTTGTTATGTCTGCTAGGTAGTTATTTTTGGGTATTTAAGGGAAGTTTGTGGAGGGGGAATGCATTGAGAATTTTGTTGTGGAAATCATTTCCTTGGGAGAGCATCCTTTCCTCTCGAAAGAAAGGAGTTAGTTGTATTGTGGTTACACTGACTTGCAATACAATCTATCTTGGCTGCTAATTTCTTCTCTGTTTCTCTTGCTTACTCTGTTTTTCTGAACTAATTCCTAGCAACTCACTCTTTAAAGAAAGATAAAAATGCCAAATCTTATGAACAATAGAACAATTTTTAAGGCTTGTTTGGATTAAGGAAAAAAAAAACAGATGGAAACTGTAATGAAGTTAATCAAAACATTACAACGTAATGTTTCAAACTTCCATTAGAATTCAAGAAACAGATATATAAGCCTATGGTATAGAACATGCAGAAAAATATTTCATATAAAGCATAAAAGAATATCTTAAATACGCAGTATGTAAGCACTAACTCAGACAACACTTGGATTTACAATCGATGGCATCTAAATGCCACCATCTGATACAAGCTCAAGGGTATGTATTGAGGTGGAATTAAGCATGATAGCTGAAAAGGTAAATCATTGCCAGCTGCTGAAGAGGAAAGCTCTGAGCCAGAGGTGGTTGTGCAGGGGAGCTGAGGTGGCAGGGCTGCAACCTCTTCAGGAACATTCCTATAAATATGCTTCCAAATGAACGGATTTCAGAATTTTGTGTTTGTTTAGCTTTTTATTTTGATTTAATCATGTTCATTCCTTTGTTAAAAAAAAAAAGTTACTTTCTTTGACATAGCTTAGGTATGGGCAAATTTTATCATAGCACTGGTGTTGAGAGCTATAAGTAAATGAGAAGATGTAACATGATAATATATATGATCGATAAAATTATACATTCTTCTCATTCTCTACCCTCTCCATGTTTCTCTTTAGGAGTCACTGTTACATGATTTAGCATCCTCGAATCTCAAGATTCCCTTTTTCTTCATAAATTATCTCTGGATTAATCCAAACTATTCTCTATCCTAGAAATTAGGATCAAATGATCAATTCTAGCTTTATATAAATATGTAATACAGTGCTTGATGTTTTATCACCATCATTACATGTTGTCTCTTTTTTAATCAAATAATTTTAGTTTATATTTTTTGAAGGAAAATATTTTAGTTACTTACAATTATGTTGCATAAACAAAAACATGCCAAATGAAACCTTGGACCATCTTGATTAGGACTTGATCATTTCATCTCTAAGAGAAAGTTTAAATAGACTAGGACCAAAAAATTGATATAAGGGCTATTGAGACAATTTCTCAAATAAAAATATATTTGACATATTCAGTTAAATTCAGATTATTTGCAATTAGAAAAAGTCATAGAATAGGATTAATCACTATTGAATTTGTAGGACTACAGTTTTGGAAGATTTAGCAGTCATTTTTATTTATTTTGTTATATCGAAATATATATATATATATATATATATATATATAGCAACCCCATCTTTTATACACAGCCCTTAGGGCTACATATAAACGTCAAATATGCACTATAAAATTGTGCAAAGTTAGGAAATTATAAAAAATATAAACACTAATTACCCTGATTTACGCATGTTTTTGTCATGAATTTCTAATTTTATACCATTTTCAAGAGTGTATTTAGGCTATATATAATATTACTCTTATGTTAAAAATAAAGATCTTGCTAACGAACGCCCCTGGGTGTTGGATAAACATTTAAAATCTTACGGTGGGAATTCAAGGGTTAGCCGTGAAGTTTCCCAATCTACAATCCTAGCCCCCCTGGCAGGTATAATTCCCAGGAGTAAGCGTTATAGCCTGTTTCCAATACTCGGCGGCTTGATCGAACCAAGCCTCCGCAATTTCAGAATCTCCCTGTCGAATGATAGAGGCAATGAAACTTTCTTCTTCTGCAAAATTGGCATATCTGTCCTTTGCGCCTCTCTATATTAGCTATTAGCGTAAAGAAAGTTATCCGTTTCCCTTATGGTCGGAGGTTATTGACAAAAACGATTTGTCTAAGTCACTTCGTTTCTTTTTGTCCAAGTTGCTTCTCTTTTTGTCTAACTCACTTCCGAAAACATCCGACCTATACTATAAGTCCAGTCGTCCGCCTATCTTTATGATCTCCTTTCCTTCTATTCATCATTTGGCTTTGACCAAAAAAGGGTTCAACTTCCCGCTTAAGAAGTACTCGATTCCCGTGCGAGCTTTGATAATCAGTCTACTCCTTTAGTGTTAGTAAGCTTAACGCCCTCGTGTGCTAGTCCGAATAAAGAGTCTATTTTCCGATGGCATTGTCACTTAGGACATCCATCGTTTTCGTCTTCTATAACCTTCCAGCATTAACTAACTGGCCTAACCATAGGATCTCTCTCTTATCCTTGCTTGGCTGAAAGCAGAAAAGGGTTCTGATCCTGTGACTGATGCGAGACTGAAGCTAAGAAGTTTAGGCTGCTGATTTGGCCTTGCGCTGATTCAGGAGCTTCTTCTTTAGTCTAGGTTATGAAAAAAAAAGAAAGGTAGTTTACTTACTTAGTGCTTGCAAAGCATTAAGGGGTGGACGAGAACAAGAAGCGTTCGCCAACTTTGATAGACATAACATTGCAAGCAAATAGAGCAGAGAGCTTAAGGAATTTGTCCAATAGTAACAAAGGGTGCTTCCACAGGTTGACATCCGATCCAACCTAGTAGTAAGCAATCCGCCAAAAGCAACCAAAATAGTCCTTGGTAAATCGGGCGCGCCTTGCTATTTGCATTCATCCTTGTAACTTACCAAAGTTTCGTCAGCTTACCGACTATAGCTCATTGATCCTATAACGTTAGCTCAACTGGTATAGATAGAATCATCCCATTACGGTACTTTGATCTTTCCTCCCTCACCTTAGTCATTTCCAGTGGAGCAGGTCCATTAGAAAGAGGAGGGTGCGCTTAAAGGAAAAGGTTCAAGAAGGTATTCAGAGTAGTAAACTTTGAAAGGAAAGATGGAAAGAGGAAAGGCATTTTTAGAGTTTTCGAAACGAAGACCTTCAGGTCGAGCTAGGCTTCACTTCCTATCACCCTTAGTTGAAGGAGAGCGTAGGAAGCCAAAGACCTGTTTTGAGTTCTGAGTTGAATAAGGCAGGGATAAGTTCATTTTGAGATCAGAATCGGTCTTCGATCCGTTCATTCTGTCTGAAGGCTATACTGAAGTATAAAGAATCAACGAGGGAAGCTCATTCCGGCAGGTACTCCTAGTCCCTTAACTTATTCCTGAAACAGAGGCAGATAGTAAGAGGTATTCGGACAGATAACGAAGAGTTAGGCGGGACCACTAGAGATGCTCCTATACTAAAGGCTATCGGAAAAGCAAGAAATACTTTTTTTGGGGTTGTTATATTATTGGCTCTTCTGTTAGCACGAACATGAATTAGATTCTATTTGTCTTCTTTATTTATTCTTAAGAGAACCTCCTACCCGAACCATTCTTAAGACCGCCAAGCCTTCTCGAATGAGTTCTACTATAGAAGCTTTCAACGTAGATCCGGGGCCGAAATTCCTTGTCGCATAAGTAGCGACCTGCACGAATGGTGTAACGACTGCCCCGCTGTCTCCGACATGGACCCGGTGAAATTGAATTCTTCGTGAAGATGCGGAGTACCAACGGCTAGACGGTAAGACCCCGTGCACCTTTACTATAGCTTCGCAGTGACAACCTTGATCGAATGTGTAGGATAGGTGGGAGGCTAGCTTTTGGCATCCCCTAAGCCCTAAGAGAATGGATGTGCTTAGACGACTCTTGGAACTCGTCTTTACGCCCTTCATTCAAAATTCCGGTTAAAAAAAAGAGTTAAGAGCAAAGTTCGAAAGAAAGAAGGAGAGAGAATCTTACCCTCCCACAGACCAGGGAGGAGCACTGATCCCAGAGAGGACGTCGGGCCTTCTTCGGTAAGGGGACGACTGGATTCGGTGAACGCTCCCGAAACCTCAACCTCATCCGGGTGGAGTGGCTCCTGGATAGCTTAGGATGTATTGAGAATACCTTTGAGAGGAACCCACACGGGGGGTTAATCCTAGCAGGCTGTAGCTACCGGGAGCCTTATCCTCTTGTCAACCAGACTGATCTCCTGTGTCTTACAGCGATGGATCTATTGATCCAGTATGCTTACCCAGCCATAGCGGGCTACTATAAATTCAATGTTTTATTTACTATGAAGAAAAGCTATGGGGTGGATATAACATTTACGATTGGTAATGCTATTCCCTTGACTTTGGAAGACGGGAACCTTCTTCCTAAGAATGAGATCGACGCACACGGCTCTACGAAGGAAGGGCTTGGGTTAGGAGCGTTTTCAATATGATTCTTTTCCCTTATTTGTTCGATGAAAAATTCGAGACGAAAAAGGAACCCCTCTTTTCGACTGGGGAATATTTCTTGAAACGTTTGATTTAGCAGTTTCCTGGCTTTCAGAACTAGTCGTTAATCTCTGTCCTAGCTTAACTTTCGGACTAGTCGTATTAAGCCTCCCCCTTATCAATGTTTGAGATGCCTGGTTGTGCCAATTGCCCTAGTTGACTTTTATGCCTGGCGGCTACTCGGATCTTATGTTCTTTAGATGCCCGGCTTATCCGCCAGTTGTCTGGCGAAAAAGAAAACTCAGGCAAGTGAATCTTCTCTTTAGAGTTCGCCAACCTTTCTCAACTATAGGAGTCTACGTTACCCCTTTAAATCATGAATCCCCGTATAGGGGTTTTAACACTCTTGTCACGAGAGTTAGGAACTCCTTAGTATTAATTTGAGAAAGCATGACAAAATCACGCATCGATCGGTGTAATTAATGTTAGTTTTAATTTAATCTTTCTACTTTTAAGTAACTTATCCAACGCCATGAGGGCGTTCGTTAGCATTTTCCTAAAAATAAATATCTTAAAGCCAGGGTATTTATTAATTTATACAGGAGACATGGAGTCATGGTCTCATGGAGCATAATCAATCCAAAACTCATGCAAAAAAAATATATATATATATAAAACTAATCACATTCACACTTACCCTGAGAAGAAATTCCCGTCAACTGCTTTGAAATATGAAGAAGTTAAACTCTAACTATTAATAAATCAAAATTATAACTGAGGTCATAATTCAATTCCTACCCTGATACATAATTTAAAACATAATTTATATAATTCTCCTGATTCATATTATTTGTAACGATTAGACATTTTTCTTGTTTATTTTATGTTAAATCGTTGCAAATATTATGAAATGGAGATAGTATGTAGCTACTATGCTAGTTTTACCGCCCACAAAATGCCACAATTTATCAATATGTTACGACATTCAATATTATAATAATATGACATTTAAATTGGGATTTCTTATGACCTTGTAGCTATCAAGACCTTAGAAAATAATGACAACTTAGATTTTGGATCGAACTTCATAGAATATGAAATAGAATATGTATCAGAACTAACTAAAGATAAATCTTTTTTTTTGGTGAATCAAAGATAAATCATTAAATAAAAGATAGCAATAATTACTAATGAAGATGCCTGAAAATACCTTAAAAACAGGTCCAAAACCACCACGACCTAACAAATTCGTTTCGGAGAAGAAATTGGTTGCAACCTGAAGAATACGAAGCTCAAAAAATAGCTCAGAAATTTCTTCGGCTTCAGCAGCAGCAGTAGCAGATTCATGGCGAAACTTCCACTTTTTAAGACAATCACAAAACCTTGAAAATAATACTCCCATCTTCAGTTGATCACAAACTTTTGTTTTGTACAATAATATGAAATTTATACATGTAGTTGTAGATTTTGAAGTTTCAATTTATCTGTTCAACTTCAAACGTTTCAAATGATGTCCCCAAGAGGCAGGTTGAATAAATTCGAGGTTAGTTGAATTAAGATACGTCTACTTGTATTTCTCACTTTTCAATAACGAAACTTCTTCAAGATCTCAATATAAATATATAATACACTTGGTGATCTAGACGTTGACTCAGTCGCGGAGCTAGGGTGGGTTCAAATGGGTTCATTGAACCCACTGATTTTTTGAAAAAAATTAAAAACTTTTTTAAAAAAAAAAAAAAATCAAAATAGGTTTAAATAGAATATTTGTGTATTATATGACAACAAGTAAAGTTGTAGGCTAGTGGTTATTTTTACCTCCCATCACATAAGAGTTTGTGGGTTCAAAACCCATAACTCACACTTTTTTTTTTTTTTTAATTTTGTTTCCTTGCTTCCAGCTTTCCTCTTCCTCATTCCCCCAAATTGCAAAACCCTAACTTCTTCCTCCTTCTCTTAATCTCTTCCCGTTCTTCCTCCTTCTCTTCCCGGCGCAACACGGCAGCAGTCAGCAGAACGCCAGAACACGGTGGCAGTGGCAGCGCACTAGCCACTCACCCAACAGGCCAGCAGACCCACCGTCGTCCGTCACAGCACTGACAGCCTCACAGCCGTGTATCGGTGTATGTAGGTAAGTGAATTTGAGGATTTTTTTTTGCAAATGTAATTTACTTCTCAATTGGGGGATTTTTTTTTGCTAAATCATTGAATACTTGAAATTCATATGCTAAATCGCTAATATACATTACGAATTGCCAATTTTTTGTAAATTGCTGAAGTTTGGTTATAATTATCTAATTTACTTCTCAAGTTCTCAATTTGGGGATTTTTTTTTGTTACATTGTTGAATTTCATATGCTATTTTCTGTATTTCGTTTTCTGCCTTCTAGTTTTCATAATTTCATATGCTATTTCGTTTTCTGCCGTCTAGATTTCGTTTACTAATTGAGTAATTGACTGTAATCTTTAATTACGATAGTTTTAATTAGCTTTCTAGATTTATCATTCATTCATTGATTTCATTCTGCATTTATCATGTGTGTGTAGCAGACTAGCAGTATATACCTATTATACCATGAGTTTAGAGTCATTTTGGAAACGTGCCGGGAAGTCACAAAAGTCTTCAACTTGTTCTTCACCTAGTTCAAGGGATCCTCCAATAGAAGAACATGTGTCTCCTAATGATGATGAGGTTCTTATTGCTGCAACAATTCCACCACCTGAGAACACAGGTCCAAGTGTTCCAAATACTACTGTTGACTCCGATGATACTCGCATTTATGATGTTGATCTTCTTCCACATGACCCTGGAAAAAAGAATTCCAATTATGGAGTATCCTCCTAATGATCGAGATGCCGTAAGGAGAGGCTATATTACAAAGAAACGTTGTGATCCACGCACACATAATTTTCCTCAAAGAAAAGTTGGAGGTATGCGCCGTTTTAATGTTACTTGGTTTGATAAATATGAGTGGCTTGAATATAGTGTTGAGAAAGATGCGGCTTTTTGTTTTGTGTGCTATTTGTTCACTGATAAAGTTGATTATTCTTTGGCTGTTAATGATTCCTTTATTAAAGGGGGATTTAGAGGATGGAATAAGACTGGTAGATTTGATGTTCATGTGGGTGGTATTGGTAGTTTCCATAATCAGGCTAATGAGAAATATAGTATGTTTATCAACCCAAAGACATCAGTTGCTGAATCTCTTTGCACTTATTCTAAGGAAGCTAAACTACAATACAAATCTCGCTTGACTTATTCATTGAAATGTATTAGATTTCTTTTAAATCAAGGTTTAGCTTGTCGTGGGCATAATGAAAGTGAAGAATCTTGGAATAGGGGTAATTTTCTTGCACTCTTAACATGGTTTTCAGAAAATAATAGTGAGGTAGCAAAGGTTGTTCTAGGTAATGCCCCGGGAAATAATCGAATGACTAGTCCTTCAATTCAAAAAGAACTTATTAATTGTTGTGCCAAAGAAACCACTAGACTTCTTATTGATGATATTGGGGATGACTATTTTAGAATAATGGCTGATGAATCAAGTGATGTATCTCAAAAGGAACAAATGGCCCTTTGCTTGCGTTATGTCAATAATAAAGGGAAGATAAATGAGAGGTTTCTTGGAATTGTACATGTTAAGGATACTACTGCTTTGTCACTAAAGAGTGCAATTGAGTCTTTGCTTATGGAATATTCATTGAGTTTGTCTAGAGTTCGTGGACAAGGTTATGACGGTGCTAGTAATATGAGGGGGAAGATAAATGGTCTCAAGACTTTGATCATGAATGAAACAAAACAAGCCTATTATATTCATTGTTTTGCTCACCAACTTCAATTAACCCTTGTTGATGTTGCTAAGGATAATGATGATTGTATTTGGTTGTTTGATCAACTTGCTATTTTGTTGAATATTATTGGTGTTTCTTGTAAGCGAAGGGAAATGATAAGAGAAATACAATCTCAACATATTCTACAAGCATTAGAACTAGGAGAAATTGAAAGTGGGCAAGGTTTAAACCAAGAACATGGCTTAGGTAGGCCTGGTGATACTAGGTGGGGATCACATTACAAAACTGTTTCAAATGTTACCGCATCGTATGCTACTATTGTTAAAGTTCTTGAGAAGATTGGATCAAATAAGATTTATAAGGATGATCGCGTGAAGGCTATCACTGTCATGTCTACATTTGAATCATTTGAATTTGTATTTATGATACATTTGATGTCCGAAATATTTGGGATTACTGATAAATTGTGTTAAGCTCTGCAAAAGGGGGACCAAGATATTGTTAATGCCATGACATATGTTAAATTGACTAAGGAGGGATTACAACAAATGAGGGACCATGGGTGGGAAGACTTTTTACATCTTGTGGTTTGTTTTTGTGTTAAACATGATGTAGAAGTTCCTACTATGGATGATATGTATGTTCCTCGTGGAAGGTCAAGACGCTTCTTTGCCAAAGTTTCAAATCTTCATCGATTTCGGGTAGAAATATTTATAAGTGTCATTGATTTACAACTCCAAGAGCTCAATAGTAGATTTGATGAAGAAAATATGGAGTTACTTATTTGTGTGTCATGCTTAAACCCGATCAATTCATTTGCGGCATTTGATATGCAAAAGTTGTTGAGACTTGCTGAGTTATATCCCAAAGAGTTTCCAACTAATGATATGACGATGACTGCACTTCGTCATGAGCTTCAATTTTATATTAATGATGTGCGCCAAGATGCAAGGTTTGGAGACTTGAAGGGTATTCATGAGATTTCTATGATGCTTGTTGAAACAAATAAGCATACTACTTACAACTTAGTTTACTTGCTTATAAGACTAGCATTGATCCTTCCGGTTGCAACTGCAAGCGTGGAACGAGTGTTTTCCACAATGACATACGTAAAAAATAAGTTGCGAAATAGTATGGGTGATCAACTATTGAATGATAATTTAGTCACTTTTCTTGAAAGAGATTTATTTTCAAGAGTTAGTGATGATGATGTATTGGAACGCTTCCAAAGTATGAAGACTCGAAGAATGCTTATGTAGTCTTTTTTTTTTTTTCATTTTTCTATGTGTAATCTATTTGTAATCCATAGTTTGAACTTATTTATGTACTGAATATTTAATTATTGTATTTTTATTCCTTTGTTAATTATGATTTCAAATTTCGGAAGTTTCGAACCCACACTTCGAAAATTCTGGTGACGCTACTGCGTTGACTCCATCACGACTTCACTTTCTAAATTAGGCACACAGTCCAGGCAATTTATGAAAAGAGATTTGGAGTCTTAGGGAACCATTTTAAAAGGTTTGATTAACGCGTCAAAACTTCTAATATGAGTAGAGGGGTCGTTTCGGGTGTGTGTCGGGGGTTTAATTAGGTCGAATCGAATCGGGTCGATTTAAAATTTGAGTGATATTGAGTACTAAATTATTATGTCTGTATAGGTTGTAATTTAAATTGGGTATTTATGGATCAGTCGATAAGATTAATTTTTGAAACCTCTTAATGTGAGTGCTCAATTTGGGTTGACAATTTGATTTTACGTCAACTTAAATGGTTTATTTGGACAACAAGTTAGTGTGGGTCAATTTTTAAACTAGAGAGTCGAATTGGCTCAATCGTATTTTGAATTGTTTCAAATTAGGTCGAGTTCTAACCAAGGAAGGCCATATTATATTTTGGTTGAAATTAAGGTGAAACTAATGTGGTTTAAAACCGAACCAAACTGCGAACCAAACCAAATTAGAAATGTGGTGCGGGTTTTTTTTTTCTAATATGGTTCGATGCGGTTTGAGAAATACCAAAACCAAATTAATATGGTTTGGTTTTGGTTGTTTGAAAAACCAAAACCGAAATCCAAACCGAATTATGGTCCATATCCAAATTATAGCCTAATCCAAAACTAATTTCTACCCTACATATATAAAACCAAGAAATAGTAAAACTTGTGTTTTTTTATGTCTTATAAAGTCAACTAATGTGGGCGGTGTTGGAGTGAATGAAAATTTAGATGGAGCAAAAAGGATTTCGGCGTGGTTCGGTATTCTATTGAAAAATCGAATTTAAAATGGTGTGGTTTGGTTCGGTTTCAATAGTAATATGGTGTGGTGTAGTTTGAAAAATACCAAAATCGAATTAATGTGGTTTGGTTTCGGTTTGGGCTATAAATCACACCGCAAATCGAACTTTCACCCTAGTTGAAATGGCGGGTTGTAAAAGAGTTTAACTAGGTTAACACATGTTTTGATTCATATTAGACCAGAGTTCTTAAATTGCCTCATAATATTTAATTGAGAACCACTAATATTAAGATCAATATGTTTATATGTTGCTATTTTAAAACAAGGTTGTTATATTAATAATAAAAAATAGGAAAAATTGACATTTACTACCAGCGAAAGCACCCCGTGTCATATTTACTACCGGTTTTAAAAAATATTTTAAATTACTACCACACAAATTCCCTAACTGTATATATTGCTACCACTTAACAGAATCCGTTAAGGTTCCGTTAAGTGGGTCCCATATTTCATTTAAATAATAAATTAAATTATTAAAAAAAAAACTTTTTTAAAAAAAAAATTCCCAAACACCTCCCTCCCTCCTTGTCACGGCGTCATCCGCCCTTCCCCCTCCCCTTGCTGGCACCCAAACGCTTCCCCAAAGCCGACGAACCCCAACCCTGCATTTCCCCGAAGCCGACGAACCTCACCCCTTCATTTCCCCTCCTGCCAACCACCCCTAACCCCGTGCCCAATGCACCACCTGAATCCCTTCGCGAGGCACTGCCCTTCTCCCCTAGCCCCTAAACGGCTAAACCACGATCCTCTTTCCCTCACACGAAACCTTAGAAAAACCTCCCAATCGCTCCTCTCCAGCCCTGAAACCTAGCGGCAGTGGATCCGGAGGAGGAACAATTTGGGGGATTTAATTTCAATTTCAAGGGTTGAGAACGATTTGGGGGTTTAGGGTTGAAGATGGGTTTTTCTAGGGTTTCGTGGAAGGAAAGGGGTTTCGGGTAGGGGATTGTAGTTTAGGGGCGAGGAGAGTTGGTCGCCGGCGAGGGGAGTGTGCTGGCCGGTAAGGGGAATGGGGTGGCAGCGCGATTTCGGCCATTGGGGGGCAGCGATGATGGGGAAAGGGAGGTGGCAGTGAGGTGGTTGGGGATGAAGGGGTTGCTGGACGGAGGTTGGGCCCACTGACGGAAACATTAACGGCAAAAGTCATTCGGTAGTGAAATATAAAGTTAGGGAATTTGTGTGGTAGTAATTTGTTTATTTATTTTTTAAACAGGCAGTAAATGTGACACGGGGTGCTTTCGCTGGTAGCAAATGTCAATTTTTCCTAAAAAATAATTAAAAAAAAAAGTCAATATACTTTTTTTTTTAATATTTTTTTTACAACAATAAAAGGAATTTCATTAATAAGATATAGTTAAACACCCAAACAACACTTAAATAATTCCTAAAAAAATCAAGAAAATTCTAACATGAGTATATAACACCTTTAAACTAAATATATTACATAATTGATCAACAATCGTTAATAAAAAACTTCATGTGAAGCAATATATTTGTGAGTTAATAGTAATTCACCTTAAAATTCACTCATGTGTAGTCGTGTGAGTGAAAATACTCATGTGGCCAGTCATTTGGATTCTTTTAAAGATTTTATATGAAACCCTATATCTTCAATTATTCTTATAGATCTTCAATTATTCTAGCCATGCAAATAGAAAATGAAAGTAAATAAATACAAAAGAAAAATCATTATCTGAAGGATAAGATCCATTTAAAATCTTCATTGTTACCGCGTTGAATTATTTTTTGCAACCATTGACTTTCTTCTCCAACAGCTTAACAATAGGTTTCATGTGACGACTACTGACATTCTTTTGTGTTTGGCTTCTTTGAGTCCCACTAACTCATTTCAGGCTTTTGACAAGCAAAAATTGCTCAAACTTGCGCTGTTCTACTATATCCAAATGATTTTTTTAATAGTGATATTGGGACACTTGATTATCAACTTGGGTCTTACATTGTTGATAAGTACTTTAAGAAAGAATTTTGTCAATTGAAGGGAATTGGTGACCATCCTAGTAAGGTAGTGGAAGTTGGGAAACATGTTGTATATCCATTATTGAAACTAGCACTAACCTACCAATTGCATCAGCAAGTGTTGAAGAGCTTTTTCTTCTATGAATTATGTCAACAAACTTCGAAATAATATGGGTGATCAATAGTTAAAGGATTGTTTGGTGACATTTATAGAAGATGAAATATTTGGTATTGTTGATACTGAAGATATTTTGCAATATTTTCAGAAAATAAAACTTTGTCAAGGACACATGTCAAAAAAGAAAAAAAAAAGTATTTTTTAAAAGGAAAAAAATATAAATTACCACACTTAAATCACCTAAAATTAAGTTTACCACACTTATTTTTTTCTTTATTTAAAATAACCAGCCCTAAAAATTAAAAATTAAAAAAAAAAAAATTTGAAATCACTACCCTACACCTAAATCCGACCAATTTTCTGGAAAAAAAATTAAAAATTGACCCAACTCTGGAACAAAGTGATATTATTTTTTTGGGGTTTTCTAAGCTCTACGCCTATACCCCCAAATTTCTTCGTTTTCTAAGTTGTGTCCATGCTTTTTCAAACGTCTAAGATGTGCCCTCAACCTCACTAATTTTTATTAACATAATTTTGTTTTTTAATTTTTTTTCTTATTTTTATTTTTTTTAAAGTGTTATACCAATTAGAACGGGACATGTGTCAAATTAATAACACCACGACCTCATTGTTGATAAAATAACTTAACTTTTGTTAACGGGTATGGTTGTCAAAGAGACAAAGAGCATAGTTGATAAAATATCGTGAGGTGGAAGACACAACTTATAACTTTGAAAAAGCATGGATACAACTTAAAAATTTAATAACTTGGGGGGCATAGCTTAGAAAAACCCTCTTTTTTTCCTTTAAATTTTAGGGTTGGTTATTTAAAATAAAGAAATTAAAAGGTGGTGCTTCTGAAATCAAGGATGGAGACCGTAATACGAAATATTTTCACTATAAAGCCTCGCAACGAAGGAAAAGAAATGAAATTCACGGTCTCTTGGATGAGAATGGAGAGTGGTGCACGGAGGAGGAAAAAGTTGAAAAAATTGTGGAAAATTTCTATTCTAACCTCTTCTCTTCTACAGGTCCTTCCTTAGATGAATGTGAGCAGGTTCTTGAAGCCGTTTCCCCTTCAATAAGCACGGCTGACAATGAGGCCCTCTTGCGGCTGTACAGTAAAGACAAAGTTTTTGCCTCTTTTTGTACTATGCACCCTTGCAAGGCTCCAGAGGACCTGATGGTTTACACGCCATATTTTTCCAAAAATTTTGGCATGTGGTTGGCAATGCTGTTTTCGAAAAAGTTTCTCAAATTCTTGCTGGGAACTCTTCTCAGAGTCGGGTGAATCACACGAACATAACTCTCATTCCCAAGGTTAACTCTCCCACTTCCATGTCGGAATTCCGACCGATTGCTCTCTGCAATGTACTCTGTAAAATTGCTTCGAAGGTGATTGTGATGAGATTAAAAGAAATTTTGCCAAATGTGATCTCGGAGAACCAAAGCGCTTTTGTTCCGGGAAGACTGATTACAGATAATGCCATGATTGCTATGGAGCTTTTCCATACTATGAAGAAGAGAAGTACGAGCAGAAAGGGGGTTATTTCCCTAAAACTTGACATGAGCAAGGCGTATGATAGAGTTGAGTGGTTTTTTCTGGAAAAATTACTTCTGAAAATGGGGTTTGCAGAGGAGTGGGTTCGGGTCGTGATGAGTTGTGTTAATTCTGTGTCTTACTCATTTATTATTAACAGGAATGTGTGTGGCAAGGTCATTCCTTCCCGTGGTCTTCGACAGGGTGATCCGCTTTCTCCTTATCTCTTTATAATTATTGCGGATGCTTTTTCGGCTCTTATCAAGAAGGCCACGGATCATAGGCTTGTTCATGGTGCGAGTGCTAGTAGAATTGGGCCGAAGATCTCACACCTCTTCTTTGCAGATGATATTCTTCTCTTTGCTAGGGCAAACTGAGTGGAATTCTCACAGATAGTTGATATTCTCAACATATATGAAGCAGCTTCCGGTCAGAAAATTAACTATGAGAAGTCGGAGGTCTCTTTTAGCAAAGGTGTTTGTGCGTCGAAACAAGAAGAGTTGAGACAATTTCTGGGAATGAGATTAGTGTCTGAGCATAAGAAGTACCTAGGAATTCCTACCATTTTGGGGAGATTGAAGAGAATGATTTTTGCCGCTTTGAAGGACAGGATTTGGAAGAAGCTAAATGGGTGGAAGGAGAAATTGATGTCACGTGCCGCCAAAGAAGTCCTAGTAAAATTGGTCATACAAGCCATCCCCACTTACCTTATGGGAGTATACAAAATTCCTATAAGTGTAATCGATGAAATCAAGTCTATGGTTGCAAAATTTTGGTGGGGTCACACTGAAAATCGACGCAAAATTCATTGGCTCAGTTGGGACCGATTATGCACACCAAAGTGTCTCGGAGGCCTTGGTTTCCGGGACATGGCAATGTTCAATGATGCGTCACTCGGCAAACAAGCATGGCGCCTCATATCAGCCCCGAACTCGCTTCTAAGCCGTGTCATGAAAGGTAAATATTACCCCAACTGTGATTTCTTGGAGGCTTCTCTTGGTTTAAAGGGTAGCTATGCATGGCGAAGCATATGGAGTGCCAAAGCGCTAGTAAAAGAGGGACTTATATGGAGGGTGGGTAATGGAAAGTCAATTGACATCTATTCGGCTCCCTGGGTGGCAGATGAATATGGGAAATTTATTGTATCTCCTAGAGTTGGCAACCTTTCTCTTGTGAGTGATCTCATTGATGAGGAGAATGAAAACTGGAATTATGAAGTTCTGGCAGCCAATTTTGAGGAACGAGATAGAGAGTGCATCATGCGCATTCCCATCAGCCTCCAAGGGAAACTAGATCAGCTAACCTGGGCCTTTTCTAATGATGGGGTATACTCTGTCAGAACGGCTTATCGATCTCCTTGGTAAGTCCTGCAATCTGAATGATTTCCATGAGGCTTGGGGTTTGATTTGGGGTCTTGAAACCATCCCCAAAATAAAGCAGTTTCTCTGGAGAGCGTGCACCAGATCCCTTCCCACGAGAGAGCTACTTCACTATAGACATATGGCTGAACAAAACTCGTGCCCGTGGTGCCCTTCGATGTGCGAATCAATGAATCATGCTTTTTTCTCTTGCTACGCTGTAAAGGATTTGTGGAGGGAATTGGACTGCGATATGCTTGTTCCTTCTGACCCGAATGAACACTTCGTTCAAAGTGATGCTCGTGCGTTGGCAGAAAATCGATCCAAAAAAATGCCTGAGAGGTGCTGTATTGTTGTGGTTTATATGGAGTAGGCGTAACGATAAAATTTTCAATAATAAGGAAGTGCCTCACTTGATAATCAAAGACCGTGTGCAAAAAATTATAGATGATTGCCTCAAGTACATCACAAAGATTTATGGTGGAGTCGGGGTTAGAAGAAGAAGCAGCCCGAAAACTTGGAGCCCCCCCCCCCCCCTGCTGGCTTTATCAAAGTCAACTGTGATGCAAGTTTGCGTGAAGAAGGGTGGGTTGGCTTAGGTGCAGTGGCAAGAAATGAAAATGGTGAAGTCTTGTTTGCGGGTGTTCGCAGAGCTAGGAGCAGCTGGTCCCCTGTGGTGGCAGAAGGAAGAGCCATTCTGTTTGGCCTCAAATTAGCTCGAAGGTATGGAATAAGGAATTTGGTGGTGGAATCGGATTGCCAAATAGTCACTAATCAACTCTCAAAGGCTGTCACTTTTCTCTCGGATTTGGACACGGTTTTGGATGACATTATATTCTCTTGTAAGCACTTTGAATTTATTTCTTGGTTACATGTTCGTAGAGATGGGAATGTCGTTGCTCATCATTTAGCTAGGTTAGTTCCGTTTGGTTTTGAGCAAGTTTGGGAGAATCACTGTCCCCCCGAAATTGCACCTTATGTACTCATGGACAATTTGTCCAAATCTTGATTAATGGAACTTCTAACTTTCTCTTAAAAAAAAAAGAAATTAAAAGGTGGTAAATCAATTTTAGGTGATTTGAGGAGTGATAAGTTACAATTTTCCTTTTAAAAATTTGGTTAGATTAATTGATAATCAAACTTTTATCTATAAAATTTAAATTATATATATATGAGTACATGAGTAAAACTAGACCTGGCAAATGGGTCATTCGGGTCGGGTATGGGTTGGGTCAATTCGGGTCGGGTCAAGTTCGGGTCAAAAGATTATCGGGTCAAGTTCGGGTTGGGTCGGGTCATTTCGGGTTTCGGGTTGATTTCGGGACGACTGATAAACGGGTCGGGTTGGGTCGGGTATCGGGTCAACAGTTCGGGTCGAGTTCGGGTCGGGTCAAGTTTGGGTCAGGTCAGTTTGGGTCGGGTCAATTTTCGGTTCGGGTCAGGTCAATTTTCGTCCGGGTCAACTTCGGGTCAGGTCAACTTCTAGTCTAGTCATATTCGGGTGATTCATTGGGTTAAATTCAACTCTGTATATATATTTATTTATTTATTGACGAAAAACTCACTATATTTATTAAGGCTATTTTTTTCATGGATTATAGTAATTGTTTGACTTTTATTAACCTTTTTTTTTGTGTGTTTAGAACTTTAGGCTGAGAATCACTTTCATGATCTCCTGAAACTAAGAAGGATGCTCTAACTAATTGAGTTATACCTCACTCTCTTATTGATCTTAGTTTTAATACGTACTCTTATTATCATTGTCATTGTTGTAATAATTTCTTTGAATTATTCTTATACTCCCTTCGTCCCAAATTACTCTTAACGATTTGACATTTTCCACTATTCACACATCTCACTTTGACCATCTTTTTTAACTATTATATGAAAGACAATGTAGTCATGTAAGATGTTATGAGTCTATTTTAATGTATAATTTCCTAATATAAACTTTTTATACTACCTCCGTTAACTTTTATTTGCAACTTTGGGGTATTATTTGTGAGATATAAAATATTCCAAAATTGCAAATAAAAGTTAACGGATGTAGTAACTTATATAATTATTTACTAAAAGAAGTTAAAGGTCGGGTCATTTTCGGGTCGGGTCAACTTCGAGTCTCGGGTCAACTTCGGGTCGGGTCGTTTCGGGTCTCGGGTCAACTTTGGGTTGGGTCATCTCGGGTCAGGTCGTTTCGGGTTGGGTCATTTCGGGTTTCGGGTCAAGGTCGGTTCAGTTCCACTTCGAGTCGGGTATGGGTCGGGTCGGGTTAATTCGGGTTTTGGGTCAATTTCGGGTCACTAGTTTCGGGTCGATTTCGGGTCATGGGTCGGGTCGGGTCGGGTCATCGGGTCTGGGTCAGGATTGCCAGGTCTAAGTAAAACTGAGCATGGTAATTGGGCATTCATGAGATGTAGGAAAAAGATTTTGATTAAAAAAATATTTTAGACCACCTATTGGCTTGGGCAACCAATGGCTTTGTTCTAGATGTATATAATTAATAATTAGAAATAAATGTTATGAAACTCATATAAACACCTATAACACACTTCACGATAAGAATTGGTTTTAACACATTACTAAAACATGCAATTTCTATTAAACTCCCGGAGTACAATGAGCATGGTCAAAATGACGCCGATTCTACCTGGGACAATAGGTAGTCAGCCTCTTCCTCTATTATTTCCTCTTCCTCCCTGATTTTCTCCCTCTTCTTCCTGATATACTTTGCTTCCTCTATGTTATATCAATTTTTATGAATTTAATCCTCTTTATTCCAATTTCAATTTTTCATTCTAATTTTTCTCTCAATTCAATCAATCACTCTTTTTGTCAATTACTTTACTAAATTGAAGATAATTCTGCGCAATTTGCTGGGTATCGAGGTCGATGATGTTCAATTTGTATCAGCTTGGCTTCGTCCCGAACCAAGGCAAGTAGTACGGTCCTTGTTGAGTAAGGCTTCGACAAGCATAACTCTAGCCAAGAGCTCCGCCATAACGACAGAGGAACCACCCAGCCTGCTGGGACGGGCGGCTCAATTTTACACTATTGCAAAATTTATGATTCTTTTTGACAAGTAACATATAGTTTAATCTAAAATAATATGTCCATTAAAAATAACATGTGTTCTAACAGTTAAATTATAAATAGCATGAGTTAAGGTTGAAGTAGATAAGTAAATAACAAATTGTTGTAACATAATAACACAACATTTAATCAAAATAACAGAAAGTGTACGCAAAATAACTCTCATATTGTGCAAGGAGTACCATGATCCATAGTACTCTAGGAGTATATAATATTAATTGACTAAACGGAAATTTCACCATATACCACTAATTAAAGCTTAATTCACCATATACCATAGAAAACAATTATGGTCAAAGTTAGTATATATACAATTAACCTTACAAATAACAATAGAGTTTTACTTAATCATACAATACAATTAACAATAGAATTTTACTACAAAATTACGGTTGAAATTAGAATACAAACAATGTAATACTGTAGCAATTGAAGCTTTATAGCCTTCATAAAAACAAATACTTCTTTTCCTGCTGCTATTTCTAGACCATATGAATGAACTACGTTTCTTCCTCCATACCAATGCAAACTTCCAGTCAAATTAGAAAGAAACATTTATCAAAAAACACGTCTATCTTGAGTATATACCTCCAATATTTTCCCCCAACTTGGAAATTGCAGAAGGGCCTTGAAGAATCAATAAACTCCACTAGGCGATTGGTTCATCTGATCATAAGTCATTGCCATCGTCATGTTGGAGCGTGTGAAATTAGAATGTTGGCTCAGACGGCTCCACAAATTCACCAGTTATCCTGCACAAAGAACTTTTGTTAGCTTTGAATATCTTGCAAATTTTAAATCTAATTTGGAGGGGCGATCAGAATGATTTTAATTTTCAAAAGCTCTTCTCTGTCCTCACCGCTGCCATAAGATGGTGGATCACACTTCTGCCTATTACTTGTGAGCTAGACTAGAAATCTAGAGACTCCTTGTCAAATTTATTGTAGAATTAAAAGCTGGAACCTTTGACAGATTACATATCAAAGATAAACTTAGAAGCACAATGCTTCATCCCTTTAACATTCACTTGAGCCCTTTGAGACTGTCCGATTTTTTTTCTACCAAAATCTCAATACAAGGAATCCGATTAAGTTGACAAGGCTTGCATGCAGCTATCCTCATTACTCGAACTAATCCATTTCAACAATTTCATATTACAACTAGCACCTCTTATCACTTTAATGTTTAAACGCCATTAATTTAATTTCAACCGTTTACTATGTTACAGTATCACGCCTACAACTATATTCCTCACACTAACAGTAATACCATATCCCAAAATTTGTATGTTATCCTATGCCTCAATGAGCTTTATCTTTATTATATTAGCCAAGGGGTGGGAAGGGGGGGGGGGGTGAGAAATGTTGGTGTCCAATTTTGAAGTACCTAAATTGCCCCTAAAAGCTTAACCAAAACTTTTTAAAAAATACTCAACATAATAACTTGAGTTTCCAAACAAAACTATGAAATTGACTCATTTTACCTAAACTAAGAATCTTCTAACAATAAATAAAACCTTTGACTAGAATAATAATCATCCAACAATAAATAAAACCTTTGACTAGAATAATTGCGATACAATTTAGAGGAGAGATGCATAGTGGAAATGATTATGAAAATGCCAAAAAAATGCACAACATAATGACCATGAGAAAGAACGTTGCACATTGAGGAATAAAATGAGTGGAAATGCCCATGTTAGCTTTTATGTTCAAAATTTGTTTATATTCTAGAACTTTTAGTTACCTAAACTAAGAATCTTCTAACAATAAATAAAACCTTTGACTAGAATAAAAATCTTCCAATAATAAATAAAACCTTTGACTAGAATAATTGCAATACAATTTAGAGAAGAGAGAGATGCATAGTGGAAATGATTATGAAAATGCCAAAAAATGCACAACATAATGGCTATGAGAAAGAACGTTGCACATTGAGGAAGAAAATGAGTGGAAATGCCCATGTTAGCTTTTATGTTCAAAATTTGATTATATTATAGAACTTTTAGTTACTATATAATCTTTATGTCACAGGTTTAAATTTACAAATTTGATTATAATTTTAGACTATGTAATTTAAATTTTCATGTTTTAACAACTCCATAGTTTAATGTACGTAAGAAATGTATTTAAATTTGACTAACTTTACATTAAATTTTCAGAAAACATACAAAGGCCCTTCTTATTTTCTGGGTTGTTTTCACACCATCAGATTGATAATCTGATGAATATACGCCTAAGATTGCTTATTTTTAGGTTACATATAAACGGCAACAGTAAGTACCTTTTATAGGTCAAGTAGGTATCACCTATTGTGCCAGCAACCTTATTCCGCACCTTCCTTACACAGATCTGAGAAAAATGAAACAGAAGTCAGTACTTTAGTGGAAAATGGGTTCAAAGAGAGAGTGTATATAGATTTAAAACTGTGGACAGAATTCATAACCTGTACTCTATCAATAGGGCCAGCCTCTGGATCCCTGTTCCGATGTACTACAATTCCATTATCACATTTGTTGATGAAATGTGCACTACCACTGATGTCATAAAGATTAGGAGCATTCCCAATCCAGTTGTGCAGCTGTTTGAGTGAAAGTAATCAGAATGGAATCTGGAAGGGAAAAGGACAATGACTTCACTCAGCTCACCTGTCTAGGATGAGCAACAAACCAAACATGGCAAGAGTGATGTTGAGCAAATCGCTTGACCATTGTGAGCATCTGGCTAACGTACTCTGTTTCTGTCCTGTTGCATATATCGTTCAGAGCCATAAACTTCAAGAATGGGATTGAGTCCAACAGAAATATATAAAGATCAATCATGTATAATAAAGATCCACTTTCACATGGAAAATTTGGAATATAATAAGAATAATACAATCCTAGTGGCAACAAGAAGTCAACAATAACCACCTAGACCTCAACCATCACTTTGAGATGAAAATAAAGCAGCCTAGAAAAAAACAAGGTCAGTGCGATAATCTACTAATATACATGGTCCAATAAGGATCAAACTATAACAATGAACCCAGCCCCTACTCCCATGTTTGAATTTGTGAGCCACATATCTCTCCTTAGATTACATAGGGGGTTAGAGATGTGTTGTTCAGAACCATTGGGCCTACGCCTACATGAACATCAACCAAAAAGCTCAATTATTCTTCTGTGGTACAACCAATGTTTTTCTCCTTGATTATCCATTTGAGGCATCAATTGATACTATTATTTATTTTTAACTCATTTTAATTTCTATGATTCATCTCCAGACTATGAGGAAATTCTCCAAAGATTCCAATATTTTGTGGTAAGAATAAGAATTGGAGCAAACTTAAAAGGTTTCCATAATGACATTGCTAGGTTTGCAATTATACTTATAATTCAAGATTGCTAGGCTTGCAATTATGCTAATGGTCCAAGCAAAAGACTTGTTGCTGGATTTTTCTAATATGTGCTGTCCTTGAGAAAGTGTCAGCTTAAATAGGGCATTCATACCCTGTAATTTAATTTTGCTGGGATCTTATTACTTTCCTAATGGGAGTAGGACTGCTTGTAGTAAACTGTAAACCTAGATTTAGCCCAAATGGCTTGCCTCCCACTAACTACTCAACAAGCAAACATTGGCCAATGGCCAACAATTGTATTTTGTATGCGACGTAGTCCCATAAATACCCTCTAAAATTTCCAGGAAGCCAAAGCTCAATATATTCATGTATAAATAAGGTGAGCAACAAAATATTTGGTTATCCGTTAGAGAAAAGTTCTAGAACCCCAACCAGATCGTACCTCTTTCTCTTCTTGGTCAGATTGTACCTCTTTCTCTGGACAAAGGTTTGCTCCTACTGAACTCATTTTTTCAAGCGATATTCTAGCTGCCTTCCAAACTAAAAAAAAGACATGGTTTTGGACATCCAGGTACCCATGCTTAAATTATTGTAGACAAGGAGCTGCACAGCTTCCCACAAGTACACTTCTTTACCCGACCCATAAAAAAAACTCATTCCTATGCTATATCTCCATCTTCTAAGCAAGCTTAAAGCAGTTCCACATTAAGAGATGCAGGGAAAAACACACACACACACACACTCTGCAAGATAAAATTATTTATATGCAAAATTATAAGCACCGCACATGCTGCTAAGACGTTGATGGTCAAGCTCGTTATACGGATCAATGACAAGGCCACGCACACCATGCCTCAAAACTGCAGCTTTTGCTAGATCAAGAACCCATTTGATGTTGGGAAGGCTATCATTCTCACACCTGAATTACAATCAATCGGTTAGCAAGATATCAACTGGAAGCTGCAATTCTGCAAATATCTCCATAACATTACCACATAAGGAATTATCTAAACAGATAAGAAAGAAATTAATCTAATGCCTCTGACATCCTGAAATTTTATAAAGTTCTAAACCGTAAAAAAAATTATTGGTGTGTGGGAAAAAAATCCCTTAAAAGATTCCCTCTCCTTTATGATAAAGAACAAAATTCAAGGTGAACTTCAGAACACTTCTCCAAATTCAAAACTACTGGATGCCAAACCAAATTTATATATACATATAAAAAAAAATAAAAAAAAAATTAAAAAAAAAAACCACCCTTAATGTAAAACTCATATTATAATATCTTATGTTCCACAAGTTTATTTCATGAAACCACACCACAGCGGCACAAATCACTCAAGACTTTGCCAGTTTTTAGCAAAGAAGAGGAGAAGAAAAGGAAAGATAGCAACTAACCCAAACTAAACCGCACCAAGAAACCTACATGGTCTGCAGGATCCTCTCACGTCCAAATGTATAATTTAAAAAGTTTTGACAGTCCATCTGGGTACTCAAAGCATCATATTCAAGGCATCCTAACAGCTAACACCTAAATACTGATAGACTATTGAACTCTTTTCAATTCTAATATAATAAACAGTAGTTTAGAATTAGGTAAAAGAAACGAAACAGGCAAACAGTTTACAATGGATTGCATAGGTTTAAGAATGTAGTATGAAATAACAAAACTAATTGAAAGAACATGAAATATGGAAAGCAAAGGAAGTTGAAACATTACCAAGTCAAACCTGATTTTATGGAGAAAAATATTGAAACCATACCGTATAAGTTGGAATGTATTATCTAGCCATTTCTTTCCTTGCTCTAAGTCCTCTCTACTCATGCGCTCAAAAGATTCAGCATACCTGCACTTAATAGAAGAGTGCATTACTTTTTCCTGACTTGATTAAACATAATATTCTCATTAGACACACTAAGAGCCTAAGAGGCTTGAGTGATCTAGCAATATAAAGAACAATATTTAGTACTCCTACCGACTAAAAATATGCCAAATTAGCAATCCTTTTGACCCAAAAATCCAAAATTTAAGTACTTAAAAGAATTACTAATGATTCCATATATACATCGTTTTCTCTAACTTCTTTCATCCAAAATATATGTAGCTTAACAACAGCAATGCAATATCAAATGTGAATTACAAATATCAATACACCACTAAAGGTAATTCTATAGTATAGTTACTCCCTCCATTTCCTTTTAATGTACCCATTTATAGTGGAACTTGTTTCCAGAAGAATTTAGTGGAAGTAAAAAAAAAAAAAAAAAGTGGATTAAGAAAGAGACAATAAAAAGGTGGGTGAGTATAAGAAAAAGGAGAAAAATTAAGACAAAGTATCTAGAAAGGTGTACATATTGAAGGGTAAGGGGGTTAGGATAGTAGAGTAAACTTGCCTTAATTCAAGAAAGGAAAAACGCAAATATCAAATAGAAACGCTTTAACACGGAATATGTTTATAATAGTCAAATTCACTTTAGTGTTGTCTAATTTTATATGTGAAAATCGCAAAGGAGATTGAAATGCTGGTCAAAGGTTATATCTTCAATAAAATTTGGCATAAAATATTATCACACCATAAGCATAAACACCTTAAACATATTATCTAAGGATTAAGTCATGGATTTGAGGATTGGACACGAAAATTCTTGTTTCAAAATTTAAAGACATGGACACGGTAAACCAATCAAAATATACTCTCCCAATTCCAAAATAAATGCATCACTTTCAATTAAACGCAATTTTTATGAGTATTTACTTGTATTAGTATTAGGTGGAGCAAGAGAAGATTTAATCTAGTAAAAGGACATGGGGACCATGGCAAACCGAGAATATGAGAGTTTTTCTCCGTAAAATATAATGGGAAATTCAAAATGGCAACAAAATATTTGGCAAATTCTCCCAACTAGCATTACTCTTTATAAATTTTCCTAATATGACAATATTTTTACAATTAGCAACTAATAATCTTAATTACACAATAATTAAAAAGTACAGAGCGTCAAAGCACTCCCGGCAGCTACCACTGAACCCACCTCTTCACCCCCCCCCCAAATTACAACACCCAACTCGCCTAAACCCCGCAAACACACCCCACCCCTCGCCGGAACCCCACGCAGCACCGGAACCCTAAAAAGCCTTTCCCCTCTCCTTAAACCCTACTCCGTATCAAAGGCAGCGAAGACAAACAACACACAACAATAAAATAAAAAATCAAAACACCGAAACCCGAGCTACAAAACTCAAATCATGGTAATATAGAATAGATTCTTTCTCCAATACTTGCAAACCAGAGTGTCTCAATTGCATGATGTTAGGGTGATTTAGCATCACCAACAATGGCAGAACCTGACCCAAACAAATTGGTATGCAGCAATTACGATTACCTTGGTTCATAAAGGGGAAGAGTTTTTAGGGTTCCGGTGCCGCGTGGGGTTTCAGCAAGGGATGGGGTGCGTTCCGATGGCTAGCCTACGGCATGGGGGTGAGTGAGTGCTCTGACACCCTATACTTTTTTTTAAAAAAAATCATTTTAAAATTATTGTTTAAAAAAGATAATTATTTGCCAATTGTATAAAATTGTTATGTTAGGGAAATTTATAAAAAGTAATGCTATTTGGGAGAATTTGCCAAATATTTTGATACCATTGAGAATGAGCAAAAGTACATGGCTAACATTGATAATTTCCCAAAAATAATTAAAGTAGGGACCATGAGAGAGAGAAATGTTACTCCCTCCATCCCTTTAAGTTCTTCACATTTAAATCTAGCATAACATAAATAAAAAAAAACTTCTATATTCTTTCCCGTAATAAAATAAAAAATAAAAATAATCAAGCGGGTTTTTTTGTTTTTTTTTTGTTTTTTTTTTTTGAAGCAAGTGGGGGGGGGGGGTTGTGTTTGATTTGTCTCAATAAGCACTTTTATAAACTTTTCTAAAAAGTAACTAGAGATATTAATAATTGTATATGCTCATAAGCAAACGTGCCAAAAGGTGAGAACTTAAAGGAACAAAGGGAATAAAATAATTTGGGTGGGGATTGTGGAATGAAAAATAATAAAATATGGTAAAAAGTTACCAACAAAAGAAAAAATAAAATATGGTAAAAAGTTACCAACAAAAGAAAAAATAAAATATGGTAAAAAGTTACCAACAAAAGAAAAAATAAAATATGGTGAAATGTTGCCATAAAAGAAATAATAAAATAATGGAGGTAAGGCATGTGATAAGGGATATATTGTTTTTATTTAGGAAAAAAAAAAAAAAAAAGATTTATTATTAGTTATAAAAACTCAATATTTATATAAGATAACTTTTAAAGGAGTGATGTTGATTTTAAGGTTAGTAAAGTTATGTGATGTAAAACATTATGCATGCAAGAGAATCAAGATCCAGCAAATATATGATGGGTTCGCATCACTTAGACTTCCACAGCCCCCATGTTTTCATTCTCCTTATCTAAAATTTGATGCCTCAATATTCATATCACACCAACACATATTTTTTATTTGGTAGTATCCCCTAGTGAGTCCAACCCATATCTCCAATCAGGAAGTTGGTTAGTTCATGCTGACAGGGTATGACTTAGGTTAAGTTTTATGTCCAACTGTCCAAGCATCAAACATCTTATCAACTCCACTAGTCCAGTCACCTAACAATAGCATCTATACAAATTAGACTTTTAACAACATGCATCCATATATTATATCCTCCATAAACCTTGAAACTAAATTGAAGGACTAGCCAAAAAGGTACTAAAAGATTAAGAACAAAATTAGTTGAAAATTACCGAACATCAAAAAATGGTTTCTTTATGTGCTTCTCCAAAAGTTTTCTTGCGTGTTCCCGGACCTGAATCAAAACCAATCAAACATTAGTACATAATATACATACAAAGATTACGATCATATAAATCAATTTCTAAACAAAGCAAACCTTGTCAATAAAAAGTTTCAATCAAAGCTAAAAGGTCAAACAACAAAATTAGAAATTGATTAGTAAATGTCGCTTGATAACCAAACTTAACATTATCGAAAATTAACCATATAAAAAGCCCTAAATGAGTACAAAAAGGACACTCCTATATCCTAAAAGAAAATTCCCTATGAATGTAAGATGATCATAGAGTTTAACTGTTTAAGTATTTTAAAATTTATAGATCAATATTAGCATAGCATTCAACTTGTAGCCAATGCGTAAGAATGTAGCCAATACGTAAAAATGTAGCATCAACAATCCATGAAAAGGAGCACATGAAGAAAAAGCGGTGGTTTCATGGTGTTGGCTAGCTAGTATTATGAGTATTTGCACAAGGTTAAACCTTACATTCACAGCACGGGAATTCATCTTGTACATTTGTATCTTTTCCCTAAAGCTGTCACCGAAACTAATTAATGAGATTTCAATTCACTTCCACAAAATTTGATGCTACTAACAAAATACTATTATACTATCCATAATGCCCCTTACCAGCGCTAAATTAAGCTCATCACTGGTGAATCTTTCCACCTCTTCAGACAGCGTAGCTAAGAAGGGATAATCCTTAAAGTTACCAAAAGGTAGATATATGGTTTAAGAGGAGTTGGTCTTCTTGGGGATTGGGTCTAACTTTTCGATGTTGCAATGGAAGGATGTGTTGGGCAGGCATGCAAGAAGTGAGTTAGCTGTAAAATATTGGGTCGGAAAAGTGGGTTTCCATATTGGTGGAGTTGTGGGCTCAACGGTAGAAAATTGGAGTTGAAAACTTGAAAATATGGGTGGAGAGATAAGGCTTAAATTTAGTAAAATAAGATTCAAGGCCTTTTTCCCTTCTCTTTAGAAGGTTAGAGATTTGGAGGGTGGAGGAAGAAGAAAAATTCTGCTTCATTAAAAAAGGATATAATTAGATCTGCAAGGGCAGCCAATGGCACATTACCCATTTCTTTATAGTTGATGGTTGCCTCTCTTGTTATGTCATCAATCTATGCAAGAATATTTTTTTTAGAGAGAATCTTTTTGTACAATTTAAGTATTAAATATGTTTAGCTACGAATAATCATTTATAAAGTTCATAATCAGCGAGTAAAGATAAAGTGACTTATCATGTCTCATTATTTATCTCAATCATGTAACGTTTGGGCAGTCAATGCATTTATGCACATGCTAGTAGTCAAGGAAAGGATCATTTTTTGCTACTATGCACCAAGTTTTAGGCTATTTATTGATCTATAATTATTCAAAATTAATATGAAAGTGATTGTGAATGTGAACTAAAATGTTGGATGGTGTATGTCAGTCATTATCACCTACTTAAATTAGTAAATCGCGTAAAATATAAGAGGATATGTGTTAAAAATCTTGGAAAATACACGCTTAAGAGTATAGCATAAAGGGATGTTCATGGATTTTTTTTTATAACCATGCCTTTTCTATAAGCACTGTGATATCATTTGTATATGCTAAAATTTCACCACATTGTGCCATAGGTTTATTTTATTACTAATTTGGATAGCTCTCAAACTAGGTCTCTTCAAGAACATTAGGAGAGGACACTCGTTCCATGCGTAGTCCAAAGCAAGTAAGGTTGTTATAGTGAGTCACGTAATAGAATATTGTAGTGATGTCAAGTGGCTTTTTCATATGATGGTTTTTTTATAAACAAAAAATAGTGAAACATGTTTATTTGTAAGTGTACATAAATAGTCAAGAAAGATTGATTAAAAAAAGTTTTTTTCGTTGATTCCTGCATCAATTTTTATATTCTATGTATCTCTTCATAAACTATTTATATTGGAGTTCATTCATACGGATTATGGATTGTAACTATATTTGGGTGTGGGGAATTATGATTGTTACTTGGTTCGATTTACGACATAGAGGCTCCAACTTGAAATAAAGTTGATTGAATTGATTTTGGATTTTTATTTAGATTAAGTTAGTTATTCCACTACGTAACTTTGGTAAATACCTTAGGCATTATAAGGTAGCAGTAATAACCCAGTAGTTCTCTTAAGTATTTTTGGTGGAAAGGGTTTTTTTAACTAATTGAATTATTAGGGTGCTACACATTCAATTAAAAAATAGCCCACCACTTCCCATTACATCTAACTTTTTAATAAAATAATATACCACAATCTATTTTCACAATAATTTTTCAGTAAAATAACAATTAATACCAAAATAACAATGATGTGTTATGATAATTATTATAACTAGTCTAGGATAAAGGGTGCATAAAATTTTTAACAAAAAAAAAAAAGGACAGCTTAAAATAGCTTATGGCCTTTCTTGCTGATTTGGTAGTAATTCTACCATTTCATTTATATGCATATAACATAAGTAACACCATTGAATGAAGCCATTTTTTTTGAAATCAAATGCCAAAAAAAAGCAATTAGATATGAAATTCTTATGATTTTGAATTACTACTTATATGATTGTAAAATATAGTAAAAAAAAAAAAAAAAAAAAAAAAAAGGAATTTCCAAAGTCATTGATCACACTTATATTAAAGATATCTAGTGACAAACTATTCAATTCACCACACAATATTTTAAAGTACAAGGTCAAATGGGTGCTTAAATTTTAAAGCAAACTTCAGCAGCCTTGCTAGGAAGCCCAAAAGTATAGTGTCATATGTTGCTTTAATGTTCAGAAGCATATGCACTAAGAAAGAATGTTATGGGCTACAATATTACTGGCTACTCTTCGTCCATTTAACTTCTGCATCATACTGTACTATATTAATCTTCAGTGAAATAAAGAAGTCTTTACATGGATTAAAACATGCAATCAAGGAACAATGTTTGAATGAAATAATTTCTTGAGGGCAAAGATAGCCAATTATACAGTTTAATTCATCAACTCATCCTCCTAACATTTATTACTGTTACCGGAATTGTTCTCGGTTACTGAGATTCAAGCATGATATTAATTTAAGTATGGCCATACCTTGTTCTCCATTGAGCAAAGAGCAAATTTCCAGCCAACACTTTCATTAAGGTTGCATAACAAAGCATCAATCCATTCACTTTTTCCCGAATTAGGAACGCCAGTAACTATAGTCAATTCACCAGGTACAACCTGTCAAAATCAGATCACCATGACAGTCAACAAAACAATCTATAGATATGAAAGCCAAAACACTATCAAAAAAATTGTAATCAAATAACCGACTGCAATTTGGAATGCTTGAAGAAGAAGCAAGTGTGCCTAGAAATAAGAATTACGAAGCAAGACAGCAAACTTCAACCTGCAGACGATTAAGATTCCCCTTTTCTGTTTAACAAAGTAAAATACTCCATACAACAAATTTTACTTGCTAAATGATTATAAACAACTCACTTGCCAAGTTTCATGTTAAAAATCCTTAAATTGAAGAAGACTTCTAAATTCACTATACCCTCTGCAAAAGATATATGTATCTTAAGCTCTATCTAGAACCACTGTATAAGTTTCCCCAGAGAAATTGTAGTCAAACTTGAAGAAAAAATATTAGTATCCATTATGCTTTCTAGTTTCATCTTCGCCACATTCATCTTATGCACATGGCAATGAATGTGAAGGAGATGAAACTAGAAAGTAGAGGTTACATCGATTGAGTACAAGATAAGGGAGAATCGCTTAAGATGGTTTGGCCATGTAAGAAGGAGACAAAGTGAGGCTCCAGTGAGGAGGCCTGAAGAGTTACATAGTCTTGGGAACACAAAAGGAAGGGTAAGACCTAAGAAAACTTGGAAGAGGGTGATTAAGAGTGATATGAGTGCTTTGGGATTGAGAAAAATACGGGGTATTGGATAGGGCGGTGTGGAAGGAGAAAATTCGTGTCAACGACGTGTTATGATTATATATGTACTTTCTCAAACTGTTTCAATTGATTATCTTGTTATGTCCTTTTCTTTATGTCGTACGATTCCTTATGACAATCCATATTAGCCGACCCCGAATTATTTTGGGACTAAGGCTTTGGTTTTGTTGTTGTTGTTGTTATGCTTTCTAGTTTATAACCAATATATAATTTACATAAAAAAAAGTCTCCATTTAGATTGCTTAATTAAAAAACAAACTAAATATGAATAAAATTAAGTAAACTAACAATCTTACTTCCAATAAGCTTTGAGAATGCTGTAAAAGCTAGAGTTTTGACACTATAAAGGACGGGGGATAATTCTAACAGCCCATGCAACCAGTTTTCAAGAGACTAGTGTAACTAAATGTTTAATACATCATTTTATTCAATAAAATCATTCTATTATATTTGGCTTGCAATACTGAATATAAAAAATTCCCTCTAATATTTTTGGGGAATAATCTAAGATAACCCTGATGCATAGAGTAGTCCACATAATCTTGAGAATAAGTAAATGACTAAAGATAAACATGAGGTATTAACAAAGTCATTGCTCTATATAATCCATGTCATTTTAGATAGCTCCAAAACAACATCATCATGGTTATTTCCAAATTTCAAAAAATCACAACATTACTTTGGATACTCCCTCCGTTTTTTAAGTGAAACATATTGACTTTTAGCACTATTCACACATAAGCTTTGACATAATTTTTTTACTCTAAATAATAACTTAATGTTGTCGTATATATATAGTTGGAATGGACACAATGTAAATTTTACAAATTTTTTTAACTAATACGCAATTAAAGTTATTAAGGGTCAAACATATGCCCCGACATGCGTGAAAAGTGTTAGTGCATCACTCACCGGAGGGGAAAAAAACAAAGGAAGTTTTACCTGGCATAAAAGACAAATCCTACACTAAGAACTACTTTCCCTTTTTAATCCCATATTGAAAATTGTAAAATCATGGCAACTCTTCTTGTTCAATCCTGACATCTGCTCTCAAGAACGACGAGAGAGTGACCCTTTTCTCAACTCCATCCTTTTTCTTACCCTTTTGAAACCCCACTAATTCTATCTTATTGAGCACAAATAGAAATAATGTGATGATTTGGTCTTTACAACTCAGCCAAAAAAGCTTCTAATGTAGATGAAAGCAGAGCCACAAGCTATAGTGCAAGGAACTGTATAATTTATGCATGTAAAATTAGTAAACAAAAAGAATGTATTATTTAGCCTAAAATAAGAAGGGGGTGAAAAAAAGGAACACATTGAAACATGAAAATAGGATGTTTCTGCCTCATTAAACCTTTATGAGAGGAAGGAGAGGCACAAGATATACGTTAATCCTTACGCATTAGTTCATTTTCTTTTCAATAGCTATGGCATAAATATTCATTTTAAATGCTTACATTGTAATACTCATCCAAACACCTCCAACCAGTAGAAACACCAAGTTCATCACCAAGAGCCATATCATAATATGCATCAATTTCATGAAAGTAGTCTCTGAAAGAGAACAATCCCTGAATCGGATATATCTCAGCATTGTTGATTGTTTCCTTGAGTTTTTCTGGCCCCAAATACATTAGTACCTATAAGCAACAAGTTATTAAAGGTCAGTAATTTCATTTAATGATATAAAGAAATGATAAGCGAAGGACTGTTGGTACATTTCAAATCTAGATAAATTACAAATATCCTTGGGATGTCAAAATTCGTGAGCTGGATCATTTTAGGGGAACAGATCCTCAATGCATGAAACTAGGTAGATAATTGAGTTCCCATATGACAACACCAAATATTAAGTAATAGTGCTCCCCTTATTTTTGTTTGTAAATTATTGTAATTGTAGCAATATAAAAAAGAGGAAAATAATTGGGTTTTGCGTAGGAAATTTAAGGAATGAGATTGCCATAAATAGGGATAAAGTAACAGAGCAAATATATTTAAATTTTTGAAATTGTTTTATTTGGACGTAAATTTCAGAAGAAAAGAAAATGATTTGTAATAGGCCAATTGACCACATTGGTATAAAGTTAGCACATTAGTGACACATTGGTACAAAAGTTATCTCTGGTGACAAATTCGTATAAAAGTTAGCAGGTTGCGTCAAATTGGTATAAAAGTTAACCATTTTCGACATTTCACCCTTTTTACCTTTCCGGAGCACTGGTCTATTATACTAATGCTTAATTTTTATTTTATTTTTTGAGTTATTAATCTTTCAATGTCCTTTCATTGTTGCCAATACTCATCTAATGTCCAATACTTTTCCCCTCCATGCCCACTTAACTTATTGACAAATAACAACAAAAAAATTGTATTAGCAAACAAAATTCTCACAAAATGAAAGGAAAGAAGTAGGATATAATGTCACAATTCACAAAAGTAGCTATATAATATACCAAAAAAAAAAAAAAAAGAAAGATGGATGTAATCTCAAACTGTATCAACAAAGTTTGATCTTACAATTTTATTTTTATTAATTCTTATTTATATATTAATATATTTTCTCTAATTTCCTATTTTATTTATCTCTTTTTTTATTTTAAAAGTGAAAAAAAGAAAGGAAAATGATAGATTAATGTCCAAACTAAAGAATAATCATGTATACAATAATATGCACTTATTCGGATAAGAAATAAGGATTAAACGTCGCCACTCGCTAACAATTATGCTAATATGTTGCCATTTGCTAATGTTTATACCAATATGTCGCTACTTGTTAACTTATATACCAATATGTCACCACTTGCTAATTTTAATACCAATATGTCACCCCCAACGATAACTTTAATACAAATAAAGTTTTTTTTTTTTTTACATCCAATATGGTTAATTGGCCATTTGTAACATATAGACTAATTGATTATATTTTTATTAATTGTAAGTCTTAGAAAGAAAAATAAAAAATGAAGAGAAAAGCAAAAAAAATCCACTAAATAACCCATTACCCTTATCATCGCAATTGCCCCCCCCCCCAAAAAAAAAAAAAAAAAAAAAAAAAAAAAAAAAAAAAAAAAAAAAATCTCAATTTATTGCCTAAGCATCTGAAATTCTGAATCGTCTTGATTCAACTCCACGATACTAAATCAATGATGCCTAGATATAAATACTTAAGTTTCTTTTGACTTGAAGCAATTCTAGAGAGAAAATTCAAGTCCACTGGCAATGAATCTAGAGGAATTTTACATTAACACTCATTCTTAATTTTCCATTGACATCAGTCAGGGGCTACCACACTTTTCACAAGTTCTTGAGATGTTCCTAAATGCACCTTTCATTAAGTTTTTAAAAGCATGAGCCTAGGAAATTGACAGCCAAGCATCTTTGGGCATTCTATATGCATTTTTTTTACACATTTCCTGTTTCTGAAAAGCCATGCTAGAAATCACAATCACCGCCATGAATTTGAATATGTGGCAAAATTAATGAAGTCTAATTTCTAATAATAAGCCTTTTATATACATTTTTTTACTGCCTTCTTTTTAAAGTGCGTCCATACTCCTCCCATACCTGCATTGTATTCTTTTTTTTTTCTTTTGCAGATAGGTCAGTTAGATGGTTCAAGCAGCAAATAATATACGCAAATTCAACAACCAGTAAGCATGTCTAATCAAGATTTCAGTCCGTGCAACAAGAACACTTCAATGTCTACAACTTGACATATGTGATCCACAGTTCCACACAACTTATCAGAAAGCAAAATAAACCATCACCTCATTTGCATCCTTGTAGTAATCAAAGTCATTTTTCTTTGGCCACTTAACTCGCCAACATCTGCAATGCATAAAGAAAATGTCAAATCATGTACAAATCTAAGCATGTGGCTGAAATAGATAGGATATCAGAGAATTATACCTCTCCCTCCCAAAGCGGCGAGCAAGCTCCTCTGACAGTGCTTGGCCAGGGGGGTCCCCATCAGTTGCTAATATTATCCTAGATGCCTACAGAATGCAATTGATACCTATTTATTATGTCCATCTCTTCCTAATTATCAATAAAAGTAATACAAGTATAAGATGAATAGCGATACCAACCTTCTCAAAGTACTCCTTGCAATTCCACAAATACTGATACTTTGTGTCCTAGCTTCAAAGAAACGCATGAGATAGTATTAGAAAAATCCCTCCAGAACTTCCCCTATATATGTAATATGATACTTGCTGTTGAAATCAGAATAACTGAGAGAACCAACAAAACAGAAAAAAAAAAAAATTTAAATGCAAGACACCCAAAAACAATGTATAGTGTTATAACATGTTCCAACACATGCGACATGCCTTCATTTGACATCAAACTTATAAGCATAAATATTGACCTATCTTTCAAACATACATGAATATACATGACGATGTTAATTAAAAATTGACTTGCTTTGGGTGGAACATGATAGAGACAAAGATATGGAGCTATGAACAAGTTATTAAAGGAACTTGCAAATGGTTGTTAGATACAACGAAAAAGACAACCGAAAGTACTAGCTTTAGGGACTTATTGACAAGGTCATGGCCCATTGTAGATCCAAATTAAATAAAACTCCATATGGTGCTGACAATTTGATTTAGGGATGAAGGTTTCAACTTGACGAACAGCCATAATTCATGACGAACAGCCATAATTCATCCATATTGACCTCTACTCAATTCATTTAGGGAGAACAGAAATTTGCAACACCACACACACATACATCCATAATTCATGACGAACAGCCATAATTCATTCATATTGACCTCTACTCAATTCATTTAGGGAGAACAGAAATTTGCAACGCCACACACACACACACACAAAATATATAACAAATTGAACTGGCAACCAAATTAAAAGTACCTAACTATTTACCCATGATTATTTTATCAGGCGTCATAGCATAAATGGTTGTCTTAATTAGTAACAATAAAGGTAATAACATGCATTAGTTTGAGCAACAAATACAATAAGCAATATAAAGTAAATATAAATTACAAAAGAATACATACATGGGATCTCAAACACACATATAAACAATAGACACAGTAGTCAGTAAATATATACAAATAAGAGATATTAGTTTTCGAAGAAGGCTACTAAATTAAAGAGGACCCTTGGAGGCTTCTAATGGACCTAGAAATTGTCAATGATGTGGTATGGTGAACTATCTTGTGAAAATGATTTGAGAGAAGATTGTGCCAAATGACCGTAGGTTTGACTGTTAGAAGAAATAGCGAGATTTAGTTACCAAAAAACATTTGATCGGGAAATGAGCGAGCACAATGCGCTAAGATTCCAAGTCACAACTAATATTATCCTTTTTGCTTAAGTTTTTGGGCTTAAGGTGAATTGAAGAATTAATTAAAGCCTAATTGGGCTTATTTGGGCTATGGACTAGTTTTCCTATGGTTATCTTTGATTCACCTTTCAGCCTTTACATCAATTAGACGATTTGTATGGTCCATTCATATAGGCTTATAGCTTATTCAGGTTATGGATTTCACATTTATGAATAAAAATTTCACAAAAAAAAAAAAAAAGGAAAACCCATACTTCCTTCTCACTCAAAAAAGAAACAATAGGCTAAAGGCTAAAGTGATATGTTTCTTGAGCTTAACTTGTTTGTTAACCCCTTAGGGCCCTAAATCAAATTTATGGCTTCACTCACCTTAGTTCACAATTTAGTGGGGGTTTTAGGTTGATTTTGTTTAGCTTCACTCACTAAACTAGTTAACCGAGCTTAGATTAAATTTCACTTGCCAAAACTAAGGATTCTGATTTAGGTTTACTCACCTAAAACAATGAGAAATCTGGAAAATACGTAAAAAACTTTGAACAAGCTTAAAAGAAAATTATAATCAACAAACAAAACTTCACTTAATTAGCAAACATTTATCCCTATAAATAGGCTACAAAACATACTTGAAGAGTCCTAAACACTTTAGGATTCCTAAACAAATCGGATATTGGCCTTGTTTGTTAAAGAGCCTTTTCAAAAGCTTTTAGCTTATTGAACACCATTAGAGATTTGACCATTTTAAAAAGCTAATTTTGGTGTTTGATAAATAGCTTATAAAAAGAGCAATTTGGCATCAAAAAGCACATTTAGAAAAAACCCTTTATAAGAGCTTTTTAAAATTAGCTTATTGAACACTTAGCTTTTTTAGTATTAAATACACTGAACAGCTAACAATAAACAACTATTTACCAAACACTTTTACACAATCAGCTATATACCACCAACTAGTCAAATCATCTAATAGAACCAGCTAGTCAAACAAGTTAATACAATCAGCTTTATCAACCAGCTACCAGGTTATACTTATAACAAAACAGGGCCATTAAAAACAAAAACAAACGTTTAACTAACATAGACCATTTCCTACTCTATTTCTATAAAAACTTCTAAACAGATAGAATTATAAACTAACATCGAAAAAAATAAAACTAAATCCAAACAATAAATATAGATCCTAATGCTTAAACAAGGAAGCCCCTTTCAGTAGAAACTTGCCAACAAAATACAGACTTTTAAACTTAAAAGAAACTTCCAAGAACCTTCGAGAACTTTCATGAAACTTTAAGAAAGTTATAAGAATGAATCAAGCAAGAAAATCTTGGATGCTTCCGCATCGTTAAGTTTTGGGTATTGTCATATACTTACCATTACTAGCCTATACATAGCTATAAGGGCAATATAGAGAATCTACCTATGCACGACACTTATAAACTGTCAATATAGTTTAGTTACCAACCCTAGTTTTGTACTCCGTAAAAACAATATTCAATACATCCTAGCAATAATTAATTAGATTCACAAGCCGCTATTTCCTAAACTTAATAATCTACTCCAACTTTGGAAGATATTTGTCTGAATTTCAGGAAGACAGAGAGAATGATATCCATAACCTTTTTTTCGTCTTGAAACCATTATGCCATCCAAAAAAGTAACATAGAAATGACAAAAGCAAGGAGGGCCAGTGAGGATCAAACCTTATCCGGAGATGGAACACCTTTATCTGAAACTTTAGGAGGTGCACCATCAGGCACACTCACACAATTGTGTAAGCCAGCTTCTTCCATTGCAAGCTTGTCAATCTCTCCTTCGACCTATGGACAAAGATTTAGAATAGAACAAATTTGCATAATATCATTGGAAGTTTAAAAGAGTACTCACAATGATGATATCACTTGCATTTTTTATATCATCTAACCCATAAAAAATCTTTTCAGTATCAGCTTCCTGCACATCAAAAGAAAATATACATACGACAACCTAAGTATCAAAAATGATGAATTCGACTCAATACATCAATAAAAAGAGTCGGAGGCTAAAAAATCTCCAATAGCCTCAACAATGCAAATCATCTTATCAATTCCCTCTACAAAGCAGTATAACAAATGTTAATGTAATGTGCACTTAAGAATGAAATAGAATTTTTAATTTTTTAAAAAGACTGAAGCACACACCAATCATCACAATAGTAATAATAATACGAAGTCAGTTTGAACATTGTAACACAAATTATAAGACAAAAGTATATAGACAATAAAACCTGCCAAAATTTCTTAGTGACATCACGATATTTGCAGCTTGTTAGAACTCCATTTCGCCTGTAAGTAAATGCAATAACAATCTGAAAAAGGAAGAACATAAGAGATGGGAGTATCAACTGTCACCAGAAATTAAAGATAAATTATACAATCAATTATGTCATGTGTATTTGTAAACAAGTTAAAGATTATGCTTCACATTAAATTGGATAGTTTATAAAAAGATTGGGCAAAAAAAATAAAAATAAATAAATAAACTATATATGTAAATAATAATAAATATAAAAAAAATATTTGGTGTGCTTTTTGATACTTCCTCTGATCCTATTAGGTGTGTTTTTCGATACTTCCTCTGATCCTTTTTTATTGCAAGGTTGAAATTTTTTTACCGGCATTTTGTGATTTATATGTTACGTAAATCATAGACATGGTGGGGTCTTGTAGAATTCATCTCAATTTATACTTTTGAAATATTACCTTTAACCTTTTTATAAACTTTATTAAAGTAAAACTAAAGATTTCAATAGTATAAAATGTACATTGGCAGCATGAAAACACCAACATTGCAATCAAATAAGAACCAATGAAGTACATATTTATTATTATTATTATTTTATTATTATTAGTCCAGCTTTTATGGACAAAGTAATCAATAAAAAAAATTTGCAATGGGAATCAGGAAAAAGTTTCTTAGCATCAAATTACACTAAATTTAAACTGGCATAACCATGATGAGATTATGGAAACCTAATTATTTGTCACTCGTCTCAAATATATATTAAGCAACTAATGAAGGATGAAACATTACCTGATTACCAAAGGTTTTCTGCATAACATAATTTCTCCTCAATGTTTCTGCAGTTATCATTCTCTCCGCAAAATAAGCAAGTAGCTGATACAGAAGCACCATATAATAATTAGCCAATCACATAAGTAACTGAGGGTTTAAAGAGCACTGATAAGGCAGATTACACCACGTCCCAAAGTGAGGACAAGCTCTCTTTCCCTGAATCAGTCATCAAAACAAAGCATTGTAATCTCTAACTAATTTAGCCTTGACAATTTCATTCATGTTCAGTATAGTATACGATAAAAAGCAGATTCAATATGTTTTAGTCCAATCAATGTAGTAACTAGATGAGCTTGGTTTTGGTCTTTTTGATTCAAATTATTGCACCATTTCTTGCTATCTTGATTGAGACAAACAAGACCATGAAAAATTCCTCAATGCTGGGTTAAAAATATACCCATAACTAGATTCACATAAAGCACCAAATATACTGTTGATTAGTTTATGATTTCACATTATTCTTACATTTTTTTCACTAATCAGTACTCTTAAATAATTATATGTCTGTATTTATTGTTCCCTAAAAAGTCAGTATGACCATAGAAGACAACGTGATTTTGTAGATATTAAATGCTATGTTCATTTGCCTCCTGGCTCCTGGCTCCTGCGCCTCATGCCATAATTCCTGAAGAAATCCTATGGCCCTTGTCTGTATGCCTCATGCCTTCAAGGACACGATATCAGATGATGCCAAAATGTTTGATTGATCTAAAACTACATGAGCTTCGGGAACGTGTGAAGTGTAGATCCCAACAGCAATAATCTTGGCAGTAGACACTAAAGCATCTTTAATTGATGTAATAAGATAAATTTAAGTAAACTATCACCTCTTATAATAGATGGAAGGTTTTTGTGGAAAGCTCTGAAGCCATGAGTAAGATTAGAGACCATTTTTAAATTATAAGAAATAAAAATAATCAAAAAATTCCACTTTTGAACTTTTAAGAAACATACAATGCAAATTTAAAAACAATCAAACAACTAGATAGATGCCAAATCACAAAAGTTACACTGCCCTAAGATACTCAAGGGAGTGTAACTTACTGCAGTCAATCAAATAGATTGATTTTTTTTCACTTTTTTTATACATATATTATGCAGATATGTAAAGCATATTAATAAGGGGAAAAAAAAACTACCTCATTACAAAGTGGCTCTAGCCCAAGACTCTTCTCGGTTAATTCTCTTTTTCCAGATGTCATAATTTTATTCAACTTCCCAAAGGATGACTGAGCATTGGCAGCAGCCTATGTAAAACATGCAAAATAGATTACTCCCTTGAGATCAAATAATGAGCGATTAAGACAAAATAGATCAGAAATCATTTACACGCAATCAAGGTTTAGGATATCGAATAAAAAAGAATAATAGATGCAACAGTAACAAACCAATAATGAAATAAACATTTAACCTCAAAAGAAATAGAGTGTTACAAGAAGAGAACCAAAACCAACTACAATGAACAGAAGCTCTACCATTGTGTTGCCCTGCCACCCACATTTTCCACGGAAACAAAGCCACACTGCAGAATTCCTGCAGAAATGAGAAAAATAAATAAATAAAATAATTGAATACGTCTAAAATTCTGAAGAACATTGAGACACAACTATTAGACGAAAATGATGCATACCCATCTTCACTTATGTGTAATGACAAGGAATGCTCACCCGAATCACCACCTTTGCACTGCAAGAGGAAAGTACTAATGATTAAAAATTAATTACAATATAATATTTGATAACCACACAATGCTACACAAAACGAGGTAGAGGTGCAACAATTTAATTGCCTTAAAAAGAATCAGCATTTGATAGTCCCAACCATTTGCATCTAGTGATACAAAGAGAAAGAAATTTTTTTTGCAATTCCTGCTTAAATACTAAGATACAACTACATACAATACCTTCTTTCTTTCAACATTCTACAAAGAAAACCAAAGTCTTTATCCACATTAGACCATCAAAACAGCAGAAAATGGCCATACATACATCATTTTGCTCTTTCATTGAGTCAGAGATACTGTGCTGTTAAGGTTAAATAATTAGCTTCCTATATGCTTTCTTGTAGCTCTTTAACTCTTACAATAAAAAAGAAAGCACATATACTCTCCCTTTCTGTGGGAAAGATTGTCAACAAAAAACTGAACTCAGAAACATTCCCTTAACTAGATACCCAGATTAAAATAGAGTGTTCCAAACACACGGGAATAGGGGCACCATGGAATTGATGCTTAATGCCCACTATGTAACTATGTAACTGCAGCCCTAACTGTGTAACTGCAGCCCTCACTCACCACTCACCCTCATCACATAGAGTTTAGATTTTGATACCATCTTGAAGACGTAAGTTCATAAATGTTCGAGTAATTGGTTGTACACAATAAGAATCAAAACCATGTCTTTCTAGTACCAACCCATTATTAGACCTTTCAAGTAAAAGAAAAAAATAGAGAAATAAAATAAAGTAGAAAAATCATGGCAATGTTGGATGTCTACTCTAGGGGCATGATTTAGAAGTTCACATGATGGCCCAAAAATCCATTACTGTAATTGTTATTATTATTAAGCATAAATACATACTGACTCCTCGGAATATTATTCATTTTAATTCATCTCTTCCACGCACTAAGGTGAACAACACGGATATAAAAAAAATATTAGTACAACAAACTGGCTTGCAATCTTAATGTTATGGCCTAAAAGCCTCATTCATATAACTAGATATTTTAGCATACCATTCTCAAATACATATTCAATCTCTTCTATTAATCCCTTAATAGATGACATTCCTTAACGACAATCCTATTAAATCATATCCATCTATTTCTCTTTGCCATAATCAATGTTACTCCGACCCATCATTCCTTTATGTGTGTCAGATACTCCATAGTTAGACATCGCTATAACTTTTTATAATCTAGCAATTTTTTACCCTTGGACATGTGCTCATGTCTAACACTTCATCCATGTCTAAGTAACATAGGTCAAAAATAACTTTTCTGGGAAAAATAATTCAATATTAGAATCAAATAACTAATACTCAATAGTTACCAACTTACCATAGGGCACAACAACCTGTTATATTGGCCTCCCTTAGCCTCGTGACCTTCAATGCCAAGCTCGTCTAATTTCTTCATCAGTTTACTCAGTCTAGCAGATTTAGGGGTCGAACCTTCCACAGGTGCTGCACGGAAAGAATCAGGCCAGTCAGCTAATGCCATGAATGAAAAATCATACTACAGAATGGCTTTAAAGTCACAGATTCAAGAAACTGGCAACCAAATTACCAAAATATATAATATTTGCATCCACAATAACTATGCACCTATATTTGAACTACATTCTCATGAATATTAAACTATATGTTGCTCCAAAGACCACGATGCACAACCTAATCCCGGTAACACAATACGGTTTTCACTTTTAGTCATGATAATAATGAACCAAGCAACCAAAAACAGTCATTTATCACGCACATATATCTTGGTAAACTTTGAACTAAATGTACTTCCAGGGACTAAAATGTGCAACCAAACTTCATCAACTAATAATTTACTAAATAAGGGCACAAAAACAACAATAATAAAAATTAAAAACATGATTTTATTGAGCAATATAAGTACAAGTACCTGATATAGTGGGATGAGAAGCATAACAAAACCCAGCAATTCTAAGCGAAGTACAGGCCCGTCCCTGAGCCAGGGCAGGAGGGGCAGCCGCCCTTGGCACCGGAACAAAAAATCCATTTTTAAAGTTTCGCCGTAATAATGAAGGGTTTAAAACAATTGCCTGCAACAAACTGCCTCTGAGCCAGGGTAGGAGGGGCAGTCGCCCTGAACCCACAGAGAAAAGCCCCAGTTTCATCAAAGGCTTCTGCAACACATTATCAACCAAATTTCATTCAATTATTAAAATAAGGCTAATATATTTATAGAGAAAACATCCAATTTCATAGTTACATCCTAATAGATTCAAATATCAAATTAAGCTCATAATTTTCTTGTTTAGTAACTATAAACAGTAGTTCAAAAGTCTAAGTTTAGAAGAACCCTAAATTGAATAAACTGAGAATTAAATGAACGATAAACGCTAGTTTGTGAAATTGATATACGATAATTACAAAAGGAAACCAACACATTACATTCTTACCTCAGAAGTTGCTTCAATGGAAGATACAAATATCACAAGTCGCGCGTCAGTAGAGTGCACTTCAATATGAAACTGAGAGAAAGAAAACTGAGTTCACTATTCCGAATTACTCTTTATTAAAAGCTGGGAAATTCTACATTGTGACCTCCGAGTTTTTATTTTTCTACGTAGAAGACACACTTTTTTCCAACTCTCTCAGTTGACACTATGATTTTGCAAAATTATATATAGTGTCCTTTTTTTGGGTTTATGGCTAACTTTTATAATTAAAATAATTAACCATAGATTTTTTGGTTTAAAAATTAATTAAATTATCTTTTAAAATTAAAAAAAAATATAAAAAAAAAAAAGAATTTTTTTTTAAGAAAAAAACACCCCAAACCCACGACCACCCTCCCACCACCCCAACCCCCAAACACCACCGGCGCCCATAATCCCTTTTTACCGCGCCGGCGCCGGCGGCCCCGTCCCCCATCTCCACTGGCGCCCAAACTCCCCCTCCCCCAGCGCGGCGTCCCCTACCCCCTCCTTACCCCACGAATCGGACCACCAACCCCTTTCCATCCCCCACGAAAACCCAGAAAAACCATCCCTCCACCCTCGAAACTCCTTCTCCGTCTCAATCCCGGCGCCCTTACCCTTCTTCCTCCCAATTCCGACCCCCCTTACCTTCAACTACTCCATTTCTTGGGATCTGGGTTGGTGGAGGTTTAGTGGAAACACGGGAGGGGGTTGAGGGTGATTTAATTGCGCTGGGGGAGGGGGAGTTTGGGCGCCAGTGGAGATGGGGGACGGGGCCGCCGGCGCCGGCGCGGTAAAAAGGGATTATGGGCGCCGGTGGTGTATGGGGGTTGGGGTGGTGGGAGGGTGGACGTGGTGGTGGGAGGGTGGTCGTGGGTTTGGGGTGTTTTTTTAAAAAAAAAATCTTTTTTTTTTAATTTTAAAATATAATTTAATTAATTTTTAAACCAAAAAACCTAAGGTTAACCATTTTAATTATAAAAGTTAGCCATAAACCCAAAAAAAGGACACTATATATAATTTTGCAAAACCATAGTGTCACTTGAGAGAGTTGGAAAAAAGTGTGTATTCCACGTAGAAAAATAAAAACTTGGAGGATACCATGTAGAATTTCCCTTAAAAGTTTGAAAGTTTATGACCCGGTTTTGCGCTAAAAAAGGTTTATACCCTATTAATTATATTCCGTCCATGTTTAAATCCCTACTGCCTTATAAAAACTATAAAACTACTCTTATGAAATATAAATAGTGTGATGCCAAATTTATCCTCAAAAAATGTATTTACATATGTATCCTCATTAATATGTAGAAGTTTCTATTCATGAAAAGTATTTGGACAATTATATCCTCAAAAATATGTATTTACTTATTTTCTTTCATAAATAAACTAGAGTGTACCTGATGAGTGACATTTATGTTACCCTTAGGGGTAGTGTATTGGTCTCTTTTCTCCTGTTTTTCTTAGGTTTTCTACCTCTTTTCTCCTCTTATGGCTTCCTTTTCTTTTATGGATGAAAAGTATGCTTATTTGCGCTTGTTTTGATAATCTTTATGCATAATTTTATCATCCCCATGCTCTCGTGATCTTTGCTATCTTTTGCAGGTTCCATGACGGTCCTAAGCACGGTAGGAGGCCCCTTGGCCAAGTATGGAGGCATGGACAAAGACAAGAGGAGCAAAAGGGAAGAAGAGGAAGCAAGAAGAGGAAGTTCAAGAGGAGGTGTGGCCGAACCTCTAAGAGGTTCGGTCGAACCAAGGTGTGGTCAAACTTTTGAAAAGTTCGACCGAACCTCCAAGGCAGTTTCAACCAAGTTTTCAGCATGTTTACAGGAGGGGTCGAACCAGGAAAGTTCGACCAAACAAGGATCAGGGAGGTTCGACCGAACCTACCCTGAGTTCGGCCGAACCTACCCTGAGTCCGACCGAACCTACACAGAGTTCGGTCGGACCTTTTCCCGTTTCAGCTGACTTTTTGCGGAGCTTCCTAAGTAATTTTGTAAGGGGTATAAATAGATTTTTTTTGCTCATTAAAGAAAAAAAAGAAGATTTTTCAGTTTAGAATAGATTTTAGGTTAGTTTTAGATTTTTAGAGAGAGAAACTCTCAAATTTTGGAGAGAGAAAGTGAGGAGCACAATGGTTTTCATGGATTTTGGATAATCAAAGGAGGAATTTGATGATTTGAAGATCTCCATTTTATATCAATGAGCATTTCTTACTCTCTTCTCTCTTTATGCTTTATTAATTGCTTTGTTAATCATGTTTGAGTAGATTTCCTTCTACTAGGTGTTGAGTGAAGCCTTGTTATGGTTAATTGAGTTATTTGAGATAAATTTGATGATAATTGTGTGATTAAATTGATTGAATTGATGATGGCATGTTGTTTGTTTTAGATTGGATTGATCTCCCAAGATAGCAAACTTAATTGCATGTTAGTTCTAGTTTGACAAGGGATTGTGAATTAGAATTTATATATTTGATTGCATTTTGGGTAAATTTCTTCTATGCACCTAGTCAATGAGGGATCTAGGCTAGGAATTTGAGAGATTGCTCTTGATGGTAATTAATTCCCATTTTAATTCTTTCTTTGCATGATTGATTATCAAATCGATTCCCATTAACTTGTTAATTGTTCAAAGTGGATCTTTGCCCCTAGTAGACTTTGTAATATCTTGATCTTTATATGTGTGTTAGTGTAGTTGTAGTGTCCACTATCCATAAACCGACTTCGGCGTAGCTTAAGCATTAGATCGAGAACAATCCAACATTACCGTTCCTTGTGGTTCGACTCCGAACTTACCACTAGACTTGTTTAGGGGTTAGTTTTAGGATTTATAAATTTATTTGATTGAGTGTGGAATGTGCGACCGTTCTAACGCCCGTCAAAATGGCGCCGTTGCCGGGGAGCGGTGTCAATGCTTGATTGTTTTTGATTGCTTGAGTCTAGGTCTTTGTGTATACTTTTCTTTTTATTTTATTTTTTTTTAATTTTTGCTTGTTTTTGTAAAAAAAATGGCAAGTAACTCGTTTCCTCAATATGACAATGAGCCTTTTTGTGAATATTTCAATAGACTTGTGGGATATTTGGATTTTGATTGTTGTAGTCTTTGGGAGGCTTGTGAGATTTGTTATTTTGGTTTGAATGAGCAAACTAGGGATGAAGTTGAATGCATGCATAATGGTGAATTTAGAGCATTATCAATTGATGATGCTTGGGATTTTTATGTTTGGTTTGCTTGGGATGTCTATAATAAGGGTAATCATGATTCTATTATTGATATGCAATGTGTTGATACTTCTAATATTAGCATGAATTCCCATGATTTGTTACATGATCCATTAAGTGAACCTAAAACACATGATTTCAACTCTATTTCCTCTTTTGTTCATGATGATGAGGTACATGCTCAAGTTGATGCTAATGGTGTGTTTCAATATTCTTCATTATTTACCATGCCTTCTTGTGATGTGCTTCGTTCCCTTAATGATGAATCTCATGTGTTTGATTGTGCCCCCACTCCCCAATGTGATGTATATGCTCATGATCTTAATGTTGATTTTTCCAATCTTGGTTGTACTTCTTCTTCTCTTGTTGAGCCTCAACCTTCAACACCTTTTGAATCCCTTATTGCTACTTTTGAATCTCAAATTAGGTGCATTGAGCTTGATAATGAGCTTGGGCCTAGTAAGGAAATGATTCTTAATTCTATGAGAGGTCAATTAGAGATAATGAAAAAGAATGAGGAGCGTCTTGGGGAGGGAAGGAGAAGAAAAGAAGAGTTAGAAAGCCAATTGTCACCCTTGATGCTTGTTTGTGAAAAATCCCAATTTAATGTGTGTGTTGAGGATGATGATGATGATTTTGAGCAACCAAGAGAGTGTGAGGATCCCATTGGTGAGCATATGAGTGATGGTGAAGGAGTTGAGAATGAAGAGAGTGTTGATTTTGAAAATCCTAACCCTTTTTCCCATCTTGATGAGTCTCAAGTGCATGATTGTGATCCTTTTATCCATGAGTATTTGGATTCATTTAAGGTTATGTCTAATGTGTTTATTGAGTGTCAAATGAAAACCCATAGCCTTTTGAGTGAGTTCATTAAGAATGCTTCATGGGAGAGAGACCATTTTGAAATGAATTTGCATCCATTCATGCATGGCTTTGAGATTTTAGGCTTTAAGGAAGTTAAGGGAGTTGTTGTTCATGATTGTAGTGAAGGGGATTATGTAGTTCTTCTTGGAAGTTGGATGTTTGAGGGAGATCATGATCATGAGTGTTCTTCTTTTGAGGATTCTATGATTGATTTTCATGCTCAAATTGGTGATTTGAGGAATGGTGGTGAAGAAGAGACCATTTGTAAGACCATTGCTCCTATCCCCTTCTCTCATGTCCCTTTTTCAAGGAATTTTAACCATATCCCCTACACTCCTATATCCCTTCCTTCCTTTGTTAATGAGCCTATTGGGGACCCCCTTGCCTATGAAGATTTTTATGTCCCTCATTCGTCTTCAATTGAGGAAAAGGGTGATTTTGCCACCCAAAAAGATTTTTGTGAAGAGAGTTTGCCTTTCTATTCTTCTTCTTATTTTCTTGAATTTTCTTTTGATTCTTCTTCTTCTTGGAAACTCCCTCTTCACCTTCTTTTGCGTGCACTAATCTTGGTGCATGCCCTTCTTATATCATTTGCTTACTTGTTATCTTATGAGATGTGTAGTAGTGCATTTAACAAGCTCTTGCGATCGTTGCAATATTATTTACTAGAGCGGTCAAGCTTGGACCTTAAGCAAGCCTTTCTCGGGAAGTAACCCGTGTTTATTGCTTTCATTTTTTTTATTTTTAGAATAGTTTTTGGCCTCATGGAAATGTTTGTGTGCTTGGTGCTAGGTACATAACTTAATATACTCTTATGCATTGGTTTGGATCAAGAATCAAGGAAGTTTGACTCCACTTTTGCTAGCACATGGAAAACAAGATTCAATTTTAGAGGTAGTCGGCTTCAAGAAGGTTTAATTGGGTCATTTGCGGGTACTATACCCACCTAATATCCGGTAATATCCTTCCTTGCTCTTCCTCTAATGATTTGTGACTTGTTGGACATATGTTGGTTGGTTGGATGACTTTCTTTCTTTTCTCCTCCCATGGATTCTTTGGTTTAAAGTTTGAGCATGTTGCCTCATTCAAGCTTGGGGGAGGGTATTCTATCATGTTTGGTGGAATTTTGATTCATATATGCCATGCACATTTGTATATGCTTTTCCATTTTCTATGTCTTGAAAATCACAAAAAGATTTTTGTTTCTATCAAGGCAAATTTGCAATGTATTTTCTTTTGTTCTTGCTTTGGACATAATACGCTTGGACTTGTATTCTTGAATGTCTTTATTCCTAAATTATAAAGGTATGCACGGTTTGAGAATGTGTTAGGTTGACTCTAGGATATGATATGCTAAGGTAGTTGTTAAGAACTTTGGGACCATGAAGCTCTAGTTCACTTGCTTGTGGTAAGATGGAGTTGCTCTCTATAGTGGATATGAAATCAAGAGTTAGTTATTGCTATCCCTAGTGATGTATAATTGTTCTAGCCTTCATCATACTTTGTTGAGCGGCATATTTGGATCCTTGGCTATTGCATTCTCATATCTAGAACTTGACTTTTAGCTCCCAAGATCGCGACTGAGCCACTTTAGGGGATGACAAAGACATTTCTCTTTTTATAGGATTAATTTTCAATTTTGGATTTGGTTTGCAATTGCCCCTATTACTAGCCCATTTGAGCCATATACATTCTTTTCTCTAACCTTAATACAAGCCTTCCAGCCTTAGTTTCACTTTAAATCCTACCTTTAGTTTGTGAAGCAATTTTGTTTTGGAGCTTGTTTTATTGTTTATGGTGCAAGTTTAGAATTATAAGTTCATTTGCAAAGCAAGTATGTGTTGTATATAATTTTTTGCATAAAACCAAATACATTTTGAGAAAAAGCCGTCCAAAGTTAAAAGAGGCAAGGACATTTCTTAAAAAAAAAGAAAAAAAAAAAAAAAAGGGGGTATTATTATTGTTGTTCTCCCTGTTTTTGTTATTTTGTGTTAAATAAGCTTGGGGGAAAGTTATTTAATAAGCATACTTGGCACTTTTGTTTTGGAATCGTTTGGATCTTGTGGAAGAAGTTCCACCCGTGCTTCACATAGGTTTACCACCAATTTCAAGAGTTCTCCACACCTTTACTCTCCTAGCTTATATGTTAATACCTTGAAAGTCCTTTTGATCCTAGAGGGTTAAGTCATTCAATGATGGCGGGAAATAGGAATCAAGCCTATAGAGCGAGTTTGCATAGCCAAGATGTCGGGGAACCTTCTCAATGTTTTTAATTTCTTATTTATTTTCCGGTTTCTTCGTGGAATCATGAGAAGCTAACTTGAAAGTGGATTTGAAACTAGTAGAGAGAACGTGGTTTGATTGGTTGAAACAAAAGGTGGAATGTGTTTCCTTTAGTTCTCTATGCTTAGCATATGTTATGTTTCAATCAACCTTGGACATCTTAGAACGTGCATACCTTTATTATTTTAGAAAGATTGACATTCATTAGTGTTTGTTCCATCATAAAAGTCCACTCTAGAACGCTTGTAACTTTTCTCTTACTTCGATTTATTTTATTTTATTTATTTATTGCCTTGCCTTGATTTTTGTCAAGAGTTATGGGTTAAACTCTTAGGACACCCTTACGAGAGCTTACTCGTCCTCTAGAGCGATCTATGGGGTTTAAAGTGTTTGATGCATGCGCTAAATGCATTCGTGATTCCTACGAAAGTGAGTTAGTGTATATTCTTTCTCTTCTAGTTTTATTTTATTTTATTGTTTTTTTTTTTAAAAAAAAAATATATACATCGTTTTCCGTTGTGTTTGTTTTGTTTTGCTCGAGGATGAGAAAAAGTTAAGCTTGGGGGTGTTTGATGAGTGACATTTATGTTACCCTTAGGGGTAGTGTATTGGTCTCTTTTCTCCTGTTTTTCTTAGGTTTTCTACCTCTTTTCTCCTCTTATGGCTTCCTTTTCTTTTATGGATGAAAAGTATGCTTATTTGCGCTTGTTTTGATAATCTTTATGCATAATTTTATCATCCCCATGCTCTCGTGATCTTTGCTATCTTTTGCAGGTTCCATGACGGTCCTAAGCACGGTAGGAGGCCCCTTGGCCAAGTATGGAGGCATGGACAAAGACAAGAGGAGCAAAAGGGAAGAAGAGGAAGCAAGAAGAGGAAGTTCAAGAGGAGGTGTGGCCGAACCTCTAAGAGGTTCGGTCGAACCAAGGTGTGGTCAAACTTTTGAAAAGTTCGACCGAACCTCCAAGGCAGTTTCAACCAAGTTTTCAGCATGTTTACAGGAGGGGTCGAACCAGGAAAGTTCGACCAAACAAGGATCAGGGAGGTTCGACCGAACCTACCCTGAGTTCGGCCGAACCTACCCTGAGTTCGGCCGAACCTACCCTGAGTCCGACCGAACCTACACAGAGTTCGGTCGGACCTTTTCCCGTTTCAGCTGACTTTTTGCGGAGCTTCCTAAGTAATTTTGTAAGGGGTATAAATAGATTTTTTTTGCTCATTAAAGAAAAAAAAGAAGATTTTTCAGTTTAGAATAGATTTTAGGTTAGTTTTAGATTTTTAGAGAGAGAAACTCTCAAATTTTGGAGAGAGAAAGTGAGGAGCACAATGGTTTTCATGGATTTTGGATAATCAAAGGAGGAATTTGATGATTTGAAGATCTCCATTTTATATCAATGAGCATTTCTTACTCTCTTTATGCTTTATTAATTGCTTTGTTAATCATGTTTGAGTAGATTTCCTTCTACTAGGTGTTGAGTGAAGCCTTGTTATGGTTAATTGAGTTATTTGAGATAAATTTGATGATAATTGTGTGATTAAATTGATTGAATTGATGATGGCATGTTGTTTGTTTTAGATTGGATTGATCTCCCAAGATAGCAAACTTAATTGCATGTTAGTTCTAGTTTGACAAGGGATTGTGAATTAGAATTTATATATTTGATTGCATTTTGGGTAAATTTCTTCTATGCACCTAGTCAATGAGGGATCTAGGCTTGGAATTTGAGAGATTGCTCTTGATGGTAATCAATTCCCATTTTAATTCTTTCTTTGCATGATTGATTATCAAATCGATTCCCATTAACTTGTTAATTGTTCAAAGTGGATCTTTGCCCCTAGTAGACTTTGTAATATCTTGATCTTTATATGTGTGTTAGTGTAGTTGTAGTGTCCACTATCCATAAACCGACTTCGGCGTAGCTTAAGCATTAGATCGAGAACAATCCAACATTACCGTTCCTTGTGGTTCGACTCCGAACTTACCACTAGACTTGTTTAGGGGTTAGTTTTAGGATTTATAAATTTATTTGATTGAGTGTGGAATGTGCGACCGTTCTAACGCCCGTCAGTACCCATGCTCATGCACGGGATATATGTAGTATATATATTTAAGAGAAAAAAATGGTAGAAGTGATAGTTAGCAAAGGGTGGCTATTATGACTTTTTTCAATCCCTCTAGGTTTTATCCTTGGGAGGGTTTTTTTGGTTCCTTCTAGGGTTTTTCCTTGGGAAGGTTTTCCTAGCCTCCATTACTAGGTTTTTTCAATTTCTTTGAAGGTTTTCCTTCTCTCTTCTCCCTTTTCTCTCCATCTCTTTTCCTCTTGGTCTCAGTTGTGAATCTTTGTAGGGGCTTCCATTGGTAACCGGTGGTAAGCCCCAAAAACCTTTCAATTGCTTTCAATAAATAGATCTCATCCTTGTGATGATGATTTTTGTCTTGAGTTTTTTTTTTTGTATTTGTTTTGTGAAAATTGAAGATTTAGGGTTTCATAATCTCTACAAGAATCCGGAGGACCACATGAGTATTTTCACTCAGACGACTACGCATCAGTGGATTTCAAGCCGAATCAGTGCGAACTCACATATTGTATTGCTTCAGATGAAGTTTTTTATTAAGGCGATTGTTAACCAAATCTACGATGTATTTAGTTTTAAGGTGTGTACTTATGTTGGAATTTTTGATTTTTTAGGAATTATATTTGAGTGCCGTTTGGCTATATTTTATTAATGAAATCCCTTTTCTTCTTGTCAAAAAAAAAAAAAAAAATTAAAGGGTGACTATTGGTTATTTTTTTTTAAAAAAAAATGAGGGCTAGATTTTAATTGAGTGATATGGGTAGTTATGAGTAAAAATGGTGGTTATTGGTTATTTTTTTCAAAAAAAATTAAAAATTAAAAAATAGAAGGGTTAGAATTGCAAGGATGGGAATTTGGAGTGCTGTGAATGAAAGTTGGAAAAACAACTTTTAAATTATATATAAGATGTTAGTAGCAATGGTGTTTTTTAAAAAAATAAAGTTGCCTTGGACAATTAAATCCCTAAACATAGTTGTTACATATCAACAATTAAATTCATGATTTAAGGTCAAACCAAAAGAACTTCCGAACATGGCTAGCTATGGCGCGCGCGATGTTGCCCTAGTTTAAATAAGTGTTACAGATTGACTAAATACGTATGTCAAAACACGACTTTGATTATTAGTTTATCTAATAATATGCTAATAAAATCATAGGAAAATTGATATTATAAAAGTAGACATTAGAACAAAACCAACAGTATATTATACAATACCTCACAAATGTTTAATAAAGGCGGATAAACTAATTTAATGTAAATCAAGCTTCCAACTTATTTCAAACACACGTGCCAACTAACTTCCTAAATTTTGGCAATTCAAATTATTTTATCTCTCTTTGTTATTCTGAAATTTCTTTCTCTCTCCTCAACCGGCGATTTTCTCTCTCCTCAACCGGCAATTTTCGGGCTTTTTCTCTGTATTCTTTCAATTGCTAAGTTGTTATTTGCTAATTTCAAACTTGTTTACTTAAATGTTTGAGATCTTTGTTAGTTTTAGTTGTAATCATTCTTCGATTTTTAGGTTTTTTTATTTTGATTTTGTTTTCTGATTTTGTAGTGTATGATTCTGCAATGGTGAAGAAAAACAGTACAAAGAAGTCGTCAGATGCTAAAGAAGATGAGTTTTCTTAATTTTTCATCATTTTTTCAAAAAATTTCAACTCAATTGTCACTTATGAATGTGTTGTTATACAGTGGCGGATCCCAGATTTTTAGGGTGCTGGATCACTCTCACCTATCGATCATCACCCATCGACCGCATATCTATCAGTTCAGGAGGTGGATGGATTTTGTGATAGAGGATGATTTTGTGGAGGAGGAGGATGCATATCAATACTATATACTAAGGGCCTGTTCCGATTAACTCAACTCAGCTGAACTGAACTTATTAATTAGTGATTTTTAACTACGGATTAGTGATCTTTGATTATTTATTGATTATTTATTACTATACATATGTGTATATACAAATGTACATATTAAAATATTTACGAAAAATATACTATATAATTATAAAATTTATAGAAAATATATTAAAAATATACTATAGAACCATTTGAACAATGAATTGTATCAATATTATTATTATTAATATTATTATTATTATTAATTATTGATTATTATTATTATTATTATTATTATTATTTATTATTATTATTAGTATTATTATTATTATCTATTGATTATTATTATTAGTATTATTATTATTATTGTTATCATTATTATTATTATTATTATTATTTATTGATGATTATTATTATTATTATTATTATTATTATTTATTACTTATTGATTATTATTATTATTATTATTATTGTTAATATTATTATTATTATTGTTGTTGTTGTTGTTGTTGTTGTTGTTGTTGTTGTTGTTGTTGTTGTTGTTGTTGTTGTTGTTGTTGTCGTCGTCGTTGTAATAAAAGCTTAAAAGAATGAAATTTTGCTTTATATCATTAGCGATATCATTAGACATAAATTAAGAGCTGAACTGAACTGAACTGAACTAAGCTGAACTGAACTAAACTGAACTGAACTGAACTGAACTGAATTGAATTTCAACGGAAGAGAACAGGCCCTAAAGTAATCACCAAGAATATTCTAGAATTACACGTGTTATGTTTACATTAAAAAATTTCCCGCCAAAAACTTTTTATTTTTTTTAGTATTTTCCTTAGAAAATAAAAAGATAATTGATGAAATATATAGCCTTTTTAAATATATATATATATATATATATACAACCTAAATAATAGAACTTAACAACAAATTAAATAAATAAAATATTAAAAATATACACAATTTATAAACAAATACAAACTTATAATAATATATAAATATAATTTTTTTTCCTGTTAATATCTGAGCGTTGCTCGGGGAAAGAACTAGTTGGGACTAAAGAAACTTGTTATATCACACGTTTTTTTATGAAAATTAAGTCACAATCAATCATCAATCAATCAAAATCTATTAACTAATACTAAAACAGAACATGCTTACATCATTTTTGACACATGTCAAGCTACCATTAAAAAATTCCCCGCCAAAACAGTATATGACATCATTTTTAATTTAATTCAATTTAATTTAATTTTATTTTTGTTTTTGTTATTCTCCTTAACTTATTTATTGGAAGTATGTTGTATAGTTTTATTTGGAAAAACATGCATCATTAATGTAATATAATGTATACTACTTTTAAAAATTTTAAACACAACTAATAAAAAATAATTTTTTTTTTCAATTTTAATATTAATAATAATTTTGTCCTTAGTACTTCATTTTTCTTATGCACATTGTATTGTTTTTTCCGCATGAGTTGCCTTTTTTATTATTTTTTTTAATAATGAGTTGACTCATATTTATATTATATCACAAATTAATTATTAAAAAAAAAATTATTACTACCATGCATCGCACGGGCACTAATCTAGTCTAAACAGAACCTGCTTACATCATTTTTGACACATGTCAAACTATCATTAAAATTTTTCCCGCCAAAACAATATATGATGTCATTGTTATTTTTTCTTTTATTTTTTACTAGATTAATCCCATGCGTTGCACAATTTAAATAGATGTTATTTGTATAAAATTGTTGTTAATATTCTTTATTCGAAAAAGTGTAATCATAATCTTATTTATTAATTTTGAAAGAAATATTATAATTTTTTAATTTTAGAACTTAGGAAAATAATGAAGAAAAAAATAATGATGTCAAAAATAATTTTAGCGGGAAAAAATTTCATAAGAAATTGACAAGTGTCCTTAATGATGTCAGCATGTTTTTGTTTTAGTAATAGTTAACAGATTTTTGGTTGTTATTTTACTTATCATAATTTTTAAAAGTACATTGTATAATTATTTTTGGAAAAACATGCATTATTAATGCAATATAATGTATAATACTTTTAAATATTTTCAACACAACTAATCAATAATAATTTTTTTCTCAATTTAATTTTAATAATTCGGCCTTATTATTTCAATTTTCTTATACACATTGCATTTGTATATTTCACATGAATTGCCTCATTTTTTAATATTATATCACAAATTAATTATGGAAAAAAGTTGTTATTGTTGTGCGATGCACGGGCACTAATCTAGTATTGTAACACCCCTAAAATTCGAGTCTTTTTAAAACAATAAGAGTAACCTTTAACTTTCAAAAACCCAACCATCGAACTTTGGGAGTGTTACTGCTATACTTATTTTCCGTAGAAAATAAATGCAAAGCAAATTGAAATAATATTTGAATAAACTAAGTGGTCTAATTGGTGGCAAAATAAAATAGTCATTACATCAAACTGCAATTATTTTGAAACTAATAGTTGAAAGAAAATAATTATATTTGGAAATAAACTAAAATGTCTTAGCTACGTGATTATTCAAATGTCTCCTCACACGTAACCGAGTACCCTCTTACCAACCTACAAAATAAATCAGAAACAAGAAAAGAAGGAAAACTCCCAAAAATCAGATAAACTGAGTAATTCCAACTTCATCCCGTAAAATAAATAATTTTAGTTCAAATTATACATAATTTTATACATAATTTAATCTTATAGACAATATAATACTCATCCAAAATTAACTTGTCACATAACATATTATTACTTTATTTAAGAAAGGGAAAGAGAACGCTAGTAAGCCGAGACTAGTCCCTGTCACCACCTACTTTACAGAGGGTCGTGCGTAACCCCAAATGGCCATAAGATAAAACAGAATGTCCCTAGTGTGCACACCCCTCACTAATACCCAGTGATTAGGAGGAAGACTAACAGTAATATACAATAATTTAAACCAAATAGTAGCAACCATAACTACTAGTGGGCAACTTGTTCTTCACCTTTTCGGGTTTCATTTCCCTTCTTAAATTAAATTTCACTGTACATTTTATTATATTAAATCATCCGATTACACTGTACACAAGTATTGCACAAATCGATTTAATTCCAAGTAACAATACTTCAATTTCAATATTATTAAACCATAGTCATCCTACATGACATATAACATAATCAATCATCCAATTCCCAAGATCTATTTATTTAAAAAAAAACTCATACGATATCAAACAATCAGATTTTTTTTTTCAAAAATACATGTACTAGTACACAAAATAGAAAACTAGTCTATAATATGATTCCATAATATCATACGATTGCACACTCATCACATATAATTACATAAGCACATAGTTGGCGCACAATAATTCAAAATAATTTCCTAACGGGATTTTAAAGATGAAAGTAGCCTCCGAAAGTTCACCTAGTAGCCTCTGTCTACAATAAACCAATAACTAATTAGTCCTACACGTCACGAAGCTATATAATGCTCACGAGGGTTTGTAAGCTAGTGTACTATTTTTGTGTAAAGAAAACACTATTTTATAATAAAATTGGAGAAAAGACAATTTATAAAACAATGTTCTCATTATAAATTAGATGCTTAGGTAGACTTTTCTTATTAAAGTAATCTTAATACAGTGCTTTTCAAGCACATCCCACGTGACCACAATAGCTTGACTTCATCTTCCTTTCATTCAAAGATAGGATATTTTCATGGTTTTGTTCTGGTAAATTATTCGGATCGAGATTTTCAAGAGTTATCAAAGAGGATGTGCTCAATAATTTGAACAGGTAAGACATAAAAACATAGGGTGAAGTTCAATCTTTGCTTGAATTTTCCAAAATAAACAAAATTTATTTCATATGAGAATCATGGTGGTAAATTATAGCTTACGAGCCAAAGATCAAGGTTGAAGATAACAATGCAAATTGTTGATTACTTGAGAAATAATTGAAAAAGGTGGGTTTTCTTTTTGTACGGTGTACGACTTTGGTATCTAGGAGATGTATATATAATTTAGGGATTTTAGTGATTTATTTCTCTGGAAACTTCAAAAGATATAACCCAAATTAGATTGAGTTTGGTGGTACTAGCTCATCTCTATTCGGTAAAACTAATCACCCCTCTTTTCTCCTTTTTTTTTTTTAAAAAAAAATAAAAATTCCAAAACAGGTTTTGAAAATTATCCTCAGCCATTTTTTTTTTCGAAAATAAATATTTATTATAAAATCTATTAATATAATATATATAATTAAAGTTTAAAAGTTTATACTAGCTCAAAAATTTTGGGGTATTACATTTACTTAAACCTGGCAATCTTGACCCAGACCCGATGACCCGACCCATGACCCGAAATCAGTGACCCGAAATTGACCCAAAACCCGAATTAACCCGACCCGACCCATACCCGACCCGAAGTGGAACTGACCTGACCTTGACCCGAAACTCGAAATGACCCAACCCGAGATGACCCGACCCGAAGTTGACCCGAGACCCGAAACGACCCGACCCGAAGTTGGCCCGAGACCCTAAACGACCCGACCCGACCCGAAGTTGACCCGAGACCCGAAGTAAACTCGACCCGAAAATGACCCGACCTTTAACTTCTTTTAGTAAATAATTATATAAGTTATAAAAAGTTTATATTAGAAAATTATACATTAAAATAGACCCAACAACATCTTACATGACTACATTGAATTTCATATAATAGCTAAAAAAGATGGTCAAAGTGAGATGTGTAAATAGTGCAAAATGTCAAATCGTTAAGAGTAATTTGGGACGGAGGGAGTATAAGAATAATTCAAAGAAATTATTACAACAATGAAAATGATAATAAGAGTACGTATTAAAACTAAGATCAATAAGAGAGTGAGGTATAACTCAATTAGTTAGAGTGTAATACCCCGTGTTTTCATACATATTTTCTAATTAATTAATTAAGAATTATTTTATAAAAAGGGTATTTTAGTAAATTCATTATTTGGAGCCAAAATAATATTTGAATTTTGGCGCCAAATATAAGTATTTAATCATTTGAATAATTAATTATTTTTGGATTTCTAAATTAATAATATATGTTTAATTATCTTTTTTAAGGCCGGTCCATATTTTATTATACTAACTATTTCAAGAGAAATACTAACTATTTCAAGAGAAATATCTAATATACATTATGTATTTAACTAATTTTATATTATCTAAAATGTTTATTTATTCAATTATTTTATTATTATTTTCGTTTTTATTTTAAAAAAATAAATAAAATAAAATAAAATTGTGAAACGTGATTTGATCATGTTTTGAAGAGTGATTGTTATCACTTTAGTTTGTTAATTATTATATTTTAAATTAACCTCTAATTCTCTTTTTCATTATCTCATTTTGTTCCTATCTTTCTTCTCCCAACCATATGTATATCCATTTAAATTTTCTTATCTTTTAACCCAACTATTAATCTAGACTTAATTTGATTCAAGTACTTTAACAACCCTAAAAACTTATCACATTTTCTAGTAATCATATCACACCTTAAGCTCTATCCTTTCTATATCCTCAAAACTATAAATAGACCCTTAATTCTTCCCACTTATTCACACCAATTCTCTACTTTTCTTCTCCTCTTTTTACACAAATCATCCCGTTTATCTTTGAAGCCAATTTTTGGGGTATTGACGTTTCACAAAAGATTGTTCCTCTCGAAAACTTCTTGAAGTTAGGCTTAAGAATCACCCAATTCGGAGTTATATCAAAGAAGTTTTAGCCTCTGAAAGTTCTGCCTATTCTTTCCAACGCAAATCCAATTCTTCTCTTTTCCTTGGTTTCTTATCTTTTCTTTTTCTCTTCTCTAATTCAATTATTATCATCATCATCATTATTATTATTATTATTATTATTATTATTATTATTAGTACTATTATGGGGGAATTATAAATAATTATTATGAGCAGTTTTAATTATATAAAATCAGATTTTTTAATAATGTTTATGTTGAAAGGTTCATTACATATAGTTGGGAGGTTTTAATTTAATTATTTGTGATTATTTTTTAACCTCATATTGATTAAGTTTATAATTATTTGTAGGGTGTGTTCAATCAAGATTCTTGAGGTTCTTTTTGTGTGGTTTTTCTAGCAAGGATAAGGTACGATTAGGTGGCTAGATATATTTGAAAGTAATTGGTTTGAATAACATGTTTTACATGATTTGATTGGTGATTGAATTAAATTGATTTTGAAATAAATTATGTTTGAAGGTATTTATTTTAATAAAAGTATTTGAATGATTGATTTTTAAATCATGTTTTGAATGGTTTGGATTACTTATCGTGTTCAAATAATATTGGGAACTATTGGATATTAAAAGGATTTATTGAACCATTTAATTATAATTATTAATGATTTATAAGCATGTTAGTAATCTCACTATGCGGATTTAGTTTATTGATAAGGCCTTGGACTTTGTATGACCGGGTCTTTCCTCAAGAATAGCCTTGTAATATAAGGAGACTAGTTTGGGGGGTGTGCACACTTGGGTGAGGAAGTGAATTAAAAGGAATTGGTTATTAATAAAAGAATTGGTTTTATTAACTATTATTTTGAATATTGAATCATGGGAATCGGTTTTGGAATAATGAATTTTGAATTTATTGGATTAATTATTGGAATTGGTTTTAAAAGCATGTTTGCTAATAAATTGAGTTTACACTATCTTGCACTTATCGTACTTAGCATATTTTGCTAATCCGTATTTCTTATTTGTTTTGGTTCGCCCTGTTTACTGTAATGGTAAGCAGTGTTGATTATTTTCTGGTGGAGTCATGAATGAGCATATGGGAGTCCAGAGATTTGCTTCATCTAGTTTAGGAATGTTGGTCTTGTCTTTATTTTTTAGCACTCATAACAATGTTACTATTTTTATAAGTATTAATAAAACAAAATTGAGTTTCCGCTGCAAGTTTTGTTGTTGAGTTAAGTACTTTGAGTAGCCTTGCGTAATCATGCGGCGGTAATACGCCCAAGTCTATCTCTATGGTATAATTATACGTATTATACTAGTATTTCTGTAGAGGGAGATTTGGGGGTGTTACATAGAGCATCCCTCTTAGTTTCAGGAGATCCTGATAGTGATTCTTAATCTAAACAAAAAAAAAGGTTAATAAAAGTAAACAATTACTATATTCCATGAAAAAAATAGCCTTAATAAATATAGTGAGTTTTTCGTCAAAAAATAAATAAATATCTATACAGAGTTGAATTTAACCCAATGAATCACCCGAATATGACTCGACTCGAAGTTGACCCGACCCTAACTGACCTGACCCGAAAATTAACCCGATCCAAATTGACCCGACCGAAACTTGACCCGACCCGAACTCGACCCGAAGTGTTGACCCAATACCCGATTCGATTATCAATCGACCCGAAATCCACCCGAAACCCGAAATGACCCAACCCGACCTAAACTTGACCCGATAACCTTTTGACCCGAACTGACCCGACCTGAAATGACCCGACCCATATCTGACCCGAATGACCCATTTGTCAGGTCTACATTTACTCCCCCTTAAAACAAAAGTTCGTCCTCGAACTATAAAGTTATCTCTCAAATAAGGCTGACGCGATGACAAAGGCTAAGTTAGTATTACATTCTACCCCCCTTTAAGAGTTTCAACCTCGAAACTCAACGTACCTGCTCAAAAAGTTATGGGTAGCGCTTTTTCATATCATGTTCAGCTTCCCAAGTTGCTTCTTCAGAATTCTGATTAAACCATAGCACTTTAACTAACTTTACCGTCTTATTTCGAGTGCTTCTCGTTTTGGTGTCGAGAATTTTCACTGAGCGCTCTTTGAAGGTTAAGGTCTCATCTAGCTCAATAGTTTTTGGTTGGAAAGCATGGGTAGGATCATGAATATACTTTTCGAATTGGGAAATATGAAAAATATTGTGAATATTGGCTAACTCCATGGGTAAGGCTAGTTGGTATGCCACCTCTCCAACTCTCTTTAATACCTCATACAACCCAATGTATCTAGGACTCAACTTCCCTTTCTTACTAAACTGAATGACTCCCTTGGTAGGGGAAACCTTAAGTAAAGCCTTTTCTCCGACAACTATTCTCCTATTTTGGTTTGCATATGACTTTTGTCGATCCTAAGTTGTAACACCCCAATAATTCTCTCTTAAAACCTGTAAATACCCTGAACAAAATCCAAGAGAATTACTGGCGTGCTACCGCCACATGTTCAAACGTTAAGGCTATATCAAACATTAGCAGTGGAAAAACTAAATCAGTTATAAATAAGTTTCAAAACCAACAAATAAAATCAAATTAAGTGATACAAGCTGGAACAATTAAGGCCCTTATTCAAAACCCAACAAAAGTAGTAAATAAATAAAATCAGAGTTTAAATAACTTCAAACTTATAATAAGAAATATACTGCGAACAATAACTAACTCTCCACTCAAAATCCCACCACCTTGATGCAAGTCCAAACTATGTAAACACCTGTGATGAGTTTGCTCCCCAATATTACAAGTGTAAAGATTGGATCATTACATGGTCATTGAAAGGCGAGGCCATGACTAAAGAAAGACACACAAAGCACGCAATCAGCAAAGCTGAGTACATACAAGCTGCGAAACATAATAAGAAATCCGTGGAATGCTACTAATAATCAATCATCACACATCATTAATTTGTAGACTCAACACATGACTCAACTATCAATTTACTAAGACTTCCCTAGTTAAAAGTAATTAACTCATCATTTTTTTATTCATTGGATTAATTAATAGACAAGGTTGTCCAACCCATGCTCCATTTGGAACATCAAAGAAAAACCCCGTGTCTTCTTTCGGAAACATCAATAAAACATCCAACGATCATGGGCGCGACTCCGTGACCGTAACTATTATGAGATCTCATCTAACTCCTAGTTTTGAAAAGTATTTGAAATAAGAGACTCGTAGATATTAGACGGCCTCGAGAAAAGTGCACGGCTAATACCCCGTGTACCCCAACCCCTGATTGTCATTACTCTAGATGTGCACCAATCCAGAGTTTTATTGCTCATCCATCTTGCACTTTACGTGATTTACAAGTTTAGACTTGGTGATGACTCATATACAAATAATATAATCAATTAAATATCACATCATTCCAAGCAATCCAAATTTCCAATTCACTTCTTGATTTATTGGTGGCAAACAATATTTAGTATTGAATCCTTTAACTACCTCGGTGTATAAACACCTTAAGTGCATAGGGCACTTCAAACCCTGAACCTCGTGTTAAAAGACTTTAATAAACTCCCTCTACTCCAATCATAATTAATTCATGAAAGAGTATTAAAAATTAACCTCATGGAACCATTATCAGAATTAATTCCACTTATAGACAACCAAGAATCCATAACCTTTAATTAATCATAACATATCCAATTGATAAGACAATCTCTTATACATCACCCACAACCGTATTCATATACTTATATCTCAAACATGCCTCATACACAATATACGGAAATCACAATGTATAACCAAACAATTTAGCCCATTCTTCTCTATACATGATACTAAGTTCTCGATACATCCCTAAACATGCATCTAAAGGCAAGGTTTCGTAACTCGTACGTACCTTGAATAATTGAATTGGTATGCCACTTTACTATCTAGAAATCACCTTCAATAAACTCCTCTCCTAAACCAAACAATAACATCTCAATCAATACACAATCAATCAAATTTACAGCAATACTAACTTACTTTAAAACCTTCAAAATCCAAATCAAACAACACTTTAAAACCTTCCCTTTAGTTAAAATCAAAGGCTTATATATAGGTCTTTAAATTTTCTTCATAAAAACCTTAAAATACACTCTTATACATGAAATTACAGCAAGTTTAAAGTTTAATAAAAATCTGAAAATTATTTAAAAACCCCTAATAATCTCCCTTTTTAATGGGTGATTAAACCCTCTTTATAAAACATCAAAAGTAGTACTTAGAAACTATTTTCAGCATTTTAGATTAATTAAAAAACCCTTCAAAACTTTATCCACACATCACTTTAATACTCAATTAAAAGTCTCCTAGGAAATAATCACTTCCTAAAAAAACAACCAACAATTAATATTACTAACCCAAGTAATTTCCAACAATATAATATGATGAAATACCTCTTAAAACTTCAATAAAAATATATATTTACGCTTAATTAACTTTAAACATAATTAATTTATTAATCAAACTCAAGGATAAAATTTTAAGCATAAAAAAAAACTTCGTTAAAAATCAAAAAGTGCCGAAAATCATATTTAGAGGCTGAATTTGGCCACGAGAGGGTGGTACTCACTACCATAGGTAATGAGTTTTTCTTAAAACGTTGTTTTCACATGGATAACACTACATTTTTATCAAAATCGGATGAGTTCAGAACCTGATCGGGATTAAAACGAGATTGATAATAACGAAGGAAAATCTAAAAATTAAAACACGAATTTACGTGTTCAAAATAATCTGGAATTAAGTTAAACTAATCATTAGTTATAATCACCAAAATTTCAAAACACCATTACTATAAAAGCCCTAAATCAATTGTTCATAAAAACCCTCAAATCATGATTTTCAATAATTAAAAACCCTAGGTTATAAAATTTACAAAATCTGAAAATTATGACATTTATAAAATCTGATCAAATAAGTCCTCGATCCTAGGCAATGGATATTTGTTCTTTATAGTGACATTATTTAGCTCTCGATATTCAATACACAATCTTAAGGTTCCATCCTTCTTCCTCACAAACAAAACCGGTGTTCCCCAAGGTGAAACACTCGGCCTTATATAACCCTTCTCCAGCAACTCCTCCAACTATACTTTCAACTCTTTTCATCTCTTCTGGTGCCATTCTATATGGTGCCTTAGAAATAGCTCCAGTTCCAGGCAATCAGGCACTAAGTCTATTTTGAAATCCATCTCCCTAACCGGCGGCATCCCTGGAATTTCATCTAAAAACACATCTTGGAACTCTTTCACCTCTGGAATGTGATCTATAAGCTTCTCTTCTACACTCACATCTTTCACATGGCATAAATAAATAGGATAGCCCTTTCGGATATAAGAATGAAAAGTCATGGCTGACACAATACTGATCCCTGGTTTTGACACGACTCCCTGGTAAGAGATTCTATTCCCTCTTGGCCACCTAAGAGACACCTTTTGGATATGAAACTCAATTTTAGCCTTATATTTGCTAAGCCAATCCATCCCCAATATCACATCAAAGTTAGTTAAGTTAAACTGAATAAGGTTTGCAAGCAACTCAGTTCCATTGGTATATGGATCTACAAGGAACTACCTCCCCAGACGGAATTGTTATGTTTGTTTGATACAAAGATAAAGGTTTTAAGGAATGTTTACTCACAAAAAAAGTGGCTACAAAAGAATGAGATGCCCCAGAATCAAAAAGTATATAAGTAGGTTTTGAGCTCACGAGAAAAGTACCCATCACAACGTTGGCATTAAAGTCAATCTCGCTCTGGTTCATGACATAGGTTCTTCGATTACTGATCCTACCATTGCCATTGTTGTTACTTCCTCTGCCATTGTTGTTGTTTTGTCCATTCCCTCCTTGAGAATTGCCATTCTGGCCCTGAGAATTGTTGTTGTTTAAGCAGTTGTTGTAGTTGAGTTCCTCTCATAACCACCTCCATTATTGCCATTGTTGTTACCTTGCCCATTCTGAGCCTGATTATTGTCGTTCTGTTTCTTTGGGCACTCAAATTTCTTGTGACCAACCTCCCCACATTCAAAGCAAGTAAGAAAATCTCCATTGCAGTTGCGTCCTGGATGGCTATTGTCACATTTACGACATGGTCGATTGCGAGATCCTTGCAGATTCTGTTTTCCCTGGCCCCGGTGGTTATTGCTTTGATTTTTGTTGTTACGGCCTCCCTGCTGACCATTTCCACCATTCCCATTGCTATTATCCCCGAGGCGTGATTTCTTGTGATAACCTTGATGGTTCGATGAACTCTCACCATTCCCTTTCCTCTTATGCCTATCCTTGACCTCGTGCTCACGTTTCAAAATCCTTTCGATATTACAAGCTCTGTCATAGGCCTCCTTATAAGTAGCAGTAGTACCAGCCCAAATCATCTTCTTTTGGATCCTAAAAGTGAACCCATCTTCAAACTTCTGAGTTTTGGATCTCTCATTAGGCACTAAATTAGGACAAAACCTAGCATACTCATTAAATTTCTCAGCATACTCCTGCATACTCATACCAGCTGTTTGGTTAAACCTATTGAACTCACTTTACTTCTATCTCTTAATTTTTTCAGGAAAGAAACGATCCTTGATTGCTTTCTTAAAAGCCTCCCAGTTAAAATTCTGTTAAGCTCTTATAGAGGCTCCTTCATTTTCCCACCAAATATCAGCAGCCTCACGTAAATAGAAAGGGGCTTGATCCACCTTTTGAGCATCAGGGGTACCAGCAACAGTAAAAATCTTGTCAAAGTCACGTACCCAGTTCTCAACTAACACGGGATCTTCCTTCCCCATGAATTGTGGAGGTTTCAATGCAGCAAGTTTCTTAGCCATAACAGCTTGAGGGTCATTGTCATTATTGTTGTGGCTGTTGTTGTTGTTATTCAGCTAGTTTTGCAACAACATTCTAAGGTTCTGGTTCATTTACTCAAGAGCTCTTAACCTAGAAGCAAGTTATTAATGAGTCTCAGTCATTTGTGTAATTCTTCTCCAACGAGACCTACTGTAAACGTGGTAATTTTGCATACACAGTCTGCACAAGTTCAATACTGGTGTTACCACCATACACATTTTAACACGAATTATTTAGATCGTGTGAATTGCAATTAAATCATCAACCACATTCTTTCATGTAACACATCAACATATATAGACAAGAATTAAGCGATTTATTAAATCTCAATAGCATTCATAGAGTCGGACAAATTTCAAACCAAATAATAATGCAACAAATTAGCATTAGACTATAAATTCACGCAGTGCTTTTGTGATTTCATTATCATTCAACCAAGTCATTACTATACACTAAAGTAAGCACAAGAAAATAAGAGCTTTTTCTCCATAAATAAAATAGATAGAAAATTTGAAAATATTTTTTTCATTACGTTAAATAATAATCATAAAATAGCAAAGTATAATATGTTAATCAAAATTATTTTATTGGAAAACCAAAGGAGAATGAAAAACTATAGTTTCTAGTCATAAGAACTACGGAGTAGCTTTTATTTGTAAAATTTTAACCAAATAAACTAAACGCAACTTTTTTTTAAAAAAAATATTCAATCATTATTTTCCCCTTGACTATCACGAGCTTCACTTTCCTGGGGCTCATCCTCCTCCTCATCATCTAGGTTATAGTCAAAGTCTCGCTTGGCTTCCATTATCGCCTTCTCAAGGTATTCCACAGTAGGGATCCATCTTCCATCATAATAATATTTATCATTTGGTTCACCATTGATGTATAAGTCAGCATATTTCTTCTTAAGTTGAGAAAAAGGTCCCCTCAAATGTAGTTTGTGTAAAAGAATTTGAGATCGTCTCTCCGAAGTAAGGTAATCAGATTGGCCCTCAAGTACATTGTAATGGAAATGTTCAATGCAAAGATTTGAACAGTTCACGTAATGTCGAATGTTTTCGTTGTACTTCTTTATAAACCATGAAAGGAGAATCAGGTAACACATGTGTACTCTTCCTATCACTCGACTTTCTTGCAGTTTTACGTTCTCGTACCATCTAATAAAAGAAAATAAATAACCACATAATAAGTATAAAATAAAAGTATTATAAAACACATAAGTCCCTCACCGTGATTCCCACACTCACGGCTTTCCTAAGCTTAAATCAATTTACAAACTTATAAACAAGTTTTAAACCTAAATTTTTAATTTAATTCATTTTAGTTCCCTAAATTTTGAAAAAAACTTTGGCTCTGCATACCAATTTGTAACACCCCCAACATTTGAGTCTTTTTAAAACAATAAGATTAACCTTTAACTTTCAAAAACCCAACCATCGAACTCTGGGAATGTTACTGCTATACTTATTTTTCGTAGAAAATAAATGTAAAGCAAGTTGAAAAACTAAGTGGTCTAATTGGTGGCAAAATAAAATAGTCATTACATCAAAACTGCAATTATTTTGAAACCAATAGTTGAAAGAAAATAATTAAATTCGAAAATAAACTAAAATGTCTTAGCTACGTGATTATTCTAACGTCTCCTCACACGGAACCGAGTACCCTCTTACCAACCTACAAAATAAATCAGAAACAAGAAAATAGAGAAAACTCCCAAAAATCAGATAAATTGAGTAATTCCAACTCCATCCCGTAAAATAAATTATTTTAGTTCAAAACATTTCATACATAATTTAGTCTCATAGACATTATAATACTCATCCAAAATTAACTTGTCACATAACATATTATTACTTTATTTAAGAAAGGGAAAGAGAACGCCAGTAAGCCGAGACTAGTCCCTGTCACCACCTACTTTACAGAGGGTCGTGCGTAACCCCAAATGGCCATAAGATAAAATAGAATGTCCCTAGTGTGCACACCCCTCACTAATACCCAGTGATTAGGAGGAAGACTAACAGTAATATACAATAATTTAAACTAACTAGTAGCAACCAAAACTAATAGTGGGCAATATGTTCTTCACCCTTTCGGGTTTCATTTCCCTTCTTAAATTAAATTTCACTGTACATTTTATTAGATTAAATCATCCGATTACACTGTACACAAATATTGCACAAAGTAATTTAATTCCAAGTAACAACACTTCAATTTTAGTATTATTAGACCATTCTCATCCTACATGACATATAACATAATCAATCATCCGATTCTCAAGATCTATTTATTTTAAAAAAAACTCATACGATATCAAACAATCAGATTTTTTTTTTCAAAAATACATATACTAGTACACAAAATAGAAAACTAGTCTATAATATGATTCTATAATATCATACGATTGCACACTCATCACATATAGTTACATAAGCACGTAGTTGGCACACAATATTTCAAAATAATTTTCTAACGGGATTGAAAAGATGATGGTCATTGAAAATTACCTTGAGTTGCGTGTAAATCTCAAGGTAAGTAGCCTCCGAAAGTTCACCTAGTAGCCTCTGTCTACAATAAACTGATAATTAATTAGTCTTATACGTCACGGAGCTATATAATGCCCACGAGGGTTTGTAAGCTAGTGTACTACTTTTATGTAAAGAAAACACTATTTTATAATAAAATTAGAGAAAAGACAATTTATAAAACAATGTTCTCATTATGAATTAGATGCTAAGGTAGAATTTTCTTATTAAAGTAATCTTAATACAGTGCTTTTCAAGCACATCCCACGTGACCACAATAGCTTGACTTCATCTTCCTTTCATTCAAAGATAGGATATTTTCATGGTTTTGTTCTGGTAAATTATTCGGATCGAGATTTTCAAGAGTTATCAAAGAGGATGCGCTGAATAATTTGAACGGGTAAGACATAAAAACAGAGGGTGAGGTTCAATCGTTGCTTGAATTTTCCAAAATAAACAAAATTTATTTCATATGAGAATCATGGTGGTGAATTATAGCTTACCAGCCAAAGATCAAGGTTGAAGATAACAATGCAAATTGTTGATTACTTAAGAAATAATTGAAAAAGGTGGGTTTTCTTTTTGTACGGTATACGACTTTGGTATTTAGGAGGTGTATATATAATGTAGGGATTTTAGGGATTTATTTCTCTGGAAAGTTTAAAAGATAGAACCCAAATTAGATTGAGTTTGACAGTACTAGCTCATCTTTATCCGATAAAACTAATCACCCCTCTTTTCTCCTTTAAAAAAAAAAAAAAATCCAAAACAGGTTTTGAAAATTATCCTCATTCGTTTTTTTTGTTTTTATTTTTTATTTTTTTTATTTCGAAAATAAATAATAATTATAAAATCTATTAATATAACATATATAATTAAAGTTTAAAAGTTTATACTAGCTATAAAATTTTTGGTATTATAAGTATTATACTAAAAGACAAGCAAATCAATGTGAGGCTGACATATGTAACTGTATTATTTGCTTAAATATATTATAGTAAAAGACAAGCAAATCAATGTGAGGCTGACACATGTCACTCTATAATTTGCTTGTCTTATAATGGTAAAACAAATAATTTAAAGAAACCTTAGAACAAGAATTTTGGCTAAAATTTATTGTATGAATTTATGCTAATATGTTAATAATTTTTTGAAATGATTGATTCAAATATAACCTATATATATAATTATGTTATAACTATAATATGGAGCATCTTTTTTCATAGTATATATATAATTAATTTTGAAATAATAATATTTATCATCAACTTTGCCATTATATGTAATATTCAATATTTATACTAATTAAAAGACAAGCAAATCAATGTGAGGCTGACACATGTCACTCTATGATTTGCTCGTCTTATAATAGTAAAAAAAAGAAAAAATTAAAGAAACCTTAGAACAATAATTTTGGTTAAAATTTATTGTATGAATAATTTTGTTTCAGAATATTGTTAATAAAATTTGATAGAATCTAAACTATTTGGAAATAAGTTAGTTTATGGCAACTTATATTAACTGAATTTATGCTAATATGTTAACAATTTTTTGAAATGATTGATTCAAATACAACATATATATATAGTTTTATTATGACTATAACACGGAGTATCATTTTTCATAGTATATATAATTAATTTAGGAATAATAATATTTGTCATAAACTTTGCCATTATATATAATCTTTTTCTTAATTATACGACACTCATTCATGTCTACAATCTTTTACCTTTTTAATTAATAATTACTCTATTTCATTATTTTTGTCTTTTTAGTGTATTTTTGGGTTGTTCCCGGGCTAATGCATAACAGGTATTATTCGAAGCTAAAAATGATTTTTTTTTAAAGAAAAAAAGACATGATGAGTACCATGTACTAGAGTTGTACTTGAGTGAACCTATTCTAAAATTTATATGAACATACTAATGTTCAGCATATTTTTTAAAAAATACTATCCATTCTTCTTGACTTGCAACAAAGGGGTATTATTTATGGGATATAAAAATATTTCTTAGTTGCAACTAATAAAAAATGGAGTTAGACTAGTTAGTATTAGTTTTTAAAAGTCAAACTTAAAGTTTTGCATGTGTACAGTAAAATCTTTATTATAGGGAAAAAAAATAAATTATTAGGGTGTTTATAATTAATTTGACTCTTCCACTAAACTAAAACCTACAATTATGAAATATTGAAAGAAAATTAGAATGAAAATAACGTAAAATTTTATTTTATATATGAAGGGAATGTAAAATATTATTTAAATTGTCATTTCTTAATCCCTTGATCATTATGTGAGTCTATATTTGTGTATATATATATATATTTGTGTGTATGTTCATTGTCATTCCCAAGGTAATGCAAAAAGGGTATCATGCGGGGTTTGGAAATAGAAATTTTATTGGAAAAAAGACATGATGAGTAGCATGTGATAGGGTTGGCTAGGTACTTAAGGAGGAAGTAGTAGTGGAGGTTTTTAATGTATGTATTGTTACATAACATGACACTTTGGTAAATATTAAATAGTTGTCCTATTTTTGCTGTAACGGGGTGAAAAATGGAGGGAAAAATATAAGTGTACAGTAAAAATGCTAAGGGGTGGGTCCTATTTTTGAATTAAAAATTGAAGCTTTGTTTACCCTAGTCTATAGCTGCATTGTAGTTTTTGGAGCTTAGCACTCTTTTCAAATTCATGAACTTACCATTCTTCTAAAATTCGCCAACTTCCCTGCCATAATTCTGGCGATCTTGCAGTGCGTAAATGGTCCATTGGTCGTAAATGGAGTACTTAGAAAGTAGAAACCACAGAGGATCTTGCAAGATACCATGGTGGTCAGTGCGGCCTTAGCATTGTTGATGATGCCGTAGATGATGCTGAAGAGGATGCAAGTGGTGGCGACGAATATTGCGCTGCAGCGTTGGAGGCTTTGTTAGAGTAGGTGAGCCATTTGAATGAATTTTAATTGTTTGAATTTGTATGAATTTGGTTGTTAATATAAGTGTTTTAAGTGCTTGTGAAAGTTAGGGTTTTAAGACAATGGAATTTGCATGAGAAACTTGATTTTGCTATCGAATAATTCGAACGGTATGTAGACACCCAAATGTATCTCCCCAAAACCAAACCAGTGACGAATAACTTTCACGTCATTTGATTATCGAACGAGGTTAAAGTGTGAAAAGTCTAGTGATGTGGTTGTTTTTATTAAAATATCTCTCTTTCTGTTTTCGAAAATATTTCTTTTCGTACCCTATTTATGAAAAACATCTAATCCAGTTTAGTTTGGTCCATGATAAGGTAAAACAATGGTGTATTTTGATGGGGTTTGAAAAGACCTTTCCAATGATATATTATAAGCCCAATTCTGATTAATAATAAGAAAGTTATGACCAAAATACTAAACTGGGCCAAACCGGATTTTACCCACGACCCAATGATCAAGTGGAGGATCCAAAGGTTTAATCTCATTACTAAACTAAATAATATTAATTAGAAGCTTCTATGAGTTTCTAAAATATCTTAATTATCCTTTTTGAGAAGATAAAATTAAAGAATTTGAAATTGAATAAAAACTTTCCTTTTTTAAGTCCTAATTCTATTCGAATTTAAAGATGTTCAAAGATAGTAAGATATTATGTTCGTGCCTCATAATTTTTATCCAAATTTTATATGGTTGGATAGATCTTGAAATTATCTTTCCAATGATATATTACAATATTAATTCCGAGCTTTAACGAAAAAGATATGAAAGGAATACGAAACTTTATCCAAAAATGACACTCTTCCACTATTTCGGCAATACCTTTTTATCTACAAAAGATTTTAATCTGATTCTAATTGGGTTGGAAAGTACACTTCAAGAGCTTTCTAACGACATATTATATGACTAATTTGGACTTCTGGATTAAATGATGATAAAAACAAAATTCGCAAAAAACTATCCCAGCGCCAAATGGCAGGCTTGTCGCCTGGGGCTAATATCTGTCGCTTGGGGCTAATACCTGTCGTCTAGAGCTAACTCCTGTCGTTTGCAATAGGAGGTCTTTTATTCCAAATGGGACTAGAACTCTTTTCTATCATTTCCGAACTATTTTTCTATAAATAGGGGTCATATCTCCCCATTTTTAATCATTAACAACCCAAAATTCTCTAATTCTTTCTCTCTCTAAAAGCTAGAGGCTTTCTCTATCGCTATTATTTTCTAAACTTTCCCTCTTATAAAATTCCGCATACATTAGTTCTAGACACACCTAGCTAAGTTCGAAGTTGCCATCGCCCTATACGTGAAAGGTTGATAATTTCTGAGGGTTCGGTCCCAAATCCCTATTTCTATTATTTAATTTAATTGTTTGATTTAATATTTTTCTTGAAGTTACTAACGCGTGTATTTTGTTATTAGAAAGATAAACGAGGCATAGAAGTAAGTGAATTAATTACTCTATTATTCTTTTGATATAGAAATCATGCTTAGATTATTTTGTTAATTCATATTATTATGTTAGGATGTTTTATTGCTTCCTAGTATCATGTTTAGGGTTAACTAATATGTCTGATATTATTATGATGCTTCCTATTTCTTTCCTAATATCATGTTAGTGTCATGCTAGGGCTAGATCTTTGATTTTTAATGTTTACTGACATGCTAGGGTTCGTTATTAATCTTGTTAGTATCATGCCTAGGATCTTGCTATTATTATTAAGCTTTAATACGATTATGATGATGATTATTATTATTATACATTGTTGCTTGATATTTTATATATTATTGTTATTGCTTGATCACACCTTTTATGCATGCTTAAAGGGAATTTGCACTTGTAATCACGCTTAATAAGATAACTAATAATCTTGTTTAGGCTAATATGATTAGAATTCAAGTGATCGCCAATAATACATTTGTTTGCGCATTAATATTCAACCAGCGTAGATTAAACAGGTTTAGGGTTAATCTATTGATTGCATATTAGTCAGAAACCGCACATGAATACGAGAGGAATAAAGTAGAGGCCTATTATTAAGGCAGGTTTAATCTCTTTTAGGGTGGATTTGTACTTTCATCCCCAAATATCCAGTCATGGTTCTAGACTACTATGGAGTTAGCGATCTCATGGTTCGTAAAGGGGTGTAACCTTCACCCTGTGAACGGTTTACAAGGTCCTAAAACTTGTTGGCGACTCTTTTTCTCTAGCTTTCTTTCCTTTGGACGCCACCATGCTTAAGTGTATGATCATGGTGGGGCACAAGTGTGGGATGCTTGAATATTCCCTACAACTATCTTGAAATTTTAGGTTTGGGTGATGTAAAAAGTTGGAATTTTTTAAAATATTAGGTATGGGTGACTAATAAATTTTGTAAATTAGTTAAATGTTGGAAAAAGTAGAGCAATGTGGGCATATTGTTAATGCTAGTTTTAAAATTATCATAATATATGTTCTACCCTGTGTAGTTGTGCCCTGTGTTGCTGTGAGTAATTGTTTTGTTAAATTGTTAGAATGTTAATAAGGTAGTGATGTATGATATTGTGTTTTGTTAGATTCTGAAAAGAAATTTGTGTAGTGTGTGTGATATTGTGTTTAAAATTTTGGATCATGGTTAAATGTTTGAATGATGGTTGTTGTTGGGGAGAAGTCTTTTAGGACTCCTAGGAAAGGGAAGAGCAATGACTCAGTTCATGTTGAATTGAAGAGACGGTGGAGTTGGAGTTGGATGTACCTCTGTCGCCCCCTAGTGTTGGAATGGTGTTTGGCTCAATTTTAGAAGTCGATGAGTACTTTCGGAATTATGGGCAGCAGTAGGGGTTTGGTGTTGTGCGTGCTAGTGGTGCTAAATCAGGAAAAGGCATGAAGAGGAATTTTAAGTGGACTTGTGAATGCTTTAGGAGGCCTGTGAGGAAGAGGAAAAAGATTAAACCTGGGCTAATTTGTGATGCTCAGATTAGTGCAGATAAAGATATGTGCCCTAAACGGAAGTCGAAAAAAGTTAACTTCCCTGTGAATCTCTATGCTAATGTGAATAAGTTAGGGCAATGGGACATTCAGAGGGCTGATATGGAACATGATGGTCATAATCCTATTCCTGGGAAGTCTAAGAACATAAGTAGGTTTCGGAAGAAGTTTTTGGTGGAAAATCCTCATCTTATGCGGCAGCTCTCTAATGATCGAATGGCCGGTGTTCCTATAGCTAAGATATACCGGTGTATGGCTAGGCAGAGGAATGGTTTGGTGGACATGCCTTTTGAGCAGAAGGACCTACATGATGAAGTTGCAAAACACAAGAAAAGGGTGTTTGATGAGGGTGATGCAAAATCCGTGTTTGAGTACTTCAAGAAGATGGTAGCGGACAATTCTAATTTTTTTCATACATATCGAGTAGATGAAGAAGGTCGTTTGAAAGATGTGTTATAGGTTGATGCTAGGATTAGGGAAACCTATGAGGAGTTTGGTGATGTAGTTGTGTTTGACTCAACCTACCTGACAAACGAGTACAAACATCCATTTTGTAACTTTGTTGGCGTTAACCATCACGGGCAAACCATTCTTTTCGGGTGTGCTCTTGTTAGGCAGGAGACAGTTGAAACTTTTGAATGAGTATTTTCTAATTGGCTGAGATGTATGTAGGGATGGAAATGGATCGGGTTCGGATCGGATGGAGCTCCACCCGCATCCGTCTCTCGCATCCATCTGTTTCACCCGATTCATCCGTCACCCGCATAATACATCACCCGAAATCTATCCATCCACCATCCGCAGGTGAAACGAATGGGCCGGGTGGTAAAAATGTGGGTGAATAAAAATTAATTTTAGACAAAAAAACTTGAGAAAACTATTTTGACCCTTTAATATTAAAATAATTATTGTAAAATAATTGTGATATGACAAATATTAACATAAAAAATAAAATATAATCGTACCATACAACTTCTAATATGCAAATGTTATATGTATAAGATATTTATATTTATTTAAAAAAATAAGAATATTTATAATATTAAACGGATGGATGGATGAGTGACGGATGAGATTAACCACCACCCGAATCCGACCCGATCCATCACCCGATTCACCCGTCACCTGCCTCTCATCCATATAAACCGAGTTTTTCACCCGTTTAATAAAGCGGATGGACGGGTGGTCGGATTATTCGTTGGATATTTCCATCCTTAGATGTATGGGTGATAAAGATCCTATTGGGATTCTAAATGACTAAGACACAACAATGAGGAAGGCCTTGAAGGTGGTTATGAAAGGCACCACTCACAGATGGTGTATTTGGCACATTCTTAACAAGTTTTCAAAGAAGTTAGGTAAACGAGCTCACTATCCAGAGTTGAAGGAGGAGCTACGTCAGACTGTGTATGATAGTCTAGATTATGAGGAATTTGAAGAACGCTGGCACAAGGTTATTAAGAAATATGAAGCTGATGATGATGAATGGCTTGAAGGTACAATTAATATTTATATTTTTTGTTCATTATTTATTAGTTGGTTTGCCTATATTTTTTGAAATTAAATCTGTATTTTCTGGAACATAATGAAGTAGATTTTTCTGGAATTTGTTGCTTATTATTTAAAGTGATGTTGGTGTTAAAATTGTGGTGATAATAACACTCTTTATGTTACTGGTAATTAGTTATTACATGTTGCTCATGTATTATATTGAATGTTGGTGCTGGAATAGGTGTTTAAGTACTGTATTCTGCTATGTTTTTTGTGCTGGAATAGGGTTATTCGATGAACGGGGCATGTGGGTTCCTGCGTTTGTGTAACATTGGTATCGGGCCGGGATGAAAACCACTCAGAGAGTTAAGAGTATTCATAGTTTTTTTTGATGGGTATTTGAGCAAACACACTTTGCTTTATGAATTTGTGGAGAGTTATGAAGAAGCGCTTTCGGTTAGATGCACTACTGAAAAGAAGGCAGATGATAACAACACTAGATATGTTAGGAAGACAATTACTGATTTCCCGACTGAGGTTATATTTCAGAAGATCTACACATATGCCAAATTCAAAGAAGTCCAGCGAGAATGCAACCGTTTGATGTATTTAAGTGGAATTGAAAAAAAACTAAGGTTTCTGATCATGTAGTTGAGCATGTTATTCAAGATAGAGTTTGGTACAAGCCTAAGAACTCATCGAAGGAAAATCCTTCGAAGTGTAAGAGGAGATACAAGGTCACCTTTGACACCGTTAGTAAGGATGCTTGCTGTGAATGCAAGTACTTTGACTGTCATGGAATTATCTGTCGTCATATAATCAAGTTGTATGAGTTGAATGACCATACAGAGATTCCAGAGAAGTTTATTTTGAGGCGTTGGAGGAAAGATGTGATAAGACAACACACTCGTATAAGGGTATCATATCATGATCCAGATAAGACGGAGGAGGTGTGCAGGTTTGACAAGATGATGGTGAAGTTTAATTGCGTTTGTTCTAAGTCCTCTATTTTTAAAGAGACAAAAAACCTAGTTTTGCAAACGCTTCAATTACTTGATATTCAAGATGATGAGAAGTTGGCGATGTTGAAGAAAAATGCTCAGAACGACTCTGGCACAAAGTTAACCCAGACCCCTCCCTCAGTGTGCTTGGAAAAGGGAACCCCTATTACCCCATCCCCACAAAGGTAAGGGAGTTGTTTTGAGATACCCAAAGATCCACCTAGACCCAAGAATCCTCCTCTTAGAACTACAGATGTTAGATACCCGTCATGTATTGAGAGAGGAAAAAAAGGTGGTAACAAGAAGACCACTACTCAACCCAAACAAGTTGATCAACATTGTGTTGCACCGTCCTATCCTCAGGTCTTAAACCCCTATTCCTTCAGTGATGTAGATACCCAAAGATCCACCTAGACCCAAGAATCCTCCTCATAGAACTACAGATGTTAGATACCCGTCATGTATTGAGAGAAGAAAAAAAAGGTGGTAGCAAGAAGACCACTACTCATCCCAAACAAGTTGACCAACATGTCCTATCCTCAAGTCTTAAACCCCTATTCCTTCTGTGATGTAGATAATTGTTTAAGTAATTACTTTTTTTTTTTACATTTTGGCAATAGGTTACAATTGTATTTGGTAATCTTGTGATGTATTGTACTTCTTGATTTGTTGTTTTGTTTGGACAAGTACCACCAGGTTTTGTCTTCCCTTATAGCTCCCAATCTGTGAGAGGGATACAGATGGTTGATGGTGACGGTTCTATTGGGTACTTCACTGGTGTGTCAAGCGGGAATAATCAAAACACAATACCTAATGTTTTGGGGTTTTTTGTACGTATCCGAATGGAGGGTGTGTACGTCCCTCGGGAGACAGATCTGCAATGCAACACTCGAACGGCCCGATCACCTGCAAAACAACGGACCTCGGGGGGGAGGCCGGAGGTCCGCCTCCGACGATCAAGTCAGTGACCGAAATAATGTATTTTAGAGAGAGAAAGTAGAGAGAAGGGAGAGTAATGTGGGGGGCCTTGCCCTTGGAGAGAGAATTGGATCCTTTAAAGCTGATGTAATGATCAGTATTTATAGAGCATTGGGATATGTGCCTCTTAGGTTATTTAACCTAAGTAGATTGGCTTCCCACCGTTTTACGATTTCTAGGGTTGTGGACTTAGAGCCCATTTTCACCCTTCTATCATTGAGTGACACGTGTCATGCTCTAATTGGCTCATTGAACGCTGAGCTTGCGGACACGTGTCGAGGTGGCATTGGTCCACATATATAGGGGGTATTTTTACCCCCAAACATTAGCCCCTCGGAAGGGGTAATTTCTCTTTCAAGAGGAATTACTCCTTTCAAAATCAAGGCTTTATTTTCCGCTTGTTCAAAAGCTCTATGGGCGGCATATGTCTAGTTCAATAAAAGAGGGATTTGATTAACATGGAAAATCTGATACCTTAAATGGTATGATATTTTCTAAGTTAATCAATCATAATAATGATTGCCGCCTGAACTAGACAGATGACGACTTTTATTTCTTTTAGCCCCACTATGGTGGTCATATGACCTTTGAGAGACTTAGAATATTTTTGAGACGTTTGACATCCCATAAGGCAGGAGGCGAATGGCTGCCTAGGGGGCAGGACGCAAATGGCCGCCTGGGGGCAGGAGGCAAATGGCCGCCTGACTCTTCATAGGGAAGGAGGCAAATGGCCGCCTGACTAGGAGGCAAATGGCCGCCTGACTCTTCACAGGGCAGGAAGCAAATGCCGCCTGGGGGCAGGAGTCAAATGGCCGCCTGACTCTTCATAGGGCAGGAGGCAAATGGCCGCCTGACTATTCACAGGGCAGGAGGCAAATGGCCGCCTGGGGGCAGGAGGCAAATGGCCGCCTGACCATTCACAGGGCAGGAGGCAAATGGCCGCCTGGGGGCAGGAGGCAAATGGCCGCCTGACTATTCATAGGGCAGGAGGCAAATGGCCGCCTGACTATTCACAGGGCAGGAGGCAAATGGCCGCCTGGGGGCAGGAGGCAAATGGCCGCCTGACTATTCACAGGGCAGGAGGCAAATGGCCGCCTGGGGGCAGGAGGTAAATGGCCGCCTGACTATTCATAGGGCAGGAGGCAAATGGCCGCCTGACTCTTCACAGGGTAGGAAGCAAATGCCGCCTGGGGGCAGGAGGAAAATGGCCGCCTGACTCTTCATAGGGCAGGAGGCAAATGGCCGCCTGACTATTCACAGGGCAGGAGGCAAATGGCCGCCTGACTATTCATAGGGCAGGAGGCAAATGGCCGCTTGACTATTCACAGGGCAGGAGGCAAATGGTCGCCTGGGGGCAGGAGGCAAATGGCCGCCTGACTATTCATAGGGCAGGAGGCAAATGGCCGCCTGGGGTGTTTGTAATCCAATTATACTCTCAATGTCCTTCTACCCCATTGGGAGGACTTGTATAATTTCGGAAGGTAATCTAGGTTAGAACTTTGGTCGATCACCGGCTAATGTCTTTTGGACATCCGGTTCCCGAAGACTTGGTCGTTCTTTAGATTACCCAGGTCAGGCGGCTATGAGTTGACCAATGAGGTCGTTCAATTTTTGCCGCCTGCAGGCGTACATAAAGCAAACGATAGAGTGCTTTCTACGACGATTGCACCCGGAGGGGTGTCGCCGGACGCCATTGTCCATGTTGGGACAGACGATTTTATGAAAAAAGCAACCATCCGGCCATTGGCCTCTGGTCTAGGTTGAGACCGGCTGTATAGCCACTAAGCGGTTTTGTGCCTAGTTTAGTTATCTGGCCACTGGCCGCATGTCACTCGGACGTTGAATTCGCTACTAAGTTTCAAACTTAGTTTATTATCCGGCCATTGGCCTCACGTCACTTGGACGTTTGTTTAGCTACTAAGTTTCAAACTTAGTTTATTATCCGGCCATTGGCCTCACGTCACTTGAACATTAATTTCGCTACTAAGTTTATAACTTAGTTTATTCAATTAATTAATATTCAATAATGTCAATACTAACAATAATAAAAAGTTACCTCGTTAGGGCTTGATGGTACCAACTCAATAGTTACAAGGCAGCTTGACATATACTTGTATTTTGCATGCCACATTTGTTCTTAACACGCCTAACTTGGAAGCATGGGGCAACAATTAATAGTATTCCATACTTGACTGCCATGAACTTGAGAGGCGGCTTTCTTAGTGTCAGTGAGGGTGCCGCATAAATTAATTCCTCTTGGTCTTAGATGGAATTTCAATGCCAAAATTTACAAGCTTAAGTCCATATACATTCGGCTAGGCTTAAACCTATATATGCCGCTTGGCATGCTTAAGCTTCTGGCTCTTTAAATGCCTCACGACCATATGCAATCACAGCCGGAGATATTACAAGCTCTTTGCTGTAGTGTCTTGCGGCTTTTGTTATTTCATGGCGCTTGCTTTCATTTTAGTTTTGTCGCCTATGCTAACTCATACAAGCTCGAACACAAGTTCTCAAAGGTTGGTCGGCTTTTGCTTGAATAGACTAAGCTTACAATAGAACTCTCTTGTTTGTAGCTGCTTTGGGTAATGGGTAGTGTCAGGCGCTTGATCCAAGCAGCCCCTACAGTCGGGCAAACTTTAACAGCCCCTAGCAGCACATACAGCCGGCCTTGGTTAATGAACAAAGCAGCCATGGCAGCCGGCTTTGAGGTTGAACAAAACAGCCATGGCAGCCGGATTTTATTGGTGAACAAAGCAGAACAGTAGCCCCCACAACCAGCTTACTTGATGAGCAACAATGTCACTGCAGGCAGGCTTGAGGATGCTCAAGGCAGCCCGACATTGATGTTGTTTGTCCGTCTCAAGAAAACTCCAAGCAAGCTTTTTTTTTTTTTTTTTTTTTTTTTTTGAGTGAGTTGTATTTATTCTCATCATGTAACAGCAAGTTTGTTGTCAAAGTGTCGTATGTGGCTTGTCAAACTCTTTTCTTCCTCCAAAATGATCATGTAGACAGACGGCCTTTCCCACCTGAATGATCAGGTTGGTTATTTTTTATTTTTTTTTTTGAAATCATAATAATGATTTGCAATTTTGCATGGTAGCCCAACTAGGCTTCACGCACAAACGCTGCTTAAGGGGTGATACACCCGTTAATTCTTCATGACATTGTAGCCGTTCTTGAGGTTGAATGCAGCAGCCCCTTCAGCCGGGCTTGGTTGAGGCATAAAGAAGCCTCATAGCCGGTTTTGTTGAGGCCGGAAACAACTACATCCGGAATTAGTTGATGAGCCTGGGTGCCCATACAACCGGGGTAAATTGTTGAGCATGGATGCCCATACAACCAGCTTTTGTGATGAGCAAAGCTGCCACTACAGCCGAAGAAGAGACAATTCTTGATGATTTTTTAATCAAAACAGGGGGATGTGTTGATGAACAACACAGCCCCTGTCATCGAGCTCAAAGAATCAAAGACACAACCGCTCTTAATGAACAACCAAGCAGCCCCTTCGGCTGGTCTTGAGAATGAACAAAGCATCCCACGGCTGGGTATATTTGACGAGCACTTGAGCCTTGGCAACCAGGGTAAATTGGCCAAGAGAGTTGCAACTACAGCCGGATTAAATTTGATGGAGAAAACTGCCCTTTGCTTGATTCATGAGAATGAGCTCTTCAAATGATGACAAGCGAGCATGAGATGTCAAAAAAGCTTTTAGCTCGAGAAATAGGTTTGCTCTGATCACACATGCGGCTTTCTATGCCGTCTGACCCTTGCTTAGGTTGGGTGCCGCTTGAACAAGTTTACAATGCTCTTGCTAGCTCACTTCACAGCCGTTTTTGAGGTTGTTCAAAGCAACCCCCATAGCCGGGTTTAATTGGCTACAACCCAGGCGGTATGGAGTGTGCTGCACCCGGGTTAATAACTTGATGATTGTAACCGGCTGACCCTATTGATACTCACAGTAGTTTGGGGCCAAGCACACACCAAACGCTTCTTGCCGCTTGTACAAGGTTTAAATCGAACACAGACGGGCTGACATTTTTAATAACGCGGACCGACTATGTTTGATGATGCTGACTGGCTCCATCCTTGCTAACCACCTCTGCTAGTTAGCTATAATTGCCGAGTCTGACTTGTTAAGGCAAGAAGAAGAAATGGAGCAGCTATATAATAATAACGATGAATAATATAGCAGCCATTGCAACCGGCTTTGAGGTTGAACAAAACAACCACGGCAACCGGGCATAAATGAGGCAATCAAGAAGCAGACCCTACGGCTGGGTCTGATTGAAGCATAGAGAAACCCTCACGGCTGGGCTTGGGAATGAACAAAGCACCCCTGCAGGCGGGCTTAATTAGGGAGTAAGGCTGCCCTTATAGCCGGGAAAAATTGAAGCGCAATGCAGCCATGGCAGCCGTTTATTTGAGGCACCCATCATGGCTCTGACCGGCTGCCACCATTGCTAGCAATCACTGGCTGACACCATTGGAGCAAAGCTGCCCCATGCCGCCTGCATATGGTTGCCGCTTGTATATGCTACCACAAGAAAAAGCCTGGCCGCTTGTGTGTGCTAACACAAGAAAGAAGCTTGGCCGCTTGGTGGTTCTCTTGCTTTGGTTTCATTGAGATTCGGCCACCTCACGCTTGCTAACACACACGAGTTCATACATACAAATTAAACTTTGATAGCTGTCAAAAACTTGAAGTATGGAAATGTATCTCACTTGCCGTATGTAAATGCCGCATGATACTGTCAATTATGCAAAACATTTAATTGTAGGCTCATGTTATTTCATTAGCAACAAGCAATTAATTTATTAAATAATTTAATAGACCGCTTGCCGCCTAGCTTCTTATTTATACAATCATAATAATGATTTGATAATAAGGATATATAGCTTGCAAGCTTGGCCGTATCTCTTGTATTACAATTTTGGAAGTGTGGAAATGCATGAGTACACTTGCCGCATGCATATACCCCACTAATTACAAGAGTTTACTCTTGAAAATCAATTGTATAATATTATGTATATAATAATACAATTGATTTGATGTTGATAGTATCAAACTAACAATCAAAGATAGCATTAAGGCCGGCTGTATGATCCGGCTGGGTGGCCATAGCATGCGGCCGCTCATTAAATGAGTTGGATTAAAGTATTGGAGTTGGCCAATTTAGCCGTCTCTCCCCTAATAAAATTAAGATTAAACGACATTGCCCTTTAACCTTCAAATATGCATGACTTAGTCTGACAGGCCTTTTTGGCCGCCTGACTCTCGACATTCAGCCTCATGACGCCTGCTGTACTTGACATCCGGCCTCATGACGCCTGCTACCTCCCAAAGGAGGCTCCTCTCTTGAGTCGGTGATCCACAACCGTTGTGCCATTACAGATGTGTCTCCCCACAGACGGCGCCAAATGTTTTGGGGTTTTTTGTACGTACCCGAATGGAGGGTGTGTACGTCCCTCGGGAGACAGATCTGCAATGCAACACTCGAACGGCCCGATCACCTGCAAAACAACGGACCCCGGGGGGGGGCGGAGGTCCGCCTCCGACGATCAAGTCAGTGACCGAAATAATGTATTTTAGAGAGAGAACGTAGAGAGAAGGGAGAGTAAATGTGGGGGGCCTTGCCCTTGGAAAGAGAATTGGATCCTTTAAAGCTGATGTAATGATCAGTATTTATAGAGCATTGGGATATGTGCCTCTTAGGTTATTTAACCTAAGTGGATTGGCTTCCCACCGTTTTACGATTTCTAGGGTTATGGACTTAGAGCCCATTTTCACCCTTCTATCATTGAGTGACACGTGTCATGCTCTAATTGGCTCATTGAGCGCTGAGCTTACGGACACGTGTCGAGGTGGCATTGGTCCACATATATAGGGGGTATTTTTACCCCCAAACACCTAGTTACTTCTTAGGGTCTGAACTAGAATTTCGGTCGATGTAAAGTGCAGGTTTCATCCCTTACCAATACACTTAGTATAGGCCTATGTACCCTGCCACTCAGGTGCCAGCAACAACCAACTCCTCTCGCACTACTTTTGGTGCTTCCCTTGCAAGGCCTATGTTCAGACCCATTGCTCCTAACCCATTACTCGTAAACCCATGTACAAAAGCGGCTCTAATCAATGGCCTCCAAATCATCAAAATGCTTGGAAATGGGAAACTCAGGTTACTAATCATGCAAACCAATATGTTATTAATTAGCTGCCTTAGATTCAACAGGGTGGCATACAACCGGCTGCTTAACATAGAATGATATAGAAAGGAGTTTTTGGTTGAAGCTAACATAATTTGTGGAGTATTTATTCTAATTTAGGAGCTTCAATTTTTTGCAAATATCCGATGTCCATACCTACACATAATGCTAATTTGACATGCACATTGGTAAGTCTTTTTTGTAAGATCAGTACATTGATCCTATTATCGGCAGATTGGTAGGTCTATTTTTTTGTAAGATCAGTACATTGATCCTATTATTGGAAGCTATTATTTTAACTCAAAATGTTGGGAATTATTTGTAACTTAATTACCTTAATCGTATTACTAGGGCTGTTATTTTTTTTACCTAATATTTTCGATTGACCCTCGGTTATATGTATTATTTGTGTTAGGAATATTTGTACTGCCACTATATATGCGTACTTTTGCTGGTCATGTCATGTATTCTGTTTTTTTTTTTTTTTTTTTTTTTTTTTTGGTGCTTAAATGTCTCCCAAGTAATCCCTTGTCCCTTTATACTAACACTAAATTTACTTTAATGAAAATGGCCGGATCAACTAGATACGCATTAAAAAGAAACATATTATAGAACATTAGTTACTTCATGGCTAGTGTGTTAGGGAATCCCTTCATTCCTAACAACAAATATCGATTTGGAATCTATTTCTCAACAACTATCAAAAGCGGTTTCAAATGTTTTTTTACGTCTATTAGATTGTTTTCTAATTTTGATACAAGAGTAGTTACTTTATGGCTAGTGTGTTAAGGGATGTGTAAAAAGAACGACACTCATTCACAAACTTATTAGTGTTATCCTATTTTGATTTATTTCATGGGTTTATTACCAAATTTACAGGTTCAATTCATCATTTTCAAAACCCCCTATCATGACCAACTACGTCAGTTTACATTAAGAAGCGGAAGGGTAACATTAACATGGTCAAGAGTTTCACTAACACATGAAACGGTAAAATTAGTACCTGAAAGGGTACCATTCACCTAATGGAGTAGCATGACCATGACCAACTTTAAGGCTTAAGGGTACCACTGAAACAAGGAAGGGTACCACTGAGATATGAAAGAGTCATAAATGAAGTTGAAAGGGTACCACTCATATAGAAAATAGTACCCTTAACCTTATGCACTACCATGACCATGATCAATTTTAAGGGTTAAGGGTACTACTGAGACATGAAAGGGTACCATTGATATATGAAAGAGTCATAACTGAAGTTGAAAGGGTACCACTCATACAGAAAATAGTATTCTTTCACCTTGTGCACTACCATGACCAACTTTGAGGGTTAAAGGTACCACTGAGGTATGAAAGGGTACCACTGAGATATGAAAGAGTCATAACTGAAGTTCAAAGAGTACCACTCATACAGGAAATAGTATCCCTTCACCTTATGCACTACCAGTAGCTAAAAAATTATTACATTAGCAATACAATTTAGGTTTCCTGGTGGATTTAAAGGAATTTTATGTGTACCATTTACTTTTGTGTTGCAATTTAAAGTTATAATTAGAAAGGAATACGAAATATTAAATTTGGTTTACGGTGTGATTTACTTTAAATAAAGTCACGAACCGTCTCCATCTATGTTCTAATTTGTAAATTGGATAAATGTGGAACCCTTTCGAATCACCACGTTCAACCCGTGAGCAATGTTTAATAACAATGTTTGTCATTACAACATCTATCTATTTACATTATCATTTGAAGGGATAAAGGGATTTGTAGATTATCGTTAATAGAATATATGAAAGACGAGTTGCTATAGTAGTCACTATGTACATCGTATTTGCTTTGTCTGAAGTAATGTACTTTGGCGTAAATTTGTTTAGCCTTCATTCCTACATCCTACACAAAAGTGTCAAAGATGTGAATTACTACTTTTAAAGTTTGGTATACAATTGGACTCCTATTCCGCTGGAATTATAAATCTCTCACTGGTATGTAAAATTCGTTTATGGTTAAAAAGAGCAATTGATACATTTAGAGGAATACCTTGATACGACTGAACACGCTTTTACCTCTATTGAAGTTGATTTTTGTACAACTCAAAGATTTAAAATTTTTACTATGTAGTTACAACGGCTAAATATTCATGTCAGTAGTTGCTAAGTTGCTACAGGTCACTTGATACACAGCTGTTTGTGGCACTATTCAATCTAAGTTCAAAGTCCCCATAAGTACCAATAAATGAAGCGGGAAATTTCCCCCCCCACAAAATGTACTGAAAATTAGTTGTATAATTAGGGGATAGGGTGTAGTACATGAATTCTTTACCTTCTCCACCCTCATAATATACAAACATGACTTCACAGTCTACAACATCAAATACCCACCGATTTTTGGAGCAACCAAACTCAGACATATAGTGGGTTGCTGCGAAGAAGTGTAACTGCGGTGGACAAAGTATAGCGGAGTTTTGAATTTCCAATTCCACAGCAAATCCAATGTGGCCTTACTACTAGTGCAGATCATGCAACTATTGGCAGTGGGCAAACGAGGTGGACTTCATCCGCAATCCAAACAACAACGCCAACGCCCTCAATTTGATTTGTCAAAGGCTAGACTCCATAGAGTGTATGGGTTAGAAAACATTAAAGATCATTGTTATTTATGCGATAATTGGGGTGGTATTCAACCTGAAGGGATAAATATCTTCTGTGAACTTTATGTTACTATTATTTATTATCTTGCGTCTTAGTTATCTCCTAGTAACTATTATAGGCATTAACCTATGTATGAGGATTTTAATATCACCTCACAAAAATAGTATTCCTACTCCACTACTTTGTATCCTAATCATGTACCTTGAAAATATATCAAATTTGGATTGCAATATTATGTTATGTTGAGGTAGTAGTGTTGTCGTCATTTGAAGTGCGCCTACATTAAAGCATGTGGTGAATATGCTTGGCACTCATAGGAAGTGTGAATTGACACAATATAATTAGGGACAAGGAGAGTAGGGAGCCGCCAACAAATTTTTAAAGAACTTGTAAACCATACAAGGATCATAAAAGGCAACCACAATAAAGGGACAACGAAAGGCAACAACTATTGACCCATGAAGGTTACACCCCATTCATAATCCATGAGATTACTAACTCCATATGGTTCGGAACCATGAAAGGAGGATCGGGGATGATGGTACGAAGTGAGTCATGGAGTCACATTCGCCCGTATTGGCCTCTACTCGATTCTTATGATGAAAATGTTATTCATGCAATCTCAAAGGCATGCAAACAAAATATTCAATTTGCTCCAAACTATTATTATGCTAAATTGGTTTAATATTAATGCAACACATAATTCTAAAATAGCGTGATCACTTATTTAAACAATAAGATTAAAAAGGAACCTAAATCGGTCATCTAAATTATCTTATTAGGCGTGATTTTCAATTACATATTCCTTTTAAACATGCAATATGGTGATCATAAATAATAGAAAATAAACATTAATTTTGGAAGCAATTTAATAATAATAGCGTTAGTCAAATCAAATACAAATTAACCTAATCATGATACTAGCAATATTAAAATAAAATAAGTAATTAATTTAAGGTTATTTTAGATTTTAACACCTACTAAAAACCCGAAAATGGTTTTTAACACCTCGAAAAAAAAATGATTTTAACACCACCCAAATTTCAAAAAATTGGGTATTACCACCACGTAACTGATTTCGTTTACAAAGCCATTAAGTAGGGCCATATAGACACGTGTCGCTTTATTATTGGCTAAAAAATAAAAAATTAATAAAAAATTAAAAACAAAAAATACAAATTTAAAAAAAAAATAAAAAAAACCTAAAACTACCCCCAGCCACCCCAGCCCCACCACCGCGCCACCAGCATCGTCCCCCAATCCACCCACTGCCGGCGTCCGGCATCCCAGAGAATCGCCCGGCGTCGGTGACCCCACCCCCACCCCCCTTCCTCCACTTATGCACCCCACCCCTTCCCTTTCCCCATTTTCGTTTCCCGACCCACCACCCCGAAACCACCCTAAACGCCCCCTCCCCCGGAAAACGTCCCTCCTCCCCCAAAAACGCCCTCCCTCTCCTTTCCCCCTCCTTTTATCGATTCCCTACCACCCCAAACAAAACCCTAAAACCCGTTTAGGGTGGTTTCGGGGTTGTGGGTCGGGAAATGAAAATGGTGAAAGGGAAGGAGTGGGGTGCGTAGGTGGAGGAAAGGGTGGTGGGGGTGGGTTCGTCGGCGCTGGGCGATTCTCTGGGACGCCGGACGCCGGCAGGGGGTGGGTTTGGGGACGACGGTGGTGGCGCGGTGGTCCACAGTTTTAGGTTTTTAATTTTTATTTTTTTTAATTTTTTTAAACAAATAAAATAGTGACACGTGTCACTGTGGACCACATTTAACGGAATTTTAACGGAAACCGTTAAGTGGTGGTAATATCAATTTTTTGGAAATTTGTATGGTGTTAATACCCATTTTTTTGGAGGCGTTAAAAACCATTTTCGTGTTTTTAGCAGGTGTTAAAATCTAAAAAACCTTAATTTAATTAATTACTCACATTCTACGCGTTCCTTTAAATTGCTACATCATGAATAAATTGTTAGTAACTTCAATAAAAAAATGTAAATCAAATGGAAATTAAATTAAATAAATGTTGAGTTGATTTGGTCCAAACCCTTAGTTAATTATACCTTTTACACCTTGGTTTACGGATGGAACCTCGGGTCGAGTATGGACTCCTTGGGTGCTTAAGAGAAGAATGGTGTAATTAGGAATATATGTTTAAGGCTTAGAGTATGAGAAAGAGAGGAGAATGATACTTGGTGTAAAAAGAGAGGAAGAGAGAATGATTTTTGTCCCTGAATTGCAGAAAGGAAGGGGTATTTATAGAGGAAATGATTAGGGGATCACACGGAACCCTAGAAAAGATAAAAACCCTAGTTTAGGGGCACCGTGACACGACAGAGGATGCAGCGACATGGCAGAGGATGCCGCGACACTGTAAAATAATTGCCCTAAAAAGATAAAACGCGTGCATGTTTTACGCGGAGAAAACACGGGAAAATTCCGTGACACGACACATGTACCATGACACGGCACAGGACACTGCGACGCGGCAGTGTCCACCGTGGCACGGTATAATACACAGTGTCACGATAAAAAAGCGCATGAGAAAAATGCATAAATGACACGGAAAAAGCACCTTGTCATGGTATGTGTATCGCGACACTGTACAGATTGTTGTGACACGGTACTAGCTGTCGTGCCATGTCAGATATTGCCGCGACGCGGCAATTTCGTTGTTGCGCGGCAATTCCAGTTTGTACGCGTTTTTAAAATTATGATAACTTTTGATCCGTAACTTGGAATAACGCATATAATATATCGTTAAATATCAAGTCTAATTTCCAACCCAATTAGATTCAGATCAAAATCATTTGTAGATTTTAAGTTATGGCCGCTTTAGTAGAATGGTGTTGGTTTTTGGCTGAGTTTAGTATTTTGCTCATATCTTCTTCGTTTTAAATCGGAATTGAGATTATGATATATTGTTTGAAATATTATTTCAAGGCCTATCCAAAAAAAATAATAATTGAATCAAAATTATAGGGTCCCAAAATCAGTTTCTCTTAGTTTTGTGATGTGGACACGAAAAGTGAAAAGTAAGTTATGGTTTAGGGAAATGAGCTATGAATTGGATTGGTTTATGAAATGTATTGAATGAAAACATGGATTTAAGCACTCCAAAGATTAAATATTAAATCCGACCAATAAATGGAGATGAGAGGTTGTTCATCATCGGGTTTGGTTTTGGGGAGACATTTTTAGGTGTCTACAGAAGCCCCCACTTTGGTAAAGTTTGTAGAAACGCCAGTTTCGAACGATAATCAAAGTAGTCGATAGGGAAGGAGAAGGATTTGAGAAGTTCTGTAATCCTAAATCACTCTTTATACGCCGATACATGCAGAAAAATGTTAGTTCCACAGATAAAAGAGTAAAGGGATAGAATGCTTATCTAACACTAGTGTATCGGTGGAAAATATGTTTGATAATATCTGACACCAATGTATCGATGACAGATGAGTTTGGTAGCTTTCTATGCTTGAAGAAATCTACCGGATGATATTTGATACTTTCTATGCTTAAGGAAAGTCGACAAATGAATTTGGCAGTTTTCTATGCTTGAAGAAATCCACTGGATATGTTTGTTGAGATACTTTGCATGCCTGAGGAATGTCGAAAAATGAATTTGGCAGTTTTCTATGCTTGAAGAAATCCACTGGATATGTTTGTTGAGATACTTTGCATGCCTGAGGAATGTCGACAAATGAATTTGGCAGTTTTCTATGCTTAAAGAAATCCACCGGATGATACTTTTTATGCTTGAGGAAAGTCGATAGATGATATAATCGCTGACTTCTTCGTCTTGAGAGGTGGCAACGATCGACAATTTTCCATGCTTGAGGAAAAACTTTTCTAATTATGATATTGCAAGCCTCTGTGTATTGAGAACCTTGCGTCGTGAATCGTCTTCGCTTGGGAGATGATCACTAAAATGATGATGGTTCGATTGTCCCCGAACGTGGGTTGTAGTTGGTTCGATTGTCCCTGAACGTGGGCTATAGTTGGTTCGCTTGTCCTCGAACGTAGGCTGTAAATGGTTCGCTTGACCCCGAACGTGGGCTGTAGATGGTTCGCTTGTCCCTAAACGTGGGTTGTAGATGGTTTGCTTGTCCCCAAACGTGGGTTGTAAATGGTTCGATTGTCCTCAAACGTGGGATGTAGTTGGTTTGCTTTTCCCCAAACGTGGGTTGTAAATGGTTCGCTTGTCCCCGAACGTGGGCTGTAAATGAAACCTGCAAAAATAAATTTGCTAAGGGACTCGTATATATTGTGATTGACTCGAGCAACTGACTTGACCAATTTTGACTTGACATGACATGACATGTGTATGACTTGAGTGTGTGTACTGACACAAGCAAATGAAGATTCAAAAGCAAAAATTTTCCGTCACTTTTGTCATTAGTGGAGGATACCGACTTTCTCCTGAAAAAGAAAGACGTGAAAACCGAATTTTTATTTTTGAATTTCCCTTGATGAGAAAATTTTGAAAATGTTTTTTGAACTTCCCTAAAAGAAAAGACGTGAAAAAAGGAAGAAGTTTTGACTTCCTCGTTGAGTAAGACGAAATGAATCGCATGGATTGAATTTCTTGTCTTGAAAATAATGTATGCATGATGCATGTTCTTAGGCCAAGAGGCTAAGGACATTTACATCATGTGACCTGATAGTTGAATGAACTTAGGTCGTGGAGCTAAGCATCATATATGGTGTAAAGAAGCGATCTTGAACGTCACTTAGGTCTGGAAGTTAAGCACGTACATAAATGAAGTGATTATTGTATAATGAACGTTGCTTTGGTCAAGGAATTAAGTACGATATGCTTTGTATGATTACAAATTATTGATGTATAAATGTTGCTCAGCACATAATGCGATGCGTGAAACAATGAAACATTGCTTTGGTCAGGAAGCTAAGCAAGTATACAATGTTTCTTTTAATAAATGTTGTCTTGAAAGATGATGAAGCAAGCGCGGTAGGGAAACAAGATTTCATGATAAAGGGTACCTAAGGGAAAGATGATATGGTTATGTATGTGTGAAAAAAGTGTGTGAAAGTGATACTAAGGTGAGGCTGCAAAGGCTATGGTGATGGAAAGAGATGTGAAAAGAGTCAAAATGGTGACCCTTTAGGCTAGGTAGGCTAAATGATGTGGGTTCAAGCCCCACAAGTCTAGCTCTAGATAGATAGGGTCATAGGAATAAGTAATGGATATTCTTCGATCGATCATGCATATGAATGTGGCCGCAACTCAATGTGAGGTTGCATACGTATCCGTTAGGAATCAGTCCGAACGTAGCTCTAACCGAACTTTGCACATGTGTGTGTACACCTCAAAGAGGTCTTTTAAGGGTTGTAATGTGGTTAAACTGATGGTGTAAGGAAGAAAGGGGTAAAAGGATCAAGACCCGAGAGAAGCCCCCAAAATACGCAATTATGTATTGGACTTTGCAAGTTTTATTTTTCATACATTTTTTTTGCTTTGAATTTCTTTTCTTTTTTTTTTCATTCTTTTGAATCAATGTAGGAAATCTCGGATCATGCGGTCCATCACACACTTAGCACTCATGTTTCTCAGACACGGTACCAAGCACTCGATAAGAGACGCAATTCGAGACGTCTTCGTATCCAAGACATTGGAACACTTGCCTTTAGACATTGTTTTTTTTCCTCTTTATATATATATATATATTCTGAATGTTACATAAATTGCACACTTTCCCATCCCAGGGTTAGGTGAATGTGGGTTGAAGAAATGAGGGCCAAACGTTAGACGAGGCTCAAAATGGTTTGTGTCAAGAAATTGAGTGTATGTTTGAATGGTTAATGGAAAACATGGGTTGCAAAGGTGCCTCAAATCTAAGTTGTGCCCCTCAACTCACTACCATTAATGAATGGTACCCTCCTTGGGACTTCCACGTCACCTAAAGTTAACTATAAATTTAATAGAATGATGATAAAAGAAAAGGAAATGGTAGGAGAAAGAAATCTTAGCCACCACAACCCTAATAATGAAAACTGAAGCCACGAAATCACACTCTCAATTAACTTTTAAATAACTAATAAGGGTACATTTTAATATTGATAAGGAGTTGAAGGGCACAACTTAGAAACTTGAAAAAGCATGGGTACACCTTAGAAACTCGAATACCTTAAGGGTATAGCTTAGAAAAACCCTTTTTTTTTATGTGCATAAGAAAGACATGATCGAGATATAAAGGAATAATGTTCATTTTATTGATGGGAATGGTGAATGAACAAACACAATAGAGTTTACAAAGAAAAACCTATGATAGACATGAATGGGGGAAAGGGAAACGAAAAAATAAGAAAAGAATGAAATCTTGCACAAAGGGCTCGCCGTGTGCCTTGTCTTCATTACTTTTTTCCACCTGGAGGGGTAGGAAGTTTGTTGGCATCTACTAAGTCTTGAATGGAGTCCTTCAAATTCCAACATTACTCGGTAGTGTGGTCTCTTCCTTGATGGAACTTGCAGTAGGCATTGGGATTCCACTTGGTGCTCCTTTCTTCAAGTTTTGGCTCTAGAAATGGCCCAGTAGGTGTAATCAAGCCTTGACCGTAAAGGAGATCAAAGACCGTATCATAAGTCATTCCAACATTGGTCCCAAAAAAAAGGGTACGGATTACCTGTAGATCGACACCAAGCTGATGGCCAAAGTATGAATTGCCCCTCTTAGTGATCCATGGGTATAATTCCTTGACATCCCAAATGAGAAGCACCACACTGTAGCCATTTTGGCCTCCAAACCCTTCAACATTGTACACGTCCCTTAGTTCAAACTTAACAAAGTCTATTGTGCTCTGGTCAAGGCGAGCCTCGGTCACGATAGCAAGACTAGGTGAGTAGGAATTGAACAGCTGGTAGAACGTGTCCACAAACAACGGTCGGTGAACATTCCTTGCATTCCAGAGGATGACATGTGAACCCGAGGGTAAGAACCGAGGAGACGGCTCATGAACATCAGTTTCAGACCCATAAATGGACACTCGGTGGTACTTCACCTTTAGCTTGTTGGTAACACAAGAGAAAACATTCAAATAAACGTACTTAACAAGCTCGCGCACCTCCATCAAGTGAATGGTTGCGATGGTAGAGCCGATGAAAATGTGTCTTTCTTATAAAGGCAGGGTGTATAGGGGAAGTTTTTCGGGGTCGATATCTGGCGTCAAATCGAACACTGGAACAATCTCTTTTGGGATGAAGTCAGCAGCTGTTGAATTTTCGCACAACCACTTCTCAAAAGCACCAGCCCCTTGTGGAGATACCCATCCAAATCAGTTAGATCAGGATAATAAGCTAGGCAAATATTTCTTTCCGAAACTTCCATCAAACTTTTTGGGATATAGGTGGTTGTCATTAAGTCAAGAGATTCGGATAGCTGATCACGAAAAAAGGTAGGGGGAATACAAAGCCCTTCTTTGTAGTGATAATCATTCGCAAAATAAGTGGTAGAATTGAAATCAAGTTCAGGGGTGTTAGTTGGCTTGAAGGGGCTGAAGTGCATGAGTAGGGTTTTTGAATGAGGCACTATGCGCCTTCCCCAAGAACCCACAAGGTGACCTCCAGTATTTCCTAGGTTGGACATGGTGATTCAGAAGGGGTTTTGATTTTGGCTCGGTTGAAATGAGTGTGGTTGGTATGCGAAAATAGATGATACCATTAACTATATTTACATAGTATAAGAGGAAGAGTATAATATTTGGAATTTATCTAACCATATTTTCAAACTTATCATTCAATTAACCTTTGGAAAGAACCGTAAAAAAATCCAGAAAATCTGAAAATTGCAGAGTTCCTTTACTAAGGTCAGGCTAGAAGGTCAGATAGAAGGACTACTTTAAGCTCAGTTGAACTGAAAAAAATATTAAGTTGAGCTGAACAAGCAAAGTTAGTCATTGAATACAGCATTAGGATAAGACAATACATATACACAAATAGTAAAATTTGGTGTTGGGCTTAAGGAAGGCATCAGTCATAGCTGAAAGTTCATATACTATGAAATAAGGAGGGGAGTAGAAGGATTTTATATGAAAACATAAATGAACCTAACTAATACGTGCTACTACAATTTATAAGGTTATTAAGGGCAATTCTTCCACCCTTGAATTTGCATGGTTAGGGGTGTCCATTCGTTATTCGGTTTTGATTTAGCCCAAATCCAAATCTAAGTAATCCGAAATGTATTTTGGTTTTTAATTTTCAAATGCAATCCGAATTAAAATTAGGTTATTTGGATCGAATCCAAATGAACAAATTAAAATACGTTGCTAATTTGTCTGGGTCTTATCTGATTATTAAAAAAAATTGCAATAATAAAATTTCAATTGTTGAAAGTATAGTAGTTCATGATTTATACAAGTATTAAAACCATAGATTTTAATATTATTATAATCCTAAACATAGTTTAACATGATTATTATTAACAATATTTTTTTTTTTGAAAAATAACGCTTTCATCTAAAAAGAAAAATAACGCTTTCATTAAGATTAAACCATTACAGCAACTTTATAATGCAGTAATAGTTAGGTTTGGTACAACCAAAAGTCCAAAATAACAAGCTCGAAGGTTACATTAGTCCTAAATAACAAACTCCAAAATAACAAACTCGAAGGTTACATTAGTCCAAAATATCTAATTCAAAGGTTTATGTACTCCAAAATAACTTAGTACACGAATCCACCTCAAAAAATAATATTATGTTATAAATATTAGAACATCATAATTAGTTTTTCACAAAAACAAAACTGACCCACTCCACCTACAAAGTCAGTTGAGAACCTGTCTTTCTAGCGCCGCGTCTTTCCTTAACTTTGGCGGTACCGTCTCCAACTTTGACTTCAACTCGTTGAAGTCACTATTCACGTCTTCAAGAAACAGTGTGGTCCTCAAGGAGGAGGCATATTTTTCCTACCAAAATATTCTTGTCAAAATCCAAGGAAAATTGATAATCAAAGCATACACAACCAAAGGACCGTAATCTCACCGTGTGAAAGGGAGCTTCAAAAGATCATGCACAATACTTCATAGTTGCTAGCATTATTGCACCACAAGAGAAACTGATATTGCAATAATGAGATTAGCATCATAAAACATAATAACTAGTACAATAACACATAGATGTCATAAACTCATAGAACAACCACTTCATAAATACTCACGTGTCAGCCTGTCGCACCGGAAATGTCCTCCTCAACCATGTAGAAGTTGTACCCACCTCCCATGTGGGATCACTAAGATGTAGTAACTCCTCCAATGCCTTCATCTAAAAGGACCAAATGGTGCATCGTGATACAAAAATTAATCCAATAGAAAACCAAAATTTGAAATAAAAGTAAGGAAAGAGAGAGTTGAACGGGGGTTACAGGCTGGAGATAAAACTTTTCATGCTTTAAGTACAGATCTTCATACAAAGAATTAATCATTCACACCAACTGTGCCTTTAAATCTAAGGCCAAGCAAAACCAGTGTTCAGCATTATTCATAGATGAATCAAGGACAGGGACAAAAACATGTGAATCGTAAACCAATTTAATTATGCACATCCCAAACAACAGTGAATTTACTATCAAAAATAAACACAAACTGAACACATACACTTTGTATTTGGTCAAGGGGATAACTTAGGAAAGACTTACCGTACTTTTTCCCCAACAGTTTAGGATCATCTTTCCCCAGCATAACAAAATTTTATGACCCACAGAAAAAATTTAGTTAAGTACGAATACAAAAAAATAAAAAATAAAAAAGGGCACGATGTTTAACCACAAAGAGTAGTCTGAAACCTAACCGCGTACGAATGATCCATCATAATCCTTTTCCTCGTATGTTGTGATGCCCAGATTTTTGTATAAATGATAGAAGCCATCCTAACATAATGGTTTTCAACACAGGATCTCGAGAAAACAACTCTCCAACAGTCCCTTTGAGATGCATCTATGCCATTACAAAGAATCAAGTTTGGATCGGGCCTGCAATTGCCATTTCGCACACAATTACCAAACAACATAAATTATGACAAATCGCCAACAGACAGTTAAAGCTTTACTTACTATTTATCGTTTTTCAATTCCTTCCACCCCCGAACAAAGAACAGAAGCCTCTTCTCAAAGGGACTCAGCTTATTTGGGCCTAGGTTCTTCCTCCAAAATGGGTGAGCTATTCACATTATCACCAGAATAATCATCACCAACCTTTTTCGAAGGACTACCTTCATCAGTTGGTCCGGTACTCCCGACATTTTCATGGCAGTGGAAGCTTCCGCCAGTAACAAATTCATCAGGTACCATGATAGTCATCTTTGTTGCTAATCGACTAAATGCTTTCCCGAGCAAACCCCCCATAAGTGTCTCAAGCCTCGGGGTCAAATTTTTCATGACCTAGAAAGAACAAAATTTGGTTTCAAAGTCATAACAAGTTCTAAAATTATAAATTTCCAAAAGGAAACAAAATATAAAACAATACATTACATGCTCCACCACCTCCGTCGCCAAATCCTTCACTTGCTGGGGCTGAGTTCCTTGAGAGACAGTCTTTGTCATACAATCAGCATCCCGTGGATCAAGAGGATGCTCCTCGTCATACGCTATGTCCAACGCCTACAATAAAACCTTGAAGTAAGAATACAAAGATAATAACCAAGTAAGTCAGCAACTGTCAACCACTACCAACATACCAACAACTTCTCATACTCGGTCTGGGACACCTTGTTTTCCATCAATGCTCCCCTAGTCTCATGTGAATTCCACACCTTCACTCTTAGGAACACTCCCCACTGCACAAGTTTGCGGTGCAGGTGATCTAGATAAAAAAATATTGAAACCAAATTTTTTTGGTGTCAATTTACTTGTTTACAAAGAAAATCAAATTTTAAGAATTAATAAGGATTAACACTCACTAGGACAAACAAGATGCTACCTCCGCTACCGGACCTGAATCCATCTCGCAGAAAATTCGTCTGGAAGCGATGTGCTGTGTCGCAAAGCCACTCCAAGGTGAACGTACACTAGTCATAGTCACAAGCATCAGTGGCCACAATCACACATGGAATTAGAGATGCCGCCAAATTTGAAGAATTAGTCATTTTGCAAAGCAATTTCCCTAAAACCACAATTAAAAAAGCAACCATAAACTCCTCCTCATCAGCTTCTGCCTCTTGGGGAATAGGGTTCTCTTCACTGTCCAATGGACATAGAACATCAAAAAAGGATTTCAGAGAGATGATTTCCTTCTTCGTACCTTTTCCATATGCATCATACAAACATTTAACCATCGTTATCTTGTTTTCATCTTCACCAATCTCCCTCGGCACGGGTTTTGAACCCATTGGAATACCTAACGCAGACCTCACTTGCTTCGCACACAATGGAAAAATTTCACCCTCACCAAACACCATTGTGCCATCCTCAAGAACTCTTGCCATTAACCAATAGCAAAACTGCCGAGGGATAGATATTTTTCATATCCAACTCAAGCAACCCCTCAAACCCCATTTTGCTAACTAATTGTTTACTCCTTGGATCAAATGCTAGTATGGCACGGCAAAATGATTTGACATGACACAAAATGTTCAGATACTGTCCCAAATTTAAAAAGTTAACTGTCAACAACAGCGAATTAGGAAATAATAACCAGCAATAAAGGAGATAAAAAATTCAACGGCATACAAATAATTCCCTGACCATGAAGACAACCAACATATAAATCTTACCTTGCTTACATTTTCCTCTGGGTCTTCAAGACCTCCCCTTTATTCAACACTTTGTGACCTTCAAGTTTAGGAATCTACATCCAAAGACACACAAAACAAACTAGGGTTATAACCAACATGTAACAACTTGCTTACATGTTTTTAATAAAAAAAAAATCAGAAGGGTTCATACCTTTTGCTTCTTGTAAAAACTTTCTGCACCTTTCCCTTTTGTAGACACCTAAAAATGTCTCCCCAAAACCAAACCCGATGATGAACAACCTTTCACCGTCATTATTGGTCGGGTTGAGTATTTAATCTTGGATTGCTTAAATCCATATTTCCAATTCATAAACCAACCCAACTTCTAGCCCATTTCCTCAAACCATAACTTATTTTCCTCTTTTCGTGCATTTAAACCCAAAATAATTCATTTCGTGTCCTTTAAAATCATTCATTTCATGTCTTTTTTACAAAAACGTTTAATCCAGTTTATTTTGGTTCATAATCTGGGTCCAATGATTTAATAATTGGATGGGGCTTGAAAAGCTCTTTCCAACGATATATTATAATCTCAAATCCGAGTTATAACGAATAAATTATGGACAAAATATTAAGCTGAGCCCAAATCGAACCTAAGCCCACCTTACCTACGACCCAATGATCATGTGGAGGGTCCAAATTATTTAATCCAATTCCTAAACCAATTAGAATTAATTGGAAGCTTCTATAAGTTTCTAAAAGATCTTAATTATCCTTTTTGAAAAGATAAGATTAAAGAGTTTAAAATTGAATAAAACTTTTCTTTTTGAAAATCCTATTTCTATCCGAATTGAAAGACGTTCAAAGATAGTCAGATATGATTTTCGTGCCTCATATTTTTTATCCAAATTTTATAACCTTGAAATTATCTTTCCAATGATATATTATAATATCAATTCCGAGCTATAACGGAAAAGATATGAATAAAATGTCAAACTCTATCAAAAACTGACACTGTCTCACTATTTCGGCCATATCTTTTATTATAGAAAATATTTTAATCTGATTACAATTGTGTTAAAAAGTAGACTTCAAGATATTTCCAACGATATTTTATTATCTTATTCTGATCTGGATCAAAAGATATGATAAAAACAAAAACCACAAAAACTGTTGTCTATCGCAAGAGTTTTGTCCGATCGAATTCTTATCTTTTCTTGATTCTTCGACCCTCTTTTTTCCTTATAAATAGAGGTCATATCTCCTATTTTTCAATCATCAAAAAGCTTGGTCACAAATCATTCTCTTCTCTCTCTTTATCCTAAACACTAGCCTCCCTATTCTCTTATAATACTTCCCCTAAGCACTCCAAGGAGTCCATACTTAACCCGAGTTCCCGCCCTTAAACCAAGGCGTGAAAGGTTTGACTAAAGGTTTGGACCAAATCAAATCTAATTTTTATTTTAATTTAATTTCCATTTGATTTATTTTTATTGAAGTTACTAACAGTTTATTCATGCTGTAGCAATTCAAGGAAACGCGGAAAGTGAGTAATTAATCACTTAATTATTCTCATTTTTATTCTTATTGTCAGTATCATGATTAGGTTAATTTTTTATTTTATTTGACTAACGCTATTATTGTTGAATTTCTTTCAATATTAATGTTGATTCTATTATTTATTGATCACGATATTGCATGTTAAAGGGAATATGTAATTGAAAATCACGTCTAATAAGATAATTTGAACAACCAGTTTAGGTTCCTTTTTAATCTTGTTATTAATTCAAGTGATCACTAATATTTTAGAATTATATGTTGCATTAATATTCAACCAACTTAGCATAATAATAGTTTGAAGCAAATTGAATCTTTGTTTGTATGCCTTTGAGATCGCAGGAGTCACTTTTCACTATAAGAATCGAGTAGAGGCCAATACGGGCGAATGTGATTCCATGATTCACTTCGTACCATCATCCTCGATCCTCCTTTCATGGTTCTAAACCATATGAAGTTAGTAATCTCATGGATTATGAATGGGGTGTAACCTTCACGGGTCAATCGTTGACCCTTTATCGTGGTTGCCTTTTATCATCCGTGAACGGTTTACAAGTTCCTTAAAAACTTGTTGGCGGCTCCCTACTTTGCTTTGTCCCTAATCGTATTATGTCAATTCCCACTTCCTATGAGTGCCAAGCATATTCACAACATGCTTAACATAGGCGCACTTTAAACGACGCCTACACCTTTCCTCTTTCGTGACTTCATCTTCACATACTCCATCATCATGTTCTCCATAAAACAAGAACTAGTGACTGAATCTCCTTCACCATCAGAGTTATTACAGCGGTTCCCAACACCTACATCATCTCCAACATCCTCATCCTCCACTTCATAATCCACATCATTGTAAGCCTGCTTAGTTTTCCCCTTCAAAATCATTTCCCTTAGAGGTTTCACGGTGGCAGCAGGCTTCTTAGACCCATTTTCCTTTACAGCCACAATCTTTATACCACCAATATTTGATCCACCACCTTTAACACACTTCGAAGGACCCTTAAAAAACAATTAACACAAAATTAGAACAACTACTAACACTACCAACTAATAAAATTCAAAACTCTTCAAATGAATTACTCACAATAGCCTTCTTCCAGTTTAGTGAATACACTATTGACTTTCTCATCCTTTGCAAATGATCAATCCACAGCTACTATTAATAACCACAAGAAAATCAACTAATAAGTTTCAATTTAAATGCCCAACCATGCCACATAATACACACATAACACAAGATATTAATTCAACCTTAACTCATAAATTCAACCTTACCTAACGATACTCATACAATAATTCCAATTTGCATGAACTAAATTAATCAAATTACACATAAAACAAATGGGCAAAGGAAACCATCTAAATTTGATCATACAATAACTCTCAAGAAACCTTTATAGATTAACCAAGTCACTTTCTATATACATGGAAAACAAAATAATCCTTAAAATAAAAACATAACAAAAAAAACAAAAGATCTTTAAATACATAACATATTTATACATAGTAACTTTTCTAGTCTACAAAAATTATGGATGATGCAAAGTCAGCATGTATTAACTGTACAAGGAAAGGGGTGGTAAATGTGTGCTAACAAGATTAGATACAAATTAATAAGCAAGAGATATCACATCAAATAATTGTTTGCACACAGGGTGATGAAGTGATCTCACTCTTAAGACTATAACTACTTCTATTAATCATAGAGTAACACAATTCCAGAGATACACTTTACCAAAACGACTAATTTAAATCCACTAAACAAACGTAACTGGGATTACATACCCTCGTTCTCAAAATCTAAAGAAAAAAATACAGATACAATTTTAATTGACCAAAAAAAATACATACACTTTCAATTACCCACAACAAATAACTCCTGTAATTTCCCACATCAAATCCTTCACAAATACACTAAAATGAGTTCATAAACCCTTCACAAATACCCGATTATAAGACACATTCATTTGAAATAGCCAAAAATAGCAACAAAACAAATTCATTTCCATATACTCACAAATAATTTGACATAATTGTTCTACCACCCACAAATAATTTCGCAATTTATTTCTATTACCAATAATCAATTGATTCCATAGACCCTAAATGCCCATTACCAAAATTCTTGCAAAACCCATACACATATCCAATTAATAATTCCATACTAACTTGTTAAAACTATTTTATGCTTTACCTTTTTACGGTGCACCAGAATTCGACTACTTCCACGCCATCACAATTCGTCCACTTCTTCCACAACAGGGAAAGCACTTCAGCGACAAGGAAACAAATACCGACACGAAGTAACAACGAGTCACTAAACCCAACAAATAAAAACAGGCAACGATAAAGGCGAAATCAAAGAAGAGATTAAACTTGGTGAATTAGCTATGGAGAACTCAAAGCAATGGGGAATGACAAGAGAGAGAAAAAATAACATAAATTTAGGCCCTCTTTAAAGAGAGGAGAGAGAAATTTCAAATAAATTAATGAGAAAAGGCAAAACGGGATGTCAGAAGGAATAACGGGACAAGCTGATTAGGATTTTTCAAATTACATGTGAAAAGACAAACAAGCCCCTCGTTATGTATTTCTTCACTCCTCACTAACCTCCCTTTGAATGCCCTCGTAGTTGAGTGAACATATTCTAAAATTTATACGAATCATACTAAGGAAAATTAGCTTAAAATAATACCAACTATTATCGGTGTGTGCAAAATAATACAAACTCAATTATTTGCTAGTAGTGGTACCACCTTTTATACTATATATATGTGCAAAATAGTACGCCAATCTCCAAAAATGTATTTCAATGAATATTCCGTCAGTCTTTGTAATTAGTTATTATTTTTTATATTAATTTTCTGTTTTATTTTCAAAATACATACATAGTATTACGTTAACAAGTTTCTTTACAATCAAAATTGATAATGCATTAATGCCCACCCTTTTGTTAGAAAAATCAACATGTAATTAATTTTTTTTATAATACATATAGTAATTTCTACATCACATAATAGTAAATAGGATATTTAAATGCCTTATTATTATCATTATGTTGATATAATTAGTTTCAAAATATCTGAAATTTTCCCACATTCACCAACCAAAATAATGTAGGGATTTTTTTGGATTTTTAAAACTATTTTTTAAACTAATTAATAAAAAATACCCTATTTACTATTGTGTGATAGACTGGTATTAGAAATAATCACTACATGTATTTTGAAATTAATTATATAAATACATATTGACAATTAAAAAAAAACCTAACAAAAGGGGTGGGGCATGCATTATTAATTTGGTTGTAAAGGAAATTATTAATACAATATGTGTTTTGAATTTTTTTTAATAAAATAATAGTAAGAAATAGACGGAATTTTACTCAAAATACATTTTTGGTGACTTGCGTACTATTTTGCACATATAGTATAAAAGGTGGTACCTCTAATAGCAAATAATTGAGTTCTCATTATTTTTCACACACCATTGATAGTTGGTATTATTTTAAGCCAATTTTCTTAAAAAAAAGGTAGTCATATCTTCTAATTAAAAGAATTACCTAAGTCTTCTAACTAAAGTAGATTAGGAAGTAGGGTCGAATCCAAAAGGAAACAAGTCTTTCTATTCCTAATTAATTAATATAATCTAAACTATTAATTAACCAAATTGTTTAAGGGAAATAAACTAAGGAGAATAATTAAACTAAAGCAATTAAGAATTATAGGAATAACAATAAATCAAAGCCTAGGGTATAGCTTCGCCAATAAATAATATTCCTCGGTAAAACACAATCATAAATCATCAATGCATAATTAATCAGATCATAAAGGGCTTTCGCTACGTATTAAAATCACGAAATTAATCTACCGGCATTTAATCGCATCTCTTGAATCTTGACTTAACCATTTATAAATTAACATGCCTATTGAAACTAAGCATAAACATCAATTCTCATCTCTCGAATATCGAATCAATATTACATATATAACTAATACAATTAAACCAGGCCTAATCTAATTGCATAATATTAAATCAATCATTAGGAAATCAATCAAGCATTGACAATCAACCGTAATTAACTATCCCTTCATATTATTTATGGATCCCCACAACCTTAGAAATATAACTACTCACACATATTAAAATCTAATCTAAGCAAAACAAATAAACAAGACATGATTCAACAAAGCAATTAAATTACTGAAAATAAAAGTGAAAGAGATCTTTACCAAAGTATATGGAAATAATGAATTGTATAAATCAAAAGTTTTGATAGAACAAGAGTAATAATCCAATAGCTTAAAACTAAAATAATATGAGAATTTAACTAATGAAAAGAAGTAATTGTATCTTGCTTAGAAAAGCCTATTTATACATAAGCTAGAAAATCCTAAGTTGAAACAAATTAAAAGACGCTTAAATGCCCTCTGGAAACACGCGCCTGGTTGTGTAGATGCTTTCCCGGCCGGGTCTGCCTTTTTATTGGTTGTGCTATGCTCACGCCCGGCCGGGCACACCTCTGGGCGGATTGCTTCTCTTCTTTCTTCCTCACTCGGCCGAGCGCACCTCAGGTCAAAGGCACTCTCTGGTCAGGCGAGCTCTCGGGTAAGGGAATTTCTTCGATTGGGCTACTATCTTGGCCCAATTCGGATTTCCTCTTTGGTCCTTTACCAGTTGGTCAAATGCCTTGAACTCTTCTTCGCCGAGCCCAAATCACCGGTATACTTGTAGTGGTCAAATGCCTTGAAACTCTTTGGGCTATGGAAAATGGTCATATGAACGTGCTCTACTCTTATACTTGTAGTGGCTCCAATAAGTCCGAGAAAATGCTCTAAATCTGCAATTTCCTATAAAACAATACCAAGACTACGAAAACGCATATTAGTAATAAAAGTGGCTCCAAAGAGCCAAAAATACTCCTATATATGACTAAGGTATGGGAGTAAATCACTATATAAAATGAACATATCAGTCAGCCAACCACCCCCTCTGTTAGTCCAAGCTACCGTAGTTAGGGCTGTATGCCGGTCCAAAACCGGACTAGACCTAACCCGGACCTGAATAATTTATTTTTAAGGATCGTATACCGGACTTTAATAAATGTGTTTGGTTTCGTTCCAGTCTTGAAAAATCAGGTTCAGTCTGGGTTTGGACCTAAATAGACTGAATTCTTGATTTTTTTTCGTTTAAAAAAAAACAAAAAAAAAAAAAATTGGACTTGTTTATAAACTTGTTGTTTAGATCTATTTATGGACCTTTTTAGATCTGTTATGTACTTGTTTAGACTTATTAAAAAAAAAAGTAGCTTTACCGCTTTGAGGTCCAGACACAAATTTTGGGTTTTACCTAAACCGGACCTGAAACTCAAAATCATGTATTTTTAAGGACTGAGACTGGACCTGAATTCATCGATATAGTTATGGTCCGGTCCAAATAGGTCCGATTCAGGCCGGTTTTCAGGTCTGGACCAGTTTTTTACACCACTAACCGTAGTACTCGATCGCCGAACTGAAGCAACCATTAGATCAGAGCTCGTGTCATTGTCATCACTTTTGTGGGTGGTTTGGGCGACCGAAATCGAAGCAAGGGAGAGTGACGGATGTCGAAATATTGTTGGGGGATTGTGAGAGAGGCTGAACTCGAGCCGAGGAAAAGGGAGGGAGGCTAGAATCAGGTAGGGGAAGGGGAGAGCTGTTGGTATCGGAACAGGGGAATGGGAGAGGAGCTGAGATCGGGGCGGAGAAAGGGTTTTCGTGGGTTAGGGATGGTTGGTTTTAATGGGTTTGTGTGACGGTGGAAAGGAGGTCGGTGGCTCGGGGGAGGGGGGCGTCGGCGCTAGAAGAGGTAGTCTGGGCGGTTGGCGCTGCAAGACAGGGTAGTCTGGCAGGAACAGGCCGCGGGAAGGGTGGCTGGGGCTGCATGGTGGTTTTTCAATTAATCAATTTTTTTATCTTAATATTAATTAAAAAAATTTAATTTTAATTTTAATTTTATTTTATTTATTAATCACTGGACGATACGTGTAAGCTAGCTTGTTATAATAAGTTAGTTAACCGGATAGGACCATTGTGAGCAAATTGGGTATAATGGTGAGATTATTTAAAAATAATCCAAAGATATTTTTAGCGAATGCCCAAAGGTGGGATTATTCTGTGTAATTTTTTCTTTTATATACTAGTAAATTAATCAAGTTAAAAGTTCAAAACCATTATGTGAGTAGTGAAAAATTCAAATTGTAACACTTATTAAAACATAGAGGGTGTTGATAGGACGTCGTCAACCTATCAAGAAATAAGACCTAACTCGATCCTACTCAACTAGTAGCAAGGGCAAGAAAGGGTCGAACCCATGAGAGGCGTTGAATCAACCACCAAATGTTATTGTTTAAACAAGCTAGATTAAGTCGGGGGTTTTAAGTTGGTATTACGTCACACTATTCTAATTCAAATCAACTAATTCTAAGAGGTGATTAACAATATTAAGAAGGCCTAGGGCATGGGTTACACCACTAAACTTCATCACGGACCACAAGTAACATGCATAGAAATGGTGATTTAGGGGATAAATTAGGGGAAGTTATCAAATGCACCCAACTACTCTCTCAAGCTAGAGGGATTACTTGACATCAAAACCATAACCTACTCTCGTGATTATGGGCAAGAAACAAGTGTTAAAACATCCTCACGATAACATGCAAATTCCTTGACTAGAAATTCCTATTCTCATGGCAAATCAAGTCAATCAAGCATAAGGGAGCTTCCTCAAGTTCATCTCTCGATCCTTCGTTGAGGAAGCTAGATAAATAATTCAAGCAATGGCCAATTACAAGAATTAACAATGAAACCTCTTAAACTCAACTAATTAACACCCCACAATTAACAAATTAGTTCATGCAACAAGTGTTGGTGATTACATTGAGGGTTCACCCAAACCCTAGAAATTAGACTACTCACAATCCATGGAGGTTAAAGCAATTAAAGATTTCAAGGAATTCATGAACAAATTAAAACTAAGAATTAAGTAGAATCTAACAATTAAACATGCAAAGAACAACCAAACAATTAATAAAAAGCAAGAATTAAAGATAGAAGAGAGAAAGAAAGAGTAAGAAAAAATTACTAGAAGCTTCAATAATTGACTAACAATGGTGGAACTTGTCTTCTACAATGATTGGATTGAAAAACCTTCAAAACAAGAACTAAAATCTATGCTAATTTGAGGATTTTTGTGTTTCAAACTAAGAGGAGTATGAAAATCTGGAAAAATTGGGAACCCCCTAAAATGGTCCAAAGGGGCTATTTATATTACCCCCTAAAATAAGAGGACGGTGAAAACAAGAAACGGGTAAACTGTAGGTCTGCACGGACGTGCTGAAGTTGGCACGTCCGTGCAGACCAAGGCAGAAACTCAGTTTAAGACGACCTGCTGCAGCACGGGCGTGCACCTTTGGCACGTCCGTGCTGCATCATCTGCACGGACGTGCAATATTTGGCACGTCCGTGCAGGCCTTGGCAGAAAGATGGCTTCAGGTCTGCACTCCTGCACGGACGTGCAACATCTTGCACGGCCGTGCAGGGTCTTCTGGGCCCTTTTCTTCGTGTTTTCTTCTACGATGCTCTTGTACTTGGATTCTTTCCATCATTTCCTTGCTTCTAACCTCGGTTTGGTAACCATGGGCTTCATTTGGTCGTCTTTGGACCTAAAATCTCAACAAAAACACTAACAACCCGTGAAGCATAGGATACACAAAAATTGCATAATAATAGGGTAAAAGTGAACCAAAACACAAATTTGTTCAGGTAAACTAGGTTCAAATACGCCCTAAAATCGCATAAAATAGCAAGTTATCAAATCCCCCAAGCTAAGCTTTTGCTCGTCCTCGAGCAAACTAGTCATGACAAAACAAATAGAGGGAACTAACTTGTTATAGAAGGTTGAAGCAAAAGTTAAACCAAGAAAGGGTAGGCATACACAATAAACCGAACGATCACTTTTAGCAAAAGTGAGAAGCCGTTTAAACCTACAAGTCGCCTAGTAGGACGAGTCCATCTCTCGTGAGGGTTTCCAAAGAGAATCACCCACAACTCCCACAAAAACAACACACGATTTTTTTTTTATAGCCCAAGTCAACTCATCGGGATGTGATTCAAAAGCAAGACAAGTGAACAACTTTCAAGAATTACCAATCATACAAATGTACACATGAGTTGGGGGTAGAGAGGAGAACTAAACAAGGTTGCACTAGGATACTTCCTTTGGCCTTTTACTATTTCATTAGAGCACACCTAGATATTCCAAAGTTGTAACAAGCCCTCTTTCGGTTATAAAATCTCAAAATGCTAGTCCACCTCCCAAAATGCACACCCAAGGCCCCTTAACTACACTCTAACTCGGGAATTTCATAAGAAACAACAATGCAAACAAGGTGTGGGAGGCATCCACGAGTTGACCTCTAAAGAAGAGAATTTTTTTTTTTTTTTTTTTTTTTTTAGAAGTTTTGGGGTAGTTTTTGTTCTCCCTTTTTTTTATGCTCTTCTTTTTTTTTTTTTTCAATTTTCAATGCCCTCGCCTCTTTTAACTGTGAGCGGCTCTTTCTTTATTGAGAACGTGTGGCTTATTACGCCACTTATTACACATGATACAAGTAGAACCAATTCCCTAATAGAGTTTCATTTCGGGGAGGAAAGGGGACACATCAAGGGCACAAGGGACCACAAATTTATTCAAACATATCCTACTTGAGCAAATTAGACAATATCTTATACTAGGCGTGCAATTGAGCATTCATTGGCTTTCATTTCATATACTCCAATGCAATCAAGATTAATAGACCTCTAAATGACCCCCAACTCGTGCACACACTCTTCTAAAAAAAACTTTTACTCATCACTCAAGAGTCAAGCAAGCAAAACATATAATCGTCATATGAGTTTCATCCTTGGGCACTTTTTCATCATTTTTTTTTTCATTTTTTTTTTTCTCTCTCTCTTTTTTTTTTTTTTTTTTTTTTTTTACTAGGCATAAAATAACTATACATCTAAATAAGGGATAGGATAAGTATTCACAATGCAAGGGATTTGGATTTCAAAGGAAGCAATTTGGATTCAAAGGGTTTGGATGTTAGGGAAATGGGAATAGGGGCATGCAAATCAACATATACGTACGAGAACACAGCATGAACCAATGGTAAATGAGAAAATACTCCCCGCCAAGCTATCATAAACATTGTCCCCAATGTTGAAACAATATAAGCACAAAGAGAAGGGGAAGGAGATACTAACTCATTGGTTCGGGCCCCCTTGGGAGCTCGAACCCCCGGGGTAGAGATGGTGATATACATTGCGGAAGTCGCCCAATTCCGTTCGAAGACCTTCAAAGCTTGACCTCATTCCGTCAAAAGAAGTCCTCAAGTCTTCATTTGACTTCCTCATGGTCTCAAACTCGGAAGTCATGCGGGCGAAGTTCGCATTCATATTATCCATCTGCTGCTCGAAGGTGAGGAATGGGTTGCCTTCACCCATGCCCTGACCTTGGTACCCCTCTTGGTACCCTTGTTGGAACTCGTACTGCTGGTGAAATTCTGGTTGTTGCTGAAATTGTTGTTGTTGATGATGTTGTTGTTGCTCTTGCTGCTCTTGCCCTTGTTCCTCTCCCTCTTGACCGGGAGCCCAAGGGAAGTCCCTCTCAAAGATCCAGTTCGCCTGGTTGTAGATGGCGGTGGCCTCGGGGTCGGGTAAGTAGGCATAGGGGCGCCTACTCACCAACCACAAATAGGGGTGGTTCCCCTCTACATCCGTGAGCCATTTCATGGCTCTCAGCGACTGCATATCCAACTGTGTTGGACCTGGAACAACCTGCTCTTCTGCAAAATCAAGGTTAAGAGCAGCAGCAATTATAGTAATCATACCACCTATGGTGATGTTGCCTGATCCTGTGGCAACATCTTCTAGGTGGTCCATAAACCAAGACCCCACATTTAAACTCGTACTACCCTCACTCAGATGCCATAGAAAGTAAAGCTCTCGAGTAGACACGACCCCTGAACTGTCTCCCCTAGCAAAAACTGTGTTCGCTATGGTACGCTGGGCGATCCTAAAGGCAGGGTGAATAATGGCTGTGGCCTTATCAGTTCTAGGGTTATACCCAAACAGCCCTGTGATTCTTCTCCAAAATTCACCCGCCATATAGTTACGGGGTTGCCTATCCTTAGGCCCCATAGTTCCAGAAACAGGCCACCCGAAAGCTTGGTTAACTCTCGCTACGGACATTCTATGTTGGGCATTCATGAGCTGGAAGGTCATGTAACGGGGGGATCTTGTGGTGTCACGGTGCACACAAAGGGAGGAGAGGAATTCTAGGGTCAGTCTCCTATAGGTTAAGGCATGTAACTCTAGCCAAGAACCTAGGTCGGTTCCCTCGAATAACATTGTGATGTCAGCTCCTACCCCTAAGGCGTCCGCCACCTCACTATCATAGAATTTGGTGGGCTTGACCCGCCTCCTACTGATTTTAAGGAAATTGGCCGAAAAGGCCTGGTCAGTGAAAACTATTCCCATTGTGTCCACTTGCGGTGGATCAACGGGAGGAGGAGGCGATGGGTTCCTAAATCTAAGGGAAGAGGTGTTTCGGGATTGGTTTCTTCTTGGCATGGTTGTTTTTATTTTGTTTTATTTAGAATGACTAAACCCGCCACACAAAGAGATCAAGACACTAAACCAATTCACCAAGCAATTTTAAGGTCAAAAACCCAAGACTTAGCCACACCAAAGGACACCACAAAGAATAATCCACACAATCACAAAAACTCACAAAACCTAAACAATTAATCCTCACAATATTCAATTAAACCCATAATGCTTTACATAAAAGCAAAAATACTCAACAACTATCAATTCAACCAAGATTGCAAGCAAAAATAAGCACAAAACAACAAGTTTCAAGTATGGAAATAGTAAGTGGAAGGAACGATTATACCGAGCTTAACGTGGGTGTAAAACCCGCCAATGAACCTTCCTAGCCTTCCTTTCCCTTGCTTGAACCTTTTCCTTCAACCAATTGTTAAAATTTCAATCCAAAAGAAAACCCCCAAATTGATTTTTTTCTTCTTAGGGTTTCGGTTAATGGGTGATTTTTGGGTTGAAGATTGGAGAAAGGAGTAGTATTTTGCGTTTTTGTTGAAAAGGAGTGTTGATTATGGTGGGAAATGTTGAATTTTGGGTGAGAATTTGAGTGTTTGAGGGTTGAGAGGAGGAGTAAGAGGGGTTAGAGAGAAGGAGGAGAACCGTGGGTTTGAGAGGAAGAACAAAAAATTGTGGATTTTTTTCTTTTTTTCGAGCAGTTTCGGCCTTAAATACTTGGTATGCACGGACGTGCAGCATTGGCACGGACGTGCAGCTCAAGTCAGAACGTGCTTAACTTTCTGCCTGTAAAAGCACGGACGTGCCATTATCGGCACGGACGTGCTGCTTTTGGCACGGACGTGCTTAACTTGGCAGAATACTTCTCAACTTTCTGCCTGTAAAAGCACGGACGTGCCATTATCGGCACGGACGTGCTGCTTTTGGCACGGACGTGCTGATTTTGGCACGGACGTGCTTAACTTGGCAGAATACTTGCTGCTTTTGGCACGTTTACTCTCCTTTTTTTTTTTTTTTTTTTTTGAGTAAAATTACTAAAATACTCGGGTTGCCTCCCGGAAGCGCTTCTTTATTGTCACTAGCTTGACCATATTACGTTTTCAATCACGAGGGATATCAAATTCATCTAAATGAACTACCTTTGTTTCTTCTTGCACGAAACCATCGAAGTATGCTTTCAACCTTTGGCCATTAACTTTGAATGGTTCACCTTTGTCGTTGGAAATCTCAATGGCGCCATATGGGAATATCTTTGTAATGGTGAAAGGGCCACTCCATCTTGATTTTAGCTTTCCCGGAAACAACTTCAACCGGGAGTTAAATAGCAAGACCTTGTCACCCTCCTTGAACTCTCTCTTGTTGATGTGCTTGTCGTGCCATGCTTTGGTCTTCTCCTTGTAGATCTTTGCACTCTCATATGCATCTAACCTCAACTCTTCCAAGGCATGGAGGTCAAGCATCCTCTTTTCTCCGGCGGATTGGATATCAAAATTCAAGGTTTTAATAGCCCAGTGCGCACGATGTTCAAGTTCCACCGGTAGATGGCATGATTTCCCATAAACGAGCTTGTAAGGGGTGGTGCCAATAGGAGTCTTGAAGGCGGTGCGGTAGGCCCATAGAGCATCATCCAACCTTGATGACCAATCCTTCCTTGACCTATTCACCGTCTTCTCTAGTATCAACTTAATCTCCCTATTTGAAATTTCAGCTTGACCACTTGTTTGAGGGTGGTAAGCCAATGACACCTTGTGCCTCACTCCGTATTTTTCAAGGAGAGCCTTGAAAGATCGCTTTGCAAAGTGCGATCCTCCATCACTTATTACGGTACGTGGCACACCAAACCTAGGGAAAATGACTTTCTTGAACAACTTGACTACTACCTTAGCATCATTTGTAGGAGATGCAACCGCTTCAACCCACTTTGATACATAGTCGACGGCCACCAAAATGTATTTGTTCCCAAAAGAGGAAGGGAAAGGTCCCATAAAATCTATTCCCCACACATCGAAAATTTCCAGCTCTAAAATGTTATTCAAAGGCATTTCATTCTTTCTTGACAAATTACCGGTCCTTTGACACCGGTCACAAGCTTTAACAACTCCCCATACGTCCTTGAACATAGAGGGCCAATAGAAACCGCATTGCAATATTCTCGCCAATGTCTTGTTAGCACTCATATGTCCTCCACAAGGTGAGGAGTGACACATTGTGATAACTTCATGAATTTCATCGTCGGGGACACACCTTCTAAAAAGACCATCAACACCTTGTTTGAAGAGCAAGGGGTCATCCCAAAAGTATTGGCGGACATCATGGAGGAACTTCCGCTTTTGTTGATAGGTGAGGTCGGGAGGAAGGATGGAGCAAGCCAAGTAATTTACAATATCCGCAAACCATGGGGCCGGGGCTTAAATGATTGCGAATAATTGATCATCCGGGAATGAATCATCAATTGGCAAAGCTTCAATTTCACCTTCTACGATCGGTAGCCGTGAGAGATGATCGACTACTACATTCTCGGCACCCTTCTTGTCCCGAATTTCTATATCGTAGTCTTGTAAGAGCAAGACCCACCTAATCAACCTTGGTTTAGCGTCCTTCTTGGACAGCAAGTACTTCAAAGCCGCATGGTCGGTGAAGACTATAACTTTGGAGCCCACAAGTAAGACCTAAACTTTTCGATAGCATGGACGATGGCTAGGAGCTCTTTTTCAGTCGTTGTGTAGTTTCTTTGTGCTTCATCAAGAGTTTTGCTAGTGTAATAGATGGCATGGAGCTTTTTATCCTTCCTTTGCCCAAGCACAGATCCAACGGCATAGTCCGAAGCATCACACATGAGTTCAAAAGGGAGCTCCCAATTCGTGGTTGAATGATGGGAGCCGTGATCAAAGCTTCCTTCAACCTATCAAAGGCTAGCAAACAATCATTAGAAAACACAAAAGGGGCATCCTTTACCAACAATTGAGTGAGCGGCTTAGCGATTTTTGGAAAAATCTTTAATGAACCGGCGGTAAAAACCCGCGTGTCCAAGAAAACTCCTTATACCCTTCACATTAGTGGGGGGAGGGAGGCGCTCAATAACCTCAATTTTGGCACGATCAACCTCAATGCCCCTACTAGAAACAACATTGTCCCAACACAATACCCTCTTCAACCATGAAATGACATTTTTCCCAATTAAGCACAAGGTTCACCTCTTGACATCTTTTTAACACTTTAATCAAATTACTTAGGCAAGTGTCAAAAGATGAACCGCAAACAGAAAAGTCATCCATAAATACCTCGATTGATGATTCAAGCATGTCGGAAAAGATAGACATCATACACCTTTGAAATGTAGAAGGTGCATTACATAATCCAAATGGCATCCTTCGATAAGCAAAGGTGCCAAAAGGGCATGTGAATGTAGTCTTCTCTTGATCCTCGGGTAGGATAGGGATTTGGAGGAATCCCGAATACCCATCCAAGAAGCAATAGTGACTATGTGATGCCAACCTTTCCAAGATTTGATCGATAAAGGGGAGAGGGAAGTGGTCCTTCCGAGTGGATTTGTTCAATTTTCGATAGTCTATGCACATTCTCCACCCGGTGACCGACCTTGTAGAAATGGTCTCACCCTTATCGTTCTTGATAATGGTCATGCCCCCTTTTTTTGGAACAACTTGAACCGGGCTAACCCACTTGCTATCGGAGATAGGATAGATTATGCCCGCTTCAAGAAGTTTCAAAACCTCTTTTTTAACAACTTCTTTCATGTTGGGGTTGAGCCTTCTTTGGTGCTCAATTGAGGAGTCATGATCATTATCAAGCAAAATCTTGTGCATGCATATCGTGGGACTTATCCCATTAATGTCATCAATGGCATACCCAATGACACTCCTATACTCCCTCAACACAACTAGGAGTTTCTCAAGGGAAGTGTCATCAAGGTTGGTATTGACAATAACGGGATAAGTCTCATTATCATCAAGAAAAACGTATTTAAGTGAAGGGGGAAGGGGTTTAAGTTCAACCTTAGGAGGAGGCGTAGACCTCTCCTCTTTTACCTCCACCTTAAGTGCTTCAAACTCCCTTGCCTTGCCATGTAGGGGTTGGTCTAGCAACAACTTGTACCCCTTAGCTTCATCATCATCATTGTACAAACTTTCCGTGAGGATCGCTTGTAGAGTATCTTGCTATTGTTCATCATCTTCAATTCCTCCACTTCTCGGTCAAGAGTATCGATTCTATTGATATCCTCATACATAGGCTTCCTCATGGCTTGCGAGAATGAGAAAGAAATTTTCTCATCTCCCACATTCAATGTTAGCTTGCCTTGTTTCATATCAATTACCACTCCCGCCGTGTTCAAGAACGGCCTTCCCAAAATGAGAGGAACCTTGTTGTCCTCCTCCATTTCCATCACCACAAAGTCACAAGGTACAAAAACTCTTCCCACTTGTACCGGTACATCTTCAAGTATTCCCATTGGTAACCTAACCGAACGATCGGCTAATTGTATTGAGATTCTTGTTGGCTTCATCTCACCAACTTTTAAATTTTTCGCAATTGAGAAGGGCATCAAGCTTACACTTGCCCCAAGATCACAAAGAGCATCCATGGCTTCCATATCTCCAATCTTCACCGGAATTGCATAGCTACCCGGGTCACCAAGCTTTCGGGGAAGCTTGTTTTGAATGATTGCGCTCACCTCCATTGGAAGGGAGATGGTTGCACTCTCTTCAAGCCTACTTTTGTTGGACAAGAGATCTTTTAAAAATTTCGCATATGTAGGCATTTGTGACATAGCATGAAGAAAGGGAATGTTCACTTGGAGCCCTCTCATGACCTCAAGGAACTTTGAAAACTTCTCATTCAATTTTTTCTCTACCAACCTATGAGGGAAAGGAATAGGTGGCTTGTAGACTCTCATTGGGGGTTTCTCCACTTCAACTTCAACTCCCTCTCCTTTCTTTGTGTCTCCCTCAACACTCTTTTCTTTTTCTTTTCTCTCAACTTCTACCACCTCATTTTCAACATCATTCTCACTTCTCACCTCCACACCCTCATCTCTCTTTTGTGGCACATCTTCACTCATTACCGGACCTTCATACCCTCTCCCGGACCTCAATGTGATAGCCTTGACATGCTCCTTTGGGTTCACAACCGTTGAGCATGGAAATTGACCACTAGCATTCGAGGTAGAACTCCCAACTTGTTGTGCAATTTGAGCTAGTTGATTCTCAATTATTTTGTTGTGCGCTTGAAGTTGTTGGATGTTGGAGCTCATTTCTGCATTGCTCTTCCCTTGTTGATTTATGAAAGACTCAAGAGCGGCCTCAAGGGAAGTCTTTTGGGGTGGAGGAGGTTGTTGGTTGAATTGCTGTCTTTGTTGGTTTGGATGGCGGTATGGGGCTTGGTGATTTTGTTGATTTTGGTTGTAGATGTTTTGAGGAGGGTTGTTGTAGTTGGGTTGTTGGTTTTGATTGGGTTGTCTCCACCCTTGGTTTTGTTGCCTCCAACCTTGATTGAAAGGTTGCTCATTTCTTTGGTTCATGGCCGCAACTTGCTCATTAGTAGCATTGCAATATGAAGCCATGTGATCATTACCCCCACAAGTCTCACAAGACATGACTTGTGGTTGTGGTTGTGAAGAGGAAGTACCGCTTGAGGAGGTTGCTTGGTCTAGCTTGTGAGCTAGCGTATCAAACTTTGAGGCAATGAGATCTATTGCACTTAACTCATGCATACCTTTCTTCTTCGGTTGACTTTCTCTTCTATCATTTCTATAGGCGTAATGCCTTGCAACTTCTTCAATCATATTCTCGGCTTCTTGCACCGGTAGCTTTTTAAGACACTCACCGGCTCCGTTGTCAAGATTGGCCCTTGAGGTAGGAGTGAGACCGTCGTAGAAGCTTTGAATAATCATCCATAAAGGCAACCCATGGTGTGGACACTTCCTCTTTAGATCCTTGAATCTTTCCCATGCTTCACCTAAGGTTTCATCATCCTCTTGAGTGAAGCTTGTAATCTTCCTTCTCAATTCCGCGGTCTTTTCGGGCGGACAAAACTTCCCAAGAAATGCTTTGGTAACCTCTTCCCATGTTGTTAAGGATCCTTCTTTCACGGACCTCAACCAACACTTAGCCTTGTCCCTAAGAGAGAACCGAAACATATGCATCCAAATGAATTCCTCCGTGAGGTTGTTTTGCTTGATGGTAGTGCACAACTCAAGGAAGTTGTCTAAATGAGCTAGAGGGCACTCATTTGCACTCCCCTCGAACTGTTCACTTTGGATCATCCTTATGAGTTGAGGAGAGAACTCATAGTTGTTTGCATTGGTGGTGGGAAGAAGTATGCCACTCCGAAGTTGGAATGCATCGGGGTGGTCATAGTCTTGTAGAAGTGGAGGAGGCGGTGGGTTGACCATCTCTTTCTCGTTGTCAAGATTATCCTCCGACTCGGAATCCGTATAAGCTAGAGAAAATTCCGGCGTGCCTTGTAGGAGCCTTCTTACGTTCCTCAAAGTTCTATTTAACTCCGGATCTACGGGGGTAAGCGGTGATTGCTTACTCCTCCGTGTCATGCACAGTCAAACAAAGCTAAGGAAAACGTTAGCAATGACTATCACAAAGTAAACACGCTTAAACAAAAACAAAATAAGAAGATTATATACATATACACAAATCTAGACTCATTCAACAATAACTTATTCAATGTGACTTTGCCTCCCCGGCAACGGCGCCAAAACTTGATAGGACGTCGTCAACCTATCAAGAAATAAGACCTAACTCGATCCTACTCAACTAGTAGCAAGGGCAAGAAAGGGTCGAACCAATGAGAGATGTTGAATTAACCACCAAATGTTATTGTTTAAACAAGCTAGATTAAGTCGGGGGTTTTAAGTTGGTATTACGTCACACTATTCTAATTCAAATCAACTAATTCTAAGAGGTGATTAACAATATTAAGAAGGCCTAGGGCATGGGTTACACCACTAAATTTCATCATGGACCACAAGTAGCATGCATAGAAATGGTGATTTAGGGGATAAATTAGGGGAAGTTATCAAATGCACCCAACTACTCTCTCAAGCTAGAGGGATTACTTGACATCAAAACCATAACCTACTCTCGTGATTATGGGCAAGAAACAAGTGTTAAAACATCCTCACGATAACATGCAAATTCCCTTGACTAGAAATTCCTATTCTCATGGCAAATCAAGTCAATCAAGCATAAGGGAGCTTCCTCAAGTTCATCTCTCGATCCTTCGTTGAGGAAGCTAGATAAATAATTCAAGCAATGGCCAATTACAAGAATTAACAATGAAACCTCTTAAACTCAACTAATTAACACCCCACAATTAACAAATTAGTTCATGCAACAAGTGTTGGTGATTACATTGAGGGTTCACCCAAACCCTAGAAATTAGACTACTCACAATCCATGGAGGTTAAAGCAATTAAAGATTTCAAGGAATTCATGAACAAATTAAAACTAAGAATTAAGTAGAATCTAACAATTAAACATGCAAAGAACAACCAAACAATTAATAAAAAGCAAGAATTAAAGATAGAAGAGAGAAAGAAAGAGTAAGAAAAAATTACTAGAAGCTTCAATAATTGACTAACAATGGTGGAACTTGTCTTCTACAATGATTGGATTGAAAAAACCTTCAAAACAAGAACTAAAATCTATGCTAATTTGAGGATTTTTGTGTTTCAAACTAAGAGGAGTATGAAAATCTGGAAAAATTGGGAACCCCCTAAAATGGTCCAAAGGGGCTATTTATATTACCCCCTAAAATAAGAGGACGGTGAAAACAAGAAACGGGTAAACTGTAGGTCTGCACGGACGTGCTGAAGTTGGCACGTCCGTGCAGACCAAGGCAGAAACTCAGTTTAAGACGACCTGCTGCAGCACGGGCGTGCACCTTTGGCACGTCCGTGCTGCATCATCTGCACGGACGTGCAATATTTGGCACGTCCGTGCAGGCCTTGGCAGAAAGATGGCTTCAGGTCTGCACTCCTGCACGGACGTGCAACATCTTCTGGGCCCTTTTCTTCGTGTTTTCTTCTACGATGCTCTTGTACTTGGATTCTTTCCATCATTTCCTTGCTTCTAACCTCGGTTTGGTAACCATGGGCTTCATTTAGTCGTCTTTGGACCTAAAATCTCAACAAAAACACTAACAACCCGTGAAGCATAGGATACACAAAAATTGCATAATAATAGGGTAAAAGTGAACCAAAACACAAATTTGTTCAGGTAAACTAGGTTCAAATACGCCTTAAAACCGCATAAAATAGCAAGTTATCAAATAGCATTGTTTGAATGTGCTTGACTTTCATTTGATTCAACTAGCTTTGTAGAATGTATTTCACTTTTATTTGATTAAAATAGCTTTGTTTGAATGTGTTTGACTTTCATTTGATTCAATTAGCTTTGTAGAATGTATTTGACTTTCATTTGATTCAAATAGCTTTGTTTGAATGTGTTTGACTTTCATTTGATTCAATTTTCTTTGTAGAATGTATTTGACTTTTATTTGATTTAATTAGCTTTGTTTGAATGTATTTGAGTCTCATTTGATTCAAATAGCTTTATTTGAATGTGTTTGACTTTCATTTGATTCAAATTCCTTTGTTTGAATGTGTTTGACATTCAGTTGATTCGATTTGCTTTGTAGAATGTATTTGACTTTTATTTGATTCAAATAGCTTTGTTTGAATGTGTTTGACTTTCATTTGATTCAATTTGCTTTGTAGAATGTATTTGACTTTTATTTGACTTAATTAGCTTTGTTTGAATGTATTTGACTCTCATTTGATTCAAATAGCTTTATTTGAATGTGTTTGACTTTCATTTGATTCAAATTTCTTTGTTTGAATGTGTTCGACTTTCATTTGATTCAAATAGCTTTATAGAATGTATTTGAAATTTATTTGATTTAAATAGCTTTGTTTGAATGTGTTTGACTTTCATTTGATTCAAATTCCTGTGTTTGAATGTGTTCGACTTTCATTTGATTCAAATAGCATTGTTTGAATGTGCTTGACTTTCATTTGATTCAACTAGCTTTGTAGAATGTATTTCACTTTTATTTGATTAAAATAGCTTTGTTTGAATGTGTTTGACTTTCATTTGATTCAATTAGCTTTGTAGAATGTATTTGACTTTCATTTGATTCAAATAGCTTTGTTTGAATGTGTTTGACTTTCATTTGATTCAATTTGCTTTGTAGAATGTATTTGACTTTCATTTGATTAAAATAGCTTTGTTTGAATGTGTTTGACTTTCATTTGATTCGATTTGCTTTGTAGAATGTATTTGACTTTTATTTGATTCAAATAGCTTTGTTTGAATGTGTTTGACTTTTCATTTGATTCAATTTGCTTTGTAGAATGTATTTGACTTTTATTTGATTTAATTATCTTTGTTTGAATGTATTTGACTCTCATTTGATTCAAATAGCTTTATTTGAATGTGTTTGACTTTCATTTGATTCAAATTCCTTTGTTTGAATGTGTTCGACTCTCATTGGATTCAAATAGCTTTATAGAATGTATTTGACATTTATTTGATTTAAATAACTTTGTTTGAATGTGTTTGACTTTCAACTGATTCAATTAGCTTTTGTAGAATGTATTTGACTTTCATTTGATTAAAATAGCTTTGTTTGAATGTGTTTGACTTTCATTTGATTCAATTAGCTTTGTAGAATGTATTTGACTTTTATTTAATTTAATTAGCTTTGTTTGAATGTATTTGACTCTCATTTGATTCAAATAGCTTTATTTGAATGTGTTTGACTTTCATTTGATTCAAATTCCTGTGTTTGAATGTGTTCGACTTTCATTTGATTCAAATAGCATTGTTTGAATGTGCTTGACTTTCATTTGATTCAACTAGCTTTGTAGAATGTATTTGGCTTTCATTTGATTAAAATAGCTTTGTTTGAATGTGTTTGACTTTCATTTGATTCAATTAGCTTTGTATAATGTATTTGACTTTTATTTGATTTAATTAGCTTTGTTTGAATGTATTTGACTCTCATTTGATTCAAATAGCTTAATTTGAATGTGTTTGACTTTCATTTGATTCAAATTCCTGTGTTTGAATGTGTTCGACTTTCATTTGATTCAAATAGCATTGTTTGAATGTCCTTGACTTTCATTTGATTCAACTAGCTTTGTAGAATGTATTTGACTTTCATTCGATTAAAATTCCTTTGTTTGAATGTGTTTGACTTTCATTTGATTCAATTAGCTTTGTAGAATGTATTTGATTTTCATTTGATTCAAATAGCTTTGTTTGAATGTGTTTGACTTTCATTTGATTCAATTTGCTTTGTAGAATGTATTTGAATTTCATTTGATTAAAATAGCTTTGTTTGAATGTGTTTGACTTTCATTTGATCCGATTTGCTTTGTAGAATGTATTTGACTTTTATTTGATTCAAATAGCTTTGTTTGAATGTGTTTGACTTTCATTTGATTCAATTTGCTTTGTAGAATGTATTTGACTTTTATTTGATTTAATTAGCTTTATTTGAATGTATTTGACTCTCATTTGATTCAAATAGCTTTATTTGAATGTGTTTGACTTTCATTTGATTCAAATTCCTTTGTTTGAATGTGTTCGACTTTCATTTGATTCAAATAGCTTTATAGAATGTATTTGACATTTATTTGATTTAAATAGCTTTGTTTGAATGTGTTTGACTTTCATTTGATTCAAATTCCTGTGTTTGAATGTGTTCGACTTTCATTTGATTCAAATAGCATTGTTTGAATGTGCTTGACTTTCATTTGATTCAACTAGCTTTGTAGAATGTATTTGACTTTCATTTGATTAAAATAGCTTTCTTTGAATGTGTTTGACTTTCATTTGATTCAATTAGCTTTGTAGAATGTATTTGACTTTCATTTGATTCAAATAGCTTTGTTTGAATGTGTTTGACTTTCATTTGATTCAATTTGCTTTGTAGAATGTATTTGACTTTCATTTGATTAAAATAGCTTTGTTTGAATGTGTTTGACTTTCATTTGATTCGATTTGCTTTGTAGAATGTATTTGACTTTTATTTGATTCAAATAGCTTTGTTTGAATGTGTTTGACTTTCATTTGATTCGATTTGCTTTGTAGAATGTATTTGACTTTTATTTGATTCAAATAGCTTTGTTTGAATGTGTTTGACTTTCATTTGATTCAATTTTCTTTGTAGAATGTATTTGACTTTTATTTGACTTAATTAGCTTTGTTTGAATGTATTTGACTCTCATTTGATTCAAATAGCTTTATTTGAATGTGTTTGACTTTCATTTGATTCAAATTCCTTTGTTTGAATGTGTTCGACTTTCATTTGATTCAAATAGCTTTATAGAATGTATTTGACATTTATTTGATTTAAATAGCTTTGTTTGAATGTGTTTGACTTTCATTTGATTCAAATTCCTGTGTTTGAATGTGTTCGACTTTCATTTGATTCAAATAGCATTGTTTGAATGTGTTCGACTCTCATTGTATTCAAATAGCTTTATAGAATGTATTTGACATTTATTTGATTTAAATAACTTTGTTTGAATGTGTTTGACTTTCAACTGATTCAATTAGCTTTGTAGAATGTATTTGACTTTCATTTAATTAAAATAGCTTTGTTTGAATGTGTTTGACTTTCATTTGATTCAATTAGCTTTGTAGAATGTATTTGACTTTTATTTAATTTAATTAGCTTTGTTTGAATGTATTTGACTCTCATTTGATTCAAATAGCTTTATTTGAATGTGTTTGACTTTCATTTGATTCAAATTCATGTGTTTGAATGTGTTCGACTTTCATTTGATTCAAATAGCATTGTTTGAATGTGCTTGACTTTCATTTGATTCAACTAGCTTTGTAGAATGTATTTGACTTTCATTTGATTAAAATAGCTTTGTTTGAATGTGTTTGACTTTCATTTGATTCAATTAGCTTTGTAGAATGTATTTGACTTTTATTTGATTCAAATAGCTTTGTTTGAATGTGTTTGACTTTCATTTGATTAAAATTACTTTGTAGAATGTATTTGACTTTTATTTGATTTAATTAGCTTTGTTTGAATGTGTTTGACTTTCATTTGATTCAAATAGCTTTATAGAATGTATTTGACATTTATTTGATTTAAATAGCTTTGTTTGAATGTGTTTTACTTTCATTTGATTCAATTTGCTTTGTAGAATGTATTTGACTTTTATTTGATTTAATTAGCTTTGTTTGAATGTATTTGACTCTCATTTGATTCAAATAGCTTTATTTGAATGTGTTTGACTTTCATTAAATTCAAATTCCTGTGTTTGAATGTGTTCGACTTTCATTTGATTCAAATAGCATTGTTTGAATGTGCTTCACTTTCATTTGATTCAACTAGCTTTGTAGAATGTATTTGACTTTCATTTGATTAAAATAGCTTTGTTTGAATGTGTTTGACTTTCATTTGATTCAATTAGCTTTGTAGAATGTATTTGACTTTCATTTGATTCAAATAGCTTTGTTTGAATGTGTTCGACTTTCATTTGATTTAAATAGCATTGTTTGAATGTGCTTGACTTTCATTTGATTCAACTAGCTTTGTAGAATGTGTTTGACTTTCATTTGATTAAAATAGCTTTGTTTGAATGTGTTTGACTTTCATTTGATTCAAATAGCTTTATTGAATGTATTTGACTCTCATTTGATTAAAATAGCTTTATTTGAATGTGTTTGACTTTCGTTTGATTTAAATTATTTTGTTGTGCGCTTGAAGTTGTTGGATGTTGGAGCTCATTTCTGCATTGCTTTTCCCTTGTTGATTTATGAAAGACTCAAGAGCGGCCTCAAGGGAAGTCTTTTGGGGTGGAGGAGGTTGTTGGTTGAATTGTTGTCTTTGTTGGTTTGGATGGCGGTATGGGGCTTGGTGATTTTGTTGATTTTGGTTGTAGATGTTTTGAGGAGGGTTGTTGTAGTTGGGTTGTTGGTTTTGATTGGGTTGTCTCCACCCTTGGTTTTGTTGCCTCCAACCTTGATTGAAAGGTTGCTCATTTCTTTGGTTCATGGCCGCAACTTGCTCATTATTAGCATTGCAATATGAAGCCATGTGATCATTACCCCCACAAGTCTCACAAGACATGACTTGTGGTTGTGGTTGTGAAGAGGAGGTACCGCTTGAGGAGGTTGCTTGGTCTAGCTTGTGAGCTAGCATATCAAACTTTGAGGCAATGAGATCTATTGCACTCAACTCATGCATACCTTTCTTCTTCGGTTGACTTTCTCTTCTATCATTTCTATAGGCGTAATGCCTTGCAACTTCTTCAATCATATTCTCGGCTTCTTGCACCGGTAGCTTTTTAAGACACTCACCGGCTCCGTTGTCAAGATTGGCCCTTGAGGTAGGAGTGAGACCGTCGTAGAAGCTTTGAATAATCATCCATAAAGGCAACCCATGGTGTGGACACTTCCTCTTTAGATCCTTGAATCTTTCCCATGCTTCACCTAAGGTTTCATCATCCTCTTGAGTGAAGCTTGTAATCTTCCTTCTCAATTCCGCGGTCTTTTCGGGCGGACAAAACTTCCCAAGAAATGCTTTGGTAACCTCTTCCATGTTGTTAAGGATCCTTCTTTCACGGACCTCAACCAACACTTAGCCTTGTCCCTAAGAGAGAACCGAAACATATGCATCCAAATGAATTCCTCCGTGAGGTTGTTTTGCTTGATGGTAGTGCACAACTCAAGGAAGTTGTCTAAATGAGCTAGAGGGCACTCATTTGCACTCCCCTCGAACTGTTCACTTTGGATCATCCTTATGAGTTGAGGAGAGAACTCATAGTTGTTTGCATTGGTGGTGGGAAGAAGTATGCCACTCCGAAGTTGGAATGCATCGGGGTGGTCATAGTCTTGTAGAAGTGGAGGAGGCGGTGGGTTGACCATCTCTTTCTCGTTGTCAAGATTATCCTCCGACTCGGAATCCGTATAAGCTAGAGAAAATTCCGGCGTGCCTTGTAGGAGCCTTCTTACGTTCCTCAAAGTTCTATTTAACTCCGGATCTACGGGGATAAGCGGTGATTGCTTACTCCTCCGTGTCATGCACAGTCAAACAAAGCTAAGGAAAACGTTAGCAATGACTATCACAAAGTAAACACGCTTAAACAAAAACAAAATAAGAAGATTATATACATATACACAAATCTAGACTCATTCAACAATAACTTATTCAATGTGACTTTGCCTCCCCGGCAACGGCGCCAAAACTTGATAGGACGTCGTCAACCTATCAAGAAATAAGACCTAACTCGATCCTACTCAACTAGTAGCAAGGGCAAGAAAGGGTCGAACCCATGAGAGGCGTTGAATCAACCACCAAATGTTATTGTTTAAACAAGCTAGATTAAGTCGGGGGTTTTAAGTTGGTATTACGTCACACTATTCTAATTCAAATCAACTAATTCTAAGAGGTGATTAACAATATTAAGAAGGCCTAGGGCATGGGTTACACCACTAAACTTCATCACGGACCACAAGTAGCATGCATAGAAATGGTGATTTAGGGGATAAATTAGGGGAAGTTATCAAATGCACCCAACTACTCTCTCAAGCTAGAGGGATTACTTGACATCAAAACCATAACCTACTCTCGTGATTATGGGCAAGAAACAAGTGTTAAAACATCCTCACGATAACATGCAAATTCCCTTGACTAGAAATTCCTATTCTCATGGCAAATCAAGTCAATCAAGCATAAGGGAGCTTCCTCAAGTTCATCTCTCGATCCTTCGTTGAGGAAGCTAGATAAATAATTCAAGCAATGGCCAATTACAAGAATTAACAATGAAACCTCTTAAACTCAACTAATTAACACCCCACAATTAACAAATTAGTTCATGCAACAAGTGTTGGTGATTACATTGAGGGTTCACCCAAACCCTAGAAATTAGACTACTCACAATCCATGGAGGTTAAAGCAATTAAAGATTTCAAGGAATTCATGAACAAATTAAAACTAAGAATTAAGTAGAATCTAACAATTAAACATGCAAAGAACAACCAAACAATTAATAAAAAGCAAGAATTAAAGATAGAAGAGAGAAAGAAAGAGTAAGAAAAAATTACTAGAAGCTTCAATAATTGACTAACAATGGTGGAACTTGTCTTCTACAATGATTGGATTGAAAAACCTTCAAAACAAGAACTAAAATCTATGCTAATTTGAGGATTTTTGTGTTTCAAACTAAGAGGAGTATGAAAATCTGGAAAAATTGGGAACCCCCCTAAAATGGTCCAAAGGGGCTATTTATATTACCCCCTAAAATAAGAGGACGGTGAAAACAAGAAACGGGTAAACTGTAGGTCTGCACGGACGTGCTGAAGTTGGCACGTCCGTGCAGACCAAGGCAGAAACTCAGTTTAAGACGACCTGCTGCAGCACGGGCGTGCACCTTTGGCACGTCCGTGCTGCATCATCTGCACGGACGTGCAATATTTGGCACGTCCGTGCAGGCCTTGGCAGAAAGATGGCTTCAGGTCTGCACTCCTGCACGGACGTGCAACATCTTGCACGGCCGTGCTGCCTCATAATCACGGAAGCACGTCCGTGCTTCATCATCTGCACGGACTTGCAATATTTGGCACGTCCGTGCAGGCCTTGGCAGAAAGATGGCTTCAAGTCTGCACTCCTGCACGGACGTGCAACATCTTGCACGGCCGTGCAGGGTCTTCTGGGCCCTTTTCTTCGTGTTTTCTTCTACGATGCTCTTGTACTTGGATTCTTTCCATCATTTCCTTACTTCTAATCTCGGTTTGGTAACCATGGCTTCATTTGGTCGTCTTTGGACCTAAAATCTCAACAAAAACACTAACAACCCGTGAAGCATAGGATACACAAAAATTGCATAATAATAGGGTAAAAGTGAACCAAAACACAAATTTGTTCAGGTAAACTAGGTTCAAATACGCCCTAAAACCGCATAAAATAGCAAGTTATCAAATAGCATTGTTTGAATGTGCTTGACTTTCATTTGATTCAACTAGCTTTGTAGAATGTATTTCACTTTTATTTGATTAAAATAGCTTTGTTTTGAATGTGTTTGACTTTCATTTGATTCAATTAGCTTTATAGAATGTATTTGACTTTCATTTGATTCAAATAGCTTTGTTTGAATGTGTTTGACTTTCATTTGATTCAATTTGCTTTGTAGAATGTATTTGACTTTTATTTGATTTAATTAGCTTTGTTTGAATGTATTTGAGTCTCATTTGATTCAAATAGCTTTATTTGAATGTGTTTGACTTTCATTTGATTCAAATTCCTTTGTTTGAATGTGTTTGACATTCAGTTGATTCGATTTGCTTTGTAGAATGTATTTGACTTTTATTTGATTCAAATAGCTTTGTTTGAATGTGTTTGACTTTCATTTGATTCAATTTGCTTTGTAGAATGTATTTGACTTTTATTTGACTTAATTAGCTTTGTTTGAATGTATTTGACTCTCATTTGATTCAAATAGCTTTATTTGAATGTGTTTGACTTTCATTTGATTCAAATTTCTTTGTTTGAATGTGTTCGACTTTCATTTGATTCAAATAGCTTTATAGAATGTATTTGACATTTATTTGATTTAAATAGCTTTGTTTGAATGTGTTTGACTTTCATTTGATTCAAATTCCTGTGTTTGAATGTGTTCGACTTTCATTTGATTCAAATAGCATTGTTTGAATGTGCTTGACTTTCATTTGATTCAACTAGCTTTGTAGAATGTATTTCACTTTTATTTGATTAAAATAGCTTTGTTTGAATGTGTTTGACTTTCATTTGATTCAATTAGCTTTGTAGAATGTATTTGACTTTCATTTGATTCAAATAGCTTTGTTTGAATGTGTTTGACTTTCATTTGATTCAATTTGCTTTGTAGAATGTATTTGACTTTCATTTGATTAAAATAGCTTTGTTTGAATGTGTTTGACTTTCATTTGATTCGATTTTCTTTGTAGAATGTATTTGACTTTTAATTGATTCAAATAGCTTTGTTTGAATGTGTTTGACTTTCATTTGATTCAGTTTGCTTTGTAGAATGTATTTGACTTTTATTTGATTTAATTATCTTTGTTTGAATGTATTTGACTCTCATTTGATTCAAATAGCTTTATTTGAATGTGTTTGACTTTCATTTGATTCAAATTCCTTTGTTTGAATGTGTTCGACTCTCATTGGATTCAAATAGCTTTATAGAATGTATTTGACATTTATTTGATTTAAATAACTTTGTTTGAATGTGTTTGACTTTCAACTGATTCAATTAGCTTTGTAGAATGTATTTGACTTTCATTTGATTAAAATAGCTTTGTTTGAATGTGTTTGACTTTCATTTGATTCAATTAGCTTTGTAGAAAGTATTTGACTTTTATTTAATTTAATTAGCTTTGTTTGAATGTATTTGACTCTCATTTGATTCAAATGGCTTTATTTGAATGTGTTTGACTTTCATTTGATTCAAATTCCTGTGTTTGAATGTGTTCGACTTTCATTTGATTCAAATAGCATTGTTTGAATGTGCTTGACTTTCATTTGATTCAACTAGCTTTGTAGAATGTATTTGACTTTCATTTGATTAAAATAGCTTTGTTTGAATGTGTTTGACTTTCATTTGATTCAATTAGCTTTGTAGAATGTATTTGACTTTTATTTGATTCAAATAGCTTTGTTTGAATGTGTTTGACTTTCATTTGATTAAAATTACTTTGTAGAATGTATTTGACTTTTATTTGATTTAATTAGCTTTGTTTGAATGTGTTTGACTTTCATTTGATTCAAATAGCTTTATAGAATGTATTTGACATTTATTTGATTTAAATAGCTTTGTTTGAATGTGTTTTACTTTCATTTGATTCAATTTGCTTTGTAGAATGTATTTGACTTTTATTTGATTTAATTAGCTTTGTTTGAATGTATTTGACTCTCATTTGATTCAAATAGCTTTATTTGAATGTGTTTGACTTTCATTAAATTCAAATTCCTGTGTTTGAATGTGTTCGACTTTCATTTGATTCAAATAGCATTGTTTGAATGTGCTTCACTTTCATTTGATTCAACTAGCTTTGTAGAATGTATTTGACTTTCATTTGATTAAAATAGCTTTGTTTGAATGTGTTTGACTTTCATTTAATTCAATTAGCTTTGTAGAATGTATTTGACTTTCATTTGATTCAAATAGCTTTGTTTGAATGTGTTCGACTTTCATTTGATTTAAATAGCATTGTTTGAATGTGCTTGACTTTCATTTGATTCAACTAGCTTTGTAGAATGTGTTTGACTTTCATTTGATTAAAATAGCTTTGTTTGAATGTGTTTGACTTTCATTTGATTCAAATAGCTTTATTGAATGTATTTGACTCTCATTTGATTAAAATAGCTTTATTTGAATGTGTTTGACTTTCGTTTGATTCAAATTCCTTTGTTTGAATGTGTTCGACTTTCATTTGATTCAAATAGCATTGTTTGAATGTGCTTGACTTTCATTTGATTCAACTAGCTTTGTAGAATGTATTTGACTTTTCTTTGATTCAAATAGCTTTGTTTGAATGTGTTTGACTTTCATTTGATTCAATTAGCTTTGTAGAATGTATTTGACTTTTATTTGATTCAAATAGCTTTGTTTGAATGTGTTTGACTTTCATTTGATTAAAATTGCTTTGTAGAATGTATTTGACTTTTATTTGATTTAATTAGCTTTGTTTGAATGTGTTTGACTTTCATTTGATTCAAATAGCTTTATAGAATGTATTTGACATTTATTTGATTTAAATAGCTTTGTTTGAATGTGTTTGACTTTCATTTGATTCAATTTGCTTTGTAGAATGTATTTGACTTTTATTGATTTAATTAGCTTTGTTTGAATGTATTTGACTCTCATTTGATTCAAATAGCTTTATTTGAATGTGTTTGACTTTCATTAAATTCAAATTCCTGTGTTTGAATGTGTTCGACTTTCATTTGATTCAAATAGCATTGTTTGAATGTGCTTTCACTTTCATTTGATTCAACTAGCTTTGTAGAATGTATTTGACTTTCATTTGATTAAAATAGCTTTGTTTGAATGTGTTTGACTTTCATTTGATTCAATTAGCTTTGTAGAATGTATTTGACTTTCATTTGATTCAAATAGCTTTGTTTGAATGTGTTTGACTTTCATTTGATTCAATTTGCTTTGTAGAATGTATTTGACTTTCATTTGATTAAAATAGCTTTGTTTGAATGTGTTTGACTTTCATTTGATTCGATTTGCTTTGTAGAATGTATTTGACTTTCATTTGATTAAAATAGCTTTGTTTGAATGTGTTTGACTTTCATTTGATTCAATTAGCTTTGTATAATGTATTTGACTTTTATTTGATTTAATTAGCTTTGTTTGAATGTATTTGACTCTCATTTGATTCAAATAGCTTTATTTGAATGTGTTTGACTTTCATTTGATTCAAATTCCTGTGTTTGAATGTGTTCGACTTTCATTTGATTCAAATAGCATTGTTTGAATGTCCTTGACTTTCATTTGATTCAACTAGCTTTGTAGAATGTATTTGACTTTCATTCGATTAAAATTCCTTTGTTTGAATGTGTTTGACTTTCATTTGATTCAATTAGCTTTGTAGAATGTATTTGACTTTCATTTGATTCAAATAGCTTTGTTTGAATGTGTTTGACTTTCATTTGATTCAATTTGCTTTGTAGAATGTATTTGAATTTCATTTGATTAAAATAGCTTTGTTTGAATGTGTTTGACTTTCATTTGATTCGATTTGCTTTGTAGAATGTATTTGACTTTTATTTGATTCAAATAGCTTTGTTTGAATGTGTTTGACTTTCATTTGATTCAATTTGCTTTGTAGAATGTATTTGACTTTTATTTGATTTAATTAGCTTTATTTGAATGTATTTGACTCTCATTTGATTCAAATAGCTTTATTTGAATGTGTTTGACTTTCATTTGATTCAAATTCCTTTGTTTGAATGTGTTCGACTTTCATTTGATTCAAATAGCTTTATAGAATGTATTTGACATTTATTTGATTTAAATAGCTTTGTTTGAATGTGTTTGACTTTCATTTGATTCAAATTCCTGTGTTTGAATGTGTTCGACTTTCATTTGATTCAAATAGCATTGTTTGAATGTGCTTGACTTTCATTTGATTCAACTAGCTTTGTAGAATGTATTTGACTTTCATTTGATTAAAAATAGCTTTGTTTGAATGTGTTTGACTTTCATTTGATTCAATTAGCTTTGTAGAATGTATTTGACTTTCATTTGATTCAAATAGCTTTGTTTGAATGTGTTTGACTTTCATTTGATTCAATTTGCTTTGTAGAATGTATTTGACTTTCATTTGATTAAAATAGCTTTGTTTGAATGTGTTTGACTTTCATTTTGATTCGATTTGCTTTGTAGAATGTATTTGACTTTTATTTGATTCAAATAGCTTTGTTTGAATGTGTTTGACTTTCATTTGATTCGATTTGCTTTGTAGAATGTATTTGACTTTTATTTGATTCAAATAGCTTTGTTTGAATGTGTTTGACTTTCATTTGATTCAATTTGCTTTGTAGAATGTATTTGACTTTTATTTGACTTAATTAGCTTTGTTTGAATGTATTTGACTCTCATTTGATTCAAATAGCTTTATTTGAATGTGTTTGACTTTCATTTGATTCAAATTCCTTTGTTTGAATGTGTTCGACTTTCATTTGATTCAAATAGCTTTATAGAATGTATTTGACATTTATTTGATTTAAATAGCTTTGTTTGAATGTGTTTGACTTTCATTTGATTCAAATTCCTGTGTTTGAATGTGTTCGACTTTCATTTGATTCAAATAGCATTGTTTGAATGTGTTCGACTCTCATTGGATTCAAATAGCTTTATAGAATGTATTTGACATTTATTTGATTTAAATAACTTTGTTTGAATGTGTTTGACTTTCAACTGATTCAATTAGCTTTGTAGAATGTATTTGACTTTCATTTGATTAAAATAGCTTTGTTTGAATGTGTTTGACTTTCATTTGATTAAAATTACTTTGTAGAATGTATTTGACTTTTATTTGATTTAATTAGCTTTGTTTGAATGTGTTTGACTTTCATTTGATTCAAATAGCTTTATAGAATGTATTTGACATTTATTTGATTTAAATAGCTTTGTTTGAATGTGTTTTACTTTCATTTGATTCAATTTGCTTTGTAGAATGTATTTGACGTTTATTTGATTTAATTAGCTTTATTTGAATGTATTTGACTCTCATTTGATTCAAATAGCTTTATTTGAATGTGTTTGACTTTCATTAAATTCAAATTCCTGTGTTTGAATGTGTTCGACTTTCATTTGATTCAAATAGCATTGTTTGAATGTGCTTCACTTTCATTTGATTCAACTAGCTTTGTAGAATGTATTTGACTTTTATTTAATTCAAATAGCTTTGTTTGAATGTGTTTGACTTTCATTTGACTCAATTAGCTTTGTAGAATGTATTTGACTTTTATTTGATTCAAATAGCTTTGTTTGAATGTGTTTGACTTTCATTTGATTAAAATTTCTTTGTAGAATGTATTTGACTTTTATTTGATTTAATTAGCTTTGTTTGAATGTGTTTGACTTTCATTTGATTCAAATAGCTTTTATAGAATGTATTTGACATTTATTTGATTTAAATAGCTTTGTTTGAATGTGTTTGACTTTCATTTGATTCAAATTCCTGTGTTTGAATGTGTTCGGCTTTCATTTGATTCAAATAGCATTGTTTGAATGTGCTTGACTTTCATTTGATTCAACTAGCTTTGTAGAATGTATTTGACTTTCATTTGATTAAAATAGCTTTGTTTGAATGTGTTTGACTTTCATTTGATTCAATTAGCTTTGTAGAATGTATTTGACTTTTATTTGATTCAAATAGCTTTGTTTGAATGTGTTTGACTTTCATTTGATTCAATTTGCTTTGTAGAATGTATTTGACTTTCATTTGATTAAAATAGCTTTGTTTGAATGTGTTTGACTTTCATTTGATTCGATTTGCTTTGTAGAATGTATTTGACTTTTATTTGATTCAAATAGCTTTGTTTGAATGTGTTAGACTTTCATTTGATTCGATTTGCTTTGTAGAATGTATTTGACTTTTATTTGATTCAAATAGCTTTGTTTGAATGTATTTGACTTTCATTTATTCAATTTGCTTTGTAGAATGTATTTGACTTTTATTTGACTTAATTAGCTTTGTTTGAATGTATTTGACTCTCATTTGATTCAAATAGCTTTATTTGAATGTGTTTGACTTTCATTTGATTCAAATTCCTTTGTTTGAATGTGTTCGACTTTCATTTGATTCAAATAGCTTTATAGAATGTATTTGACATTTATTTGATTTAAATAGCTTTGTTTGAATGTGTTTGACTTTCATTTGATTAAAATTCCTGTGTTTGAATGTGTTCGACTTTCATTTGATTCAAATAGCATTGTTTGAATGTGCTTGACTTTCATTTGATTCAACTAGCTTTGTAGAATGTATTTCACTTTTATTTGATTAAAATAGCTTTGTTTGAATGTGTTTGACTTTCATTTGATTCAATTAGCTTTGTAGAATGTATTTGACTTTCATTTGATTCAAATAGCTTTGTTTGAATGTGTTTGACTTTCATTTGATTCAATTTGCTTTTTAGAATGTATTTGACTTTCATTTTATTAAAATAGCTTTGTTTTGAATGTGTTTGACTTTCATTTGATTCGATTTGCTTTGTAGAATGTATTTGACTATTATTAGATTCAAATAGCTTTGTAAGAATGTGTTTGACTTTCATTTTATTCAATTTGCTTTGTAGAATGTATTTGACTTTTATTTGATTTAATTAGCTTTGTTTGAATGTATTTGACTCTCATTTGATTCAAATAGCTTTGTTTGAATGTGTTTGACTTTAATTTGATTCAAATTCCTTTGTTTGAATGTGTTCGACTCTTATTTGATTCAAATAGCTTTTATAGAATGTATTTGACATTTATTTGATTTAAATAGCTTTGTTTGAATGTGTTTGACTTTCAACTGATTCAATTAGCTTTGTAGAATGTATTTGACTTTCATTTGATTAAAATAGCTTTGTTTGAATGTGTTTGACTTTCATTTGATTCAATTAGCTTTGTAGAATGTATTTGACTTTTATTTAATTTAATTAGCTTTGTTTGAATGTATTTGACTCTCATTTGATTCAAATAGCTTTATTTGAATGTGTTTGACTTTCATTTGATTCAAATTCCTGTGTTTGAATGTGTTCGACTTTCATTTGATTCAAATAGCATTGTTTGAATGTGCTTGACTTTCATTTGATTCAACTAGCTTTGTAGAATTTATTTGACTTTCATTTGATTAAAATAGCTTTGTTTGAATGTGTTTGACTTTCATTTGATTCAATTAGCTTTGTAGAATGTATTTGACTTTTATTTGATTCAAATAGCTTTGTTTGAATGTGTTTGACTTTCATTTGATTAAAATTACTTTGTAGAATGTATTTGACTTTTATTTGATTTAATTAGCTTTGTTTGAATGTGTTTGACTTTCATTTGATTCAAATAGCTTTATAGAATGTATTTGACATTTATTTGATTTAAATAGCTTTGTTTCAATGTGTTTTACTTTCATTTGATTCTAATTTGCTTTGTAGAATGTATTTGACTTTTATTTGATTTAATTAGCTTTGTTTGAATGTATTTGACTCTCATTTGATTCAAATAGCTTTATTTGAATGTGTTTGACTTTCATTAAATTCAAATTCCTGTGTTTGAATGTGTTCGACTTTCATTTGATTCAAATAGCATTGTTTGAATGTGCTTTCACTTTCATTTGATTCAACTAGCTTTGTAGAATGTATTTGACTTTCATTTGATTAAAATAGCTTTGTTTGAATGTGTTTGAGTTTCATTTGATTCAATTAGCTTTGTAGAATGTATTTGACTTTCATTTGATTCAAATAGCTTTGTTTGAATGTGTTCGACTTTCATTTGATTTAAATAGCATTGTTTGAATGTGCTTGACTTTCATTTGATTCAACTAGCTTTGTAGAATGTGTTTGACTTTCATTTGATTAAAATAGCTTTGTTTGAATGTGTTTGACTTTCATTTGATTCAAATAGCTTTATTGAATGTATTTGACTCTCATTTGATTAAAATAGCTATATTTGAATGTGTTTGACTTTCGTTTGATTCAAATTCCTTTGTTTGAATGTGTTCGACTTTCATTTGATTCAAATAGCATTCTTTGAATGTGCTTGACTTTCATTTGATTCAACTAGCTTTGTAGAATGTATTTGACTTTTTTTTGATTCAAATAGCTTTGTTTGAATGTGTTTGACTTTCATTTGATTCAATTAGCTTTGTAGAATGTATTTGACTTTTATTTGATTCAAATAGCTTTGTTTGAATGTGTTTGACTTTCATTTGATTAAAATTGCTTTGTAGAATGTATTTGACTTTTATTTGATTTAATTAGCTTTGTTTGAATGTGTTTGACTTTCATTTGATTCAAATAGCTTTATAGAATGTATTTGACATTTATTTGATTTAAATAGCTTTGTTTGAATGTGTTTTACTTTCATTTGATTCAATTTGCTTTGTAGAATGTATTTGACTTTTATTTGATTTAATTAGCTTTGTTTGAATGTATTTGACTCTCATTTGATTCAAATAGCTTTATTTGAATGTGTTTGACTTTCATTAAATTCAAATTCCTGTGTTTGAATGTGTTCGACTTTCATTTGATTCAAATAGCATTGTTAGAATGTGCTTCACTTTCATTTGATTCAACTAGCTTTGTAGAATGTATTTGACTTTCATTTGATTAAAATAGCTTTGTTTGAATGTGTTTGACTTTCATTTGATTCAATTAGCTTTGTAGAATGTATTTGACTTTCATTTGATTCAAATAGCTTTGTTTGAATGTGTTTGACTTTCATTTGATTCAATTTGCTTTGTAGAATGTATTTGACTTTCATTTGATTAAAATAGCTTTGTTTGAATGTGTTTGACTTTCATTTGATTCGATTTGCTTTGTAGAATGTATTTGACTTTCATTTGATTAAAATAGCTTTGTTTGAATGTGTTTGACTTTCATTTGATTCAATTAGCTTTGTATAATGTATTTGACTTTTATTTGATTTAATTAGCTTTGTTTGAATGTATTTGACTCTCATTTGATTCAAATAGCTTTATTTGAATGTGTTTGACTTTCATTTGATTCAAATTCCTGTGTTTGAATGTGTTCGACTTTCATTTGATTCAAATAGCATTGTTTGAATGTCCTTGACTTTCATTTGATTCAACTAGCTTTGTAGAATGTATTTGACTTTCATTCGATTAAAATTCCTTTGTTTGAATGTGTTTGACTTTCATTTGATTCAATTAGCTTTGTAGAATGTATTTGACTTTCATTTGATTCAAATAGCTTTGTTTGAATGTGTTTGACTTTCATTTGCTTCAATTTGCATTGTAGAATGTATTTGAATTTCATTTGATTAAAATAGCTTTGTTTGAATGTGTTTGACTTTCATTTGATTCGATTTGCTTTGTAGAATGTATTTGACTTTTATTTGATTCAAATAGCTTGGTTTGAATGTGTTTGACTTTCATTTGATTCAATTTGCTTTGTAGAATGTATTTGACTTTTATTTGATTTAATTAGCTTTATTTGAATGTATTTGACTCTCATTTGATTCAAATAGCTTTATTTGAATGTGTTTGACTTTCATTTGATTCAAATTCCTTTGTTTGAATGTGTTCGACTTTCATTTGATTCAAATAGCTTTATAGAATGTATTTGACATTTATTTGATTTAAATAGCTTTGTTTGAATGTGTTTAACTTTCATTTGATTCAAATTCCTGTGTTTGAATGTGTTCGACTTTCATTTGATTCAAATAGCATTGTTTGAATGTGCTTGACTTTCATTTGATTCAACTAGCTTTGTAGAATGTATTTGACTTTCATTTGATTAAAATAGCTTTGTTTGAATGTGTTTGACTTTCATTTGATTCAATTAGCTTTGTAGAATGTATTTGACTTTCATTTGATTCAAATAGCTTTGTTTGAATGTGTTTGACTTTCATTTGATTCAATTTGCTTTGTAGAATGTATTTGACTTTCATTTGATTAAAATAGCTTTGTTTGAATGTGTTTGACTTTCATTTGATTCGTTTTGCTTTGTAGAATGTATTTGAGTTTTATTTGATTCAAATAGCTTTGTTTGAATGTGTTTGACTTTCATTTGATTCAATTTTCTTTGTAGAATGTATTTGACTTTTATTTGATTTAATTAGCTTTGTTTGAATGTGTTCGACTTTCATTTGATTCAAATAGCTTTATAGAATGTATTTGACATTTATTTGATTTAAATAGCTTTGTTTGAATGTGTTTGACTTTCATTTGATTCAAATTCCTGTGTTTGAATGTGTTCGACTTTCATTTGATTCAAATAGCATTGTTTGAATGTGCTTTGACTTTCATTTGATTCAACTAGCTTTGTAGAATGTATTTCACTTTTATTTGATTAAAATAGCTTTGTTTGAATGTGTTTGACTTTCATTTGATTCAATTAGCTTTGTAGAATGTATTTGACTTTCATTTGATTCAAATAGCTTTGTTTGAATGTGTTTGACTTTCATTTGATTCAATTTGCTTTGTAGAATGTGATTAGGGGATTTTTATCCACCAATCACCGTCTGACAAGTGGACCAACCAGGTTCCGCCACGTGTCCTTTACGAAGGCCAACAGGAACCTGCCACGTGTCAATCACAGATACGTCCTCCACGGACCACTTAAGACACGCCACGTGTCCGCCCATGCCAAATGGGAAAACCGGCCATCAAGGCCCAGTCCAGTCTAGAGGCCCGGTCAGCCCTAGGTTTACCTTAAACCTAGAGAGTTGCACGCTTCCCAAGGCTATAAATACTTGATTAATCCTCATTAATCAGGGGGAAAAACAATTAAGAGATCAAGCAGAGAAGAACAGAGTTATTAACGACCGGCCAATCTCGCTAACAACGCAGATTACCAACACTAAGCACTCTCACCTAGAGAGATCTAATTACTTTAATTTCTGTATTGATTACTCCTTAATCGGGTACTAACTTGACCGTTGGAGGCGGAGCTCTCAGGAGTCTCCGTTATTTTGCAGGTACAGGCGTCCGGTTCCAGTCTCGGAATTGTAACTCTCCCGCAGGACATCAGAAAACCCCGAAACATTTGGCGCCGTCTGTGGGGAGAGTACTTCAGAGATGGCATCCAAGTCTGTACCGACTCCAGAAGAGAGGCGTCCCCTAGACGACCCTCAAGTTCAGTCGGACCATGATACCGAAAGTGAATTTGAAGTTGAAACTCATACAGCTCCAGACGGGACCCTAAGGGCCCGACGTACCCGTCATACCGAAATGAGGGAACGGGAGTATCTTCGAACAGGAAGCGAGCCAGCAGGCGCACCGCTTGCTCGGCAACAGCCGACTGATGGGTCTGCTCCCATCACAAGGAACGAACTCATGACCTTCATGAGGGACTTCAAGGGAGAGATCCAAGAGTTGATCAACAAAAAACCGCCTGCTTCAGTCAAAGAGCAGTCGGCCAAGAAACCTTCCACTTCACTGAAGAGGAAGCCAGTTCAAGGGCGAGAGGCGACTCCCCATCCTAAATACAAGAAGCGGGAGCCGTCTGCTCTTGATTTCACAAAACTCTGTTATCCTACTGGAAATAGGAAACCGGTTCGTCATATTCAGGCGGACGGGTCAAAGCAAACGTTCACAGATGCTCGGCACCTGCTAGAGCAGAAGAAGAGTGACCGATTATCAGAGTCGGCTTCTACTTCAAATTTTCAGGACAGTTTGCGAAATGCCTCGATGAGGCCAACTCAGTCGTACCATGAGAGTCAGTCAGGCGGCACCTCCCGTCAGTCCGGCTTTCATAGTGCACAGGCGGTACCAAACTTGCCATTTGTGCCGCAACAACAGTATTTTATGCAGCCACCTCCATTTGGTGGACCTGCAGCAAAAAACGTCCAACCTATGGACTGGCAGCTACGGCTGCTTAGACTTGGTGAACAGCCGTCGGCCTTCTCCAAGGAAATTACTGAAGCCGCTCAGCCGGCCAAAGTAAAAAATGTTCTAGTAGGCGCCTATGACGGCACTACTAACCCAGAAGACCATCTGATGGCATTCACCAACCTGATGTACCTTCAAGGGTTGGATGATCCCACTTGGTGCAAGTGTTTCCCAGCGACTCTCAAGGGAATTGCACAGCAATGGTTCGGCAACCTGCCGACTGGTTGTGTAAACAGCTTCAGGACGCTTGCTTACTTATTTGCCTCCAACTTCGCAATGAACATCCCTGCGAAGAAAACGACCCTTGATTTGGGAACAATTCAGCAGGGCGAGAAAGAGGGGCTCCGTTCCTACATCAGGCGGTTCAACCTGATGAGAATTCAGATTCAGGGGTTACCGGATGAGGTAGCTTATACTGACTTTTTTAGAGGTCTCAAAGACGGGTCTACCTTCAAATTTGATTTAGTTCGAAAAAAGGGTGGCGACTCTTCAAGAGGCCTTGATTGAAGCAGAAGCCTATATACAGGCGACTGATCTGTGTACGATGAAACAGTCGGACGGGAAGAGGTTCGACAAAAGAGAGGGACGACAGAAACAGTCGTCCAACAAGGATGAAAAAAGAAAAGAGGTTTGGGCGGCTGATTCCTCTAAACAGCCGGCCCAGAAAAAGAAAAAAAGAATTCAAACCATACTCCCCAAAGTATGTGTTTAACAAGGATAACCAATTTATCCTAAAAGAAATAAAGGGACGGCTCTCAATTGAGAAGCCGCTCCCCATGAAGGGTTCTGCGAGCAACCGGAACCAAGACAAAATCTGTGCTTATCACGATGACATTGGTCATCACACCAATGACTGCATCAGTCTCATGCGGTACCTAGACCGCTTGGCTGATCAAGGTGATCTTGACACTTATGTCAAGAAATCTACGGGGAATACTTCCTCAAATAAGCAGTCGGCCAAAAAGAATCAACAGGCCGACAGTTCCGATACAGATGATGCAGTCGTCTACACCATTGCAGGCGGCTTCTCAGGAGGCGGCCCCACTATTAGGGGCAACAAAGATAATATAAGGCGGTTAGATGTAAATTCCGTTCATCAAGAACGGCCGTCCAAATATACATTTCCTGAGATTGTCATCACTGAAGAGGATCTAGGAGGAATAAAGGGACCGCATGACGACCCTCTCGTTGTTGAATGTAAAGTGGCCAACCAGAGAGTTGGCCGAATCCTCATAGATACCGGGAGCTCTTCAGATCTCATCAGCAGCAAATGTCTGTCAAAACTGAAATATCAGACGGACTGCATACATCCGGCCTCCCACCCTTTAATAGGTTTTGGAGGAGGAGTCGTCCACCCACTGGGACGAGTGGATCTACCCATTCGCCTGGGCGAAAAAGGGAAGGACGACACATGGTAGTCCGGTTCCTAGTGGTAGAGGAACTCTCGGCCTACAACATGATTCTGGGTCGACCAACCCTGAATAATTCCAAGGCTGTTATAATCCCGTCACTTATGCTGCTTAAGTTTGAAAGGGATAATGGAACAGTCGGCTCCCTAAGGGGAGATCAGAGGATGGCCCGAGAGTGCTATCTCTCGGATGTCAAGCCCACTGCTATGGCCACTGGGTCAAGTGGAGAAAAAACAGACCTTGACAATGTCAAGGAAAGTGCGCCTGTTCAAGAAACATGCGACAGAAAAAGAAAGGCGTCCCAGACAGAGTCCGCCAGAAAGGCAAGAAAATAGCAATCATTGGCAGAGGACCGGCCGGATGAGTTCCGCCCTCAGCCGGCTGGTGAGCATGCGGACCTGATATTAGACGACTCCCATCCTGACCGAACAGTCAAAGTAGGGACGACTGCTCTGAGAAACCTTGGTGACGACTTTCACAACCTGTTGAAAGAATACAAGGACATCTTTGCATTTGAAGTCCATGAAATGCCAGGCATAAGTCCTGATCTGGCAGTACACAAACTCGCTGTGGATCCGAAAAAGAAGCCGGTACGACAAAAGAAGCGGAACCATGGTGAAGAAAGAGGTCAGGCGGCAGCCGCCGAAGTCAAAAAATTACTTGATGCAGGGTTCATTCGGCAATGTTACTTCCCAGATTGGGTTGCAAATGTGGTGCTTGTTAAAAAGCCGAATGGCACCTGGCGAATGTGTGTAGACTACACAGACTTGAACAAGGCGTGCCCCAAAGACAGTTACCCTCTGCCTAAAATTGATAACCTGGTCGACTCAACAGCCGGCCATGCCTTGATGAGCTTTATGGACGCCTATTCTGGTTTTCATCAAATTCCTTTATGGAAGAAAGATCAGGAGAAGACGGCCTTCGTCACTGATCAGGGATTATACTGTTACACGGTCATGCCGTTTGGTCTTAAGAATGCCCCGGCTACCTTCCAACGAATGATAAACACAGTGTTCTTTGATCAGATTGGGAGAAACGTCGAGGCATACATTGATGATATGATTGTCAAGACTAAATTTCAGGAAGATCATCTGACGGACCTCCGAGAAACTTTCGCCACACTCAGGCGGCACCATGTCATGCTCAATCCCAAGAAATGTGTATTTGGAGTTGAGTCTGGGAAATTTCTCGGATTCCTTATCAACCAGAGAGGAATAGAGGCGAACCCTGAGAAGGTACAGGCGGTCATTGACATGCAGTCGCCTCGTACCGTCCGAGAGGTTCAGAAGTTAACAGGTTGCCTGGCGGCCTTGGGAAGATTCCTAAGCCGATCAGGCGACAAATGCCTATACTTTTTCCAGGCAATTAAGAAGAAGGCAAGGTTTGAATGGGGCCGGATGCTGAGGCCGCCTTCCAGAAATTAAAGGTTCACTTGCATTCCTTGCCGAGGCTGGTCAGCCCTTTGCCCAAAGAAAATCTCTACATGTACCTGGCCGTCTCTGATCATGCGTTAAGCGCGGTGCTCCTTGCTGAAAGGGACGGCTGTCAACTTCCGGTCTACTTTGTCAGTCACGTACTGAAAAATGCCGAGTTGAGGTATCCCCTAGTGGAGAAATTTGGTCTTGCACTCTTCATGGCTGTTAAAAAATTGAAGCCCTACTTTCTGGCACATGCAGTCGTCGTGTATACCGACCAACCGATCAAGCGGCCCCTTACCACCATGGAGTCCTCCGGACGAATGATCAAATGGGCCATAGAAATGCAAAGTCTCGAAGTTACTTTCGAGCCTAGAAAAGCAGTGAAGGGGCAAGCCTTTGCTGACTTTATTGTAGAGATGACTCGTCCTCCAGACTCTCAAGTTCCAGACCAAGTCTGGAAGGTATATGTGGACGGAAGCTCTACTTCAAACGGTTGTGGAGCAGGCGTCGTATGTCAATCTCCAGAGGGCGACAGGTTCGAGTATGCTCTACGCTTCAGTTTCCAGGCCTCAAACAATGAGGCAGAATATGAAGCTTTACTAGCCGGGATCCGCATGTGTAAGGCGGCAGGGGCAAGGAAAATAGACGCCTGTTCTGATTCACAACTGATAGTGAGTCAGTACAATGGCGAATACGAAGCAACACATCCGGCCATGATCAAGTATTTACAGGCGGTCCGACAAGCGGTCGGCTCCCTTGAGGATTTCCATCTGATCCAAGTACCGAGATCAGAAAACAACCAGGCAGATGCACTTTCGAAATTAGCATCATCCGCCTCCTCCGATACTCCTCGAACTGTGTTTTGGGAAGTAATGGAGAAGAGAAGCATCGAGGAAAATCCTATTGGAATTCTAGACAGAAGCTCAACCTGGATGGATTCAATCAGGGCATATCTGACAAACGGTACACTGCCGGATGATCCTCAACAGGCGGCAGCACTGAAAAAACGAGCCTCCTGTTTTGAAATGATACAGGGAGAACTTCACAAGAGGGGGCACCTTCAACCCTTCTTAAAGTGTGTTACTCCTGAAAAGGGACGAGAGATACTAGATGATCTTCACTCTGGTTTCTGTGCTTCCCATATAGGTGGTAGGATGCTTGCTCAAAGGGCAAGGCGGCAGGGCTACTTTTGGCCTACTTTGGAAGCAGATGCAATGGAGATGGTGAAAAAATGTGACAAGTGCCAAAGGTTTGGCAAATTAATTCACCGTCCGGCTACTGACCTCACTACCATTCACAGCCCACTACCGTTTGCTAAGTGGGGCATGGACATTCTGGGTCCATATACGCCTGCTACAGGCGGCAGAAGGTATATACTTGTTGCCGTTGACTACTTCACTAAATGGGTAGAGGCGGAGGCTGTAAAGGGAATCAAGACGAAAGATGTAATTTCATTCATTTGGAAAAACGTCATCACTCGGTTCGGGGTTCCCATGTCTATGGTTTTTGATAATGGTCCCCAATTTGAGACGCCTGTTCTCAAAAGTTGGTTGGGTGACCAAGGAATTGCACACTACTTTGCATCTGTCGGCCGTCCACAAGCAAACGGCCAGGTAGAAGCCTTTAATAAAATCATCTCAGACGGTCTCAAGAAAAAGATTGAACGAGCAGGCGGCCTATGGGCAGATGAACTACCACATGTTCTTTGGGCCATTAGGACGACTGAAAAAGGGGCGACTGGAGAAACTCCCTTCCTCCTAACTTATGGTGCAGAAGCTGTTCTTCCAATAGAACACTACGAGCCGACTCTTCGAGTAATGCTATATGACGAAGAGGCAAACTGGGAAGCTATGCGCCTGGCATTAGACTCACTTCCTGAAAAGAGGGGCAATGCTGTTTTGCGCCATGAGATCTATCGCCTGAGAATGACTAGATCATACAACAAAAAAGTACACAGGCGTCCACTCAAAGTAGGGGACTTTGTACTTAGGAAAATGGAAGCAGTTGGTAGGGCTAATGAGTCTGGCAAACTAACTCCCAACTGGGAAGGACCCTACCGAATCTATGCGGAAGTCAGGGACGGTACCTACCGTCTGGAAACACCAGACGGACAACCGTTGCCTCGAACCTGGAATGTAGATAACCTTAAAAAATATTTTTTCTGAATGATGTAAAGTAAAGAGCTACTTAAAAAAGTTTGCACTTACTATTCAATTTTGTATTACGAGGGGCATGCCGTCTGTACCTTTACAGTCGGCTACTCTCCATTGAGTTTCACTCTTTATCTTTAGAGGGGCATGCCGTCTGTTCCTTTACAGTCGGCTACTCTCCATCGAGTATTTTACTCACAATACTTAGCTAAAAAGATTAGGGCCTGGCCGATCCTGTAACTAACAGGCGGCTACCCTTCTTTTACTTAGCACCTACGTTCACCAAGAACTTACCAAGGCCACTGGCCGAATGATCAGACCAGGCGCCAAGACACCTGATCAAAACTACAAAACTAATTCGACCTGTCCCAACATCATAGCAGGCGTCCGACGGCATCCCTCCGGATGAAATTCGTCGCAGAGAGCAGCTCCCTTTTGGGTGGAACATTGTTCTATAAACTAATTACACGGCACCTATACGACTGTCCCCAAGGGCAACCACGTAGCCGTTTTTGAGACAAGGATAACTCTATCACTAACCAAACTAGTGGAAGCAGTTGACATCTGAGTCAGATGACCGCCTGTATTACTTGGGATAAATGCAGGGGGTACCTATTGAGTTAATAGCCAACAAACATTGGCGAATCAAGGGGTCTAGCCGGCCTACGCCGCCTGGTACCTCTACTTCTCAAACAAAAGTGATGGCGACTGGGTAACTCCAAAGTTAACTCATAGTCACTCCTTCAAATTTGGTATGGAATCTAAAAAGTTTGAGTCGTCCGCCTGTTTTAAACAAACAAGGGCACTCGAACCCCTTTTCCTACTGGATAACCTATTGAGTTAATAGCCAACGAACATTGGTGAATCAAGGGGTCTAGCCGGCCTACGCCGCCTGATACCTCTACTACTCGATCAAGATTGTGACAAAGACTAAGTAACTCCTATGTTAACTTAATAGTCACTCAAACTTAGTATGGAGCCTAAAAGGTATGGGTCGTCCACTTGTTTTTAATAAACAAAGGCTCTCAACCAATACTCTTGCTAAGTTAACAAATAACGAATTAAAAGCCAACATTGGCAATAAAGGGAAACAACCGGTACCCACCGCTTGTTTTCCTACTTAATTCCTTGGCTACTAGGTAATTCTATTTACTTGGTCAAATTGAATAAAGAGTTCGAATACCGATTGATTAAATGGCCGACTGATCATCTATCCTGGAAACAGATAACCAGTCGTCCAGGGGCATAGGCGGCATGCTTACTATTTGTACCTGTCTTAACGTTCGGCCATACACAACAGTCGGTCTAGTGAGCAAATTTCAAATACTTAGACAAATTTGAACCAAAACTGAAAATTTGATTAAAAATAAGCCGGCCACAAAAGACCAGCAGAATATTCAAAACCCCGGCCCCCTGGCCGGGTAATTACAAAGCAAACGGCACGCAGGCCGTGAAAAGAAAAAAAAATACTTAAAAGCTTAAGAAGGGGGCAGTTCAGTATCAGCAGCAGCCGCCTGGTCAGCACTCTTCTTGCTGGACTCGGCCTTAGCTGCACCATCTTTTGATGCCTTACCCCCAAGTGGCACAAGCGCCACAACCGGCTCTTCCTCCTCCAACGCAACATCCAACGCCTCTTCTTCAGCAGCCGCCAGGATCTGTTGATTATATATTTCCGAACACTGGCGGTACGTTCTTTCCCATGAGGCAAAGTCGGCACTGGGGAACAGTCGTTCCCAGGTCATGCGTTGGATTTGGGCGGAGTCTTCCACCATCTCCCGGACGAGCTCTTGTTTCTCTTGCTCGGCCTTATCCGAGAGCTCTTGGGTAAGACTCTTCTCCTGGTTCACCAGGCGTTCTTTTACGTTAGCCAAAGATTTCTCCATGGCTTCGTAAGAGTGCATTTTTTGGCGAAGGGGTTTCAGCTCGGCTTTAAGGTTGGTGACGGTCCCCTCCAGCTCGTCAACCTTCTTTTGGGCCGTCTCTAGCTGAGCCCGAACAGCGGCGGTCGCCTGCGCCTGATAATAAAGAAGATCAAGGGTCAGTACTTCATTTTGGGCAATTTGAAACATTGCCTTATCACAGCTGGAGGCGGCCATAGCCTTTGCGGCCTTTACCTCTTTGTTTTTCCGATCAATCGGCTTGCGAAGGCTGTTGACTCGGAGCAGGGCCTAAGTACAAAGAAAAACAGGCGTCAGTTTCCAATCAAAAGAATTAGCAGGCGTCCTGGAACTCAAAAGCTCAAAAAGGTGCTAAGTATACCTCAGCTAGGACCCCTGAAATTCCATCAAGGTCAAGGGTGCCGGCACCCTTGACCGCCTCCCTGTCAGATGGAGGAACTACTTTAACCATTGACTTGGCTACCTCAACCAAGTCAAGTCCCTGGGGGCCGGCTGCATTAAGCGAAAGGAAAAAACAAGTTAGACCTAATCAAGAAGGAAGCAAGGGTGAGTTTTTTAACAAGCAAGTGTCCATACATCTAGGCGGCCCCGCCTGGGTTTTTGAAGAAGTGGCCGGCTGCTTCTCAGCCGCCACTGTTTTCCTGGAAGACCCAGGAGAGCTTGCAACAGTCGTCCTCCGGGCCTTGGGGTCCGGCTGTTGCGAGGAAGAAGCCCTTGGAGTGCCAGACTGAAAACAAAAAGAGTTAGTATATGCATAATATAACTAAAAGGAGAAGAGTTTTCAAAGCTTACCAAGGGTGCCTCCTTGCTGGGGGAGTCGGCATACGACTGTTTCATTAGCGAGACCCGCAGCATGGCCGCCGCAGTCTTAGATGCTGTTATTTTACTCATGGCGTCGGCTGAAAGAAATAAACGCAAAGTTAGTAAAAATCCCAAGTAAACAAGGCGTGAAAAAAAAAAAAAAAAAAAAAAAAAAAAAAAAAGAGTATTCGTTAGGCCGGCTACCTCTAGAGCACCGACTGCCGAGGCCACAGGCGGCCAAAAAGTACTCGTCATAGAGCCACTTGAAGCTCGGGACGCAGTTTAGGGGTACTTGCTCTCGTACCCCTGAAGTAGAGTTCACCCTAGTCTCTACTTTGAAGAGTCCTTTGTCTAGGATCTCTCTTTTAGCCTTTGGGGGAACAGGCGGCATGCTGCGGCCGCCTGCGAGAAGAGGCGGATCCCTGTTCCACTTGTTAAAACGTTTGTTCAGCTCCGTGTCTGAACTCTCGATAATAAGGAAGGTGTTCCGCCAATCCTTCCATTTGTTTGCCTTACCTCTCGTCATGAGGTAACCCCTATGGCTTGTTAATTGATACCAGCCGGTACCTCCCGACTTAGGGGTCCGGCTGAGATAGTTCATGTGGGCGAAAGCCTCAAAACTTGGCTCCACCCCGTTCAGTTCGCACCCGGCCACATAGCCGAGTACGTTTACCCAAGAGTTGGGGGCTAACTGCCATAACCCCAGATCATACCCATCTAAAATCCGCTGAACAGCCGGATGTAATGGGAAGCGCAGTCCAGCTTTGATGGCCGCCACATAGCAGCCAAAGCAGCCGTCACCATAGCTGGTACCAGCCGGCCAGACGACAGTATCTTCTGGATCCGGCACAAACAGTAAATACTCCGGGCCCATTTTGTGGTTAGCAATAAAGCTCGCCACGTTGTCTCGCATGGTTGCAATCCGGCCCGGGGTACCCTGCAGTAGTAGGGGGCGTTTTCCTCTCTGTAAGAGGCGGACGGCTCTGCCCAATTATCCCCCTTCTCCACTGCATGAGAACTTCTCGCCTCTTGTAGGCGGCTATGTTTTTCTTCTGAGCCAGAAGAACTATGGCCAGAAGAGCTGGATTCGGACTCGTCCCCTGACGAGTCCGAAGAGGACGACTCCTCCCCTCTCCTAGAGGGGCCCGCCTCCTCTCCCTTAGAAGGAGCAGAAGGAAAATTAGACATGTCCACGGTAAGATGGGAAGGGAACACCTTGGTCCCTCTCTCAGAACTGTCAGCTTGACAGTCGCCTCGTTCTACATCTGGCGCCTGGTCAGATGTTTCACTAAGGAGCACCCTTTGGGAGGAGCCGTCTGAGTTTGATATCATAGCAGTCTTTTTTGTTCTGGCCATCACGTTCTGCATAGACACAGATTCAGTCGGACTTTGTATAAAGGGCAAAGATGGGTCCAGAAAAGGGCAGGCGGCACTCCTAGTCCTAGATTCAGCCGTCCCCGGTGACCGGCTGATCACTAACTTAGGGCGTGTCGTGTGCTTCCATGGTGCCATTTCAAAAAATAAAAAGAAAATTAAGAGTAAGAGAACTGAGTTACCTGAACGGGTGACGGTTGATGAAGTCCTGGAAGTTCGGGTCAGTCGGCTTGTCAGAACAGGCGGTAGGCAGAAAAAGTCCGAAAAAGTCAGAGCAAGTTCAGGGGTCCGAATGTTCTCGCAAAAGTTCTCAAATGTGAAAATGACCGAAGTCAGCACTTCCTTTTATAGGCAAACTGAGAAGGCGAAGGGTCGCTTCCAAATTCAAAATTTGGGCGGGAAAATCTCTCGGCCGTCTGCAAGGTGACACCTGTAACGGGCCGTCGCCTGTCACCGTGCGACACCTGTCACAGGCGACACGTGACCAGTCGCGTGCCACCTGTGAGGGGCAAATGATTAGGGGATTTTTATCCACCAATCACCGTCTGACAAGTGGACCAACCAGGTTCCGCCACGTGTCCTTCACGAGGGCCAACAGGAGCCTGCCACGTGTCAATCACAGATACGTCCTCCATGGACCACTTAAGACACGCCACGTGTCCACCCATGCCAAATGGGACAACCGGCCATCAAGGCCCATTTCAGTCTAGAGGCCCGATCAGCCCTAGGTTTACCTTAAACCTAGAGAGTTGCACGCTTCCCAAGGCTATAAATACTCGATTAATCCTCATTAATCAAGAGACCGAATAATTAAGAGATCAAGCAGAGAAGAACAGAGTTATTAACAACCGACTAATCTCGCTAACAACACAGATTACCAACACTAAACACTCTCACCTAGAGAGGTCTTATTACTTTAATTTCCGTATTAATTACTCCTTAATCAGGTACTAACTTGACCGTTGGAGGCGGAGCTCTCAGGAGTCTCCGTTATTTTGCAGGTACAGGCGTCCGGTTCCAGTCTCGGAATTGTAACTCTCCCGCAGGACATCAGAAAACCCTGAAACAACAGGTCTCTTAAGTTATCTAACTTTCCCTCAACAAAAACTTTTTTTTTAATATTCTTGTTTTTAAGTAAAAGATCATAAAGTTAGTTAATGTAATAGTTTTATATTATGTATTTTTATATCCTATTTTTGGATTGCAATCATTTTGGTGAAATATAATTTTTTTTATATAATTTTTTGATTGAAACAAGTGATCAATTATTGATGGTGACTCATAAGTTCGAAAATCCTGGATCCGCCACTGTAAGAAAAAGTACCAATCACAAGAAAGATGAAGCAAGCATTAGACCAGAAGTTGACCAAAATTAAAGAAAATAAAGGGACGGAACTAAATATGTCAAAGATTGACCCAACCCAAAAAGCCGAACCATTTTTTGGATTTTGAACACATCTTATCAACCTGAAACCCATTTTAACCTGAACACATTTAATCTGCACAAAAGCAAATCAAAACGAGTTGGGGCTAGGTTACCCGTTGGGTTACAAGGCTTTTTTTTTATAAATATAAAGTAAGCAGTAACTTAAACAGGAAAATGCAAATCCTATTTTATACTATTGAAGTTAATCGCCTCCCATTTCTTTCATTCTTACTCATCTCTAACTGGACTTCCTCGGTTGCCAAAAATGACTCCAAAATGAAGAGTTGCACAACCGGCGTTAATCCAAGAAAAGTTGCTTAAAAGTTGGAAATTGACAGCCTTAGTTGCTTAACAATTGAAATAATAAGGCGCAAACAATGTTTGAAATGTCTAAATTTTATAATATTAGGCGAAAAAATTAAATAATATGAACCCAATGGATTAACTCGAACCAAAACTTTGGGTTAGGGTCTTTTATGTTTCAACGCATAACCCAACCCAAAATAACCCGTAACCCGAGATAACTTTACCCTAACTCAACTGACCAACCAATTGACAGGCAGACACAACACTTAATACTCCATTAGCATGAAAGAAAGCTAAATACACCACTCGCTTTGACAAAGTAGCTGAAGAAAATTCTCAACCATGAACATTCTTACCATTTGTCTTCAACAGAAACCTTTCACCTTTCTAACCGATATATATTGTAAATGACCTCAAATATAGGAGGGTTCATGAAATGTATACCAACCAAACCAAATTAACTATATCAAAACAAACAAATATTTTGATACGAAAAATGTTATACTTTAGCTACAAATAAACTAACCACAAAGTACAAGAGGACAAAGAATCCCCACCAAGAGACAAATAAATAGAATTACAAAGTAATTTGGGAATAGTGTTATTTGGAAAGCCCTTGGTGCCTGTTCCCAAACTAGTAACTAAGACAAAAGCTTTTACCCACTTCAGAACCTTAGCCTAGCAAATAATGTTTTAAGAGAGCAAAAACTGGAAGGGAATTAAAAAAATACAGAAAAATCAAACTAAAATTGCTCTTTAAGTAAAGAAACTTCAATTTGTTGAGAAGAAAAAGTAAGGCATTGCAAAACCAGGTTGCATACACTTGACTTCCTCAATCAAGGGAAATTAGGAGATCATTACAGTTGTGATTATGTGAAAAATATACAGGTACAATTGGTTCAGAGAGAGAGAATGTTAACAATTGTATAAACTCCAAAGAATTCACAAGCACAATAATAATTTTTAAAACAAAAACATATAAAAATTTCTGGTTTTTTATGCTATTTTAGAAAACCTATTATGTTTCAAGCCAAGTGGAGCTTATCATATTAAATAAAGAGTTGAATTAGGGGCAACGTGGTCTTTTCACTACATTTCTTTAAACTCCCAGATTATAAAATGACAAATATACAAAAAGGATGGAAACAATATATCTCTTCCTCTTTTTCCATGTATTGACGAATCCAATCAGCTTGAGATGGCTCATATAAAGCTAAGGAGTCATCATCGTGACGGCCTCTAGTTATGACAGAAAATCTATGCACTTCATCATCAGACCTTGTTGTTGTATCAGCTGGGGGATTCCAATTTTCTTGTGCAGTAGACACCACACCTATCGACCCTCCTAAAACAAGGTAGACAAAGACATTATATATATTTCAAATTTGAGGAAATTTTATCAAGAAATACCAATTAAAGCGCGTGTTTGAAAACAACTACCTATTAAAAATTTATTTTAAAAGAACTACCACAAAATGTAAAAAGTTAAAGTAGCACTACCACTTTAATAATTTCATTTAGAATATTTGGCATGTAGGTTCCACTTTTTACCTTTACCCCGTAAAATCACCATCTAAATTGACTAAATTACCCTTCATAAAGATAAAACGTGATAAAAAAGTGAGACTTAAATGCGGAAAATTTTAGCCAAAATTGTTAGAGTAGTAGTGCAACGTAAACTTTTAACAACTTTGTGGTAGTTCTTTTAAAAAAATTTAATAGGTAGTTGTTTTCAAAACACATGCTTTAGTTGGTAGTTGTTGACAAAATTTCTCAAATTCGAACACTAATTTAGGGTTTCCACACTATAAACATGTTATACGGTATTTAGAACAGTATTTTGTAAACATCATGATGTGAATGTTGTTTAAGTTAGCCACCTGCATGCATGGATAATCCATCACGGAATTTAACAGGTAGTTTAGTCCGGGATAAATTTAAGCATAACCAGTCCAACGCAACTTCAAAAGTTGCACCATCCTACAAAGGTCAAAATCAAAGCAGAACAAACTTAATTAGCAACTTTAAAAGGAACACTTTTTAATACAGTATTTGAAAGGGAAGTATAAGCAAAGTTAGCAATAGCAAGTGCATGCATTAAACAACTACATCAAACATACTATAACGCCTCCTATACATTCTTCATATTGTCCTCACGTAGTTCACAATCATTTGAAATGGATAAGGTCATATTCATCATATTCCACACTTATGACGTACATGTAGCAAAGGGTAATATTAACAGAGAAAGCAAGGCAACATAAAACTCATTGGTAACATTGTGGTCTAAAGACTTCAAATTTATTAACAGCAAGGTCACAGATTTGGTCTTGCCTCACAGAGAAAAAAAAATGATTGCAGTAATTTTGGGATTCTCCAAGCTATAAAAAAAATTATAATCATGTTAAATACGGAAAAAAAACGGCTTTTAGCCAAATAAAGTTCACTAGGCTTCGTTTGCTTGAAGGGAAAATTTATTCAGAAAAATAATACATATCCTTCATATTTAGCTCAGTTTCTCCACCTCACAATGAATTTTTTTCAAACGATATCATACAAATATTAATCATTAAAACACGAATCCAAAAAATAATAATAATAAGTAATCTTCCATGAAGTTATATTATTATTAAATAATAATAATAATAATAATAAGGAAAAATGGAAAAGAAAAATCCAACCTTTGCACTTTTTCCTCCTAAAAGTCCAACCTTCATTTTATTCCTCAAAAATCAAACCTTTATACCCCCCATTCATTTAAAGGTTCATTACCTGTTCATGACCGGTTTTGTAAGTTATAATGCCACGTGTCTACTATCAATAGGTCAATTATTTTTTCAATCATTAAAAAACAAAAAAAATTAAAAAAAAATTAAAAAAACAAAAAATATCAGATTTTTTGCCACTATTCCTCACCACCTCCATTAAATCCGGCCACCATTCTTCACCACCCTCCATTAAATCCGGCCACCATTCCTCACCTCCTCCATTTTCGACCCTCCTCCCCTTTCCAGCCACCCTGTTTTCCCGGCCAAAACCCGACCAATTAGGTTGCTGTCGTACCCGCCCAACAATCCACACTAGCCCACACGCCTCTTCTTCCCCCCTGCAAAACCCCACTCATCACCTTCATCAACTTCTAGCCAACACCGCTACCTTCACAACTCCCCTACGCCACTCCATCACACACACAACAACCAATTGCAGCGGCCACCAGTCACAGCTCTTGTTCAACCCTCAAAATCGCACAATTATCACCACCCCCTCCATAACCACCACCTCATCAACACCACCACATACACCACCACCTAACCTAATTTAATTCACTAGAAGAACCCCACCCCAAACCCACCTACTCCAGCAGCTCCACGCCCATTAATCTTACCCCAAAAACCTGACTAAAGAATTCTAACTTAATTTTTCAAGAAGAAGAAAAAAAAAACTAAATTAAATGCACCACAAATTTTTGCAGAAAGCTAAGCATGAATATGGCTGGAAGAGCCCCCCTTAAGAGAAGCACAATCAATCACACTGCCGCTTCAAAACCCCGGAATTCCCACCCATAATTGTGAATTTCAAGCCTAGAAAGGGTTGGTGGTTTCGGTTCTGGGTTTGGGATCGTTGGGTGGGGTAAATGGTGGTGGAAGAAGTGGTGGTGGCGGAGGTGAGGTTGGTGGTTTCAGTGTTTGAGGAGAGAGGAGAGAGAAAGAAGGGAAAGGGAGAATAATTTTTTTTTTTTTAAAAAAACTTTTTAACCTGTTTATCAGGTCACAAGTTAAATGGATCTGTTAGAGAATGAGGGGTATAAAGGTTGGATTTTTGAGGAATAAAATGAATGTTGCATTTTTAAGAGGAAAAAGTGCAAAAGTTGGATTTTTCTTTTCTATTTTTCCTAATAATAATTAATTAATTAATTCGGCAAGCTGAAGAATGACATTAGTAGTCTCAGGGAAATCAATGAAATGTCGTTTAGCGAAATCGAATGGAACATTCTGTCATTGAAAATAAAACACAAAATCAAATAATTATGCCAAGAGAAAGAAGAATAGTAAAAAAAAATAAAAAAATAAAAGATAGTTAACAAAAATCATACTATAATTCCTTGATCAACATAAGCTTTGGTAAAAGTGATTAAGAAATGATGTTCACGACAGGCAGTTGCAAGCTTGGAAAGGCAAGCATTAATTTCGATCATTTTAGATGAGAGCCTTTCAATAGAAGGTTTCCTCCCACGCTTTTTACCTGAAGTACCTGAACTTCCACCATATCCATTTTCATCAGCTCTCTTATTTCCTCTAGGTCTGCGGATTTCAACATCAAATGAGCTAATCCCTAAATAAGTAAATAGCAAAGCATCACCAGCATCTACACCATTATCCTCTACAAAATTAGACCACCCAGCATCAAGATATGTTCCCCATCCACTACCACACTCCTCATGCACTAGAGTAACAAACCATAACTTCTCATTACCATCCACTGACAACTCTATGTAAAAAAAAAACCATCATCCAGGACATCCCTGAAGCCATCTGGAATACGCTATTTAGAGGCACACAAAAAACACACACCACAGTACAAGCACAAAATCAAAATCCAAAATCAAAATTCCAAAAACTAATCATCAACAAAAATGAATTAAATAGCAAAAATTAGCAATCACAACACAACTACAAAAAACAAAAACAGAAACAAGAATGCATACTAATTTTTCATGTTGCTGAATATCATTTTCATACAGAATGGTAAACAAAAGAGAGATTTTGTCCATGGAAATTTCTAATGTCAGAATACTTAGAACTCAAAACAAATGAATTAAAATGTAAGTGTATGTAATAGCTTAACTCAAAATACTTCATACCCTTCACAAAATTATTCAATATATAGGCTAAGTCAAAACTTTGAAACTACAACACCATTAATTTAATTCAAGTATGAACTAAAACTAACACTTCTACAAGTAACCTTCACAACACAAATGTAACTTCAGATTCCATTTCACCAATAATAACAACAACAAAAACATAAAATCAAGTAAATTCCATAATATTCAACTAAATTTACATTTAACTTACAATGTTATAAATAAATGCCATAATCTGTATTCATGGACAAATTGTGACGTGAGATAGAATCAAATAGCAATTACAACATTCATACAGAGAAGAGCAGAAAGACTTCTTGTCAGCACATTCACACAAAACAATCTAAACCAATATTTCCTTCTAAAACTAAGAGTTCTGCACCAGAATTAGAAATCAAGGGATACCAATATCAACTCTTTCAAATTATCTACACACTCAACAAACAACTAATGTGTAAAGCAAATTGACTTTACAAATTTGGATCCTATTTCAAACAGACTTTTGATTAGGCTTCACACTCTAATTATCAACCATTCATTTTTAGCATTACCTATCAAAAAACTTTTCATTAAGCTTAACACTCTAAACTCATTGTCTAACTTATAGCTACTGACTACTGCAATCAGATAACGGATAGAGGAGCCTAAGATGAAGATATTGACACCTTTGACAAGTTATTTTAAAGACAACTAAACAATAATGTTTTAAATGTTAAAAAAAAGCCTAAATGTTTGAAATGCTTTAAATATTTCACTAAGGTCTTTTTTCCTGATTTGTGCATGCATTTAGATTACTGTCCTATATGTGATTACAATCATATCTTTTAGCCTTAAACTCTGAAAACTAGCAAACTAACAAGCCACAGTATATACCATTCAGACATAAATTTATTGATATTATACTCTCAAAACACCTTGATATTAAGCATTTCCAAGTTATCACTCATCACTAACCAACTCTACCATCTTGCCCTAGATATCTTAATTGCATTCTAAATTATCACTATATCCCTCTCTCTCTCTATCTCAAAACCTCTTTTTTCTCTTAAATCATCACTACATCCCTCCTTTACTTTGTCTCAAAACCTTTTTTTTCTCCTTTTTACATTTATTTTTCTTTAGATCACTAAATTATACATTTATTTCTATGTATATCTCAAAATAACTCTTGAATATGGACAGGAAGACGAATACAGCGATATAAGTAGTGAAAATTTGATAAATGAAATATTTGATTAATAAATGTAAAAAAATCTCAAACAAAACTTAAAACAATAAACATCAAGTCATTTAAAACATAAGCTTTACAAAACTATATAAACAAAAAAACAAAATAATCAAAAATCTTAGATTTATTAAATCATCAAATATAACAAGTTCAACAGTCTTGCCTACAATATTATTACATCAAGAATCGGTACTCAGTTGTAAATTTATATATAAAACAATAGGATTCTGCTGCAAAACCTCAATTACAGCACCTTCATCAACCGGAACTTTGTACTCATCGATCACTGCATCAACTCCATCCTTAATAAAACATTGCACCATTCTTCCATCGTGAGTCTTTATCTTCATTTTGGCTTTGAACTTGGTATGATAAAGTCACAGCACAACATCAATCGTTTTCCCAAGTCTACGAAAATGCTCTCGAGTAAAATCTAATGGAACATTCTGCATTGTGAAAACATATTAATGAAAAAAAAAACAATATATGATTGTATAAAACATAAGCAACCTACATTATAAATTCAATTGTCCAAACAGCACATACAATAATTCTATTTGAATGGTATCACTTGGAAAATACAAAATAAAAATCTGACCCTTCACAGCTAGCTGCTAGCTGACATACTATATGCCCAAGCATTCGCCTCAATCATCGAAGACGACGAACCTTGAATCAGAGGCTTTCTCCCACGTTTTATTACCATCCTTACCCCAAAAGACCACAAGACCAGAAAAAATATATAGAAGTATTCAATTTATATCTAGAATTTCAACTAACAATAAAAGAGTTTAAGCATGAGCCAAACATGCAATTAATTATAATAACATCTCCAACATAAATATTTGACTTAAGAGCTCATACAACCTGATCACACTCATCTAAAGGCATAAATGTAGGAGATTTTGTTTCAGACTTTGTAGATTGATATGTAACTTAATCAAAAGATCTGAAATTTAGGAAAAAAAACCCATATTTTAAAAGGCTGACATTCTATACCTAGCATCAAGTTCTATGGATCCGGCATTAAAAGTCAGACAGAAACATGCTACAAATATTAAACTTGTAAAGCTTTTATAACTTAGTTTATCAAGAAGCATGTATAGCATTAGACGACCTTTGAATTGTGTCACCACTTAAATTTCTGATCCAATACTTAAGAGTGTTCAAATAGTCTAAAATTATTAAAGCTTCTACCACTCTGCTACAATAGCTAAGTTACACCTCATTTTTTATTCCCTCGACACTATCACCAATATTTTCAAGATAGTTAATCACAACATAAATTAGCTTGAAATGCAAAATAATCCTAGCAAGCCATACAAGTTCCAAACAACAATTCTTTTGGAAGAAAAACTAAAAGCATTCCACGAAAAAACCAATTACACATCTCAAAATACTATCACAGCACACAATGTTACAAAAGATACATATATTATTTTTAAAACAAAGAAACAGAACAAAACAGAACTCCAAAAACAATAATCTGAATATTAACCATATTTCATTTACTTAGAATTTTTAATTACAGCCTACTACCTAATTAAGCTATATAGATTTAAATCTAATAAGCTAAATAGATACTAACAACTTCAAACTATACCAAAAACTATAATCCAACTTCAAAAGCTTGACAAAAAAAAAAACCTAAACAAACTACTACCCGAACTACTAGGGTGAGGGAAACTTGTATGCTTCTGAATCTACATTAGAATCCCCGGTAGAATAGTGATATATGTTACCACCAATTTCATCCTCAGAGTTGATATCCCACTCCCCGGGATCCACTTCTTGTCCCTCATCATCATCATCCCCTGCCTCTTCTTCAAACGCTTCACCCTGCACCTGCTCCTCTTGAGGTTCACCCTCCTCATTCATCTCATCTTCTTCTTCCTCATCTCCTTCCTCATCTTCCTCATCTTCTTCACCATCTTCTTCCTCATCTACTTCCTCATCGTCTTCCTGCTCCTCTTCTTCTTCAGGCTGAACTTCCTCGTGAACCACCGGTTGTTCTTGCGGTTCTTGATGAACCACAAGAATAGCCTGATTAGCACCTTCCACTTGTACCTCCTCAACGACTCGACAAGGGACTTGTACAATAAACTGAACATCCTCATCATCTGAGTAAATCTCCATGTCAACAACCCCGCCCTCGACATTAGCCACCACACCAGACGTCTCTCTTATAGCACCCACGGATCTAGAAGCCTTTAACTTCGAATCGACTTCCGCCTACCCATCGCTACCACTGTCTATTTCTATAACACCAAACACAATCACTATCAACCCTAATTTCACCCAACTCCCATCGCTACCACTGTCTATTTCTATAACACCAAACATAATCACTATCAACCCTAATTTCTCTTATGGGCTTTTTTTTCAAGACCCTTAAATTAAGACAATTCAGCCTCCAACACACCCAACTCCCGCCGTAAAACTTTACATTTCCGATCAACCTCTGTACGGACATGCAAATTTACAGCTAAAGAATCTTCAAGTTCAGATTTTCTCCTAGCCAACAATAGAAAATACGATTTTTGATGTTCGCTTGAACCAGGAGGGAACTTTGATGAAGAACCGCCATTAAAATCAGCCATTTTAAGCAGAAGATGAAAATTCAGAGGAACTCAAAGTTTTTGTCTTTGAAATTGCTTTTGAGAAGTAGAATTTTACAAAGAAAACCATTTATGAAAATAAATAAGTACAAAACTGAAACCATTATGTCAATTTTGTGTCTCTTCATCTGCAATTTGCTACAGTGAATTAGTGCAATTGAAACCATAATGCATGTCTCTCCATATTCTGTTTGTAATAACACTACAAACGTACTACACAAGATAAAGAATAAGAAAATTCTAAAAATAGCTAAAAAGCTGAAAATATACTATATACAATCAAATTAGTACAAAATTAGCGTACCACAAAAATATCGTACCGAAAAATCACTCGGTAATATAGACTTCTAAGTTTGAATGGTTCACTCGGAATTTTAAACTTTTTTCGTCTTTAAAAAAAGGCACAAAAGTTTCCAATTACAACTAGCAAAACATTTACACACACTTTAAAATCACTCGAATTTTTTATTTTTATTTTTTTATTTTATTAAAGTAATCATAACTTTTACGCATAACTTACTTACACAATACGAATAATATATTTAATCAATACAACAAAAATAATTATTGTGAAATTGTAATACCACTTATTATTATAAAATAATCTTTATTTCAATATACAATACAAATTATTCCTACATTTAAAGGGAAATTCTAAATTCTCAAAGTATATACAGAAATAAAAACTAAGAAAAACAATCAACAATATCAACACCTGATATTAACCATTTTGAACTATCGCGCGCCTTGCGCCCGATGGGACAACTAGTATAGAAAAAAAAGAAGGGTCGAAAAAACAAGATAAGATCCGAATTAAATCAGAATAAAACTCGATAGACAGCAGTTTTTGCGGTTTTGTTTTTATCATATATTTTGATCCTGAAATTGGAATAAGATAAATAAGATATAGTTGGAAAGCTCTTGAAGTCTTCTTTCTAACCCAATTAGAATCAGTTTAAAATAATTTTTAGAATAAAATATACGAACGAAATAGTAGGATGGTGTTAGTTTTGTGTAGAGTTTGATATTTCATTCATATCTTTTCCGTTATAGCTCGGATTTGATATTATACTATATCATTGGAAAGATAATTTCAAGGACTGTCCAACCATATAAAATTTGGATAAAAATTATGAGGCACAAAAATAATATTTTACTATCTTTGAACGTCTTTCAATTCGGATAGAATTAGGATTTTAAAAAATAAAAGTTTTATTCAATTTCAAACTCTTTAATCTTATCTTTTCAAAAAGAATAACTAAGATCTCTTAGAAACTTATAGAAGCTTCCAATTAATCCTAATTGGTTTAGGAATGGTATTAAATAATTTGGACCCTCCACATGATCATTGGGTCATAGGTAAGGTGGGCTTAGGTTCCGTTTGGGCTTAGTTTAATATTTTGGCCATAACTTATTCGTTATAACTTGGATTTGGGCTTATAATATATCGTCGGAAACCTCTCTTCAACCCCATCCAACTATTTAATAATTGGACTCAGATTATGGACCAAAATAAAATGGACTAAATGTTTTTATAAAAAGGACACGAATTGAATGATTGTGAAGGACACGAAATGAATTATTTTGGGTTTAAAAGCACAAAAAGAGGATAATAAGTTATGGTTTGGGGAAATGGGCTAGGAATTGGTTAGTTTATGAATTGAAATATGGATTTAAGCACTCCAAGATTAAATACTTAACCCGACCAATAACGGGTGAAAGGTTGTTCATCATCGGGTTTGGTTTTGGGAAGAAATTTTTAGGTGTCTACAATTACCCTTAATGCGTGCTTTGCTCGCTCTAACGAGCTCTTACTTCAAAAGCTGAGTATCTCAAGCGCGTAGACCACCAACAATAGTGCACCCGCAACAACGACCTAAACTGTCTCTTACTTTGAGTTTAGCCGAGTTTGGACTAAAAACAACTACTCGCGTTTTATGTGAACTTAAAGGTTTTCTCACTATTATGGAGATGCTTTTTTGAGTTCCAAAAAAAGTGTAATTCTCAAATCCCAATACATGGGAATTTATAGGGAATTCTTACAAAACATTCTACTCTCCCATCAATGTGGGAGAACTGGTAAAAATCATTTTTTTCTTTTTATTTTAATTCAAAAACAAAAGAAAAATATTAAAGCCATAATTAATCAACAAGTGGCAACAAGGAGGGAGAGTGTAGGTGAGGACCACAAGGGGGGAAGGACCAAAGCCTTTGCCCTCCAAGGATCCCTAAACCGCCTCACTATCCCTCACACAGATCTAATCACACGGCACCACGTGGCGCCCATCCTTAGGCACCAAGGCGTGCTCAACTAGCGGCCTTGTGCCTGGTTAGGCTTACCTGTACGCGCATATGTGTGATGCATGCAAGTTGCCTCGGCCCATCAAGCCACGCATGCTTGCGGGCTGCTGGTCGAGGCATGTGCCCGCATGCTTCCAACAATGCTAGCATGCCAGCACATCGCTAGCTCGCTACCACTGCTAGCCGTTGCACGCGCTAGCATGCTTGCTAGCATTAGCGTGCTAACATGCCGCGTCACGCACCAGCTTGCACTGCTAGCAGGCTCGGCTTGGTGAGGCGCGCATTCTAGCTGTCATGCTAGAAATACTTTCCCCTAGCACTCGGTTTGCACGGGGCATTCCGATGCTAGGGGTGTTTTGGTAGTTCTTGATTTATTATTAGATTTTTACCGTCTTGTCTTTTATTAATTTGACTCGACTTGTAACGCTCGGTCTCGACGCTCCTAGCTTGATTTTCGACGTCTATGTTCATAATACTAGAGCGACTCATTATTTCCTTTCATATTAATTCATCGTGACGAATCGTTAGTTTCTTAGGGGTGACTCGAAGGGTTTAGTCAAAGTTAAGCTGTAATATTAATTATACATTAATATTATTGATCGCAAGCGGCCTTCAACTAAGTATTTGGGTCAGTTGACCTCATTGAATAATTAGATTTCTAATAATTCTAAACCCTCTATCGAAATAATACACTTGTTCGAAGGACACCATTCTTATCATATAGGGGACTCGAGGGTTTACCATATTGTCGTATAGATTTCTAGTAGCATATCGGTTGTACGTCTGCATTGTGCGCACTATTTTTTACTGCAGGGACTGAAAAATAGTTGAAGGTGAGTTTTTACGCACTAGAAATGGACCCACTCCAAAAAGGAGATGACTTGTCCCTGTCCACTCTAAACTCCTCAAACCAGGTGAACGAACGACCTCATGAGGAGAAACTTCAAAGTTGAGTGTTAAGCCAGTTTGAAAGTGAAAAATAAATAACAAGTACAGGAAAAAGGGAAGTTAGAGCTCTTAATGCTCTTTTTGATGTTATGTCACAGTCCACCCCTCTCATCATAAATTATTGGGGTATTTATAGGGGTGGGGAACTGTGCCCCTTTAGGATTATTACCCTAGAATTTTGTGCTCTAATTGGCAGCGCAATCAGGTGTTGGCACGTGTCTTGAGAAGGACGTCGTGTTGCGGCTTTTTTGTGATTTGGGCCTCCTAATGTAAGGAGGCCCTTAACTTTTTTTTTTCAAGTGCTCTTTAGGGTTTTACACGTGTCATATTCTTGTAGAGATATGTATCGCCCTTTGATTGGGCAACATGTCACTATTGGATTGGGACAAGTGTTGGGGTATTTTTAGCCTAAACATTAGCCTATCAAAAAGAGGTGACTCATTCTTTTTGGGTCGCCTCCTATGATCTTCTACTCAAACTGATATGTCCGAGGACACAGGCGTTTGAGAATTCTTTATAGTAAGCGGACGAAGTTGTCTATCTATTAAGAGGATTTATCTTCTGGGCTAAACGCCTTGTTTTGGTCTGCCTTAAATTCCATTAGGGAACTTTTGAGTCTCAAAATCATGTGGACGGGTCATACCACCTGGCATTGGGATAGGACATCTTTCACTCGAAATTTCGGGATGCGGTTCGTATTTCGCTGACCTGGCTGTCTTTTTTACACGCCATTAATGTATCTGTATCCTTCTCCACCTAAAATGATGGAGTTAGTTTTTAAACCGTTTGAATTCTAGGTTAAACTTTTCAAAAGTAACCGTTTTAATTCCTGGGCAGGAAAGATGGGTTTACCATTTTGCCCTCATAAGTTCGGCCAGTAAATAGAAGATGTTTGACTTTATTTTGGCACTTTGGAACGTTGATAATTCCAAAGAGAAGTCAGAGCTTTTTAGAGACATAAAGTAATTTCCTTTGAATATTCGAGAGCTTAGCCATGTGTTTGAGGTTACCGGTCAAATTTTTGAGTTTTCCAGTCAACCTTCAAGACTTTCTAAGGCTTTTCAAGTTTTATACACGGACAGAGGTGACCACCCTACCCTTTTTCTTCTTCCTTTTTTCCTGTACTTGTTATTTATTTTTCACTTTCAAACTGGCTCAACAATCAACTTTGTCCGTTTCTCCTCATGAGGTCGTTCGTTCACCTGGTTTGAGGAGTCTAGAATGGACAGGGACAAGTCATCTCCTTTATGGAGTTGGTCCATTTCTAGTGCGTAAAAACTCACCTCCAACTATTCTTCAGTCCCTGCAGTAAAAAATGGTGCGCACAATGCAGACGTACAACCGATATGCTGCTAGAAATCCATACGACAATATGGTAAACCCTCGAGTCCCCTATATGATAGGAATGGTGTCCTTCGAACAAGTATATTATTCCGATAGAGGGTTCATAATTATTAGAAATCTAATTATTCAGTGAGGTCAACTGACCCAAATACTTAGTTGGAGGCCGCTTCCGATCAATAATATTAATGTATAATTAATATTACAACTTAATTTTGATTAAACCCTTCGAGTCACCCCTAAGAAACTAACGATTCGTCACGATGAATAAATCTAAAAGGAAATAATGAGTCGCTCTAGTATTTTGAACATAGACGTCGGAAATCGAGCTAGGAGCGTCGAGACCGAGCGTTACAAGTTGAGTCAAATTAATAAAAGACAAGACGGTAAAAATCTAATAATAAATCAAGAATTACCAAAACACCCCTGCCATCGGAATGCCCCGTGCAAACCGAGTGCTAGGGGAAAGTGTTGCTAGCATGACAGCTAGAATGCGCGCCTCACCAAGTCGATCCTGCTAGCACTGCAAGCTGGTGCGTGACGCGGCATGTTAGCACGCTAATGCTAGCAAGCACACTAGCGCGTGCAATGGCTAGCAGTGGTAGCGAGCTAGCGATGTGCTGGCATGCTAGCATTGCTGGCAGCAGGTGGGCACATGCCTCGTCCAGCAGCCCGCAAGCATGCGTGGCTTGATGGGTCGAGGCAGCTTGCATGCATCACACATATGCGCGTACAGGTAAGCCTAACTAGGCACAAGGCCGCTAGTTGAGCACGCCTTGGTGCCCAAGGATGGGCGCCACGTGGTGTCGTGTGATTGGAATTGTGTGAGGGATAGTGAGGCGGTTTGGGGATCCTTGGAGGGCAAAGGCTTTTGTCCTTCCCCCCTTGTGGTCCTCACCTACACTCTCCCTCCTTGTTGCCACTTGTTGATTAATTATGGCTTTAATATTTTTCTTTTGTTTTTGAATTAAAATAAAATGAAAAAAATGATTTTTACCAGTTCTCCCACATTGATGGGAGAGTAGAATGTTTTGTGAGAATTCTCTATAAATTCCCATGTATTGGGATTTGAGAATTACACTTTTGTTGGAACTCAAAAAAGCATCTCCATAATAGTGAGAAAACCTTTAAGTTCACATAAAACTCGAGTAGTTGTTTTTAGTCCAAACTCGACTAAACTCAAAGTAAGAGACAATTTAGGTCGTTGTTGCGGGTGGACTATTGTTGGTGGTCTACGCGCTTGAGATACTCAGATTTTGAAGTAAGAGCTCGTTAGAGCAAGCAAAGCACGCATTAAGGGTAATTGTAGACACCTAAAAATGTCTTCCCAAAACCAAACCCGATGATGAACAACCTTTCACCCGTTATTGGTCGGGTTGAGTATTTAATCTTGGAGTGCTTAAATCCATATTTCAATTCATAAACTAACCAATTCCTAGCCCATTTCCCCAAACCATAACTTATTATCCTCTTTTTGTGCTTTTAAACCCAAAATAATTCATTTCGTGTCCTTCACAATCATTCAATTCGTGTCCTTTTTATAAAAACATTTAGTCCATTTTATTTTGGTCCATAATCTGAGTCCAATGATTAAATAGTTGGATGGGATTGAAAAGAAGTTTCCGACGATATATTATAAGCCCAAATCCAAGTTATAACGAATAAGTTATGGCAAAAATATTAAACTAAGCCCAAACGGAACCTAAGCCCACCTTACCTACGACCCAATGATCATGTGGAGGGTCCAAATTATTTAATACCATTCCTAAACCAACTAGGATTAATTGGAAGCTTCTATAAGTTTCTAAGAGTCTTAGTTATTCTTTTTTTAAAAGATAAGATTAAAGAGTTTGAAATTGAATAAAACTTTTATTTTTAAAAATCCTAATTCTATCTGAATTTAAAGACGTTCAAAGATAGTAAGATATTATTTTTTTGCCTCATAATTTTTATCCAAATTTTATATGGTTGGATATCCCTTGAAATTATCTTTCCAATGATATAGTATAATATCAAATACGAGCTATAACGGAAAAGATATGAATGAAATATCAAACTCTATACAAAACCGACACCATCCTACTATTTCGTTCATATCTTTTATTCTAAAAAATATTTTAATCAGATTCTAATTGGGTTAGAAAGAAGACTTCAAGAGCTTTCCAACGATATCTTATTTATCTCATTCCAATTTCAGGATCAAAATATATGATAAAAACAAAATCGCAAAAACTGATGTCTATCGAGTTTTATTCCGATTTAATTCGGATCTTATCTTGTTTTTTCGACCCTTCTTTTTTCTCTATACTAGTTGTCCCATCGCGCACAAGGCGCGCGATAGTCCTAAACTGTTAATATCGAGTGTTGATATTGTTGATTGTTTTTATTAGTTTTTATTTCTGTATATACTTTGAGAATTTAGAATTTCCCTTTAAATGTAGGAATAATTTGTATTGTATATTGAAATAAAGATTTTTTTATAATAATAAGTGGTATTACAATTTCACAATAATTATTTTTTGTTGTATTGGTTAAATATATTATTCGTATTGTGTAAGTAAGTTATGCGTAAAAGTTATGATTACTTTAATAAAATTAAAAAAAAAAATTAAACATAAAAAATCCAAGTGATTTTAAAGTGTGTGTAAATATTTTGCTAGTTGTAATTGGAAACTTTTGTGCCTTTTTTTTAAAGACGAAAAAAGTTTAAAATTCCGAGTGAACCATTCAAACTTAGAAGTCTATATTACCGAGTGATTTTTCGGTGCGATATTTTTGTGGTACGCTAATTTTGTACTAATTTGATTGTACATAGTATATTTTCAGCTTTTTAGCTATTTTTAGAATTTTCTTATTCTTTATCTTGTGTAGTACGTTTGCAGTGTTATTACAAACAGAATATGGAGAGACATGCATTATGGTTTTCAATTGCACTAATTCACTGTAGCAAATTGCAGACGAAGAGACACAAAATTGACATAATGGTTTCAGTTTTGTACTTATTTATTTTCATAAATGGTTTACTTTGTGAAATTCTACTTCCCAAAAGCAATTTCAAAGACAAAAACTTTGAGTTCCTCTGAATTTTCATCTTCTGCTTAAAATGGCTGATTTTAATGGCGGTTCTTCGTCAAAGTTCCCTCATGGTTCAAGCGAACATCAGAAATCGTATTTTTTGTTGTTGGCTAGGAGAAAATCTGAACTTGAAGATTCTTTAGCCGTAAATTTGCATGTCCGTACAGAGGTTTATCGGAAATGTAAAGTTTTACGGCGGGAGTTGGATGTGTTGGAGGCTGAAATGTCTCAATTTAAGGGTCTTGAAAAAAAAATCCCATAAGAGGGTTAGGGTTGATAGTGATTGTGTTTGGTGTTATAGAAATAGACAGTGGTAGCGATGGTGAGGCGGAAGTCGGTTCGAAGTTAAAGGCTTCTAGGTCTGTGGGTGCTGTAAGAGAGACGTCTGGTGTGGTGGCTAATGTCGAGGGCGGGGTTGTTGACATGGAGATTTACTCAGATGATGAGGATGTTCAGTTTATTGTAGAGGTCCCTTGTCGATTCGTTGAGGAGGTACAAGTGGAAGGTGCTAATCAGGCTATTGTTGTGGTAGAAGCTTTAATAATTTTAGACTATTTGAGCACTCTTAAGTATTGGATCAGAAATTTAAGTGCTGACACAATTCAAAGGTCGTCTAATGTTATACATGCTTCTTGAGAAATTAAGTTATAAAAGCTTTACAAGTTTAATATTTGTAGCATGTTTCTGTCTGACTTTTAATGCTGGATCCATAGAACTTGATGCTAGGTATAGAATGTCAACCTTTGAAAAAAATGGGTTTTTTTTTCCTAAATTTCAGATCTTTTGATTAAGTTACATATCAATCTACAAAGTCTGAAACAAAATCTCCTACATTTATGCCTTTAGATGAGTGTGATCAGGTTGTATGAGCTCTTAAGTTAAATATTATTGTTGATGGACAATGATTAATGCATACTCGTTCTAACCTTAAAAGGCATCACTCTAGCTACGTGATGATGAGCTACCCAATTTTCTCTCCTAATATGAGACCATACAAAGGAATTAGAGTTATGAATACCGTCTCAAAAACAAGACATTCTCAATAACTTTATCTAAATCAAATATACTAAATATTGTGCCGGCCAAAATACATCAAGAAATTGGTGAATGAAAGAATACCAAGCAAATTAACTTTGACTTATTTACTAAAAGTTTCACCTAAAATCTTTAAGGTACATTCTAGATAGTATTGCCAAGCTAAGTTGGTATGGTCTAATGGTAAGGATTAAGGAATATACCTTTTAACATTGAGTTTGGGGGTTTAATCATCATTAGAGACACTTTGAGGGTTTACCTTTCTCCCCTCACACTCAAAGTATCCGACCCTGCAAGTATCGAACCAAATAAAACAAAAAAAAAATTCATAAGGGTTGAGGTACGATCAGAGTCTTTCTCCTTACCTTTGAAAAAAAAAAAAATCATACTCTCTCCGTTTTTTTATTTGCATCACTTTTCTTTTGTAGATTATTTTTTTAATGCATCACTTCTATTTGTTAACTTTATAATTTATATTATATTTTATCATTTTTCTCTCTTACCTTAAACAACACTTAAATTATTTTATCATTTCTCTCTTTTCCGTGGTCTCCCCTTAAATAATAAAAATAAATATAACCTTTCACACTCTTTATTTTTCAAGGTTTCTATCTTATTTAAACTTTAATTATTTATTTATCCACTTACAATATTATATTATTCTCCTAAAACTTTTTTGAACGATTATTCTCCTAAAACTTTGTGCATTGCTAAAATAAAAATGGGAGGTATATCTTTTCACCCTGGGCAATTCAGTCAACTTACAAAGTTAAGCTCTAATGAAACGCGTTTGATTCATCCACGTGGTAAGTCAAGGCTCAAGAACCAACTGGCCTTGTTCTCATCTTCTTGTCATTTTAGTTTGTTCTATTAAATGATTGCATAAATAAAATACAGCTCCTATCAAAATCAACTGGATAAAATAATTGTAGAAGCAATGACATGCACTTGGCCCAAATTAATTAATTAAAATTATTAAAAAATGTAGAAATTTCTACCCAACAAATTGCCTATAAAAGGAATCTTCTGTACACCAAATTTCTTCCCCCTCCCCTCTCTTCCTTTCTTGCATAAAATTGCAATATCAATCTCTTCTCTCTCTCTCTCTCTCAAAATCTGGTATGTTCTACTCTTAGAATCATACTTTGTTTCCATTTTCAACATACATTTTTCTGAAATTCTCTTTTAAAGTGTTATATTATTATAATATTTTCAAGTCCAAATATTAAGGCATGCAAGTTTTGTATGCAGAGTATACATTATATTTTGTTCTTACTGAAATTATATTATATTATATTTACTCTTAAGAAGGACACTTATTGTATTGATTTATCAAAATTAAATCAAATATTCCGTATTACTTCTCTTAAAAAAGAGTAAATTATGGAGTAATTAATTGATTTCTTATGCTTAAATTCTTGTATCAGTATGACTGTCGAACCGTCTTATACAAGAGCTTAAGATAGTCATATACTTTTGGTTTTGTCAACATATTTTTTGTGACTTTATTTTTGATAAATTAAGTCTAATAATATAATAAATTATGATGTTACCAAAAAAAAAAAAAAATTATGAAAATTGCTGATAAGACGATCTTTAAATGAATTTTTTGGTATTGCAAAGAATATTGACAAAATTAATTTGGTGTTACTAACTTATAATATTGTTTCTTTATCTTGCATTTATTTCTGGTACAAATTTGTTATAATTCTACTTTAATCTGTCACTTTGATTGGACTAAGTCTAAAAAGGATATTATGTCATGGAGTACCATTTTTGAAATAAAATTTCATGGGTAAATTGCCTTTAATTATTTTAACTAATTTATCTGTGTTACATTTCCAGAGCTTAAAATATAGCAATGGCATACGAGGATCGATATGTACAAGCCCCAAAATATGACTGTCTTTTGTTTGGTAAGTTTTTCGTTCAAAAATCTAAATAATTAATACTATAAAAAAAATGAATGACCTTTTGAGATCCTAAAGTACGTTAATTCAACACTACCAAGTTACCAATACATATTCTCTTGAAAAAAAAAATAATAATAAAAAGGAAAAAATACTTCACATAATACAAAGTATCCATCCTCTAAGCCTCTAAGGTACTTTCCGTACAATAAAAAAAAAAAAAAGGCTTGAGTTTTAATGTTTTATTTGTTTGTATGAGAAACTTTATACAACCATTTCACCGTGATATAGTCGGATGGTTGGTTCATACATTAAAAAATTTATAAACATCAAATTGAATTGGTCTAAACTCTTTTTTGTAGGAAGTTATAATATTAAATTTTGTACTTACTATTTTCTTGGATTTGCAGATCTAGATGATACTTTGTACCCTCTTAGCACCGGGCTATCAAAAGAAGTTCTGAAGAACATTCAAGGTTAGGTTTATTCCATCAATAATATACTCCTTTGATTATTTGTTCTTACTTTGGCTTTTATCTTAAACAAATAGTCACCCTATAATGTTGCATGCATGTTAATGAAATTCAACTAATAATTTTTACTATTAATTCCGGATAGATTAGAGTGCCAGTATTTTTTTCGCCCGTATCTTTAATTTATTATTTTATAGTAAAACTAATTATCTTTGAATTAATAAATGTTAGTTCTAATCTTTTTATTATTTCAAATTCTTACTTGAACAGATTATATGGTTGAAAAGTTAGGCATAGACAGGAGTAAGATAAATGATCTGTCTAACCTTTTATACAAAAACTACGGCACAACAATGGCTGGTCTTAGGGTATGTTTAATTTCTGTATGTACTTACGTCACGTAATTGTATAGTTTAAATTACATTAGACTTGATGACTTTAAGAATGATGTTAACATATGGTCTTATGTATTATTTATGTAGGCAATTGGCTATGATTTTGACTATGAAGAATATCATAGGTAAGACACACAACTTGCTCATATTTTACTTGCCATTTAATTTCTTACGTTATTACTCCTTTAGTAACTAGTAAAAATAAATTAAAGTAAAACCAAAACATCTAAATTCTTTTTGTGATTATTGTGGTTTTCACAGTTTTGTTCATGGGAGATTACCTTATGACAACCTAAAACCCGACCCGGTTCTTCGAAGCCTTTTGTTAAGCTTACCTATTCGTAAAGTTGTAAGTTTGTTACTTTATTATTATTTGTCGATCTTTGTAATTAATCTTTTTTCTTGAATATCGACCTAATTTAACTTCTCTAAATGTTTTATTGGTATAGATATTCACCAATGCGGATGAGACTCATGCTATTATAGCATTAAAAAAGCTCGGATTAGAGGATTGCTTCGAAGGTATCATTTGTTTCGCGACTCTAAACCCGACACACAAAAACTTTGCATCAGACGACGAAGATGATATTAAGTTTGTAGGAACAAGGCCGAGGACACTTTCAAGTAACAACAACAATACTAACAATGACACTCAACTTTTTGACATAATGAGTCATTTTGCCAATAAACAAAATGATGCTACTACATTGCCCAAAACACCCGTTATTTGTAAACCATCAGCATCTGCAATTGAAAAAGCTCTTGAAATCGCCAACTTAAACCCTCAAAAAACAGTAAGTTTTATCATCCTTATATCATTTTTATTTATTTTCCTCAAATAATAACATCAATTATTGTAAGTACTACATTTAATATAATATATTATGTACCTCTATTTTACATTAGTTGTAACTATTAGACATTGTTTACTTATATTCTACATCAAATCGTTAAAAATAATGTAACATAGATATAGTACAATCAAAGTTTATATATCGATGAAAATGTGAAACATGAAGATAAAAGATTAAAAAAAAATAAAAAAGTGGTAGTAGTAATTATAATCCTAATGATTGGAATATATTTTTTTGTCAATTTCAGATATTCTTTGATGATAGTGTCAGAAATATACTGGCTGGAAAACGTGTGGGTCTTGACACTGTACTGGTATGCATTTCTGAAAATTATTGTTGAAAACTTTGTTTTTTGTCGTTTTCCTTAACATGGGTCCCACACTTTGTTGTGATCTTATTATTAAATTGGGAAAAATGTGTTGGATATACACGTAGGTTGGAACTTCTCACAGGCCAAAAGGAGCTGATTATGCACTGGAAAGCATTCACAATTTAAGGGAAGCATTACCTGAGCTTTGGGAATCTGATGTTAGGGCTGAAATCTACTCCGAGAAAATATCAAGAGAGACTTCTGTCATTGCCTAAGTTCATCATGTGTTACCCTCGATCATGATCGAAAATTAATAATCACGTTAATAATGTTATTTAAACAGAATTGCTTGCTAACAACTTCTATGTTGTATGATCTAGCTAGTAACATTACCATATTTTCGAATGAATGGCCGACGGGATAATAGTAATATTCTATCAGGATGGAGGAAATAGAGGAGTTTGAGATTAGAATATAATGTCGTGTAATAACAAGTAAAAGAGGGTTTCATATATTAGGATACTCGATACATTGTATCATAAAATCTCCTAAAATGTATGTCAAGTAATGGATGAGTGCATGTACAGTTTTTCTCATGTCTTATTTTTTTCCAATAATGATGGCATGATGTCATTTATTTTTAGCAACTAGTTAGAAGTCCTTACACCTATGTTTTTTTCCTTGGCCTCTTCTTCCTGTACCACTGGAATCCATAAGCCAGTTGGCATTTGGCATTATATTATTTCTTTTAGGTTGAGAATACTACTATACAAAACTATATTATTTCTTTTAGGTGTTTTATTGAAAAATTATAGTAATGGTTTACTTTAATTTCTCAAAATGTACTGTAGGTGTCGTTATTACATTGATACTTTATAGAGAGAGTGTGTGAGGGATAATTCATGTAATTAGAGCTTTCCTCTTATTTTAAAATTTATAGGTATGGTCTACTTTAATTTCTCAAAATGTAGGTGCCTTTATTGCATTGATATTCTATAGAGAGAGTGAGGGATAATTCATGTTATTAGAGCTTTTCTCTTGATTTTAGGAAATTTTGAGATCGTTTCTCATTACTCATCTTTGGGACCCTTTATAAAAAAAATATATAAAAAATAAAAAAAAAATTGATACTTTATACAAGCACATGAATGTTACGAAGGCATATGTGTTAATGTAAAAAATTGCAAACAAGCAATTGACACTCAATTAAACGTTTAAAGTCAAGGATCACTTTTATTCCATTATTGGTATGGAAATGGTTGATAACCGTGTAAAATACCTTGGTTTGCCAACTGTTGTGGGAAGGTCGAAGAAAGCGGTTTTTGCTTCTATAAAGGATCGAATTTGGAAAAAAGTTCAAGGTTGGAAAGAGAAACTCTTATCAAGAGTCGGAAAGGAAGTTTTGTTGAAGTCAGTTATTCAAGCAATCCCAACCTATCTTATGGGTGTGTATAAATTCTCAATTGGCTTGATTCAAGAGATTCACGGTATGATGGCACGATTTTGGTGGGGTTCGGATGAGAAGGGGAGGAGAATTCACTGGAAAAGCTGGGATTCTCTATGTCAACCAAAATTCCTTGGGGGGATGGGGTTTAGAGATTTGGGGGTTTTTAATTATGCACTTCTTGGAAAAGAAGTTTGGCGTCTTGCAACTAATTAAAACTCTCTAGTTAGTCGCGTGCTAAAAGCTAAATACTACCCCCAATCTTCTATGTTTTAGCTTAGGTTGCACTTGGTCCGGTTTCGAGCTATTTGTGGAAGAGTCTATGGAGTGCTAAAGCCCTCGTTAAGGAAGGCATGCTTTGGAGAGTTGGGAATGACACACCATGAATATATGGGATGACCCTTGGCTTGTGACTGATGAGAGTCGCTTTGTTACCACTGACAGACGAGAAGATATGTGCACCATGGTGAATAAGCTGATGGATGACACGGGTTGCTGCTGGAATATTGAAAAGATTGAGAGTATCTTTAATGACTGTGATAAGCAGGCTATTTTTGCTATCCCAATTAGCGAACGAAAGCCTGTTGACACTCTCACATGGGCGTTTTTAAGGAATCGCCACTATGAGGTGAGGTATGCCTATCTCCTAGGCAAATCACATCCGCTGGATGATTTTGAGCAACTCTGGGTTGAATTTTGGAAGGTAGAGGTCACCCTGAAAACTCGTCACTTCTTGTGGAGGTGCTGAACGAAATCCCTGCCAACCAGAAGCATTCTGCATCACAGACACCTAATTGAGGATTTCCTTTGTCCTTGCTGCAAGTCTGAGAGTGAAACAGTTGTTCACGCTGTTATCGATCACATACCCCTGTGCTCACCAACTTTGGGTTAGGAGTGGCTGCGAGGAGGCTCTTAATTATGCACCAACCGATTCGTTTAGGGAAGTGTTACTCCACTGGGCAAAAAATCTCCCGAAAGAAATCTATCAGAGAGCTATTTTTCTGACTTGGTTTATTTGGTTCCATAGGAACAAATGTGTCTTTGAAAATTAGTGGGAGATGGCAGATGTTCTCCTTAGACATAGCAAGTTGGTAGCTGACTTTGGTGTATACACAGAAAAGATATATGGGGGTACTCAACCAACTCCCGAGGCGGCTGGAAGAACGGTATGGTCGCCTTACCCTGCTGGTGTAGTGAAGATTAATGTCAATGTTGCTATTTCTGATGAAAGTTGGGTGGGAATGGGAGCTATAGCTCGAGACAACAGGGGGTATGTCCTGTTCTCAGCAGTGCGCAGGATCAAGGCTTGCTGGGAGCCGTTGGTAGCAAAGACCCAGAGAGCATGGCAGCTCAGTTTGGGATTAAAAATGCGAGGGATCATGGTCTAAGTGATGTGATTCTTGAGGCAGACTCTTTGGAAATGGTCTCAAAGATGAAAAATAACTCTTTATCTCTAGCAACTGTTGATGGTATTCTTGAAGATATTGTGTCTGTTAGTATGTGTTTCTCTTCCATCTTTTAGTTACATGTTAAGCATGATCGGAACTTTGTCGCTCACCACTTAGATAGGTTAGTGTCGTATGGTAGTGAACAATTGTGGGAATATCTCATACCTGAGGAGATTTCTTCGTATATAATGTTGGACACTCTTTCTATGAATTAAATGCACTAACCGTGTTCTTAAAACAAAAAAAAAAAAAAACAAAACAAAAAGTCATTCGTATAAAGCACCATTCCAATCACTTATTTATTTATTATTATTTTTTTGACAAAGGAAACACAAAACGAACAACAAAACTAAAAAGAAAAACAAAGTAACTCTCGACGACATGCCGCCCTAGCAAGAGAATGGGCCTCTATAATAGAAGTCCTAAGAACCTTCCGAATATGACAGGTAGCGAAGGAAGACATAATGACCCGGAGTTCCTGTAGAATCCATATGACCGACACATCCTCTGTATCTTGACTCAAAAGAAGACGAGGAACAATCAAGCAGTCAGTAAGAACACGAGTAAACCCTCGCAGACGAGCCTTTGAAGACCAAAAGGCAAGCAAGTAACTCCGAATGAAGCGTCGAGCTAGCCACACAAGCTTTAGCACCACCATTAACAGAATGAGGTGAAGAGGCCAAACGAAAACACCAACCAGCGCGAGCCTTATGAGAATTGTTATCTCAAGCCCCATCAAATCACATAGTATAGGCACATCCAAATGTCATAGTGCCACAAAGCACATAAGTGGACTGTGGATAATTAAAACCCGGAGGTCTATCCATAGGCGAAACTTTCAAATTACGAGCACTCTGGCTTCTGTGGCACCAATCTGAAGCCAAGTCCAAAATAGAGTGTGGAGAATGAACCGCTGAACGAAATCTCACATTGTTCCTTGTTAACCAAATTGCCCAACACATCCCAAAGAAAAGATCCAAATTAAGCCAATTCTTAGAGGAACTCAGACCAGAAATAGCACCCGAAACCAATCAAGAAAAGGCAAAGTAGTATCATACAAAGATAGAATACCCTAATCCACAGAACACCACAGAGATCCAATAAATGGGCTGTCTCGAAACAAATGAGCCACGAATTCATCAAATGTATGATAGAAAATACAAGTTAAATCTAGTTGAATACCTTGTCTCGAGAGTGTTTCCATTGTAGGTAAAGCATTATGAATGGTCTTCCAGGCTAACATCTTCCACTTAGGGAGAATAGGACAACCCCATAAGCGTTTCCACCATGTAGGAGAGAGCAAAGTAACAGGGGAAGCAAAATGATTAGATAAAATATGTAAGTAGGCTGATTTGGTAGAAAAGAACCATCCCGCATATATTTCCAATAAACAAAATCATCAACTTCCCTCATAGGACGCTCTAGACCAAGAATAGAAATTGAAACAGAAGGGGGAAAAAGAGATCTAACCAGGGAAGGATTCAAACTAGACGAGTTGAAAAGGAACAACTCCGACACAAAGGAAGGTCGAGCATGAATTGGAACCGAATCCTTAAACTCAACCCTAACATTGGGAACCCAACAATCATTTAAAATACTAATATTACTCCCAACACCAACCTTCTAAGCAATTCCTGAAGAAAGAACAGAGCTTCCCTCTAAAAGTCCCCAACTACCCCAAGAAGGTCGGTTACAGGATATAACCGCCTTGTGCTGAAGAAGAGAAGGGTATTTAGCTCTAAGGACCCGGGAAGCTAAGAGTTGAGGATTATGCCTTAAACGCCAAGACTGTTTAGCAAGCAGAGACACATTAAAAGACCGGAGATGACGAACACCCAAACCTCCCAAACCCTTTGGAGGTAAACAACAGCTGCAGGAGCCATAGCCAAACCCCTAGAATCTTTCCCAGACCTCCACCAAAACCGTAATAGAAGAGAGTCCACCCTATCACAAACCGTAGCAGGCACCTTGAACACCGAAAGCACATGATTGAAAGGAGCTATCAGAACAGAATTTATAACCACCAATTTCACGTTAGCCGAAAGCCGAAGAGAAGAAAAGACTGAAAGATGCCGCACTAACTTATCAATCATAAACTAAAAGCTCTTACAATTGCTCCGGTCCATGTCAACAGGAAGTCCCAAGTTTTCCCCTATGGAAGAACGAGAAGTCATTTTAAGCTTTGTCGAAAGATAGTCTCGGAAGTCATAAGGAGTATTAGAACTAAATCTAACAAAGGACTTCTGTAGATTAACCATCTGACCAGAAACAGAAAAAAACTCATTAATCACATCAAGAATATTATCACAAGCTACCGGTGAAGCCCAAAAAAACAGAAGCGCATCATCTACAAAAAACAGATGAGAAATAGAAGGAGCCCGACGAGAAATCCGAAGTCCTTGAAGTAAACCCCTCTGTTCATCACGCCGAAGCATCAAAGAGAACACTTCCGTACACAGCAAAAAGAGGTAAGGAGACAACAGATCTCCTTGCCTTAGTCCACATTTAGGAAGAAAAGATTGAGACGGAGAACTGTTAAACATAATTTGATATGAAACAGTAGTAACACGTTGCTGCAGGATATGAACCCAATATGGCGGAAAACAAAACCTACGGAGCACATCCCAAAGAAAATCCCAACTGACCCTATCATAAGACTTATTCATGTCAAGCTTCAAAGCTGCAGAATAGAGCTTAGAAGATGACGAAGACATATATGAAAGCAGTTCATGGGCCAAAAGATCATTATCCGCGATTAGGCGACCCAAAACAAAAGCATTTTGAGTATCAGAAATTAAGGGAGGTAAAACCCGTCGGAGTCGATTAGTAAGACATTTTGCAATGCATTTATACAAAACATTACATAAACCTATAGGACGGAACTGAGAAGCAGTCTCAGGATGGTCTACCTTTGGAAGTAAAACAAAAAAGGTACGATTCCATTCCTTCAAAAGATAGCCGTGTGCAAAGAAAAACTGGATTGCTTCAGTAATATGCTGACCAACTACCGCCCAATGAAGCTTGAAAAACACCGAAGTGAAACCATCAGGATTTATCACTCCCAATATGGAACATAGCATCCTTAATTTCTGAAGCTGAAATAGGAGTCATGAGAAACTGATAATCCGGATATGAAAAAGTAGGAATCTCCAAATCAACCCACTGACAAGAAGTAGGAGGCGCAGAAGAGCCATGACAATTATATAACGTGGAAAAGTGTTTTTCCGGTAGAGATGAAATCCCTGCTTGGTTAGAAACCCAAACACCATAATCATCTTTTAAACTCATAATCTTGTTTCTGCGACGACGGGCCTGCACCGAGCGAAATAAAAGACTAGAATGAGATTCCCAAAAAGCATCCCAACAAATCTTACAACGTTGTTTCTAAAACAGGAAAGTCTTCTGAGCTCGAGAGATCTTTTCATCACGTAAAATAAAAAGGCCTGACCTATCTTTTGCATCTTGAAGGTGTTGAGATCCTAAATTCAACGAATCCTATAAATCTTGCCAATCAATACCGATTTCCGTTTATTGGACACACCACGAAAGTATATGGTGTTTCACCTCATCCAACTTCCTAGAGACTGAGTACATGAACGAACCAGATTGAAACTTCTACTAATTAAACCCTATAATTTGCGAAACCTCAGAGAGACCCAAACACCAGTTCTCGATCTTGTAAGGGGTTCTCCTAGTTTTAACAAACCCTGTTTCTCGCAAAATAATAGCCGCAAGATCCGAGAAGAGAATCGGTTGATGGATAATAGAAGCATCAGGATATGAGTCTATCCATAAAGGAGAAGCATATATTTTGTCCAACCTTTCATACATGGGATTTAGAATTTGTCCATTAGTCCATGTAAATTGAGGCCCAGAGAATGGGATATCCAAAAGGGTAGTCTGCAATTTCCATTCCAAAAACTGATGTCTACCAGGAATTTCATAAGAACCCCAACTTTATTACTGTAGGGAATATTTCAAGCATTAACCTTAACGATCATAAACTTCAGTACGGTAGCGTCCAAAGGGAAAGAAGATAAAGCAAAAGAGTCGCCAACAAGTTTTAGGAACTTGTAAGCCGTTCACGAGGTGAAGGTTACACCCCTTAACGATCCATGAGATCGTCAACTCCAATAGATCTGGAACCATGACTAGTAGTTCGGGGATGAAGGTACAAATCCAACCTAAAAGAGATTGAACCTGCCTTAATAATAGGCCTCTACTTTATTCTGATCGTATTCATGTGCGCTTTTTGACTAACTTGCAATCAATAGGTTTACCCTAAACCTGTTTATCTATGTTGGTTGAATATTAATGCACAAATAAACTATTATTGGCGATCACTTAATTATAATCAAATTAACCCTAAACAAGATTATTAATTATCTTATTAAGCGTGATTACAAGTACCAAATTCCCTTTAAACATGCATAAAAGGTGTGATCAAGCAATAAAAATAGATCAAGCAACATAATAATAATCATAATAATAACAATATTAATAATCAATAATCATCATAAAATAATCATGTTAAAGCATAATAATAGCAAGATCCTAGGCATGATACTAACAACATTAACAACAAACCCTATCATGTCACTAAGCAATTAAAATTAAAGCTTTAACCCTAACACGATACTAATGTGCTATTAGGAAAGAATATAGGAAGCATCGCAGGAATCATAATTGTCATATTTGATATTAAAAATTATAGTTATTATCCTAAACATGATACTAGGAAGATCAAAACGCCCTAACATGACACTAGGAATCAAAATAACAACCTAGACATGTTTTCTATATCATAATATCAATAAACCAATTAAAGCACTTACTTGGATGCCTCGTATCTCTATCTAATAACAAAATACATACGATAGTAACTTCAAGGAAAATAATAAAATCAAACAATTAAATTAAATAATTGAAAAAGAGATTTGGGACCAAACCCTAAGAAATTAAAACCTTTCACGTCTTGGGCAATGGAAACTTTGAACTTGGCTAGGTGTTTCTTGATCTTGTGAATGCAGAATTTTGTATGCAAAAAGCTAGAGAGAGAAGAAATCTTGAAAACTAGAGAGAATAAGAAAAATAATTGTTGTTGATGGAAATTGATGATTCAAAACGGAGAATTTAGGAGGCTATTTATAGAGAAAATCAGCCGGATAGAAAAACAAATCAGAGTTTCGAAGAGAATAAAACAGGTTAGCGCCAGACGCTGGACATTAGCGCCAGGCGCCAAGCGCCAAGCATTAGCGCTAGGCACTAATCCCTGTCGTTAGGCGTTAGTAATTAATTTCACACGTTTTGTTAGTTTTGGTAAAATTTAGCCGTACAGAAGGGCAAAATCGTATTTTCCTTAAAAACACTTCTTTTATTCTGGTTAAAACTCTAAAATGTCAACCAAAGTCAATTTATCAATGCTAATTGAATTAGGAATGAAAAGAACCTTCTAGAAGAATCTAGAAAACTAAAATCAATTCTAATTTCATTAAGAATGATAAATCCATATTAGGCCCTCCTCTAGATCATTAGGCCGCATATAAAGATCAAACCGGGCCCAGTTTAGCAATTTGGCAATAACTTCCTCATTATTCATCAGAATTGGGCTTATAATATATCATTGGAAAGATCTTTTCAAGCCCCATCTAACTATACCATTATTGGACCCTTGCCATGGACCAAACAACTGAATTGGCTGTTTTCTTAAAATAGGTTTTCAAAAATAGAGAGAAAGAAAATAATTAAAAACTAACCGCAACACTAGACTTTCCACACTTTCACTTCATTCGATTATGATTCGACGTGAAAGGTACTCATCACTGGGTTTGGTTTTGGGGAGACACAAATGGGTGTCTACAGAAGCCCCCACTTTGACTGAGTTTGGTGAAACACAAGTTTCGAAAACAAAAGTCAAAGTATCGATAGGGACGGCAAATGATTCATAACGTTCTGCGATCCTTATTCATTCTTGTAACACCCATACCTGCAACACTAGCGTTATTTAAATAGATAAAAGAGTTAAGAAACGCGTATCTTGCACCGTCGAGCACACGTCTCTGGAAGTAACCGATTTGTCATTGCTGTATTTTTGTTAACCCTCCACAAGCTAGGGAACGCCATCCTGCTATTTGTTTTGACAATCTTCTGCAAGCTAAAGAATACCGCCTGAAGACTGCTACACCTGTAACCGCCTCCAATTCCATCTTGATAGACTTCTGCAAGCTAGAGAACCCCATTGAAGATTGCCTCGCCTGAAACGACCTTTTAGCGCTTTGTGACCATCTTCCGCAAGCCAGGGAACACGATCGAAGATAACTTCGCTTGAAATCACCTCCAGTTGTTTGTGACAACTCTCTGCAAGCTAGGGAACGCTGTCGAAGATATCCTCGCCTGAAGCTATCTTCGTTTGTTGCGATAATATTCCGAGGGAAATTACCGAAGACCCACGCTTGTCGATCTTTTGCTTTGCTATGCCTGTATGTCGGCGCTTTTATTTCTTTTTGAACCTGTATGTTGGTGCTTTCTGAATTGATAGCCAGTATGTCGGTGCCTTTGCTGCATGAACCATTATGTCGGTGCCTTTGCTGTATATATAAACCATTATGTCGGTGCGTTTTGATGAGCCAATGCTTAGGCATTCATCTGGTCGATCACTTTATGCAATCGTAATCAAGCCAATTACTAAATTATGTCAAATTGCTTAAAGGGGATAACTGGCGAACCAAGGAACCCAAAATTGCTTTAAGAGGTCGAAATAACCCATCTGAGTGGCTGAGCATTCTGTCGCCACATAAATTATGTTGGCGCCACAAAATTGGCTCTAGCTCCAGGCGATAAACCCTATCGTCTGGCGCCAAAGCCTGTCGCTTGGAGCTAGAGTCGGGATTTAATTTCCATATATCCCTTCCTTCGTCATTTCTGCTACTGCTGCTTGGTTTCGTTCAAAAATCGGCGCTAAGCTTCAATTCACTCGTTCTTACTCGTTTCTCAATCAAATTCGCTCAAGTTTGTTGAAAATTGAAGCTTCTTTCATCTAATTTCCCTATCTATATAAGTTTTCTCCAAACTCACTCCGGTTTTGATGAATTTTGCACATGTTTGTTCACGAATTTCTTGGTAATTTGAAACTTAAATTGCTTAATTCGCTTTGTTTGTCAAATTTTATGCCATAAAATTGCTTTATTATGTTTATATATTACCTTGTGATTAATTTGAGACTTGTTTAACTCAATTTGGTGAAGAAACGAACAAATCACCATTGTTGGACCTCTTAAGGTCGGGAATACAATGTGGCTTGTTCTTGATGTTTTTGCTAGCAATTCTTGTCCAACTTGTCACAATAATTACCATAGTATTGCAAGAAATTGTTTGGATACTTGAAAAATGTCGTGTATGCTCAATTTGAAATTGTACTCTGTTTTAGTACTATGTACTCTGTTTTTTGCGAACATAGTATCATGCGACTAGGCGAACCTTAGACACTATAGAACCTTAATTTATGATGATTTTGAACAATGTAGCATGGCTAGAAAGCGAGGTTCGGGTTCACGGTCCTTAGACACACGACGGGAGCATGATCCCGTAGAGGAGTACGCCGACCCGTCCACTTCTCTTGGTCCCCTCCATGAGTGGGATGAGCGGACTCTGTACTTCTTCCCCGTCCACCACATCTCTGAGAGGGTGCGACGTGGTATCATGGCTGGTAGGACGCGCTACCACGACTTAGGCTGCGATACCCTGGGCGACCTGTACAAGATGCACATCAGCGCCAATGGAGAGGTGAGACTTCCTTGGGAGTCTTGTGGGTTGACTACGTTGTTCGAGACCTTGGAGGCTATGATTTCCTCTAACAGGGGTCACCGCTTGGCCCGCGCCCTGGTGGAGTTCTTCTGGGACACCACCAACACTTTCCACTTCCCTTGGGGTGAGATGATGGTCACCCCGACCGACTTCAGTCTCATTACGGGACTAGAGTTTAGTTCTACTGCACTGCCGTTTGACAGCAAAATAAGTGTCTTCTCACCTGAGGTCGAGGAGCTATTGGGTCCTATTGCTGTTCGGGCTCGTGCTGAGGTTGAGTTGACTCATTTTAGCGCTAAGGGCATTCGCCGATTGACTCTGGTGGTAGCTTTCGAGGATGATGCGACCACCCGAGAGCAGCGGGTGCGTATCTTTGCGCTTATCTTGCTGTCAGGGACGTTTTCCCTTGACAAGGGTAGTAGAGTGCTGCTTTACTACCTACATGTGGTCCGTGATCTTTACCTGATCAGGACCTATGACTGGGCCAGCTTGGCCTATGCTGACTTTGTCCGAGCGTTGCGAGACTCGTGTCGACACCGGTCCTTCACGGGAAACGTCGCTCTGTCTGGCTTTTGGAGAGTAGTAGAGGTACACTTTATCTCCCATAAAGTTTAGCTCTAAGCTTTGGTTAGCACTTGGTGATACTTTTTTCCTTTTGTAGATCTGGTTCTACGAGTACTTTCCTTCAGTTGCACCGGCGAGACCGTCGCCACACAGGTTTCCAGTGAGCGCCTGTTGGGGAGGCCGCCGCGCTGGGATTTCTACTGCTTATGTCCGAGATCAGATCATCTCAGTATAGTTTTTTGTATAATTGAACATTTTCGTATTACCTTTAGTAGATTCTTGTCTCATAGGCGTTCTTCGCAGGAGCTTGACGTGCAAAACTGGCCATGGATAGGCTTGATTGTTCTTGGATTAGCTGCGCAGTACACCGTTGAGCGTCAATACTTCTTCGGGACGTATGGAGCGATTGCATATCTTGGAGAGAGGGTTGCTATTCAGCATTCCTCGGACACTTTCGTCGTTCCTGCTCCTCCGCCGCGTCATATGTTCCATGGCGCGAGGCTGGTGAGCATGTCAGAGAGGGCTGGCACCCCTTGGCGATCTTATGCGATCTCTGGGCGGTGCTATGAGGAGGAGATGCTGCCGCTGTTAGCTCCAGCCCCTGTTCTGGCTGAGGAGGTGGCGGTATGATTTTCATCTTTTACCTTTTGTTAAGTAGCCCCCAAGTGATATTTTACTAGACTCTGATTTGCTTTCGTCAGGCTGGACCTACTGAGTTCGTGCCACCTCGTATGTCCATCTATTACCAGGGGACATACGGGCCGATCGAGGAGATAATTCCTCCGACTCCTGGGGACGAGCGCTTTGTGGAGCGGTTGATTCCTCGCCACCACACTCGGGCAAGCTTTATTTATTTGCAATTTTGTTCATGTATGTTATGCATTGTTATTGACGTTATTTCTTTGACAGGTCCTGTGCTGAGTTTTCCACCTCCCGAGGAGAGTGGAATTGGAGGAGAGGTTACTCCTCGTAATGCGCAGTTTTATAATATGATGGGCGTCTCTCATAATCTACGTCCTCCGGCGCCGTAGTTTATGCCTGTGTTTTTTTTTTTAGTTGACTTGTATAGAACCTTGCCTTTATTAGACTCATTTATTAGACATATTTGTATATACATATCACTATGGGTTTATTTATTCAGCATTTATTTTTCATTTTTATGTGCTTATTTGTGTGTGCAAAGAATAATGATAATTAATAATTTTGCTCCAAAATTCCGTCATTTTTATTATTGTGGAGGGTATCCGACTTTCTCCCCTAAAAAAAGAAAATGAAAAATAAAAATTAGTCTTATAACAAATTAAATATTAAGTCTGAATAAAATCCAAAAAAATATAATTAATATAATTATAATATATTTAATTAAAAAAAAGATAAAATATCGTAAAGCCATTGTTCAGACTCGAATCAGCAAAAAAAAAAAAAAACGCGGTTTTTGAAAAGCTCGCTTGATAAAACACGTCAGCGTCACGTGGTACCACGCGTTTTGTGTTGGTGCCAGACGCTACTTGTAGGGAATAGATTCAAGCTTTAAATCCCACTAGCTTGAACCCCACTGTGATCATACACTAAAGTACGGTGGCGTCCAAAAGGGAAGAAGATAGAGCAAAAGAGTCGCCAACAAGTTTTAGGAACTTGTAACCGTTCACAGGGTGAAGGTTACACTCCTTAACGATCCAAGAGATCGTCAACTCCATAAGGTCTAGAACCAAATAAGGGTTCGGGGATGAAGGTACAAATCCAACCTAAAAGAGATTGAACCTGCCCTAATAATAGGCTCTACTTTATTCTGATCGTATTCATGTGCGCTTTTTAATTAACATGCAATCAATAGGATTACCCTAAACCTGTTTATCTATGTTGGTTGAATATAATGCATAAATAAATCTATTATTGGCGATCACTTGAAATTATAATCACATTAACCCTAAACAAGATTATCAATTATCTTATTAAGCATGATTACAAGTACAAATTCCCCTTAAACATGCATAAAAGGTGTGATCAAGCAATAAAAATAAATATCAAGAAACATAATAAATAATTATAATCAATCATGAATTATAACAATCATAATAATAATCATGTTCATGTTAATATTAAAGCATAATAATAGCAAGAACCCAGGCATGATACTAACAAGATTAATAACAAACCCTACCATGTCACTAAGTAATAAAAATCAATTCTTTAACCCTAACATCATACTAGCAATCATAAATGTTAGGAAGAACATAGGAAGCATCGTAACAATCATATTTAATATTAAAGTTACCCTAGACATGATACTAGGAATATCATAATAACAATATAAACATGATGTGTACATCATAACACAATTAATCAATTAAAGTACTTACTTTGATGCCTCGTACCTCTTTCTAATAACAAAATACATACGTTAGTAACTTCAAGGAAAATAATAATCAAAACAATTAAATTAAATAATTGAAAGAGAGATTTGGGACCAAACCCTCAGAAATTAAACCTTTCACGTCTAGGGCGAAGGCAACTTCGAATATGGCTAGGTGTTTCTAGATCTTGCGAATGCGGAATTTTGTATGTAAAAAGCTAAGTTTAGAAGAAAGAATTGAGGAAAGAGAGAGATTAGAAAACTGATTGTAGATGAATGATCGTGAGAATTGGGTAGAATCGGTGAAAATTGGTGAATGTAGATGGAGTTTTTAATACGATATTTATAGAGAAAATCAGCCAAAAAGTTAAAATAAACAAAACAGAGTCTGACGCACAAAAAAACAGAGCTGGCGCCAACCCTGGATAGCTGGCGCCAGGCACCAACACTAGCGCCAGGCGCCAATGGCTAGCGCCAGGCGCCAAGGCCTGGGGTTAGGCGCCAAGCCTATTTTCAAAACGTTTTCGAAAATCAGATAAGTTTGGCGTACTGGAGGATAAAATCATATAATTTCCTCGAAAATGCTATTTGATTTTGATTAAAACTCTGAAAAGATAACAAAAAGTCAATTTATCAATGCTAATTGAATTAGGAATGAAAACAACCTTCAAGAAGATTCTAGAAGACTAAAACCATTCCTAATTGCATTAGGAATGATAAATCATATTAGGCCCTCCCCAAGATCATAGGGCCGTATATAAAGCTCAAACCGGGCCTAGTTTAGTAAATTGGCCATAACTTCCTCAATATTCATGGGAATCGGGCTTATAATATATCGTTGGAAAGATCTTTTTAAACCCCATCCAACTACACTAATATTGGACCCATATCATGGACCAACCAAACTTGATTGGCTGTTTTCTTAAAATAAGTTTTCAAAAACATAGAGAAGAGAAAAGAAATTAAAACTATCTGCAACCCTAGACTTTTCACTTTTTCACTTCATTCGATTATGATTCGACGTGAAAGGTACTCATCACTAGTTTTGGTTTTGGGGAGACACAAATGGGTGTCTACACTACTGCTTAGCGCTTGGCGCCAGGCTCTGGCGTAAGGTGCCAGACGGCGCCAGACTCTAGCGTTTGGCGCTGATGAGCGCTGACTCCGAATCCTTTTCGGATTGAAACTATGCCGATGTTGTTTATAAATAGCCCCTTGATCAGTCTATTTTCTTCATAATTTCAGCAGATTAAATATAGTCTTAGCTTTTGAAAAAAAAAATCATGTCTTTAATTACTAAGAGTTTTACCAACTTCACTCTTGAATGGTGTCGGTCTCTAACTGCCAAGGAGAGAAAAGTATTAGACTTTTTTCATATCGGGGGTATTTACGGTGTTAAGGGGGTAGATCTTGATATAGAATTCATTTATACTGCCTTATAATATTGGGATGTGGATACTTATTGTTTTAGACTAGGGTGTGATGAAATTAGCCCTTTACCGGAGGAATTCGGTGCTATCTTAGGCTTCCCTGCATTAGATCTTGCAGTAATCCCTAGAATAAATGAATATTATTATAAAGATTTTGAGCGCTTCTTTAATTTAAAAGACAAAGATCTAACAAATATTGTAGACGGTAGAATAGTTAATTTGAAAGAATTTGCACGTCATTATTTTGATAGACCTTATTTTGAGTCTTTTCATGTTTATAGAAGAATGACTTTTCTCTTTTGCATGCTTAACTAATATCTTCTAACTAGTGGTAGAACTAATAAGGGTCAAGCATATATATCAACTGTTTTAGAGCAGATTGAATCTGGAAGAAATCCAATGCCATTAATTGTTGGAGACACTATGCTTAGTCTTGATGAACTGAAGAGAAATCCAAAAACACCTTTCCGAGGCTCTCCAATTTTATTACAGGTAGAAAAATAATATTTTTAATTACAGAAATCAAAAACATATTTTTGTATAGTAATATTAATTTATTTGCATTGAACTTTTTACAGCTGTGGCTAATGGAGAGACTAGAATTAATTAGTCCTCCTGACAATTTTGAAAAGTACACTCCAAATTGCTTTGTGAGAAGAAAGAAACGCTTCTTTAAGATGGGGCACCATGAATGAAAGGAAGTCTTTGCCTCTTCTAACTTTGCCATCAAGTGGATCATCCCTTGGTGGAAAATAGAGAAGATGGTCGGTGTCAACAAGCAACCCTTCTATCGTCTTCCAAGCTTAACCATGATGACTTTTTATTATCCCTGTAGGGTAAAAAGACAATACGGCCTACTTTAAACAATTCCTTCTGGGGATCTTCGTCGTCCTATGAATTCCTTGTTTCTCAAGAAGTAGAAAAATTTGATGTTTATTGGAGAGCTAGACCTTTATGGGAAGTGATTACCAAAAAGGTTCCTCCTTCCTTGCCCAATGATGTGAAGTGGTGGCTTCTCAAGAAAACTTTAAAGGACATGAAGAAAAATCAGAGTAAAACTGAAATGAAGAGTCGTCTAGGTGACAAAGTGATTCCCGTTAAGGAACGCTTGGATGAAAAGGTTGAATTTAAAACACCTACAATGCCTAAGAAGAAGAGCTTTACAAAGGATAAAGGAAAAGAAAAGCTGACACTTCAGAGAAGAAGGCCTGGGTAGAGAAGAAACATGGAGTCCTAGCTAAGGGGGAAACTATTTACTCAAAAATTGAATGTAGGTCCTCTAAAGGATGCCTATTAGCTATAATCATGGATGAGAAAGAGGATGCTGAAACAAATTGGAAGAGACCAAAGAAAGAGAAGAAAGATTAAAGCATTACTTAACTTTCAATTATTAGACTTAGTTTTAAATTTAAAGTTAATTTGTTTTATTTACGCTTTATTTAAATTCCATCAATAATGTAATTTGTTAGTTTATTTTATTAATGAAATTTCAGCTTTTTAATTTAATCATCTCCTTTAAATTTAATTTATTAAAGTAATAAAAACCGAAAACTTAATTTTCCAGAAATTTTTTCTAGTACGGAAGTCGAAAATTTTCCGAAAATCACCGTAATATTCCCTGGTACTCCCAGAAAAATGGCGCCGCTTTTTTACGACTGGCGCCAGCTGCGGCAATCTGGCGTCAAACGACGGACATTGTCATCTGGCGTTAGAGTTAGTCGGCTGGCGACGGAACTTTTTCTGTGATGCCGATGTTTCGTCGAATTTCTGGTCGAATTTATTTTTAAATATGGGATGCGAGGTTTGCAAAAAGTAAAGTGGTAGCACCTGTAAAATGTTGCCTACGTATCCTTTCTTAAGGAATCAGGCCAAACGTAGCTCTCTTGAGTATCCTACTCAAGTAATTATGGGTAGTATTTTTGAAGTTGGTCAAGATTTGTCATGTTCGAGAACTCATTGCCATCCATATCATTTAATTTTGCTGCACTTCCTGATAGGATTGTTTTGACAATATAGGGTCCAGACCAATTAGGCTTAAATTTACCCCTTAGATCTAAAACATTCTTCATTAATACTTTTAACACCAAGTCTCCTACTTTGATGTTTCTTGTCTTGACCTTATTATTAAAATGCCTAGCCATACGAGTTTGATAGCATTGCGTATGATGTAGAACTTCTAGTCGTTTTTCATTAACTAGAATTAGCTCCTCATATCTCGCCCTAGTCCATTCAACTTCATCAAGTTTTCTTTCTAATGTAATGCATAAAGATGGTATCTCAAACTCTACAGGTTGTACGACATCCATTCAATAAACCAAGGAGAATGATGTATTTCCTGCTGATGTGCGAATTGACGTGCGATAACCCTACAGTGCGAAATGGAGTTTGTCAGGCCAGTCCTTGTAATTTTGTCATTTTCTCGATGATAGTCTTTAGATTTTTATTATCCGCTTCAACTGCTCCATTTGTTTGAGGTCTAAGGAGAAGAATGATGGTGTGGAATGCCATATTTTTGTAACAATTCTTCACACTCGGCTTGAAAGTGAGTTCCATTGTCACTTATCAATTCATGTGGGACTCCATATCGTCAAATAATATTCCTTTCGATAAAGAGTGCTACATGTTTTGCAGTGAGTTTAGCATATGATTGTGCTTCGACCCACTTTGTGAAGTAATCAATTGCTACTAGGATGTATTCATGACCTCCTGTTCTTGGGGGAGTAATTTTACCAATAATGTCAATTCCCCATGTAGAGAATGGCCATGGTGAAGTGTAGGTGTAGAGTAGAGATGGAGGAATATGTTGTAAATTGGCATAAATTTGGCACTTAGGGCATCTTTTTACATATTGATGACAATCCCTATTCATGGTAGTCCAATAGTATCCTTCTCTCATTATCTTTTGGACTAGCATTTTGCCATTAACGTGAGTTCCACAAATGCCTTCGTGGACTATTCTCATAGCTTTTTGTACATCCTTTTTCCTACACATAAGAGAGCTTAACCCTTAGGTACCCTTTTATGTAACTCGTTGTCTATGAGTACGTATTAGGAAGCCAAAAGTCTTAATGCTCGTTTTGCTCTTTTGTCAGCATGAGGAGGGTATTCTCCTTTGGTGACATAATTAAGTATATCTGTATACCACAGTTCTTCCTCTTCTTCTTCTTCTTCATCTTGGATCACTTCATCATCTTCTATAGCTTGAATATAAGCCGGTTTATGCCTTTTCCTATAATTAGAGGCATTTGCTCGATTTCTGTAGGAATCCTAACCATTAAGGCTAGTCTTGCCAAGGCATCAACAAATTGATTTTCCTCTCTAGGTAGATATGTGTATTCTACCTTTTCTAACTGAGAGTTTCCAGATAAGTTTGGTAAGGGGCTAAACTTTCGCTCCTTACATTCCATCTCTTAGAAATCTGGTTGATGATCAATGAAGAGTCCCCGAATATTTGTAATTTCTTCACTCCCAATGCCAAAGTTGTTTCAAGGCCTACCACGCATGCTTCGTACTCAGCAGCGTAGTTGGTAACGTCGAAAACTAGCTTTATGGAGATTGGAACATGCTCTTCCTTAGGTGATACTAGTAATACTCCAATGCCACATCCCTTTTGGTTTGAGGCTCCATCGAAGTATAAGGTCCAAGTATCGTCTTCTGTGACCATCAAGTCTTCGTCTGGAAATTCATTGTCGTGTATTGGCGTTGAATCTTCTATTGGGAAATCCGCTAGAAAATCTGAGACCACAGATCCTTTGATAGCTTTTTGAGGCATGAATATTACATAGAACTAGGCTAAGTTGACTATCCATCTTGATATGCGCCCATTGAGTGTATATTTCTTAAATACATACTTGAGTGGATCCATTCAGGAAACTACAAAGATTGTATGCACGAGCATGTAATGTCTTAACTTAGTTGTGGCCCACACCAATGCGAGGCATAATTTCTCAACTAGTGTATAGCGTACTTCATACTCGACTATCTTTTTACTTAGATAGTAGATTGCATTTTCTTTACCTTCTACTTCTTGTGCAAGCATGACTCCCATTGTTTCTTTGGTGACTGTTAGGTACAACCTAAGAGGTATTCCTGGAAGTGCTGGTGCTAATACGGGAGGATTTTTGAGACTCATCGTCCCATATTACTGGTACATTCTTTTTAAGCTTCTTGAATATTGGTTCACATATTGTTGTCAATTTTGATATGAACCGACTTTTGTACTGCAACCGGCCAATAAATCCTCGAATTTGCTTCTCGATTTTGGGCGGTGGCATTGAAATGATTTCCTTGATCTTGGTTGGGTCTATTCTATTCCTCTAGAGCTTATGACGTAACCCAAAAGCTTGCCTGAGGTGACTCCAAAAGCACACTTAGATGGGTTTAACCTCATGTTGTATTTTCTTAGCCTTTTAAAGAATTTTCTCAAGGCTACTTGATGGCCTGGGCAATCTTTTTACTTCACAATCATATCGTCCACATATACTTCAACTTCATTGTGCATCATGTCATGGAGCAAGGCATTCACTGCTCGTTGGTAAGTAGCACCCGCGTTTTTTAACCCAAATGGCATTACCGTGTAGCAGTAAGTACCCCATGGTGTTATGAAGGTTGTTTTCTCCATGTCTTCTTCTGCCATGAGAATCTCATTGTATCCCGCGTATCTGTTCATAAACGAGGGAAGTGCATGATTCGTTGTATTATCTACCAAAATATCGATGTGTGGTAAAGGGAAGTCGTTGTTTGGACTTGCCTTATTTAGATCTCGATAGTCAACACACATTCTTACCCCAACATTCTTTTATCGGAACTGGGACAACATTGGCCACCCGTTCGGGGTATTTGGATACCTTGATAAAGCCTGCAGTTATTTGTTTTTGAACTTCTTCTTTTATTTTAAGAGCTACGCCGGGTTTCATTCGACACAACTTTTGTTTTACAGGTTTTATTCTTGGAATTAGCGGTATAGTGTGTTGAGCTATTTCTCTATTAATACCTGACATATCTTCATACGACCAAGCAAATACATCGATAAATTCTTTAAATAGATTGATTTAATCAGTTCTTTCTTGTTCATTAAGTGTTAATCCGATCTTAACTTCTCTTTTAATGGTTGAATCATTTGAGATATCAACCGTCTTAGTTTCCTCGATTATCGGTGTTTTCTTTTCAAGTGTTTTTATTGCTTTAATAATTTCTTTGTCATTTTCATTGTTAGTTAATCAATGCTCGTCATCTTGGGTTAAAGAAAAGCACGAGGAGTAAGCGGAAGAAGACATATTATTGAACAGAAATACTTACATTAAAAAGAGAGATGTCCTCAGGGACTTGATTGCTAACTATCCTAGGGGAAGAGATAGAAGAAGGGGTGATACAACTAAGGACTTAGATGACTCTAAAGAAAAGACTCCGACTCTGACTCTAACTCAGACGAATCTTCGAACATCAGTCCTTGCCCTGTCGTTTCGGAGATTTTCCTTCCCCTTGGAGTAGTCACCTTGACTGTCTTGCGCCACCCTTGTAGTGATCCTTCCGCTGGAGTGATGAGCTTCGATGGGTCAAAGTTTTCGCTTTATAGGATCGTTTGGATGAGCGAGGAGTTATCCTCTATGTACTTCAGCTCATCTTTTTCTCGCCCAAATAGTAATCCCATGACATTAAATTAAAAGCATGGGGGTGCTTTCTCCTTGTGGATAGGAGTTGGGATTTCATCTAGAAAACAGCAATCTAGGAAAATTTCGAATCCCAGTTGCCTTATGCCATTTGCAACAAAAGGTTTGGGAAATTCATAGCACGGATAGTCCTCTCCTTCTTTTATGAATTGTCCATTGAGAGTAAGAGGATACTGATCCATTGGGATTGCTTTCTTTTGGATGCGAGCGTTACTACGCACCTTAGAATTTTCCTGGGCTCGCTTAAGATCTTCCTGAGTCGGTTCGAAACCAAGTCCAAAAGTGTCTAACTTAGGGAGGCCAAGTAATTCAAGCGATTTTGCTATTCCTTTCTTCTTTCCTAGAGTCATTCCAGGAAAATGTCGTTGTTTCTTTAGAATAGCGTTTACTGTCATATTGGAATGGGGGTCGTGGCAGAGAGGGGTCCTTTCATCCTCCTCGATTAAAGAGATCTCTTCATTAAAGCCCCACAAATCTTCATCGTCTTCATCGTGCTCCACATTAATTATTGGATTTTCTATAGCTTTAATTCTCATGGGTGAAGCATTGATCGTGATAAGAATTCCTCCAACTATGGCCTTTACCTGTTGGTGGTGAGATTGATCGTGAAAGGAATTCTTGAACTGTTTGACAATATCATTGTCTTCTATAATAGGTATGGGAACTTGTTGCGTAGTTGGCATAGGTTGTGTTGAAACGGGAGGTTGCATTCTCCCTAATCTTGTGAGGACGTCTATAGATGAATCTTCTTCATCCCAAAAATCTCTTATTGGATATATGACTGAAAGTTGAGGTTCTTCCATATACTTAAGATAGACGTTTTCATCGTCGCTGTCCCAAACCCCATTGATGCTAATATCTTCTTCTTGTGGAATTTGGACTAGCTTGTTATCATCAATCATTTTATGAATTGAATCTTTAAATTTAAAATAGTTTTCAATAGAGTGACCCCCTAATTGATGGTATTGACAGTAGAACCTATATGTCCTTTTTAGCGACTCAAATGGTATCGGTTCGAGAGGTTTGACCTTTCCACTCTCGGAGAGCATTTTAAACATTTTAGCGTAGGAAGTCCCAATTGGAGTATAGAGTTTATTACTCTTCTTGGGTCTGAGAGAAGAGTTTCTTCTTTGTGGGTGGAACCTTGTCACACTTTTTCTGAAGCTCCTCTAATTGTTTCTTTGCAACTTTGAGAGCTTCACGTAGCAAGGTTGATCCCTCCCACATGGACCATATAAGCAGCCGTACATCCTCTTTTCTTGCTGGTTTAGGAAAGTCATCCATGGAATCAAAAAAGATCTCCTCCTCTTCTTCGATAGCATGAAATTCTTCAATAGGTTTGACGAGAGACGAGGGATCAACCTCGTTTTCTTCATTATAGATGGACAAGGAGTAAGCGAGAGGTGCATTGTCAATGCTTGGCTTTTTCCTGGCAGGAGACAATGGCAGTTTGTTGTTATATTAAATCTTGGATAGCTTCCTTAAGCTTCCAACAATTTTCAGTAAGATAACCCCTACCTTGGTGATATTTTCAATGTGCATTGGGGTTCCAGTTAGCTGTCTTCTTCTTGACTGGTCGGCCCCTAAATGGTCCAATAGGAGTTATAAGACCTTTTGCATTTAGTCGATCAAATGCGGTGTCATAACACATACCTATAGGAGTAAAGTTTCTCCTAAATTGTTTCTTTTGTCCTTGGTTATTCATAGCAAGGACTTCACTTAAATTAAAGGTGCTAACATTGTCTGAGTGGGTGGTTTTGGAAGAAGAAGGATTTTCGTTCTTCTTGCCTTTCTAGCCACTGTTGGAGTTACTATAAGCAGCTTTCAGCTTAGCCAGGTCGTCTTCAATATTAATTCCAATGACATAGATGGCCTTGAAGGTATGGAGATTATTCTGGTATTTGAAATGCTTGGAGTATTTCTCTTGAAGGTTCTTGATGAACAACCTTAGAGACTCTTTCACGCTTGGTACTTCAATCATCTTATCAGAGGTTTTTCTCCATTTGTTGAAGAAAGAAGTGAAACCTTCATTCTCTTTCTGCTTGAGAATTTCAAGTTCCCTATAGTCAGTTTCAACTTGAATGTTGCACTTGTACCTATCAATGAAAGCGTTTACTATTGACTCCCAAGTAGAGGTTCTTTCTTTCTCAAGAGAGAAGAACCATTGTTGGCAAACGGTTTCAAGAGATAGAGAAAACAAAGAAGGAAACACCTTCTTGTCAATACCCTTGATGCTTATTATTGTTTCAAAAGCTCTTAGGTGAATGTAAGGGTTGTCAGTCGCTTTGAATTTCGGGATGTCGTTGGCATTAAACTTTTGCGGAAGAAGATACTTGTCCACTGAGACCCCTTGTGAGCTAATTCCTTGAAACATATAGTCACTAGACAACTTGCTGAATCTTTCTTACATGAGGTCCATTTGTTGTTGCTTCACAGGATCATCGATTTTGAGCGTTAAAACCTTCAATGCCTCAGTCATAGTAATCAATTGGTTCCTGGGTTCATTAAGTTCCTCTTGAGTTGCCATTATCTTCTTAGCTTTCCTTTTTCAAGCGATTGGTTTGTCGAAAAGTTGAACTTGAATAAAAAGGTTGTCTTTGATCAAACGTCCTTTCTTTCTTAACCACGCGCTGTAAATTAAACCATTTTTGTTTTAATGACTTGACTCAAATTGACTTTGACTTTACGGGTTTTGAAAAAGAAAAAAGCAAAAATAGGGTGCATATTTTTGGCAAAAATATGGTGTATATTTTTGGGAATTAAGTATAGGGTTCAAACAAGTGGTTTAATTGGAGGATTAATATATGACTTACCCCCCTAAAAAAAATGACGGAAAATACGCGCATACAAGACTCTCTTAGATGTGGTCAAAGTGTACATACATATTAATGTGTGCTTTATATTGTGAGCGCAAGTGACATGCTTTGACTCTTGTGTAAGACCATGGGACTTAGTGCCTAGACTCGATTAAAGACTTGACACGGTATTATTACCAGTAAAAATTAACCTAATTGATTAGCAACCTGTTCAATTGGACTCAAGGTGATGACTCGAGCAATAAACCGAACTGTCGCCAAAACGACAGGACTGGCGCCTCTCTTTGCAGTGTAGCGCCAGACGACAGGACTGTCGCCAGGCGCTACGCTCCACAGAGTGGCGCTGCAGTCTAAATCTCGGCGCTTGCTGGAACGTCGATCTGGAACTGCTTTTAGTATTATTACTCTACAGGGTATGCCTAAAGTCGTACTAAGTCAACTCTGATTAAATTATTAGACTTTAATTACTCAAATTAATTAATTAATTTATTAATTAATTAGGAAAAGTTCTTTTAGTCATTAATCAGTTTATTTAATCTTAACACAAGTCAAACAAACGGTTAGGAAAAAACACATAGAGTACGCACAACAAATAATGCACAATTAGTCAAGTAGGTACGATATGATGCAATGAGTTTGCAACCTAACCATGGCTCTAGTTCTCTAAAGTTCGGGATATGGGTTAGTCAAAGCATGGTTTATTGTCGAATGCACCACGCGGAAGCCTAACCGTGAAGGGTTTGCGCGAGTGGATGGGACACCGCGAGTTAAGAAAAACTCGCTTCCATGGTTTGGTGAATTCAACATTCTCGGATGTACCCTTTGTTGCACAGAGCGTTCAATCAGGTAGATGGAGCATGAATTACCAAAGGGTTATGTCCATATGTAGAACACGTATGGGTTTCAGAAAAGTGAGAAAAACTCAATCAGGAAGTAGGATCGAGCAAACAATGCTAAAAACTGGTCAAAATCAGAACGCATATTTCTGGCTCGGTATTGGAAAAACTTGGCGCCAACAATTTGGCTTTGGGGCCTGGCGACAGAATCTGTCACCTGGCGCCAGAGTCAAATTAATGGCGCTAAACTCTGTTTTTTGACGCTAGTTCCTACATGCCTCAGTAGCTTTCTGTGATCGATAAAATTTTTCAGTTTCGCACAGCATTATTTCGATCCTTGTTGTGAAAAATATTCCTCAAATTTCCTACGTGTAAAAATCCTATGTTTTTAACTCATGACGGATGGTCTTTCCAATGAGATCTTTTTTATGCATATGACAATAATGTTAATCGAAATTACGCACATGAAATACTTAGAACTTTTTGAGTCTCATCCACTCATTCTAAATCATTGCCAAAATAAATTTCAGGAATTAAAATAGAAATCCTCCCTAGTGGAGTCGCTAAAAACTGTAGGGAATATTTCAAGCATTACTCTTAGCTTGATCCCCAGTGTGATCATAAACTTCAGCACGGTAGTGTCCAAAGGGAAAGAAGATAAAGCAAAAGAGTCGCCAACAAGTTTTAGGAACTTGTAAGCCGTTCACGAGGTGAAGGTTACACCCCTTAACGACCCATGAGATCATCAACTCTAATACGTCTGGAACCATGTCTGGTAGTTCGGGGATGAAGGTACAAATCCAACCTAAAAGAGATTGAACCTGCCTTAATAATAGGCCTCTACTTTATTCTGATCGTATTCATGTGCGCTTTCTGACTAACATGCAATCAATAAGTTTACCCTAAACCTGTTTATCTATGTTGGTTGAATATTAATGCACAAATAAACTATTATTGGCGATCACTTGAATTATAATCAAATTAACCCTAAACAAGATTATTAATTATCTTATTAAGCGTGATTAAAAGTACCAAATTCCCTTTAAACATGCATAAAAGGTGTGATCAAGCAATAAAAATAGATCAAGCAACATAATAATAATCATAATAATAACAATATTAATAATCAATAATCATCATAAAATAATCATGTTAAAGCATAATAATAGCAAGATCCTAGGCATGATACTAACAAGATTAATAACAAACCCTAGCATGTCACTAAGCAACAAAAATTAAAGCTTTAACCCTAACATCATACTAATGTGCTATTAGAAAAGAATATAGGAAGTATCGCAGGAATCATAATTGTCATATTTGATATTAGAAATTATAGTTATTACCCTAAACTTGATACTAGGAAGATCAAAACGCCCAAACATGACACTATGAATCAAAATAACAACATAGACATGATTTCTATATCATAATATCAATAAACCAATTAAAGCACTTACTTGGATGCCTCGTATCTCTTTCTAATAACAAAATACACACATTAGTAACTTCAAGGAAAATAATAAAATTAAACAATTAAATTAAATAATTGAAAGAGAGATTTGGGACCAAACCCTCAGAAATTAAAACTTTTCACGTCTAGGGCGAAGGCAACTTCGAACTTTGCGAGGTGTTTCTTGGTCTTGTGAATGCGGAATTTTGTATCGAAAAAGCTAGAGAGAGAAGAAATCTTGAAAACTAGAGAGACTAAGAAAAATAATTGTTGTTGATATAAACTGATGATTCAAAACGGAGGTTTTAGGAGGTTATTTATAGTGAAAATCAGCCGGATAGAAAAACAAATCAGAGTTTCGAAGAGAATAAAACAGGTTAGCGCCAGACACTAGACATTAGCGCCAGGCGCCAAGCATTAGCGCCAGACGCTAATCCCTGTCGTCAGGCGCTAGTAATAAATTTCACCCGTGTTCTTAGTTTTGATAAAATTTAGCCGTACAGAAGGTCAAAATTGTATTTTTCTTTAAAAACACTTCTTTTATTTTGATTATAACTCTAAAAAGTCAACCAAAGTCAATTTATCAATGCTCATTGAATTAGGAATGAAAAGAACCTCCTAGAAGAATCTAGAAAACTAAGATCTATCCTAATTGCATTAAGAATGATAAATCCATATTAGGCCCTCCTCTAGATCATTGGGCCGCATATAAAGATCAAACCGGGCCCAGTTTAGCAACCATAACTTCCTCATTATTCATCGGAATTGGGCTTATAACATATCGTTGGAAAGCTCTTTTCAAGCCCCATCCAACTATACCATTATTGGACCCTTGACATGGATCAAACCAAACTGTATTGGCTGTTTTCTTAAAATAGGTTTTCAAAAACGGAGAGAAAGAAAAGAATTAAAAACTAACTGCAACACTAGACTTTCCACACTTTCACTTCATTCGATTATGATTCGTCGTGAAAGGTACTCATCACTGGGTTTGGTTTTGGGGAGACACAAATGTGTGTCTACAATTTCAAAAATACTCAACCTGATTAAAATCACCTAAAAGAACAGCACTAGGGACTGAATTTAAAATATTGGTGATTTCTTCCCAAACTAAAAATCTATCCGAAGTATGAGGCGAACCATACACAAACAACCAAGCCACCACTAAGGCCTAAAGCATCACAACCATAAAAACCATAAAAACTAACCGATGCTAACTTATGAACAGCTACAGTAATAGACACAAAAGTTTCCATAAGGAACATCATATCTAAACCAAAAGAGCGCACTAAAGAGACTACATACGGAACTTTCGGGGAGTCCACCGTACCAAGACCTTGACAATTCCAGGCTGCAATATTCATGGCTGTCATGGTAGCTTATACTGGGGAGCTACCCTACCCTCAGAATCCATCCAATTGGGGCCTGGTTCTGAAGAACTATTACTGCATTTACGCTTCTTAAAAGGTTTCAAAAATGACAAACAAGCAGAATTTGCATCCGAAGGAGGAGATTGCTGTCGAGGAGCCTTAGGAGTAGTAGAACGCCTTTTACAAGGACAAGCATCTTTAACCCAATTCCAAACTTTATCCCCCTTTTTTGATAATTTGAGAGTAAGAGTTTTTTTGACCCTGCCTAGTATCTCGAACAGGCTGAGATGAAGCATTCGAAGGATAACCTAAAGATGATTTGACAAACAAGGGAGGGGAGCATTCCATCGACAGAAGGTCTTCAGAACAAATAGGGGAAGGCACAAGAAGTGGTTGTTCCCCTCTAATTGAATCCAAACCCTGCGAATTTTGAGAAAATGCAAAGCCATCATTAGACGAATCAGCCATATATTCCAAGTCTTCAGCGCTGTGGGTCGGGAATGAACCCACAAGAGACGGTGAAGGAGAAATAGCAGGAGAAATTCCCTCAATCTAGTCAGTCGGAGATGACCCCACCTAGTTACTCGAGCTAGTACCAAATGGGTCCGGAAAACCCGATCCCGACGAGGTCCAAGGAGGCGGACAGAAATGGGGAATTGCCACCTCACCATGGGAGGACGGAGCACTATGGGCGAAAGCTGAGTACGGGTCACCCAGGGGAAAGAACGGACCAGATCGAGAATAGGGATCAAATCCCGTACCTGCAAACAAGTCAAAAGTATGGGAAAAAAAATTGAAAATCAGAAGGTGGACCTTGTAATTCAAGCGTGTGAGGCCCAGTATTTGATGAGTCATATTTATATAGAGTTTATAGGCACGTTTATGCTAGTTTTATAGTTTCTTTTTGAGTATTTTGTCGCTTTTTAGGTCGCAATTGCATAAGTTGTCCACTTTGTATTCTATTATGCTTCGTTTGTGTTTTCTTAATGTTTCAGGTAGTTTCTATAGCTATTTGAACGCTTTCGTAGTGGTTTTGGAAGAATCGGACAATGAAAGGATGAAAAGTCGATGAATTGAGTTTATTAATCGAAGATCTCATGTTCGTGGATGTTGAATATGAGGACTTTATGCATGAGAAATGAAAATAGCATCCACAATGATCATTATGCACTTTTCGGAATTGAAATTGAGTTGGAAACGAAGTTAAACAATATTTTACAAAGTGGTAAAACTGACCTTTGTCCACTATTTTGATCATAACTTAAGTTCTACATATTGGATTAAAACAATTCAAGTTGCGTTAGAAACTAGACGTGAAGAGCTTTCCAATGATAGGTAACATGTTTAAGTAAGTTTCCTAGAACATAAGTTATAGGCGTTTGAATCTGAGTAATGCAGTCAGCCACCCGCGGGATAATTGCTGCGCCCCTGTCCCGCGACCATTCAACACCACTAGGTGCTACTACCAGGCTGCAGGATGTGCCTGCGCCCGTAGGTTTTGGCGAGCATTCCACAAGCCTTCGTTGGTTCACGTCCTTTGACCTCGCTAACAGTTTTATGCCATGCCATCATCTATCGCCTAATAGTAATCCAACTTGTGTAATTTGTATTTTCTTATTTCTTTTTTTAAGATTAGTTTTAGGATAATATAAATACTCAAGGGATATTATTTTTCCCTCAGGCCTTTTTATACATTTTATTTTACGTTCGTTTTCTTAGCCCTAGTTTTCTCATGGGCAACTCCATGGATTGTTCTTGAGTTTATTAATTTTATTCATTGAGGTATTTTCTTTCTATATTCTTGCTTTTAATTATTCTTTCTTTATTAAATCTAGCTTTTATTATTTATTTCATGCTAGACTAGTTTATTTCTAGGGTTTTGGAATCCATGTTTATATAATGAATCTTGTTTGATATTATTGATATTTTGATTATTGATTTCCCTAATTGATAGTGTTTTATTGTTAATCTTGCAACCTGATCAATTGTTTGATTAATTCTTGTTAATAAGAGTTTGAATCAAAAGATCTTACTTTTAGAGGCTTACCTACAATTAGCAATTCTAATTATGTCAGCGACCGAACTACATATGTTGAATTGAGAGCGTTAAGACCAAACCGTAGGCTTAGCAATTGCTGTAGATAATTGATTTATTGAATTGTTATTGATATTTGATAGATGTAGAATTATAAGCATGGTGAACCACAACCCTAGGTCTTTTTATCAAGTGTTTTATTCCTATTTTAATTTAGACTACTTCCCTATCTTAAATTCGTGACATAGTTTAGTTTCTCCATACCTTAGAAGTTAGATTGAATAGATATCTCTCCGTGGATTCGACCCTACTTACCCTACTACATTGTTAGTTCGTTTTATTAGGAATTTATTTTTGGCAGGTGTACGACAACCAATCAAATTTTGGCGCCGTTGCCGGGGAGACGGTTTAATTTGATTTTACTTTTATTTTTGCCTTCGCTTATAATTACCCACCCCTTTGTAAGTTGTGCCTCTCCCTTATTTATGTTTTAGTTTCCTCTTTGTTCACATTGAGGAAAAATGTGATGTTTAGCTTGGGGGAGGATGATTGTCATCATTACTGTGTGCATGTTAGTTGTGTTTTAGTTTAGTTTTTATTTGCTTTGTTGGTGTTTTTTGGTTTGTACCATTTATTAGGAGTGGGGGTTTACATACAAAGAAAAACAATGTATTGCTTTCTTAGTTTTTTTAGTTGTTTTGATAGTGCATACTTGTGCCTATTTTTCATATTTTTGACTTTGAACCGTGTGCGGATTTGGTTTGACACTCTTGAGCTTCTTTTGATCTTAGTCTTAATTCTAAAGTTCAGTCGGTTTGTGCTATACATTGCTAACTGCTTGACATTGTGTGAATCAATTGAATGGTTTGTGGAAGATTGGTTGTCTCATATCAAGTATAGCTAGCCAATTCTCTTGTTAAGTCACCTGACTCTGTGTTTGTGTGATTGATGCAATCTGTTAATTGAATGACTTTGGCTTGAGATTTATTAGTAATTTGATTATGATTCACGCATGCCGCGTATGATAGAAGCCATGTTCATTAGGTAACATTCAGATGATATTTAGATACATTTGTTCCCTTTGCTCACCCATGTTGTTTCCTTGCCCATTCATTGATATTTAGCTATATTACAGGCCACTTTTCCCCATTGGTAGCTATTCTCAAGTCTAGCTAGCTTGAGGGAGCTAGCTTATTAATGTGGTGTTGTTGTTTGTCATTGTCAAGCTTCATTTTATGCGAAACATGGTGGAATAAATTTTGAAAAAAAAAGTTGTATTTATAGTTGACAAGTGTTACTTGAAGATGTAAAGAAAAAAAATAAAAAGCTTGTTTATATGTAATTCGTTGAAAAAGCTGAAGAATTGAAAGAAAAAGACAAAGAAAAAGGAAAAAGAAAGAAAAAAATTATTCATGACGATGTATAGTTGATTTCAATCTTGGTTCTTTATTATGTTTGGAGAAAGTTGGTGATGTCAATTGGAGAAGAGATCATTATTTGGTCACATTTATATATGTTTTTGCTCCCCAAGTTGGCTTCTCACTCACTTTTTCCTAAATATTATTCTACTTCTTTACCTTAGCCTCATTACAAGCTTATAAAGTCCTTTTGATCGGCATGTGTGTTTTGTGATTGAGTGAATGTTGTCTCTTGCTATAGCCAAGTTACCCTTTGTTGCATCAAATATTTATATTCTACAAGGTGTGCAGCGAATACTAGCTTGATTAGGAAATCGTTTGTGGCCAAGTTTGGTTTCAATTGTGGATCATGATGTTGAGTGGTACTATTTGTGACCGAGCTAGATTTTTGTCTAAATAACTTTGGTTTGATTGTTTGCTCGAGAGTCGAGTCGGTCTTATTCCGGTTCCCTGGAAGTCCTATTTGTCTTGTTTCTCCGTCTTGAGTCTAGTGTTGCTTGGGGACAAGCAACGGTTTAGCTTGGGGGAATTTGATGAGTCATAGAGTTTATAGGCACGTTTATGCTAGTTTTATAGTTGCTTTTTGAGTATTTTGTCGCTTTTTAGGTCGCAATTGCATAAGTTGTTCATTATGTATTCTATTACGTTTCGTTTGTATTTTCTTAATGTTTCAGGTAGTTTCCATAGCTATTTGAACGCTTACGGAGTGGTTTTGGAAGAATCGGACAATGAAAATATGAAAAGTCGATGAATTGAGTTTATTAATCGAAGATCTCATTTTCGTGGATTATGACACTAAGGAATTTAAGCATGATAAATGAAAATAGCGTCCACAATGATCGTTATGCTTTTCGGAATTGAATTTGAGTTGGAAACGAAGTTAAACGATATTATACAAAGTGGTAAAACTGACCTTTGTCCACTCTTTTGGTCATAACTTGAGTTCTTCTGATCAGATTGAAGCGATTCAAGTTGCTTTAGAAACTAGACTTGAAGCGCTTTCCAATGATAGGTTATGTATTCTAAGAAGCTTCCTAGAACAGAAGTTATAGGCATTTGAATCCGAGTAATTCAGTCAGCCACCCGCGGGATAATTGCTGTGCCCCTGTCCCGCGACCACTCGACACCAGCAGGTGCTACCGCCAGGCCGCTTGATGTGCTTGAGCTCACAGGTTTTGGCGAGCAGCCCACAAGCCTTCGTTGATTCACGTCCTTCGACCTCGCTTACGGTTTTATGCCATGTCATCATCTATTGCCCAATAGTAATGCAACTTGTGTAATTTGTATTTTCTTATTTCTTTTCTGTAATTATCTTTAGATTAGTTTTAGGATAATATAAATACTCAAGGGATATTATTTTTCCCTCATGCCTTTATATACTTTTTATTTTACGTTCGTTTTCTTAGACCTAGTTTTCTCATGGGCAACTCCATGGATTCTCCATGGATTGTTCTTGAGTTTATTAATTTTATTCATTGAGGTATTTTATTTCTATATTTTTGCTTTTAATTATGATTTCTTTATTAGATCTAGTTTTTATTATTTATTTCATGCTAGACTAGTTTATTACTAGGGTTTGGGAATCCATGATTATATAATGAATCTTGTTTGATATTATTGGTATTTTGATTATTGATTTCTCTAACTAATAGTGTTTTATTGTTAATCTTGCAACCTGATCAATTGTTTAATTAATTCTTGTTAATAAGAGTTTGAATCGAAAGATCTTACTTTTATAGGCTTACCTACAATTAGCAATTCTGATTATGTTAGCGACCGAACTACATATGTTGAATTGATAGTGTTAAGACCCGACCGTATGCTTAGCAATTGCTCTAGATAATTTATTGATTAAATTTTTATTGATATTTTATAGATTTAGAACTATAAGCATGGTGAACCACAACCCTAGGTCTTTTTATCAATTATTTTATTCCTATTTTAATTAGACTACTTCCCTATCTCAATTTCGTGACATAGTTTAGTTTCTCCATACCTTAGAAGTTAGATTGAATAACCATCTGTATGTGGATTCAACCCTACTTACCCTACCACATTGTTAGTTGGTTTTTTTAGGAATTTATTTTTGACAGGTGTACGACAACCTATCAAATTTTGGCGTTGTTGCCGGGGATACAGTTTAATTTGATTTGACTTTTATTTTTGGTCGAACTAAACTTTTATATATTTAATTTTTTTTTATTATTTTGTATATACTTTATTTTTGTTTTACTCTTATTGTGTTATCATGGAGTGGTATGATTATAATTCGTATGGGATGAATTATATTAATTATCAGGGGCAATATGATTATAATTCTGGGTATTGTAATGCTAATGTTTCTATGTTTGATGCATCACATGATTATGAAAATTCACAAAATCTGTGCTTGAATTCCTATGAAATTTCATATTACCCTAGTGAGTATTATATGCTAGATTTTAATTCCTCTTACCAACCTATCAGTATTTTGAGTAGTAGTAGATGAAATAAAAGGCCCATACGGATTTATGTTATAAAGTTGGGCCTGACCCACGTCCAAACCTGAAGGAGGAACTCGGACAAATGATCCAGATGGAGAGTCCGTGCCCAAATTATTAAATAAGGACTGCCCTGGCACCGAATTTATGTCAACCTCATTCACAGTTGACCCCCTTTGATGAAGATGGAAGATTTGATGAGGCAAAAGAGGATTAGCACGTGCAATGAGATTACAGTGCACCGAACAAATATGTTTTTCATGACTGACATGTTGAGGGCGGTTGTGCCATGTGGCTCGATAATCGGCGGTGCTGGAAAAGGTCATCGGACGGCTAGGTCGAGGCAGCTATGGTTGTTGTTGTGGCGGCGCCGAAATTTCAAATTCTGCTCGGATTTCTCTGTTAACTCCTAAGTTGCGGCGCCAGACTTCATCAGCTTCCCCACTAAATACACCCGGAGCGGTAGAAGGAAATAGCCCAGGTAAAGAGCGATGAGGCAACGGAGGAGGAGGCGGGGAATCCAAATTTCCCGGCCTGAAAATATCACCATCCGACGAGTGTGAGTCCCCGGAATACTCTGAAGGGTCATCCTCATCGTGGTCACCAAACCAAAGTTCCGTAGTCCAAATTTCTGGAGTAGGGGAAGTACCATGAGTTGCATTTGAATACAAAGGAATATCCGTTGGCCCAAATAAAACATGTACGCCGCCTTCGTGAAGCTTACGAAAGCGACGCTCTAGGTGGAATGTCACCTCATCTTGTTCTTATTACACGTAGTCCGACCGTGACCGACAAATCCGCACTTTTTACAAAATCTAAAGATACCATCGTATTTAAAACGTACCTAAGTAGCGCGATTGTCATAGGTAGGGAAGTAACAACCCGGAATTAACGGCGGTAAATACAAGTCCACCAACAATTTAACTCGGGGCCAAGGTATAGGAAAGCCATTTGGAAGCTCCTCCTGCATAGTTACATCCCCTACATGAGCAAGAACCGATACAGCCACCATAGGAGTCGAGTAACGGATAGGTAGTCCTACCACAGTAACCCACATATCCGCCAGATTTAACTTCATATTGTTAGGTACAGAGTGACCTCGTAGTCTTTGGATTACCATTAGACTCCCATTAAGGTGAACCCAGCCACAAGAATCAAGGTCCGAAGCATTTTCTTCATTACCACAAAAGAAAATAAAATCCCACTAAAACCGATTGGCGACGATGCCAATATCTGGAAACCAAGCGCTGAACAAGTTCAATAAAAAGGTACGAGTATCCCAAAATCGACCTATGACACAGAAATCCCAACTTAAATGGTTTGTTTCATAAACTTGGGGAGGATATCGGAAAGCTCCTAGACGGTGAGGGTACACAAAGGTGTTACGGAAGATTCTATCACTCATATTGAACTAGATTAAACTAACAAAAAAGGAAGAACAGGGGAAAGTTAGAAGAGAAACGAGAAATTTAAATTCGGACATAGGAAAGTAGAGAGGATTTTTTCTCACTAGAGATTTTTGTTTATAACAAATGTGGTTAATTCAGAGTTAATCACTTATTTATGCTTGTATGAAAATAATAACTTCGTATCTTACTTTTTTGGTGGTACCGTGTATATGGTAAAGCAAAGAACGAAAATGAAAAAAATTATTTTCCTTATGTTGGAAGTATTTAACAATTCACAAACATATTTTATAAAGTTATAAGATGTAATTAGGTGGTCAATAGTGCATTAAACCACCAAATTCATCCTTGCAATTCTCACCATTAACCGGAAATTATTCCCCGAAATTAATCCTTGCAACTCTCACCATTATCCGACCACATTTTAAATCCTTTAAACTTTTGGTGTACCTTACTGGGTGGGAGAAGGGGTACACTATGTGTACAAAAGCATATTGTACACTAGTCTCCCATTGGTGGAAAGGGAATCTTCTTTTTGTGTGGGGCCATGCTTATTTTCATTTAAATTTCAAAACTTGTTTTTAAAATTTTAAAGTTTGAATTTCAAATTTTACTCTAACTCTGTAACTACTATATTTAATATAATCCCAAAAAAATTGTCTCTGATTTTTCCCCCTCATTTTTTTTTCGCTGTTCATTTTTTTTCTCTATCTAATCTTTTTCTCTCTCCATAGCAATAACATATGAATAACAATCAACAAATCTGAAATTTCTTCCTCACAAAATAAAATCTGAAATTTTTTTGTGTTGTCATGAATATCTTATCCTCGGTGTGATTGTCAAAGAATGAAATTTATTGTAAATATAGTTTTGAAGAATAAAATTATTTGAAAACAAATTTGCTTTGAACATTAATGTTATAAAATTTGTAGTTGAAAATTGATTTAATGTTGTTGTCAGAATTGAAATTGAACATAGAATTATATTGGAATTGTAATGGATATGAAAATTTCGCCGAAATTTTAATTGTAGAAACAAAAGTTTGGCAAGAATTGTCATGGACACATGTTAATAAATAAATTTCTTTTCACGTAATCAACGTGTTGATACCCCTTAGTCCAATGGTTTAGAATACAAGTTTCGTGCGTAAATATCTACAGGTTACCCGAGTTCGAACTCTGTGACAATAAATAACTTTTTTTTTTGTTTGATTAATTTTCAATTTTTCGAAATCATATTTTATTTTAAAATGTCAAAATAACAAAAACATACTTTTTTTTATTTCTTTATAGGGAACAAAGATATACTTTTAGATGTGTAACTCATTTATATTTAATAAAAAAGTACCTATAACTAATCTTTAATAACTATTTTTTTTCTCAAAAAAAAAAAAAACCCAGTATTTCCAATGGTATGATATACAAATCTCTTGAGTGATGATGGATAGTCATCTTGTGTTTGAATCTTGTGGAGGTACAAAAGAAACACGTTTTGCTTTTTTATTTTTTTCATTAATTTTCATTTTAAGTATCATTTTTGTATTTAAAAAATCATAACTAATTGTTATCAATTTTAAAGGAATCATATTTATATATATATAAAGTCAAAAATACACCATATTTCAAAGTAAAAAAAAAATTATAATTATTTTTATTTTAAATATTTTGCATATAAATTATTTGTATAACGTGTCCAATCAATTATTTTGGGCATAAATTTTTTCTAGAAAATAGAATAAAATAATAAGGCAGGATATTTAATCTTATGGATAATCTGTAAAAATTAATTTGTTTTCATCCAATGTATGTGTTTATACCCTTAGTCTAGTAATAAACAAACCCCTTGAATGACTATGGATAGTCGTCCTATGTTCGAATCTTGTGGAGGTATAAAGAAACACGTTTTAGTTTTTTATTTTTTTATAAATTTTTCATCTATACTATATATTAAAAGGCGTCCCTTTTAAAGGAACGGTGTCACCTGACACTCTTCAACGTATATGATAACATGTCACAATGCCACATCAGTGACACGTAAGCTTGCGACTTCATTTTACAAAATTAATAAAATATGGTTTTATCTAGATTTGGATCCTCAACCTCAAATAAATAAATGCTAAACACTTACCATATCAACCAAATTTTATAAGTGTTTTAAATTTCACATATTTAACATTATATATTCTTTTTAAATTAGAGGTTATTTAATTTATTTATTTTTCATAAGATTAGAAAATATATACGTATCAATTAAAAAAAAAAAAACTGTAACATCCGAGACAACGCCCAAATCACACGATAGCTATACAACAGTTGAACATAATTTTCAAATTAATGAAGTACAAACTAGCAATCAGGGGCATCACTTGGGACACACACTAGTTAAGTATTACTAAGCGTCATTTTAATGTTTAAGGAATCATATTGTCGTTTACAGTATATAGGAATTCACTTGACATCAACATCAAATGTAGAAAATAATACAAATTTCGTTCACCAATGTGATTATATGCCCTGATTTAGTTGGTCAATGTTTTCCTATTGTACACAACATATCTGCGTTTGATACCTAACTATACCCATTTTTCTTTTTTTTTTTAAAAAAATTTTTTGTACGTAAAATCATATATTATCATTGATTCTCGTGATTAAATAACTGCTCTATGTTCCTTTTTTTTATGTATCCAATTTAAATTGGACTTTTAAATACCAATAAAGGGTTTACAAAAAAAATGGTCAAAATAAAATAATTAGCCATAGATTCACCTGAATAAAACAATTTGAGTGTTTAAAAAAAACGGTCACAATAACTATTCGAGAAATCATTTTTTTTCTTTAAAAGACTCATGGAATTCATTTGACATCACAATAAAATGGTACAAAATACTAAATATTTAAAAACATATGTGCTAATACCTCTGGCTCGGTTGGTCAATGCTTTCCTATTGTACAAAAGTGATCCGTGTTCGAAACCTTATTACTATACCAGATTTTTTAAAAAGAAAATTAACCACATATAAGCCATAAAATTGCCTGAAACTGTGTTATCTGAATATTTCTAAAAATGTTTATATAAAAACAAGGAAAAATTGTTAAAAATAATACAACCTTTGTCCCATTCTTTTTTAATAATACAACCTTTTGATTATTTTTTAATAATACAACCTTAAGGGGGTATTCATTTTATGCAAGATAAAATCGAATTTTCGGTGAGTTTTGAGGTAGGAGAAGGGGAGGGGATATTCCATCCTTCCTCATCCCCACCATGAAAACTCGCCCGTCCCCTTTCTTAACCTCAATGTCCACCGAAAATTTGATTTTATCTTGTTTAAAATGAACACCCCCTAAAGGTTTTATTATTACAAAATAATCCAAAGGTTGTATTATTAAAAAAGAATGGGCCAAAGGTTGTATTATTTTTAGCAATAGTTCCAAAAAATAAACTAAAACATAATACTTATATATTCAAATATAAGATGTACCTAACTAAAAAAAAAATTTATACCCATGTTTATGGAAATGGTTCCAGAAATAAAAAAACCGATTATAAGAATTCTTAAATGATTAATATAAATAGTTTATCTTAGTGGATGTTTTTTATTATGATGAATTTAATACATGTATGATTTCAAACAAACTTAAATATAAATGAAAACTACCTTGGTAATGGATAACATATAATTTATCTAAGGAATTAATACTTACAATTAACCTCTCTGTTAATACATATCCCATACCTTATAAAAAGTACAAGATTACTCTTATGAATAGTGTGAAGTATGATGCCATTTATACCCTTTAAAATGTGTATTTATACATATACACTCATTAATTTTTACAACCTTTTGTATTGAATATTGTTTGGACAATAATTGTATAATAGACTAGTATTAACATATCATATAGAAGAAATAATTACAATCTATAAAAGCAACTGATACGTCAGTAAACTAATTCATTTACAAAGTGGTGCACATAACAGAAAAAATATTGTACGAAACTTCTTGCTAATACATTTTATTAATACATATTCTTTTTAAAATACATTATTAAACCAAACGACAACATACAATACCATTATCTTAAGATTTATTGCTCAATAAAATTTTAACCCTAGACCATGTAACCTAAACCCTAAACCCAACCCTAACAACATTTATATGCAATAGTAATTATCATAATATATTAATAAGCGTCCTATTAACATTTATGGAATCATATTGTCTTTAATAGAATCATACCATTCATTTGAAATAAACATAAATGGTACAAATTAATAAATAATACAATAACGTACGTGTTGGTACTCCTGGTGTAGTAAGTCAATGCTTTCCTATAGAATATAACTGATTTATATTCAAATCCTAACTACACCTATTTTACTTTTTTTTTTGTTTTAATTTTATTTTTTATTCACCTTAATCAAATTACTAATGTTATTTCTTCAAATCCTTAAATATGAGACTCTCTCTACAAAAGAAAAATCTTTCTGAATTTCAGAGTATCAAATTACATAAAACAATATCTTTCCATGTTTAAACAACATCAAAATAGTATTTTCAGGATAAAAAAAAATATTTGCTTACTTATTCATATCTAAGATAAATACATAATTGTAGACATCCATTTGTGTCTCCCCAAAACCAAACCAGTTATGAGTACCTTTCACGTCGAATCATAATCGAATGAAACGAAAGTGTGGAAAGGTCTAGTGTTGCGGAAAGTTTTATTTCTTTTCTCTTCTCCCTGTTTTGGAAAACTTTATTTAAAGAAAACAGACAATCCAGTTTGTTTGGTCCATGATATAGATCCAATAGTGGTGTAGTTGGATGGGGCTTGCAAAGACCTTTCCAACGATATATTATAAGCTCAATTCCGATGAATATTGAGGAAGTTATGGCCAATTTACTAAACTGGGCCCGGTTTGAGCTTTATGTACGGCCCAATGATCTAGGGGAGGGCCTAATATGATTTATCATTCCTAATGCAATTAGGAATGGTTTTAGTCTTCTAGAATCTTCTAGAAGGTTCTTTTCATTCCTAATTCAATTAGGACTTTTCAGAGTTTTAATTAAGATCAAATAGCATTTTCGAAGAAATTATATTATTTTATCTTCCAGTACGGTAAACTTATCAGATTTTCAAAAACGCGTTGGAATTAAGACTGCGTCCAACCCCAGGCCTTGGCGCCTGGAACAAGGCTTGGCGCCAGACGCTAGCCATTGGCGCCTGGCGCTAGCCACTGGTGCCTGATGCCAGTTAGCCAGGGTTGGCGCCAATCCTGTTTTGTGATCTTCAGACTCTGTTTTGTTAAATTATCTTTTTTGGCCGATTTTCTCTATAAATATCGTATTAAAAACTCCGTTTTGATTCATCGACAATCATCATTCACGAATTCTCATCAAAAATTAGTTTTAATCAACTCTCTTCATTCACAAGTTTTCATTCATCCTTTATCAATTCTCAATAAACATTAATTCTTTAGCATTCAATTCTTTCTTGCTTTTTAATACAAAATTCCGCATTTGCAAGATCTAGAAACACCTAGCCATATTCGAAGTTGCCTTCGCCCTAGGCATGAAAGGTTTAATTTCTGAGGGTTTGGTCCCAAATCTCTCTTTAAATTATTTAATTTAATTGTTTTGATTATTATTTTCCTTGAAGTTACTAACGTGTGTATTTTGTTATTAGAAAGAGGTACGAGGCATCAAAGTAAGTGCTTTAATTGATTAATTGATATCATGATGTAGAAATCATGTTTATATTGTTATTATGATATTCCTAGTATCATGTCTAGGGTAAATTTAATATTAAATATGATTGTTGTGATGCTTCCTATTTTCTTCCTAATATTTATGATTGTTAGTATCATGTTAGGGTTAAAGATTTGATTTTTAATGCTTAGTGACATGCTAGGGTTTGTTATTAATCTTGTTAGTATCATGCCTAGGATCTTGCTATTATTATGCTTTAATATTAACATGATCATGATTATAATTGTCGGAATGATTATGAATATTATTATTATTATTATTATTATTATTATTATTATTATTTTGATAACGATTATAATTATTGTTGTTGATTATTTATTATGTTGCTTGATTATATTTATTTATTGCTTGATCACGTCTTTTATGCATGTTTAAAGGGAATTGATACTTGTAATCATGCTTAATAAGATAATTAATAATCTTGTTAGGGTTAATGTGATTATAATTCAAGTGATCGCCAATAATAGTTTGTTTGTGCATTAAATTCAACCAACATAGATTAAACAGGTTTAGGGTTAATTCTGTTAATTGCATGTTAATCAGAAAGCGCACATGAATACGATCAGAATAAAGTAGAGGATTTTTACCTTCATCCCTGGACCCTTATTATTAGGGCAGGTTCAATCTCTTTTAGGCTGGATTTGTACCTTCATCCCCGGACCCTTATTTGGTTCATGACCTTATGGAGTTGACGATCTCTTGGATCGTTAAGGGGTGTAACCTTCACCTCGTGAACGGTTTACAAGTTCCTTAAAAACTTGTTGGCGACTCTTTTGCTCTATCTTCTTCCCTTTTGGATGCCACCGTACTTTAGTGTATGATCACAGTGGGGTTCAAGCTAGTGGGATTTTAAAGGCTTGAAACTATTCCCTACAGTTTTTGGCGACTCCATTGGGGAGGATTTCTATTTTAATTCCTGAATTTGTTTCGGCAATGATTTAGAATGAGTGGATGAGACTCGAAAAGTTCTAAGTATTTCATGTGCGTAATTTTGATTAACATTATTGTCATATGCATAAAAAGGTTCTCATTGGAAAGACCATCCGTAATGAGTCAAAAACATAGGATTTTACACGTAGGAAATTTGAGAAATGTCTTTCACAACTAGGACCGAAATAACACCGCGCGAAACTAGATGATTTTATTGAGCACAGAAAGCTGCTGAGGCATGTGGGAAGTAGCGTCAGGGGCCAGAGCATGGCTCCAAACTTTTAGCCGTAGCGCCAGACGCCAGTATTGGCGCCAGGCGCTACAGTTAAAATTTGGCGCTAGTCTCTGTTTGTTGGCGCCAATTTCCCCCAATACCGAGCCAGAAATATGCGTTCTAATTTCGACCGGTTTTTCGTATTGTTTGCTCGATCCTTCTTCCTGATTGAATTTTTTCTTACTTTTCTGAAACCCATATGTGCTCTACATATGGACATAACCCTCTGGGAATTCATGCTCTATCTACCCGATTAAACGATCCTGGTAACAAAGGGTACATCTGAGTTGTTGAATTCACCAAACCATGGAAGTGAGTTTTTTCTAAAACTCGCGGTGTCCCATCCATACGCGCTAACCCTTCACGGTTAGGCTTCTGCGCGGTGCATCCGGACAATTAACCATGGACCCTCTATTGACTAAACCATATCCCGAACTTTAGAGAACTAGAGCCATGGTTAGGTTGCGAACTCATTGCATCATATTGTGCCTACTTGACTAATTGTGTGAATATATATTCTATGTTTTTCTTAACCGTTTGTTGATTTGTGTTGAGACTAAAATTAATGACTTAAAGAACTTTTCCTAATTAATCAATTAATTAATTAATTTGAGTCAATAAAGTCTTTTTTTAATCGGAATTGACCTAGTACGACTTTAGGTATACCCAGTTGACTAATAATACCGAAAACAGTCCCAGACCGAAGCTCCAATATTGGCGCTGAAGTCTGAGCTGTAGCGCCACATTATAGTGTGTAGCGCTAGACAATTACTAAATTGTCTGGCGCCAATCATCATAATGCGACGCCAGTCCTGTCGCTTGGCCGACAGTTCGGATTATTTGTCGAGTCATCACCTAATGTCTAATTAATCAGTTTTCTGTTTAATTCGGTTAATTTTGCTGACCATTAATTCTTAATTGAATTAATGTTCGAGTTTAGGCACTAAGTCCCATGGTCTTACACAAGAGTCCAAACATGTCACCTACACTCACTAGTCTTAGCACACACTTTGAGTACACATTACCATGGCCATGTCTTAGGTTCATGCATGAGTCGGTCTTTTCCGTCATTTGAGTTGGGGGGTACATTCTATTCCTAATTCTTCATATCCCTCCACCTAAATCTTCTTCACATTCTTCCATTTTCCTTCACTTCCTCCATTAATTTCATGTTGAATAAAGTTTGAGTCAAATAATTAATAATGAATATCCCCAAATTCCTTTCCCACAGTACTTGGTCAAGGAGAGAAGGGTGATTAATCAAGGACAACCTCTTTATTCAAGTTTCACTTTTCGATAAACCGATTCGTCAAAAGAGGAAGGCTAAAAAGATAATGGCAACTCAAGAAGAAGTCAATGAGCTTAGGAACCAATTGGTTACCATGACTAAAACACTGAAGCTCCTCACACTTAAAGTCGATGATCCCATGAAGCAACAACAGATGAATCTCATGCAAGAGAGTCTAAGCAAGCTATCTAGTGACTATAAATTTCAGGGCATGAGTTCGCAAGGGGTCTCGCTGGACAAAGAACTTCTTCCGCATAAGTTCAACGCCACTGACATCCGTAAATTCAAGGCAACAGATAACCCTTACTTCCATCTAAGAGCTTTTGAAACTATAATGAGCATTAAGGGTATCGATAAGAAGGTTTTCCCCTCTCTGTTCCCACTATCTCTCGAGACCGTTTGTCAACAATGGTTCTTTTCTCTCGAGAAAGGAAAAATCTCTTCTTCGGAGTCGATAACAAACGCTTTCATAGATAGATATAAGTGCAACATCCAAGACGAAACAGACTACAGACAACTTGAGTTGTTAAAACAAAAGGAAAACGAAGGGTTCACTTCTTTCTTCACTAAATGGAGGGAAACTTCTGCTAATATGGTTAAGGCTCCTACCGAAAAAGAATCTTTGAGGATGTTTATCAAGAATCTCCAAGGGAAGTATTCAAAGCACTTAAAGTACCAACACAACTTGAATACTTTCAAAGCTGTCTATAATATAGGCATTGACATTGAAGATGACCTTCTGAAAGATAATAGTGCGAGAGGAAAGAAGAGCGACCATCCTTTTTCTTCCTCTCCCATTAATGAGGTACATGCTACAAACACCTCTAAACCACGAATCCAAAGATCAAAAAGGGTGTTCACTCCACTTGGTATAAGTTATGAAACGGCTTTCGAGAAGCTACATCACAAAGGACTAGTCATGCCCATAGGGCCCATCAAAGATCCGGTTCCAGAAGCTAGGCCGCCTAAGTGGGACCCTAATAAGCACTGCAAATATCATCAAGGAAAGGGTCACGACACTGAAGAGTGTTGGAAACTCAAAGAAGCTATCCATGATCTGATCGATAACAATGAAACTTCCGAGATTCTAGCCATAGAAGATGACCAAGCATCCTTTGATCCATCACTTCTTATCACACCTTTAGGAGAGCCTATGATCGAGACAACTTATATGACCTCTCTCGATGAAGTGGCCATAATTGAGGAGGATGAAAGTCTTTTCTTAGATAATACCAAGGAAGACTCGTCAAGTCTAAAAGAGGAAATTCGAAAACTGCAAGATGTCATTGCCATGGTCTTGAATGTGTTACAAGGATTAGCAAATCGGGTGATGGCCATCGAACAAAATTCTCGCCAAGAGTTTAATGAAGAACTCAATGCTCCTAAGACACAGGAAAAACAGACCATTGTAGAATACACACCAATAGGAATGAATTACAATGAAGCTTTTGACTGTCTTCACGATCAAGGTCTCATTCACTCCATTGTTCCCAGTCAAGACCCTCCATCTGAAAAACGTTCTCCTAATTGGGATCCAAATTCCTATTGTCGATACCATAAAGGTCACGGTCACACTACTGAAAAGTGTCTCGCCCTCAAGGATCGTGTTCAAGACTTCATTGATTCAAATCTCCTTCATGTTCCTCCGCGCGACAAGAAGGCCAAGATTAGTAACAATGGTAACAGTGGCTGTAAAGGGAAGAAGAACAAATATCCTTCTTCTTTCAAAAACACCTACTCTAGTAATAGTGTTGGTACTTTCGACCTTAGTGAGATCCTAGCCATGGGTAATCGAAAGAAACCGAAAAGGGAATACCCCTATTGGAACTAGCTACGATGATGCTTTCAATCGACTCCATGCCAAGGGAATCATTACTCCCATAGGACCTATTAAAGATCCCCCACTTAAGAAAAGATTGCCTAGTTGGAATCCAGACGAACACTGCAAGTACCACCAAGGTAGGGGTCATACTACTGAGAGCTGTTGGAAGCTAAAGGAGGCCATCCAGCATTTGATTAATAATAACAAGCTTCCCATACCTCCAGTTAACAAGAAGAACGAGTGATGATAAAGGAAACAACACAAGACAAGAGGCGAGCTTCAACGACAAGATTTCATGGCCTCTTTTTTCTATTTCTTTTTCTTTTTTCCTTTCCCCCAATAAGTCTAGCATAGGCCCCTTTTCTTTTCCTTTAGATTATTCTTGTAGTTTTTCTTTCCTTTTTAATAAAATGAGCATTTATTTTGCATATGATCATTTCATTACATTGCATTACAAAAAAAAAAAAAAAAACCATGTCGAATTAAGCACATGGTATACTAATGATTTGAGGCACCCCTCGTAGCCACATCATATCTCCTTTCGCCCTTCAATTGTACAATCCTTTCTTCATAAACCACTTTGAGCCTCGTCTAACGATAGACCCTTCTTTTTTCAACCTACATCTACCTAACCTTGGGATGGGATGGCGTGCAACTTATGCAATTCTAAAGAAAGCTTGAGCAAAATTCAAAAGAAAGCAATAGCAAAAAATAAGCAATAATAAAAAACGAAAACAAGTGTACAAAAGTGTAAGTGTTCCATTGTCTTTGATATGAAAATATCTTTGATAAGAACACGTCTCAGATTGCGTCTCTTATCGAGTGCTCGGTACCGTGCCTGAGAAACATGAATGCCAAGTGAGTGATAGACCGCATGATCGAGATTGCTCACACTTATAAAAATAAAATAAATGCTAAAGCAAAAAGAGCTAAAAAAGAGTAGAAACTCAAGCATAAAATACAAATATTCAAAAGCGAGGTTGCACACCTTGGGGGCTTATCTAGGGTCTTGAGCCTTTATCCCCTTCTTCTTCAGCTTTTAGCCTAACCACGTTACAACCTTTAAAAGACCTTTTTGAGGTATACACACACTTGTGCGAGGTTTGGCTAGAGCTACGTTCGGCCTGATTCCTAACAGATACGTAGGCAACCTCACATCGAGGTGCGGCCGTAATAAACATGCATTCATATTCACATTCACACACTTGCACCATGATCATATCAAGGAATCTCCAATTATCATCC